>NC_064868.1:108357010-109031189 GCF_024139225.1 Suncus etruscus
TGATAGAAATATATTTTGGTTTTTGGGCACGGCACTCATAAATCACTCCTGAGAGGTTTGGGGGACCATATGGGATTCTGGGAATCCAAACCAGGTCTTTCGGGTTGGTTGCATGAAAGGCAAATGGTGTTATCACTCTGGCCCCTAAAAAATTATATATTAAAAATACTCTTACACTTTACTCACTTAGTTTCTCTGTCATTGATGAACTACCTCTAAATCTGAGAGTTTATTTATGAGCTCTATTTTATATTCCATTCTGTTTTATATTCCATTCTTGCTTCTTGACTTTTTGGGAAGATCAAGTGCATAAGTTTTATATTTCATTGTTCTATATCATATTTCATTCAATTAGTATACAGTTTTGACTACTGTGGTTTGAAAATATGATTTTAAATTGATATGTATTCAGGTTGGTTTCTTGTTCACTCAAAATGCTTAAATTTTGATAAAGATTTATGATTGCATGCAAATTTTAGTAGAGTTTATGTAAGTACTTGAAGGTCATTGAAAATTTGATGGGAAAGGCATTGAATTTGTATAATTCTATGAACAGGATGGTTATTCTGACTATTTAAGTCTACTTATCCAAGAGCATTAAATACTTTTCCATTCTGTAGTGTCTTTTTATATTTATTTCAATAGTTATTTAAATTTTTCAATTCATGTATCTTTCTTTTTTCTTTTTTGCTTTTTTTGTGGTTTTTGGGTCACACCGGCAGTTCTCAGGGGAAACTACTGGCTCCATGCTCAGAAATTGCTCCTGGCAGGCACGGGGGACCATATGGGACACTGGATTCGAACTGATGACCTTCTGCATGAAAGGCAAACGCCTTACCTCCATGCTATCTCTCCGGCCCCATAACTTTCATTTTTTTAATTAAAAAAAAAAACACCTAGCAATGCTCTGGTGTTACTCCTGACTCTATACTCAGGAATTACACCTGGTAGTGCTCAGAGAACTATGTGGAATTCTAGATATTGAATCTGGGACAGCCATGTGCAAGGCGAGCCTACTAATTCCATGCTATATTTCCTGCCCTTAACATATTTTTTAAAGTTAAAAATAAGGTATAATAATAACAGTCCAAAAAATCAGCACAGAATAATTGCTTTCAAGGATGGCATGATAGTCTACTAGGGTTGTGACTTGCAAAAGCCACCTGGAACCCCATATGGTTTCATGAGCCAGTCAGGCTCACCCTCTGTGTTATTGTCAGGTGCAATGGTCACACTTGAGTACCACCAGGTGTGACCCCCCAAATAGTCAAAAAATTGGCTTATTTTCAATAATAAAATTAAAAACCAAATTAGATGGACATAAATGGGAAACACCAATTAACAGTGTGCAAGAGCATCAGTTCTCTACATATCAACTTGAAACAGATATGAAATGCATATATATCAAGAAATAGGGCAGAAATATAAGATAATATATATCATCTGACCTGAGTTTAATCCATGGCATACCATATATTCTCCTGAGCATTGCCAGAAGTGATCCCTGCATACAGTTTGATGACATTCTTCAAGGACTTAGAACCACTAAAATGTATACAGAACAAAAAGTGACCAGAAATACCCTAGGATTCCTGAGCAATAAGAAGAGATATTATATTTCCTGGTTGAACTTATACCACAGAGGCCAGAATTCCCAGTTGAACGGGAACTTGTCTTTTATTATATAGCAGACCCAGGTTTGATGGTCAGTACTACATATGGTCCCCTGTGCACTGCCAGGAGTGATCTCTGTGCACAGAATTAGGAGTGATTTCTGAGTATGGCAAGTTGTAAACCCAAAACAAACAAAAAACAAACAAACACAATCAAGCATAGAACTAGAAGTGAATTCTGAGTAATTTAGGATGTGGCCACAAAACACACACAATCTGTAGTAATCAAAACTGTGTCATAGGACCAGAGCAGTAGCACAGCAGTAGGGTGTTTGCCTTCCATGCAGCCAACCCACGACAATCCCCCAAGTATCCCATATGGTCCCACTAAGCCTGGAGGGATTTCTGAGTGCAGAGTCAGAAGTAACTCTTGAGTGCCACCGGGTGTGACCAAAAAAATAAACTAAACTGTGTCATATATATATATATATACACACACACACACACACAATTACTTTATTTACAAAGTTGCTAAGTAAGTAAAGTGAAACAAAAAATACATTGAACAAATGTTGGGAAAATTGTAATTTCACATGCAAATACACAAATCCGAACATGTTCTCACATCATTCACAAAAGTTAATTCAAAGTTTAGTAAACACCTTAAGATAAGGTCAAAATTCATAAAATATAGTGAGTGAATAAAGGCATAATATTCTAGGATGTGGAATTCAGATGTTTTCCATGTATTGACTTTAGTGGCAATGGTATTAAAAACAAAACTAATCAAAATTAATTAAAGAACATTAATTAACAAAATTAACCTCTAGATGAAGTTAGACACTGGCAGTAATCTGTTTAAAACAGAAATAGATTTCCCGCCCTATTTTCCAGAGGTAGCATCCTCCACATCTGACCTATGTTATTTTTACAGAGCTACATTGAATATCACCATCACATTTCTTGCTCTTCAAACTCTCCAGAGACATTCCAAAGATGCAAACTACAAATATTGATTCACAAAGCACATCAGATATAACAAAGAAGACTAAAAGAAAATCAGTATGTAAATATAAGAGCACAGAAATCTCTACCAAGGACAAAGAACTCTGTAATCTCTCAGATAATACATATAACTACAATATAATCAGAATGTTAATGAACTCAAAGAAACTATGCTGCAGGTAGTCCATAAAGCACAAGAAATTTTGAAAGTGTAAATGAGAAAGCAACACTCAGAAGTCACTGAACTGAAAAATCGGTAGGCAATTTTTTAGATCAATAGAAGGCCTCAGCAACAGAATAATAGCAGCTGAGAAAAAGTCATTTAGGTTCCATATGAGATACTTGAAAAACGAAAGCAATAAAAATTTTAAAAAATTCTAGAAAGAACAGAACAGCAAACCAGAGATCTATGAAATGAATTCAAAAGGAATAATATGACGCCTATCAGAGTCTCTGAAGATCAAGTAGGTGAATGCATTAAGAATCACTAGTCAAAAGAATTATAGCTAAGAATTTCCCCCAGGTGAAGAGTGCATGCACCTAGATCTAGGCAACAGGTCCCAGTGAAAATATAACCAAATAGAAAACTCCCAACACACATAGTTAACAGAATGACAAAAGTCCAAGATAGAATATGAAAAGAATACAGATAAAGGGAGTAACTTACATGCAAATAAATTTCCATAAAAATCACAGTAAGTCCACCAAGTGGATTACAGTAAAAATATTCAGTGAAATGAACTCCTCACAAAGAACTATTTAGCTGGGTTATCATTCAGACTCGAAGGAATTATATAAGACTTCATTGAGAAGAAACGATTTAGACCTTGAAAGAAGTTTAAGAAAAAGCTTTATTTATACACTTTAATTGACAAAGTTGTTCATAATACAGTTATTTTAGGCATTCAATGTTCTAACACCTTCCCTTGACCAATATTTCTAATTTCTCACCCACTAACCAAGTCTGACCCCTTAGAAGGCTCAAAATCATTTACTTTATGTTGATTATTACCAAAAGAGTGGCAAATAGAATTATACAAAAATCTCAGAAAGAATAATTTGTGAAAATTATTATATGTCACAATGGTATTGTTAAAGTCATTGAGGATTTATTGAGTTGTTTGGGGGCTAGTTGAACTTTCTGTGTTATTATTTTCACTAATTGAGTTAGGTGGGCTTCATTGCAACTTTGTGTTCTAATTTGCAGTGCTCCCATTCTGTCAGAATTGTAAAATTTAGAGGTGTCATGAACTGTGGAGCTAGAGTGATTTAGCATTTCTTCAAGATTTGCCTTGAAGCTCTAAAGCTGGACTATGTGTTAGAGGAGGTTATGTGTGTATGGGTCTTTCCTGGCTTTCTAGCAGCGTGAGGAACTAGCACACCCCCATCAAAAGAAGGAACCAGAGTTCTCACTCTAAAGACCAGTATGCCTAGGTATTTCTTCTGTTTTGTGTCTCTTCAGAGATTATTCCAAAAGCAGTGTTTATTAATTATTTTTATTGTTTGTTTAATTAATTATTTGTTTATTTTAACTCTTGCTGTCAGAGCCAACAATGTTCAGGAGTCACTCCTGCCTCTGTATTCAGGAATTATTCCTATTGGTGCTCTGGGTACCACATGGGATGACAGAAATTGAATTAGATCTGGCATGTACAAAGGAATTGCCTTACCTGCTCTACTATCTTTCCAGCTCTAAAATAAAATATTTTTCTTTTTCTTATTTGTGAATAATATATTTATTTAAGCACCATGATTACAAACTGAAACAAGATTTTAAAGAAGCATTAAAGGAGCTTCTTTAAGAAAAAGTGAAAGGTTCTTAATACTTTACCTTTTAGCATGACATTTGGTTGTGGGACTTATGGTTGCCCTCTCCAATATTAAGAACTGCCTCTGTATTCATAGCTTGCTAAGGGATTTATAACTAATCAATTAAAGTTCCATTTTTGTTAAGTATTCTTTTCATGACTGTACAGATAATTTTTTCATTCATAGATCTTTTTCTTTGGTTTATTAATTCAGTACTTAAGCACTAATAATAATATAATATAATATGATATGATATGATACGATATGATATGATATGATATAATTAATATGATTATATAATATAATATAATATAATATAATATAATATAATATAATATAATATAATATAATATAATATAATATAATATAATATAATATAATATAATATAATATAATATAATATAATATAATATAATATAATATAATATAATATAATTAATATAATATAATATGTGATGTGATATGATATGATACGATATGATATGATATAATCAATATAATAATATAATCAATATAATATAATATAATAAATATAATATAATATAATATAATATAATATAATATAATATAATATAATATATATAATATAATATAATAAATATAATATATTATATAATATAATATAATATAATATAATATAATATAATATAATATAATATAATATAATATAATATATATAATATAATATAATATAATATAATATAATATAATATAATATAATATAATATAATATTATATAAATATAATATAATATAATATAATTAATAATATAATAAATAATATAATATAATATAATTAATAAATAATATAATAATATAGTATAAGTTACTTATTTGTCCTCTCCCTATATTTGCTAAATTCCTATATTTGCTTAATTTACCTATTTCATGTATATGATACATGGCTTATTATAGAAGAATTTATACTGTTATTTTTAAATGTGTACAGATATAAAAGGACTTAAAACTTATCAAATTATCATTGATTTACAATTTTTGTGGAATTTCAAATGTTTTCACTATTCATCCATATGAGTGTGGTTATCACCCCTCCACAATTATAAAAACCATAGCTTTTATATTTTGAATACAAAGAAAATAGTAAGAATAAGTAGTTAAAAGCATCAGAAGTGGAGCGCTTACCTATAGAACTGTGTTTATAGGGAAGCTTTGGATTATAAAACTTACTAGCTAGGACTGGGGTAAGGTGTGACATAGAAGTAGTGGTGGAAGGTCATTTTCAATGTGATTTTGGTGGGATTATTAACATTTTTCCTTTGGTAATATAAGAATTTATAAAAAATCATTGCTTTTATTTTATGTTAATTTAATTTGGTTTTTGGTCACACCCGATGACGCTCAGGGGTTCCTCCTGGCTATGTGCTCAGAAATCACTCCTGGCTTTGGGGATCATATGGGATGCCATGGGATCTCACTGCGATTCGAACTAGATCAGTCTCGTGCAAGACAAAAACCCTACTGCTGTGCCACAGCTTTGGCCCCAATTATTGCTTTTATGATATTAGGTATCACTAGAAAAAGTCAAACTTTAATGAAATCAAAAGCAATTTAATCATAATATAAAACTTTCTTATAAACATCAACGACAACACAGTTTATAGTTGTTCTTTGAATTTATCTTGGGAAAACCATAATCTTTTTTTTAATATAATTTTTATTTTGATCATAGTGGCTTGCATATTGTTGACAATAATATTTAGGTACATATTTACATAAAATCAGGGGGGATTCCCATCACCAATTTGTCCTCCCTACACCTCCGTTTTTGTCCTACCTCCCATATCCTCTTCCCTCACCCCCAGGGCTGCTAGAATATGTGGTCCCCTCTGTACCTAGCCTACTACTTAGTAGTCTTGCGTCTATTTGGTCTTGGTGCCTCCCTTATTTCCCCCTCTAACTGGGAGGCAGAACTAACTAGTTCAAGTTACCTGGTTTTGTTTGAAGAAGAGAAAAGTAATAAACTGGGGTAAAAGTCTAATACGCCGAAAATGAGCGGAATTCTTCTGGAGGGTCTCATCATTGGTTTGAGAGATGAAGGAGAAAACGAAGGTGAAACACTCCATCAGTGCAAAAAGAAGTGTCAGATATCCAGTGAGGACTCCAACAATAACGATAAGCACCAAAGACATACAGTAGATCTAACAAATCCCAGAACTACTTAGAAGGACAGAAATTGAACACATATTGAACACATATATCTTTTGAATATTTTTGGGTATTTTCTTTAATTGATGTAACTCTCTATATATTCTTCTACTATGATGTTTCTATCCACTTTCCATCTTGTCTTTTCTTTGTAAGCTGTTCAGTAAGGATTGTTGGTGGAACTGTCCCTCAGTTTGATGCCTATGATTGAACTATGTCATGGAAATTGCTGGTCTTGTTCCCATTGCCTCCAGATGCACCAATAACGCTTCATGGCATTGATCCTTGTTTGCATAGACACATTAAAATGGGAAAACACCATACATACAGATAAGTTCTTATCTAATAAATCTCAGTACAATGTACCTTACACCCTGAACATTGATATAATGACCTGGCACAGGCCTCAGAAGAATGGGCATCCTCCATTCACACCGGAACCAGGCAAGCTATCTACGAAACATCCAAGGTCTTTTATAGCAACAGCTGGAAGCAGTCCTCTACCAGGAAAGACTCTACCAAGGGTCTGACATCGACCTCCTAAAAAGAGACTTCCGTTTACACTGAAAAGACTTGACAACAACAATGACCTGCTCTACAGGACATGGTTCTCTCTATTGCCCCATAAGTGTGAGGTGAAATGAGAGGATGCTCCGCACCTTCCTGACTACAATATGGGATATGCAGACTCCAGGATCCTTAATACAGAAGCATGATACCAACAACAACAGAGACTAAGTGAGGAATGGAGGTGTATTGCCACTACAGAGGATGACTTGAATTGGACAAACCAGTGTGCCTGGAGCCTAGAGTCAGTCCTGTGCCAGGAAACTTCAGGGGTAGGGTCTCCTTGTATTTAGACCATAATTTGCCTTTCAATATCCCTTATGTTTTGGTGGGCCTATGCAAACAAATGCCACTTTAATACCGTTTTTTACTATGTTCCCTTGACTCCAATCCTTAAGAAAAACAACCCACTAAAACTTTTGAGGCTAACTTAAACTAGTAAGCATGTGCATGGAACTAGAGAAATGTACTTTGCCCTCAATGTTTAAGGAGTTACATAAGTCTAATGTCTTTAGATTATATTGTGTGCTGCTAAGAAATAGTATGTACTACAACTGGGGATTTGAGGGACAAAGTAATTGTATTGTACATGGGTTCAGTTTTGTTTTTCTTAATGTTCTTTGGCTGAAAGTTCAAGGCTGGGATATCATCGATGGGACTACCGAGAATTCTGTTTATGGGTGATTGGGCTTCCACTGTAACTTTACCCTGTCCTCTTTCTTTACATCTTTGTTGTCATAATTATAATAATAAAAAAAATTAAAAAAAAACCTCCAGGGTCTTGAGATAAGAAACACAAAACAAAGAAATCAAACAACAATAGATAGGTAAATAAAAATAATAATAAATGAAGATAAAAATAATATATAAAAATAAACAATGTTTTGTGCTTTTTGCTTTTTTTTCTCTCCTGCCCTGGCACAGTGAATATTGGGGTCATTCAAAAAGGAATTCACTTGGCCTAAGAGTATATATACTCCGCCCTTGGAGTATATTGTCATGGGATTAACTATAGACTCTGTTCAGGATCATTTACTCTCTCTGTGGTGCTTTTGTGGTGTTTGGAAGACTTCTGCTCCATCTGGGTGATACAATCAGACCTCTGTATCTAGAGATCTCAGTATCTGCACAGTTCCAGGGGTGGGATTTATGATGAAGTCAGTCTTTGTGGTTCTAGAAGTTCTGTTTTTTCAGTGTAGTTTTAATCCATCTTCTGTGGTTGGTGGTCTTGGTCTTTGCTCTGAACCTAGGATGGCACCTAGGCTAGCATCTTTCTTTGTGTGGGAAAACCATAATCTTGAAGTCAATTTGGATGTTTATATAAGGTTTTAAATCAGTAATTAATTTACACTTAATATAGACACATGTATCTATGACTATTTATATTTAAATAAGTATTACTTACCTAAGATAACAAGCAAGGCAACACTATTGCTTCCAAGAAACAGTGAGAACAATTCTGAGACAGGTAATAACTAATTTGTTTTTAGTGTAACTTCTTTTCAACTGAATTGTTTACCTTGAATCAAATGCTAGTTTTTTTTTTCAATTGCATCTGACAGTACAAAAAAGTATTTTTATTTAATTTTCACTCTTTCCTTCTTATTTTAAAAATGTTTTAGGAAGTATCAAAATAAACACCCTTA
Source organism: Suncus etruscus (assembly GCF_024139225.1). Lineage (NCBI taxonomy): Eukaryota > Metazoa > Chordata > Mammalia > Eulipotyphla > Soricidae > Suncus > Suncus etruscus. The sequence continues at coordinate 108,365,816 of NC_064868.1, forward strand.
AAAATCACTCATGTTACAAAGTAAGAAAAGGAGAAGGGATTTATTCTAAATTACTTATATGAATTTTTTTATGTAATCCAATATTAATGAAAAGAGTGAACAAACCTACACATCAAATCCCCAAAGTCATGTTCAAGTTGTAGGGCATACATTTCAAACTGAATATCAATACTACAAACAGCTGCAACTGCCAGCAGCTTTGAGGATAACTAGAAAAATGACATTTTATATTTCAGGAATATTATTCATAGCAACAGGCATGGATAAAACACACATATAAGTAGCATGCTGCTGCAGCCTATATTTATAATGTTAGTTTTGACTTCTGCAACATCTTAATGGCTCATCTGAAAAGAGAAATATTGAGGGCTTTATCAGTGAATAAGTAGGTTTATATATAAAATATCAAATACTTGAAATCTATTATTTCAGAAAATTTTAACAGTATTTTAAGCTAGACATCTGAGTCTGAGATCATTATAAACTCACATAATTGTAAAGAATAATATAAAGATCCTAAATACTCTTTAAATAGTTATTCATAATGCTAACACCTTTGCAAACATAGTATACTATCAAAACCAGGTTTTGCTACCAAAATACAAAACAGTTCTTCACCTCAGAGATCATTCAAATTTGTGCTTGACCACATTCTATTATTAACTGTATTTCAAATTAACATGCTTAAATAACAAAAATGATCTTAAATAGCAATAATCATTTTCTAACCATCAACATTCTTCACTTAATTCTGAGAAATAATGTCAAATGGAAACCCGTTCCTATACACCATCTACTCGTATGAGTCTTTTGCTTAGATGTAATTGTAAAAAGCACTCTAAAGAATAATGTATTGAACTCTCTGAGTGAGTAAAAGTAAACAAAATTTAGATAAAGCATTTAGTACTTAGTGGTCATTAATTCAAAATGTATTTATTATCATGTTTGTGGCTCTACTCTTGGTCTTGGGATCATAGTAAGACATAAATATTGCATTTCACGCGATTCTTCTATTCTCATGGGAAGAAACAGACTAAATAATTTCAAATAATTATAATACTGGCATTGCTTTTACTGTTATTTATACTTTCTACAATTGATTCATAAATGGAATTGCTGTGGTGACTCTGAAAAAGTGAGTATATATGTTTGAACTACTTTTTTTTAAATTTTTCTCCCACAAACAGTTATCTGTTTTATATATATTTAGTTTGGGGCTCACAATTAGTGATGCTCCAGAGTTATTCCAAGCTCTTTGAGAGTCACTCTTATAGGTGCATTAGAACCAGGATCAACTGCATGTTAGGCAAATGCCTTTAACACTATATTAGTCTCTGATTTAGATCTTTAAAATTTTCTCTTTGTTGGTAGTGTTCTAGTCTTTCATTTCATCACAACGATCATTATTTTGGCATATCATTGGAATTCACAGTGTCATTTGAATTCCATAGAACTGCAATTACTAATGATATTAAAAAGTGTGTTGTGGAAAAGAATATGCAATCCCCTCCCAATAAATTATTAAATCACTTTGATGTTTTAAGTAAACTAATCTTTCTTTTGGGAGGAGAATAAACACATTACCAATGTATACATACATACATATTACATATACACATGTATTACATATATAATATATATATTACATATATAATCTAATGTATATCTCTAAATGTCTATTTAGTTGATTTGGAGCTGACTAAATTCATTACTTAACATACACATATATGAGACTCAAAACTTGTCTTTTACTAGTAATTACTAATGTAAGCCATTATAAATCTAATTTTGACATAGTAAGTCTACTTGCAAAGGATTCCTAATCTTTGTAGTGTTTATTTTAGGACTTGGGAGTAGTGATCAGCTAGTGTATGTCAATACATCTGATTGAACACAATATAATACCCAGTATTACATATAACAGCAAGCTCTAGATCAGGAGTAACATACTCAGGCATTCCTAAATGCCTTTATGTCTCCTGTTCTTTTAATAAAATTAAAGTATCTTATATGTATCCAGCTCCAAAGTAATGTACACTATTATTTTGTATATAAATGAATCTTCTTATCTGAGACTTTTTTTTTATCCTGTACTTGATTAACCTGTCCCTGTGCTCTGGTGTCGTTTGCATAAAACATTTGTTGAGGATTTTTCTCCCATTTTAACCTTTTATTTTTAGTGGGCACAGAAAGATTTGAGGATCAAATATAATCTCAGGAGAAGTTCAAGCTTTTCTTTTGACTGCAAGTTTCTTCAAAGCAGAACCTAGGCTGATAAGATGACATTTCTAAGTGTTTGAATTTCTGGTGGTATATACCTTACAGATGTAAATTTAACATTATCTGGCCTTTAAAGGAAGAGCATATGAGAGCAGGACAATACAAAATAAAAAATAGCAAAGAGAAACAGATTTCTGTGAAATCTAGTAACATTATTTTCCATTACCATTGCCTATATCATAATTTAGCATTTACTTGGAAACCTAAGGCCACCTTAAAAATAATAAGCAAATCATATTTCTAAAACTCATAATTCTTATAAATTACTATGAACATAATTCAAAACATAGGATTGGATCTCCAGTGGTACACTTACTCTTGTATATACAGATGCTATTTTATAATAATGCACTTATAATACATATTATAATACCTATTCAATTATATAAAAAATTGAACAATAACCTCAATCATTCTATTAGGTATAGAACCATGAATCTGTATGTGTAAATCTTGAGAATCCTGAAGAACAGAAATATTCATAAATTTCTGAAATGCAATTAAAGTCTAATTTAATCTCACGGAGATTCTTACATTTATTTGAAAGCACATTTTGAAAAAAATTAATCACTATTAATTATCATATCCTCTGACTTTGTGTGGTTAAATTCTTTTATTATGAATTTAATGCATATCTGAGTTTAATATATGAATCCTATAAAATGATAAAAATCAACTTGCAGCAATCTACGTTTTTAACATATTTTCTTATTTGTGGTCACACCAAGGATCGCTCTACATTTAATACTGACTGTGCTCAGGAATAGCACCTATTTGGGTTCAGAGAATAAAATGGTGTGCCAGGGATCATACATGTGTCATCTGCACAGGCAAGTAACATAACTATGGTACTATCTCTCTGGCTTGCAGGAACCTACATCCTTTAAAATAAAGTTTTATATCTGGTTTCACTTTTATGTGTGTCTTTTGCACCGAAGTTTGGTGATGTTGAGGGCTTATTCCTGGTTTTGAAATTAGAAAGTAGTACTGGAGGGCTCAGGGGACCATATGGGATACTGGAGGTAGAACCCTTGTGGGCTATGCAAAGCAAATGTTCGAACCACCAACTATCACTCCAACACTATTAAAAAATAAGTTCTGGAATGGCTAAGGACCTGTACAGAAACAAGGATCTATAACTACAGAAACCTGACAGCAACAACTGTGATAGTGAAGCACTGTTATTGTGACCACAGAGAATGACTATGGGGTTGGACAACTTAGTATGCCTTAAGCCTTGAGTTGCTTTTTTTAAAATAAATCTTTATTTAAGCACCATGATTACAAGCATGTGTGTAGTCATAAACAGAATACCCCCTTCACCACCAATGCCCCCCTCCTACCCCACCCCTGCCTGTATTCCCAACAGGCAGTCTACTTCTCTCATTCTCTCATTCTTTAACATTGTCATGCTAGTTGTTAGTGTAGTTATTTCCCTAACAGCATTCACCACTCTTTGTCGTGAGCTTAAATTTTGAGCCAGTCCTTCATGGGGTTTCAGCCCTTAATTCTATTGTCTCTGGACCTTATTACAGTAATGTCTTTAATTTTTCTTAAAACCCATAGATGAGTGAGACCATTCTGTATTTATCTCTCTCCCTCTGACTTATTTCACTCAACATAATTGATTTCATGTACATCCACATACAGGAAAATTTCATGACTTCATCTCTCCTGAAGGCTGCATAATATTCCATTGTGTATATGCCAAAATACTTCAAGGGAAAGATCTCCCTTTTTAGGCCAAAGGTTTTTCCTTCCACTTTCTTCCATGTTTTGCTGTGCCCACAGCAAACAACTACTGCCACTCACTCACATCTGTTTTTAGTGTATCTCCCATCTCATAAAAAAAAGGAGTGTTCGGCTATTGTATTATTGACTTTATTGGTGATACAATAATTTTCACAAGTATAATTGATAATGAACTCTCTCCTTTTTCCATTTTTCAGATTCTCTATTTTCTTTTTATTTTTTTATAACTTGCTTTCTGTCATCCTGAAACAAACGTATTATGATCAGTTATGTCAACTATGTGATACTTTTTCTTTAAATAAGTAAATTAAAAAAGTTTAAAATTACTCAAGTCTTGTGAACATTGCAAAAGTTTAAACAAAATATATGTTTAAACTAAACTGTGATAAATAATATATTTACAAATTATATAACGAATTGTCTTGTGAGTTAATTAAGCAATATAGTAAAAATTTCTGAGGTAGAAAATAATTTCTGTTGTTGTCCTCCACATTTAAGTATAGAAGTCACTGTGAAGTTATATGTAGTTGATTTTCTATTGTACTTTAGTGTGGAGCTTTATCTTAAGCATTTATTCTGCCACTTTAAAAAAGGTTACCTTAGAGACACTGTTAATTATCCCAAAACAGAATCAAGCTTAAACTGGAAAGAATATTAATGAATTATACATATGTGGTTTACTTATATAAGGAAGTTCAGCTAATCACAAAGCCATGGTGGCCTGAAAAGTGAGGCTTTAGTAGTTTAGTATAAAACATTGAAACTGAAAACAAAGTTTTAAATTTAAGATACAAAATCTAGAAGTAAATGACAGGACAAAAATTAGACCCCAAATTTAATTGTAATAGAAATCTAAGCAGCTATAGCAGAAAAATTAATAGAACAAAATGAAAACTGTCAGAGACTAAAATGAAGTTCAAATTCGAAGATGATGCTTTCCTGAATAAAAAAATTTCGATTGCACTTTGTTCATCTATATGGGTACTCCACAACAGTGAACTTGTACAAAAAAAGTCAAGTTGTAGTGGGTAACGTTATGAAATTTTATAACCCAAAATTACCCTTAAATTTCAAATATAAAAGAAGTTTCCTTCCATATTAAAGAAAACATCAGAAAATTATTTACAATTTTTCTCTAAACCACTTTTAAATTTGTATTTATCAATAGCCCACACCACTGCTGAGGAAACTCCAGGGAAACGTGCTTAGAAACACATCAGGTAAAAGTTGTCAAAATGCAGCCTTTTAATGTTTTCTCTAAGTCACTGACTTTGAGAACAATAGCACCAAAATTCCCATGAAGAATACAGAATAATTCAAAATCACAGAACAATAAATCACTATCTAGATCCCATAAATTTGTAGAATTTCTAAAGTACAATAAGTGATATATATATATATATATTCTGAAACATAATATCAAATAACTAGTTAAAATCCAAGTGAAACCTTGTGTGTTTAACAAGAAAGTCATCAAGTGAATGAACAGATTAAAAACCCAGAGAACAATGAAAAGAATCAAATCTCGCCCAACAATATTATATATAGAAAAATAATTCTTCTGGGAGCAAGAATGATAACACAAATGGGAATATTTGCCATGCACATGACTGACTTGGGACTAATCATTGGTGCCCATATGGTTCCCTGATCTTCACCAATAGTGATTACTGAGCACCATCAAGTGTGGAAAGAAAGAAAGAAAGAAAAGAAAAGAAAAGAAAAGAAAAGAAAAGAAAAGAAAAGAAAAGAAAAAAGAAAAGAAAGAAGGAAAGAAGGAAGGAAGAGACAGAAGAGATAAAGACAGAAAGAAGAGAGAAAAAGACGGAGAAAGAGAAAAATACCGGGAGAAAGAGTAAAAGAAAAAGGAAGAAAGGAGGGAGGGAGGAAGGAAGGAAGGGACAGAGGGAGGAAGGGAGGAAGGAAGGGAGGGAGTAAGAGAGGGAGTGTGGGAGGGAGGGAGGAAGAGAGGGAAGGAGGAAGGAAGGGAGGGAGGGAGGAAGAGAGGGAAGGAGGTAGGAAGGGAGGGAGGGAGGGAAGAAGAGAGGGTAGGAGGTAAGGAAGGGTTGGAGGGAGGGAGGGAGGAAGAGAGGGAAGGAGGAAGGAAGGGAGGGGTTACTCCTGGCTCTGAAACAACTCCTGGAGGGGTACCATATGGTATGCTGGGGATGGAACCTACGTCCTGCCTGGGTCAGCTGTGTGCAAGGCAAGCACCCTACAGCTATGCAATCATTCTGACCACCCAAATTAAAATTTCTTTTGAGCCTTGGGACCTGAGTGATAGCAATAGTGAGTAGGGTGTTTGCCTTCTATGTGGCATATCCGGGTTCAATTCCGGCATCCCATATAGTCCTCAGAGCATCCCAGGAATGATTTCTGAGTGAAGAAACAGAAGTAACCCCTGAGCGCAACCTGTGTAACCCCAAACCAAAACAAAACAAAAAATTTAAATTGTTCCTACATACCAGTTTTCTATTAAATTCTAACAGAACTTTCTCACCCAATAGAAATGGGTGAGACAGCAAATCAGATTTACATTAATGATGGGCACTGAAATTAAAATATTCAATATAAGGAAAAGAATAATAATTTCTTATTTTATATTTTATACTGATTTTATATAAAGCTTATGATTATTTTAAGAAAAGATTATAATATTTATTGAAGTATTTATAACTCAATATTTATTGTTACTAAGTCATTCTTTAATACTAAGCAAGAGTGCTCAACATTCAGGAGGAAGCAATAGTTGTCTAAGAGCCCTATGTGTTATTTAAAATAATCCTGTAGTAAGTCTGTATCAGGTGAAGAAAGGTGCATAATAAAATTTGTAAAATCAGTGATACGAATGTTAATGTCTGAGCCAATATAAGATTTATAGCATAATATTGACAATTTTTAATGCAATAAAACAACAGAATAGGAGGGGAAACTACTGAAATAAATCAAATTGCAAAACCAAGGATAACAAAGAGTGTAGTTTCAAGCAGAAATTAAATTAACAAGCAAACTCCTGGCTTCTATAATAGAATAACTTGAAATAAAAGACTTGAATGTGCAAGTTAAAAAAAAGAATTTCTTCATTCAATAGTAAGCACAAATATGTAAAAGCAACTGACTAATGCCATTTAAACACTATCAAAAAGCAGTATTATTGCAAATAATAAGATAAAATTCATAATAAAATAATAATGGTATGTGGCTGGAGTAGTGGCTCAGGCAGTAGGGTGTTCTATCTAGTGCGAGCTAACCTAGGATGGACCACGGTTCTATCCCCCGGCGTCCCATATGGTCCCCCAAGCCAGGGGTAATTGCTGAGCGCATAGCCAGGAGTAACCCCTGAGCGTCACCAGTTGTGGCCCCAAAACAAAACAAAACAAAATCAATAGTAATGGTAAAGTGTAGATGCATCAGAACAAGGAAATATAATTACCTATTTAGGGAAATGGTAGTAATTAAGTAGTTCAAGGGTTAAAAACACCATTTCCATTTTGGCAGTAGTAATATAAAAAGTTGTCAGATCATCTTTCAGGAAAAATAGAAGTTTAAACAATAAGATTACTATTGTTTCCTTTATATACTAGTATTCATTGAAAAAAATACTGAGGAGCTGGAGCGATAACACAGAGATCGGGCATTTGCCTTGCATGTGGCTGCCCAGGATGAACCTGGTTTCCATCCCCAGCATCCCAAATGGTCCCCAGAGCCAGGAGCAATTTCTGAGAGCATAGTCAGGAGTAACCCCTGAGTTTCACTGAGTGTGGCTTAAAAAACAAAACAAAAAAAATGAAAATTACAGTGATTTTATTGCTTTCCACTTGTATAATTCTTAATCTGTATTCCATTGTCATTGTATACTTCAAATCTAAAAACTTCAGAGATAAAATATAACTATAAATAGTATCAACAAGTAATCAATTGAAATGTGAAGATGTTTTGGACTTCCTCAATAAGACTAAAAAGAGAATTATCACCATCAATTTCTTTGAAAACACATTAAAAGGTTATATTTGCAGAACTTACTTGAGAAATGGATTAACGTTTGCTCACTATAACAAGCCTTTGAATTCTAAGGTATTTGTCAAAAATGATCAAAATAATAGTCCACTGCCCACTTCTACCTACTTGTAATATTCAGAGAGCACTTTAATTATTTGTCTGAAAAGGAAAATATTTTAAGAAAATATAATACAACCAGGAATTTATACTCAAATACAGTGACTTTATAAAATAATTTTATAATGAAATATGATTATAAAAATCAGGATTGGCTGGGCCGAAGAGATAGCGTGGAAGTAAAGCATTTGCCTTGTATGTAGAAAGACGGTGGTTTGAATCCCGGCTTCCCATATGGTCCACCGAGCCTGCCAAGAGCAATTTCTGAGCGTAGAGCCAGGAGCAACCACTGAGTGCTGCCGGGTGTGACCCAAAAACAAAAATAAACAAACAAAAAAAAAGAATTGGCTTTTATTTTATTTTGACATAGGATGTATTGAAATAAATATCAATTTTATAATGAAATGGTAATAATTTTTTGGTGTCATAGCTATATCAGTTGGTGATACCATTGGTAGAGATAAGTAAATTTTAATGCATAGCAGGATTATTTAAGTTAATATAACTTTATAATGCATTAGAATATTTAGCTTAGCAGATTATCCAAAAGACAAGTTCTATCTCCCAAAAGTGCATATACTCACTACATTTCTGAAAATGGCCTCATTTTACATTTTACATTTTACTGAACTTGAATAAAAAGAAAATAAACACAAAGTTTTCTTTATATGTGTCCTTCACCTCTTTAGGTAACTCTAAGATATTTGAGTTTGTGTGATGCTAATGTGAAGGTGATTGTTTTTTAATGTCTATTTATTCTCTTTCATTATTGGTGTGTAGAAGGCCATTGACATTTTTACGTTAATTTGGTAGCCTGTCATTTTGCTATATGAATCTATTATTTCTAGAAGCTTTTTTGCTAGAGTCTTTAGGGTTTTCTAAATATAGTATCATGTCATCTGTAATCAGTGAGAGCTTAATTTCTTCCTTTTCTATCTGGATGCCTGTGATTTTTTTCTTGCCTAATCACTGTGGGAAGTACTTCCAGTAATATGTTGAATAGCAGTGGTGAGAGAGGGCAACCTTGTCTTCTACCAGATATTAGAGGGAAGGTTTTTAGTTTATCTCCATTGAGAATAATATTTGCCATTGGCTTGTGGTAGATGGCCTTGACTATATTGAGAAAAGTTCCTTTCATTCCCATCTTGATGAAAGTTTTTATCAAGAATAGGTATTGGAACTTATTGAATGCTTTCTCTGCATCTATTAACAAGATCATATGGTTTTTATTTTTGTTTTTGTTAATATGGTGTGTTAGGTTGATTGATTTATGGATGTTAAAACATACTTGCATTCTTGGGATAAAACCTCCTTGGTCATGGTGTATGACCTTGATGAGGTGTTGGATCCTATTTGCCAGAATTTTGTTCAGAATATTTGCAGCTGTGTTCATCAGGAATATTGATCTGGAATTTACTTTCATGGCAGCAACTCTTCAAGAAATAAGAGAGGACACAAGGAAATGGAGACACATACCCTGCTCATGGATTGGAGGAATTAACAATTAAAATGGCAATACTCCCCAAAGCATTGTACAGATTTAATAAAATCCCTCTAAAGATACCCATGACATTGTTCAAATAAGTGGATCAAACACTCCTGAAATTCACTTGGATCAATAAACACCCAAGAATAGCTATAGAAATCCTTGGGAAAAATATGGGATGCATTACCTTCCCCAATTTTAAATTATATTACAAAGAAATCGTTATTAAAACGGCATGTTAATGGAATAAAGACAGTCTTTCAGATCAATGGAATAGATGTGAGTATGTAGAGAATGTTCCTCAGACATACAATCAATTAATTTTAACAAAGGGGCAAGAAATCCAAAATGAAGCAAGGAAAGCATTTTCAACAAGTTGTGTTTTCATAACTGGTCAGCCACTTGGAAAAAAGCAAACTCAGACCCCCTTCTAACATCATGCACAAAGATCAAATCCATATGGATTAAAGACCATGATATCAGGCCTGAAGCCATAGATATATAGAACAAAAGGTAGGTAAAACATTCGATGTCATTGAGACTAAAGGCATCTTCGAGGATGAAATAGCATTATCCAAACAAGCAGAAGCAGATAAACAGATAAAGCAGAAAAACAATATTAAGCTGAGAAGCTTCTGCACCTCAAAGGAAATAATGTCTAGGATACAAAAGCCGCCCACAGAATTTGGGAAACTATTCACTCAATACCCATCAGATAGAGGCTATATAAAAATATACAAGATACTGACAGAACTTAACAAGAAAAAACATCTAACCCCATCAAAAATGGGGAGAAGAAATGAACAAACACTTTCTCAAAGAAGAAAAACAAATGACCAAAGACACATGAATAAATACTCCACATCACTAAACATCAGGGAGATGCAAATCAAAACAACTATGAGGTACCATATCATGCCACAGAGACTGGCACACATCACAAAGAACAAGGAACAATAAGTGCTAGCAGGGATGTGGAGAGAAAGGAACTCTTATTCACTGCTGTAGGGAATGCCGTCTAGCCCAGCCTTTATGGAAAATAAAGAGATTCCTCAAAAAACTGAAAATTGAGCTCCCATATGGTCCAGTTAGACCACTCCTAAGAATATTCCATAGGAACACAAAAATACATTTCAACGGGCTGGAGTGGTAACGCAAACAGTAAGGCATCTGCCTTGCCCATGCTTGACTAGGACAAGACTGCGGTTTGATGCCCCAGCATCCCATGAGGACCCCAAAGCCAGGAGCAATTTAAGAGTGCATAGCCAAGATTAACCCCTGAGCATCACCAGTTATGGCCCCAAAACAACAAAAAAATACAATTCAAAAATCCCTTCCTCAAACCTGTATTTATTTTAGAGCTACTTACAATAACCAGACTCTGAAAACAACCAAGATGCCTTTCAACAGATAAGTGACTAAAGAAACAGTGAAATATTATGCAGCCATCAGGAGAGATGCAGTCATGAAATTTTCCTATACATGGATGTACATGGAATCTATTATGCAGAGTGAAATAAGTCAGAGGGAGAGAAACAGACTCAGAATAGTCTCATCTATGGCTTTTAAGAAAATTTAAAGACGGGCCTGGAGAGATAGCACAGCGGCGTTTGCCTTGCAAGCAGCCGATCCAGAACCAAAGGTGGTTGGTTCGAATCCCGGTGTCCCATATGGTCCACCGTGCCTGCCAGGAGCTATTTCTGAGCAGAGAGCCAGGAGTAACCCCAGAGCACCGCAGGGTGTGGCAAAGAAAGAAAGAAAGAAAGAAAGAAAGTAATAAATAAAGAAAGAAAGAAATAAATAAAGAAAGAAAGAAACAAAAAGAAAGAAAGAAAGAAACAAAGAAAGAAAGAAAGAAAGAAAGAAAGAAAGAAATAAGAGAGACAGAGAAAGAAAGGAAAGAAAGAAAAGAAAGAAGGAAAGAAAGAAAGAAAGAGAGAAAGAAAGAGAAGAAAGAAGAGAAAGAAAGAAAGAAAGAGAAGAAAGAAAGAAAGAAAGAAAGAAAGAGAAGAAAGAAAGAAAGAAAGAATGAGAGAGAGAGAAAGAAAGAAAGAAAGAAAGAAAGAAAGAAAGAAAGAAAGAAAGAAAGAAAGAAAGAAAGAAAGAAAGAAAGAAAGAAAGAAAGAAAAAGAAAGAAAGAAAGAAAGAAAATTTAAAGACAGCATTGTAATAATTCCCAGAGACAGTAGAGATGAGGGCTATAAGGACCAGCTCACAATATGAAGCTTACCACAAAGTGGTGAGTGTAGTTAGGGAAATAACTACTTTAACAGTAAACATGGCAATGTTAATGAGTAAGAGAAGTAAGTGATGATTGTGAGAGGAGGGAAGGGGGTATTAGTGGTGGATATGTTGCACTGGTGAAGAGAGGTGTTCTGTTTATGACTAAAACCCAACAACAATCATGCTTGTAATCATGGTGCTTAAATAAAGATTTTATTAAAAAATAAAAAATAGATTACAGAGAAAAAATAAAAATAAAATGAACACTAAGACATTATCATAATTGCCAACAGAGCTTTGAAGAAATTAGTAAATATAAATACATTATACCTCAACAAAATGTATGACATACTTGTTAGACATTTGTCAGAATTTGTATTCAATTAGATATAGCCACTAATCAACAGACATTTCAGTGCCTACATACAAGAGGAAATGAAGATTTTATAGATTTATTCCAACAAAATCTGTAAGATCAATAAAAGTAACAACACACCACAACGAACAATTCAAAAACTAGTTAATTTTGCAAGTTCTTATTTTATAAATATAAAATTTATTTCAGGAGTTCATCATTAGGATAAAATTGTAATACATTCATGAAAATATAATTCATACATAGTAAAAATTAGTGAACAATTAGGAAGCACATTGAATAAACATACTACATACCTAATCATTATGTTGTAAATATGTATATTAATTCACCCAATTAAATAAAAATATATCTGAGAAATAAATTAATGACAATAAGTATTTTCTATCTAACTAAAATGTTAGTAAAATATAAATTGTTGGAATAAACTTATAGTGGGCAAGGCACTTGTGTTACATACACACAGGCAACTCAGCAACTTAGATTTGATCTGCGGCACCATATTTGGTCCCCTGACTACTGACGTAAGTGATTCTTGATCACAGAATCTAGTGTGACACAAAGAACAAACTAACATGTATATATATATATATATGTGTGTGTGTGTGTGTGTATGTCAATCACTATAATAACAAAATTGTGTTTAAAATGTAGAATACATGCTACTTAAATTTTTCTAGCACAGTTAAAAACATCACATTTGATATAGCGAAAGAAATAATCAGTGAACTTAAATATAGAAAAAATAAGATAATTTGGCTGAGTTAAAAGTAAAGATCTAATAAGATGCTGAAAAGTGAAAAGAATCACAGAAACTTATGGGACATAATGACCAAAACAAAGTAAGAGACTTAGGACATGAGACATAAAGGAGCCAAATCTTTTAGAAATAATGGCCAAATTTCACTTTTAAAATGAATATATATATATATATATATATATATATATATATATATATATATCTGAGATGCTTATCCCACTTCAAATAGTATAAAACAGAGATTTATACCTCTAACTCTCAAAAGTGAGTCAATGATAAAAATCTGCAAGATAAAGTGACTTGTTATATGCAATATACATCAGCAAGAAATAAAAGGATCCATGCATAGAAATTGTAGCGGTGAGATTAATAGTCAATTTATCACTATTGATCATAAAGGTTAGAAGTCAGTGGAATCACATTCAGTTGTAAAGAGAAAAGAATTCTAAGCAGTTGTGCCATCTTCTTCCCCCTCCACCAATTCAGCAATGGACTCTCTCACCCACCTCTCACCCGGCTCCCCAGTGAACCTTGTTAGGGTCTGAGCTGGCTTTTGTCCTAAAAGAAACAGAGAGCACACAGCAATGCAAGTCACATAGCGAAATTTATTGAGCCAGCATGCTGGGGTCCAGAATCTCCCAATGCGACGGGTCTCCTCATGGGCCCCAAATGGCAGGTGTTCAAGCTTTTTGTACTTTCAGCTAACATCCTTAGTCACTCAGGAATTTTCCCAGCTATGGAGTCACACACTCTGGTGTTGTAGCAAGATAAGTTCCAGGACCAACTTCCACCCGCCTCTCCTATAAACATATGGAGGCTTTTAGGCACACTCATCTCCACGATGGTGAATAAGATGGTTTTCTGTCTCCCTTCTCTGGAGAGCTAAGTGACTTTGCTCTTAGTTAGAGGTAATTGATCCTTAATCAAGCAGAATACAGAAGCCAAAACAACGTTATTTCTAACATTATTCCTAAGCAAAGACATACTAAATTCTAACATCAAGATTTGGGACACAGTTAATTCCAAATCTTAGATTCTGCCACCCTTCTACCCCTCTTCATATGGTAGTTTTACCTCATCACACAAGCAGGGTACCTGGACTCAGTCTGGGGACTCTGCCTCTGAGCAATTGATCTTCAAAAGCAGTAGTCCCTAGTACAACTCTGGGGCTATGATAGGTGGCAATTCTAATGTAACATCAGCAGGCATCTGGGTGGGCTTCTGACCCAGACCTAGGGGGTGGGGGGGTCATTTGGCTACTTGCCTGTAGCTGCTGACCCATCCTGCTGCCTGTCATCTGTTATATAGGTACAAGCCAGACCATAACCCTAGCCCTTATTCTGATCCTAAACTTAACCCATAATAAACCAGACCTTACTGATACCAAAAAGAACCAATTTCCAAAATACATTGATTTACCAATAATTAACATTCACTTCTAAATATGAAAACATAAAAATCGTACACAAGTGTTTCCCTAGCCCTAGGCTAGTACTAATGGTAATTCCTATGTTCATGACCACTCATGAACATCAAGATACCAATTAGTACAATTTTCGCAATAATTTAATACTTCACTTGCTTTTTAAATTTTGAATATGGCAGAAATAACTCCTAAAACCTACATAATTCCTAACTATAAACCTCTAAAATTCTGAATTCCATATTTTAAAATTTTAAATTCTAAATTCTAAAATTCTATATTCTATATTCTAAAATACTAACTTCAAAATATTCTAAATTATAAATCTAAATTCTAAAATTCTAAATTCTAAAATTTTAAATTTTATATTATAAAATTCTAAATTCTATATTCTAAATTCTAAATTTTAAAATTCTATATTCATTATTCTAAAATTCTAACTTTTAAAATTCTAAATTCTAAAATCTAAATTCTAAAATTCTAAATTTTAAATTCTAAAATTTTAAATTTTATATTCTAAATTTCTAATTTTTATATTCTAAAATTCTAAATTACAAATACTTAAATTCTATATTCTATATTTTAAAATTATAACTTCTAAAATGATAAAATTTAAATTCTAAAATTCTAAATTATATATTCTACAATTCTACATTCTAAATTCTAAAATTCTAAATTCTATAACATACAATTCTAAATTCTAAAATTCTATATTATATACTCTAAAATTTTAACTTCTAACATCCTAAATTTTAAAATCTACATTACAAAATTCTAACTTCTAACATCCTAAATTCTAAAATCTAAATTCTAAAATTCTAACTTCTAACATCCTAAATTCTAAAATCTAAATTCTAAAATTTTAAATTCTCAATTCTAAAAATCTGAATTTCATATTCTAAAATTCTAAATATCATATACTTAAATTCTATATTCTATATTCTAAAATTTTAAATTCTAAATTCTTAAATACTATATTCTATATTCTAAAATTCTAACTTCTGAAATTCTAAAATTCTAAATTCAAAATTTAAATTCCATATTCTAAAATTCTATCTTCTATATTCTAATATTCTAAATTCTAAATTTTAAAATTCTAAATTCCATATGCAAAAATTTAATAAATTCTAAATTCTAAAATTCTAGATTCTATATTCTAAAATCTAAATTCTAAAATAGTAGATTCTATATTCTAAAATTCTAACTTCTAGCATCCTAAATTCTAACATCTAAATTCTAAAATTTTAATTCTAAATTCTAAAAATCTAAACTCCATATTCTTAAATTCTAAATTCTATAATTCTAAAATCTATATTCTAGAATTCTTATTTCTATATTCTAAAATCTATGATTCTACATACCAAAAAGTAAATTATAAATTCAATTCTAAATTTCGATAAAACAAAATTTGATTTCTAAACTCGAAAATTCTAAATTCTAGAGTCTAAAATTCTAAATTCTAACATTCTAAATTTCTAGAATTCTAAATTCTAAACTTCTACACTACTTGGGATTGTGGGGGCACAAGTCTTGGCATCTGCCTGGTCAGTGCCAGCCAAGGACAGACTGTGGTTTGCTGACCCTGCATCCCATTTGGTTCCCAAAACACGGAACAATTTCTGAGTTCATAGTCAGGTGAAACCAATTCACATCACGTGCTGTGGCCCAAAATCATAAAGGAAACACAAAATCTCATAAATAACCAAATAAAATTCTAAATTGATAAATCTCTACATCTTATTCTAAAATTCTAACAGTCTAAATTCTGAATTGTAAACAGTCTAAATTCTGAATTGTAAAATTCTTAATTCTCTATTCTAAATTCTAAGATTCTAAATTCTATATTCTAAAATTCTAACTTATAAAATTCTAAATTTTAAAATCAAAATTCTAAAATTCTAAATTCTAAATTCCAAAGTTCTATTTTCTATATTCTAAAATTCTAACATCTATAATAATAAATTCTAAAATCTAAATTAAAAATTCTAAATTTCATATTCTAAAATATTACATTCTAAATTCTAAAATTCTATATTCTATATTCTAAAATTCTAATTTCTAACATCCTAAATTCTAACATCTAAATTCTAAAATTCTAAATTTTACATTCTTTTTTTATTGTAAGAATTTATTCAAGAGACAAAATTGATTAACATAATGAGGTAAACTAACATAACATAATATAGTGACATAACATATAATATAATTGATATAATAATAATACATGTAAGTCAAAGAAAGTTTCTGATTAAAAACACATTTTTTTCCAGAATGGCTTACATATCTTTCACAGTAGTATTTTAGGTACATATTAACAATTGAGTCAGAGGAATACCCATCACCAACTATGTCCTCCCCCCCCCATTCCAGTTCCCTTTCTACAACTCATATACCCCACCATCACCCCCCGGGCTGCTAGAGTAGGTGGACCCCTCTTTGTCTGGCTTACTATTAGTGATCACATATCTGTTTGGTCCTGGAACCCTCCCTTGTTTCCCCTACTATTTAAGAGGCAGAGCTAGAAAAATCGAGGTATGTGGTTTTGTTTGAAGGCAAGAAAAGCAATAGAATGGTGTACAAAATAAGAGGAAAAGAAAAAGAAGTCAAAAGTCAAATATGCTGAAAATGGGCTGAGTCCCTCTAGAAACTTCCAACCTCAGTTTGAGAGAGGATGTGAAAAAGGTAATTAAAGTACCACAACAATACAGAAAAAAATATCCAATTAAATAACCGCTGAGCACTACAGCAATAAAGACAGGCACCACACAATAGTCTCAGTTCTGAAATCAAATCATGCTTGAGTGCAAAAAGAAAGAGAAAGACAAGACAAAATAAAATAAAATAATATTGGAGACATCAACCATAATCTCCACACCAAAATAAAGATGTCAAAAAAATCGATCAATCAACAAATAAACATGTGGTAAAATGAAAAAAAAAAACTACCTTATCCCAAATCCTAAGCCTAATGTGTATTAAATCTGACTTTTATTGATGCCAAAATATGCTGATTTTTCTTAAGAACTATGTATATTTAATATTGATTTTAAGAAAGAACACAGAAAAATCTAACACAAAAAACACACATAGACATAACTCTAGACTAAACATAATGCTAATAATTACATTGTATTAATAGACTCAAGCATAGACATGGTTATAATAGTAGGCCAAAATTAAGAGTTACACTATATAACAGTTGCCTTTCTAACTTTTGACACAATATTTAAAACCTTAATCCAATAGTCCCTTACCTGACCCCTAGCTCTTATTCTAGTCTGAACCCTAACTCTTAAAAATCTGAAGTTTTCTGATGTGATAATCTACTAGATTCCAAAATTTAATAATCTCTGTATACTTTACATTCAAATTAAATTATGAAAACAGAAAAGCTACCTCATAAACATAGAGATAAATCCAAATTTATCAAGTATTCAGTAATTCACTTTTCTTTACTTTAAACACAGTAATACTCCAGTAATTCACTTTTCTTTACTTTAAACACAGTAATACTTAACATCTTAATCATACATAATTTCTAATCCCACCCCTAGTTTTATTTTAATACTAAACCTTAAAAAGCTGATGTTTGATGATGCAAAAAATGATCAATTATCAAAGTTTATCTTTTTATATTTAACTTTTAAGTTAACTATTGAAACAGAAAAAAACTAATCACAATCTCTCTACAAGTGTGTTCCTAATATTCTAATAATAATCCTGAACCAAGTACAGGACACAGTCTACAAATTAGCTCAAATTAAGCAACATCCAATATTATAAATGTGTTTTCATATGTTTTGGCCATTTGTATTTCTACTTTGAGGAAGTGTCTATTCATTTCTTCTCCCATTTTTAATGGGGTTAGATATTTTTTCTTGTTAAGTTTGTCAATACCTTGTATATATTAGCTATTAGCCCCTTATCTGATGGATATTGGGTAAATAGTTTGTCCCATTCTGTGGTGGCCTTTGTATCCTACTCAATGTTTCCTTTGAAGTGCAGATACATCTTAGTTTAATATACTCCCATTGATCTCTGCTTTAACTTGTTTGGACAGTGGTGTTTCCTTCTTGAAGATGCCTTTAGTCTCATTGTCATGAAGTGTTTTACCAACATATTGTTCTATATACCTTATGATTCTAGGTCTGATATCAAGGTCTTTAATCCATTTGGATTTGACCTTTGTGCATAATGTTCATGGAGGTCCAAGTTCACTGTTTTCCATGTGTCTGACCAGTTATCCCAACACCACTTGTTGAAGAGGATTTCCTTGCTTTATTTTATGTTTCTTGTCCCTTATAAAAAATTAATTTATTGTATATCTGGGGAACAAATGCTGAATATGCAAATCTATTCCATTGATCTGCAGGACTGTCATTATTTCAGTACCATGCTGTTTTAATTGCTATTACATAGTAATACAATTAAAAGTTGGAGAAAGTAATGCCTCCCATCTACTTTTTCCTCAGGGTTTCTTTAGTTATTCTTGAGTGTTTATTATTACCCAAAACCTCCATAGACCTAAAAATAACCATCTGTTTAGTCTAATATTAATGCTAATGCTATTATATAATAACCTAGAACCAAGATGACACAGATATTAATCTACTAGTCCAAACTTAATAATAACCCAATAATTCACTTACAGTTTTTCTAGACAGTAAGGCTTAACATTAAAATCTATACAATATCTAACCCTAACCCTAATCTTAACTCTAAATATAACTCTAAGTATGATATTTAGTAATAATATATATTATAAATTTTCCTAAAGTTAAAGATCTTTGTATACTTAATTTTCATTTTGTTCTATGAGCAGAGAAAAATCTAATACTTAAACTCTCTCTAGTCCTATTTCTACCCCCTAGGCCCTGGCTAAATCTAATGTTCATCCTAGCATAGTGCTAATCCTGAAACAAAGATAGGTGTAAATCTATCAACTAGCCGAATTTTGAACATAGCAATACTGAACACCAAAAGCCTTTACAATCATAAGCCTAACCTTTTTATTTTTTAATTATCAGGTATATTGAAATGGATGTATTTATATAGTAAATAATCTCACAGTATTGTACTATACTTGGAATTGATTTTATCTCTAATAATTAAAGGCAAAGTGAAAATACAAGCCTTACTATGGTATGACCCCATATCATTTTTATACTTTTTCTGAAAAGGAATTTGACTCGTTATTGCCCCTCAATAAATGTATTCAAAGAGATTTAAGAGATTTTCCTGATTTTTCTGGAGAACTTTTCTCACACTATCCAGCAAGAAATTGAGACATTTTTAGAAGGACTCCTTTTGTAATCTCTTCCATCATTTGTACTTCTCTTATTCCAAATGCTCAGGTATTTTTATATCAATGGATCTTCCTCTTTCCCAGAAGCTCAGGAAGACCCAGTAGATGCCCAGAAAACCCACCAATGTAGATGAAGATGGCCATAAACTGGCCCAGGGAGACACGGATCGCCTTGGGTGAGATCTTACTCAGGTACATGTGCAACACACTGAGGGAGATGCCTCAGTCCACACCCATGTTGAAGTGTCCCACAATAAGCATCTCAAAGGCTCCAACCTACAGCGTGCAGGCCATGAGCAGGGCAGAGCTAGAGTGAAGCCAGTGTTGGCCAACAGGACTTGCTTCCTCCCAATAATCTTCCCAATCGGCTTCACCAGTTATGTCCCCATGAATCCTCCAATAGCAAATACGGACACTGTGATGAATGAGAGCCAAATCAGGGTATTGAGATCAATGGGGTGTCCATGTCTTCATTCCCATGATTCTTTATATATGAGACCTTATAGAATGCAGGCAGGGTGTTCACCACTGACAGACTGTAGCCACAGAAGGAGGAATCAAAGGTACACAAAAGGGAGACCACAAGAAGCAAGCAAGACTAGGCCTTCCTTCTACTCCACTGGGGTGTGCAAGCCCCCTGGAATGGCCCCATGATGCCAGGATCAGGGATGGGGTCAACAGGAAGATCTGTGAGCCAAGATCGTGGGAGTCCATATCCAACTCCTTCCCCAAGCAGACCCTGACCCTATGTCACCTGAGCGTCTCATGAGTGAGGAGGCAGAGTCCAACCCTGAGGCGAGGCAGCCTTCCCAGGAAAGAAGTGTGACAATCAATCCCAGGCAGACCAACTGGGAAGCAAACTGAGCCAGGGGCATCCCTACTAGCTGGAGCAGGCACAGTGAGGAGCAGTTTCCTCCCTAGGGGCCCCGTCCCCCCAACACACAGCCCTTCTCATGAGCCACTTCTTACTTTCTTCAGAAATCCCTAAACCTAACCTTAGCCCTCGCCCCAATCCTAAAGCTGAATCATACTAATACTGACATTTACTTGAATATAAAAACTACTTATTTTCCTAAATTTAGAGATCTCCCTAAACTTAATATTCATCTTTAAAAGTATGAACATATCTTCCCTCCACAGACCTAACCTTAACCCTAAACTAAAACTCAATGCTAATTCTATCATATTAATAAACCTGACTCAAGAGTAGGCATAAAACTAAAATTTAGACCAAATTTCAAATTACCCAATACTTCACTTGCATTTTACTTTGAACGAAACAGTATTTAAAGTTCTCACAAAGATGAACAATAATTCAAAACAAAACTCTACTCCCAAAATGAGAGGAAATGAACTAGCATTTCTGTGATGAAGACAAACAGATGTTTAACATCACTTATTATTAGGGGAATCCAACTCAAGACAACAATGAGATATTATTCCATTGACAATAGAACAAATCACAGTGCTAGAAACAATCAGTGTCGGCAGGATTGTAGAGAAAACAGGAGATCTTACTGGTATAAATGTTGTCTGGTTCAACCTCTATGGAAAATGGTGTGGACATTTCTAAGTAAAGTAAAAACCGAATGTCATTTAACTCAGAAATTCCACTTCTAATTACAATGTTGAGTTCAACAGTCAAGATATGGAATTAACCCAGGTGTCCAAAGACAGATGGGTGGATAATTAAGGTATTATATACATGCAATGGAATACATTGTACCTGTCAGTAACGACAAAATCATGCAATTCAGTGAAACTTAGATAAAAATGGAGGATAATACATTATGGGAAGTAAATTGAAAGAAGGGCAAACACAGCATATCTGTGGTATATAGAATAATTGGATGAGGTGATATAAGATATTAAAAGAGGGATAATTCTTGATAATTCTGGGATTATCCTTGACCCCAGAATATACAAAAGATGAAGAGGGATAGAAATTGAGAAAGCCAGCAAGAAGAAACAGATGAAAAAATGAGAGAGCAGGGTTCAAGGTTCATTGGTGTAACAGATAAATAATATAGCCATATATATAAACCAGACTCAATAAGTTTGATAACAAGCTATCTAAGCCCCAACAATCAATCTTAAAAATGTGTCTGCCAAGGAGGTTTAACTGATGTGAGGAAGCAAACTTTGGGACAATGGTGGAGGGAATTTGATAATGGTGTTGGGACTAGTGCTGGAATATAGCATGCCTAAAAACTCAATCATAAATAACTTTCAAAATTACAGTGCCAAAAAGTTTTAGAAAAAAGTCCCCTAACTATAAAAAAATATAATGTTCAACAATCATAATGAATTTCAAAGTAGATTTTCACCAGGGCCCATTCAAGACTGCATCTAGATTTTTTTTTTTACTTTTTTTCCACCATAGGCACAGACATTGATCTAGGGTGGCTAGGTTACTACAATACCATGATACAATAAATCATACATATTATGATAAAGATATTATCAAATGGGTGATAGTTTGTCACAAAACAAAAGAAAATGAAGATGCTGTTCTCTTGTTTTCTAAATGTTTTATATACTGAAAATGTTCTGTAGGAGATCACTGAAAATTTGGATTTGTTGTTTGTGTTTTTGTTTCTTGGACACACTCCAGTGATGCTCAGTCCTTATGCCTGCCTCTGAACTCAGAAATTGGTCCTACAGGGCTGTGTAATAGTACAGCAAATAGGGCATATGATTTGCATCTAACCAACCTGGGTTTAATCCCCAGCACCTCATATGGTTCCCCATCTTCTCCAGGAGTGATTCCTGAGCACAAGATTTATTCTTGGTTGGACTCAGGAGAACATACGGGATGCCACAGATTGAAGCTATGTCTGCTGCATACAAGGCAAGTGCCTTACCCACTTTCTTGCTCTAGCAATGCAAGCAGCTTTGAAGTAAAGGTATACTGTTTCATGCACCACACAGTGTGTAGAGGATGTAAAATTAAAAATGGGAAAATTGGTTAAATAAAATATAAGTTACTTTTTCTTTGGTTTTGGTTTTAGGCCACACAGAGCAGTGTTCAGTGGTTTCTCCTGGAAGGTTCCAGAGACCATATGGGATGCCGAATATAGAACGTAGGTGGTTGGCCAATTTGCAAATCAAATACCCTTAACCACTATTCTATTGCTCTCGCCCCCCTATGTACACTTTGTCTTACTCCCCATAACAATGTTAAGAATAATTTTATGAAAATGTAATGGAATTGTGTAAATTAATCAAATGAATTCTATATAAAGGAGGAATTGTTTTGTTTTGTTTTGATGCCACACCTGGTGGTTTGCAGGGATTATTCTTGGCTCTGTGCTAAGAAATTACTCCTGGCAGGCTCAAAGGACAAAATCGGATAACATGAATCAAACAATTGTCTGCCTGCATTCAAACCCTGCCCACTCTGCCCACTGTGCTATCTCTCAGACCCCTAAAGAGGATTTAATCATTTTTCCTGTGCACTTACTTATATATGGGAAGACAGGTATTTTGTAAACAATATTATTTATTATTTTGGATATATCTTTGCTTTTAGTTGTGATTAACATTGACTGCTATCTTGATTTTTCAGATTTCAGTAACTCCAAGTTATAAATCTTTATTACTTTCTATAATTTATATTTTGATTAGACTAATATTATACTTCTATACTTGGCTAAGATTCTTCTGAAAAATAATACATTTCCACAAATGTGGTATGTGTGTATGCATGTGTGAACTAAACACAATTTCATGAGAAAATGCACTTCTAATTAATAAATATCCTTAGACAATAAAATTGTAATATAATTGTCATTAAATTAATATTTTCTGCATCAGCTTTTAGAACAAAGAAAAAGTAACTTCCCTTCTTATAAAGATCATGATCAATTAACAAGTAAAATAATAATTTCACAGATAGTTGACCAACTAAATTCATTCTGACTTAGGGAAGAAGTGAGGCTACATTAAATTTTAATCAAATTTTATAGCTTCTGAAACATATTCATGAAATATTTGATTGACATTCCTAACACAGAATCACCTATAAAAAGGACAATTGCATTTTAAGGTCAGAATATAATTTTCCTTTCCCTATCATCAAAATATGCCTTAATAAAATGACAACTTTCCCTATAACTTAATTAAATTTATTATGATTTCCTCATGAAATATGGCTTTTGAAAATACTTAAGATTAAGATTATATTGAAAAGATATTTTGGTCCTAAGCTAGGAGAAAGGATTTTTCAATTGTGAAATATACTACTTATACAAACAAGACTCGCTTACCCTATAGAAAATTCCCGTATGCCTAAATTTTAATAAAAGTATATATATATATATATTTTGGATAATTTTGCAAATATATTGTCCTTATTCTCTTATACAACATCTGTACACAAGTCTATTACAGAATCTCCTTTCTAAAATGTATACTTTACAAAAAGTCAAAAAGTGTATGGATACAAAGATTCAAATATAAAATATTCTAATAATGCAATGTGTATCACTAAACAAAGGAACATACAATATAAATGTGATTTTTTTAATGTAACATGACCCTCTATGTGATTTGACTTGATGTTTAAGAAGCTTGGGGGAAGAAGGGGATTTTGGTGGTGGAAATGTTGCACTGGTGAAGGGGGCATTCTATTTATAACTGAAACCCATCTACAAACATGCTCATAATCATGGTGCTTCAATAAAGATTCATAAAAATAAAATAAATTTTAAAAAGAAGCTAGCTGGTTTGGGGGCCACGCATGGTGATGCTCAGAGGTTATTCCTAGGGTATGTGCTGAGAAATAGCTCCTGGCTTGGGGGACCTATGGGACACCAGGGGATTGAACCAAGGTCCTTCCTAGGTCAGC
Organism: Suncus etruscus; assembly: GCF_024139225.1. Taxonomy (NCBI): domain Eukaryota; kingdom Metazoa; phylum Chordata; class Mammalia; order Eulipotyphla; family Soricidae; genus Suncus; species Suncus etruscus. The sequence goes on from NC_064868.1 coordinate 108,390,386, forward strand.
TGCATACACCGCAAACACCCTACCATTGTGTTATCACTGGCCCCAAGAAGCTAGCTTTTAGAGTCTCATACATTTATGAGAAACAAGAAAATTTTCTATCTGAAAGGCAGCCCCACCCCCAATGGAATTAAATGATTTTCTTGAAAAATTACTTTCAATAACTTGGGAAAATAGTTACATTCTATAGATAAAATAGTAAAATTTTTATTTTTATATCAATAATACTTTAAGCTAGGGTCCTTATTATCATTTAAATTTTGTCTGGTCATCATTTAATGATGTGTATTTGTTAGTCTATCAGTTTTGTACTTTCTCCAACATCATTGGATACTTTTTACATTTTGTTTTCTAATTAATTTTTAATTTACTTGCAAGGCATTTTTGACAATGTTGGTTTACAAGAAGCATATTGTTGCCATACTATTCCCACCACCAAGAACCTTTAATACTGCATCAGAGATGACCATATTTGCTCTTTCCACCCTAAATATTTGTATCAGTCACCTTAATTTTATGTAACCTAAGATCTGTATTTAGTATACATTCTCTAAATTTGTCTTATATGCAACACAGAGTGAAGCCATCCATATTTTTTGTTCTAAATTATTTTATTTAACATGTTCTCCTCCAGCCTCATCCATGTAAAATTCAAAGATAAAATATTATCATGCCTTATTTGTGTTTGATTCTGTTTTCTGGGCCACATCTAGCAGTGCTCAGGATTTACTCCTGGCTCTGTCCTCATGTATCAATTTTGATGGGTTATGGGGATGAATAAGCATTGCTGGGCATGGAATGTGGATTGTTCATATACAAGGCAAGCACCAACTGTAGTACTGGCCTTAGAGTTTATAATTTCTTATGTAATAGTACTATTCCATCATATATACATATACAGCATATATATATACATCACATCTTCTTTATACATTTCATATACATCACTTGAGTTGCTTTCATATTTTGGCAATTGTAAGTAACAATTTTAAACATAGGTATAAACATATCTTTTCTAATAAGTGTTTTTATTTTCTTCAATGAGTACACAGAAATTCTGATTACTCAGTAGATATGTTTTTAAAATTTGGAGAAATCACTATACTGTTTTCCACAGTAAATGAACAATTCAGTTTTTTGTTTGTTGGGGAGGGTCACACACAGCTATACTCAGAAGTTACTACTGTCTCTGCACTCAGGAATTACTTCTGGTGTTGCTGGGGGAAACATGAGATGCTGGTGAACAAACTTGGGTTAGCCATGAGTAAGGCAAACACAATACTTCCTGTTACTTCTCTGGTCCCTAAACCATTCTGCATTAACATGTACAGTGTATAAAAGTTATATATTCTCCATACATTTACCAGCCCTTTTATTTCTGTTTTTAGAATAGTCTCAGTGAGTTAAATTGGTATCTTATGGTGCTTTTTGTTTGTGTTTCCTTGATCATATGTGAAAATAAGCATTTTCTATGTTGCTGTTGATCATCTATATGTTTTCTTGTTAAAGTACCATCAGCTTTTTTTGAGTTTTGATGGGTTTCTAAATAAAGATTTTAGTTTTGGATATGTCATATATCGATATTAGTTCATTGTAAGATGTATGATATATATATATATATTATTTCATTAAGTAGAATTTGTTTAAGTAGATTAATTCACCATGAAAATTACTTTCAATTTTAAGTAATCTTATTTATCTACTTTAGTTTTCAATGTTTTTGCCTTTAGAGTCAAGTTCCATAAGTAATCACTAAAGCCAAAATCTTGAATATTCTCTTGTTTTTCTTCAATATACATCATAACTTGGGAACTAAGATTCAAATCTTTAATCCATTTTCAATGAACAACTTTTGTGTGCAAAAGTGTGAAGTTGTGAACCAATTTCATTCTAGAGTATGTGGCTATCATTTATTTCAATATGATATTGTTAGAAAAGTTCATTTCTTTATTTTTCAGCAATATTCCATTTTTATTTTAACATTTTTATCAACATTACAATGTCTTGATTACTATAAATTTACATTAGAGTTTAATTTTGGAGAGCATTATGCACACATATTTCTTTATTGTTACAATAGTATTGACTATCCAAGGTTTTCTAAAGACCCATAGAATTTTCAGTAATATTTCTTTTGTTTTGTTGAATAATAATTTAATGGATTTGAAAGAAATTGCACTTAATTGTCTTAGTGCTTCAAATATAATATTAATTTTTTAACGTTTTGACTGTAAAGCAACTTGACGTATTGAGATTCTTTTGAGGATGACTTTTAATTTTGATTTTAAAGTCTTTTGACAGGATTTAAATTCAAGTAATTATTTGTTTTCGTTAAATGAGATTTCTGACTTAATTCTTTCTTTTTTAGTTCATTGCTTACATATCATAAAAATATCATGTTTTATATGTTAATTTTTGTAGGCTATTACTTTACATATTGAGTATATGTAAATATATAATATATGTAAATATATAATATTTGGGGGACAATAGGGGATGCATATGGTTGTGCTCATGGCTTACTCCTGTCTCTGTAAAGGGATCACTTCTAACAGTTCTCAGGGGACCATATGGGACGCCAGAGCTTGAAACAAGGAAACAGGATGTAGCCTCTTATACTCTGTAATATCTCTCTTTTTCTCTTTCTAATACTAATTTTAGTAAGATCCTTAAAGATTTATATGTATATAATGACATTGTTTTGCTTATTTTCCTATTTAGATCCATTTTTCTTGCTAAATTTTGGTCTACAGATTTTATTACTATATTAAATAGTAGGTTTAAAGTGAATATCTTGTCTTTTGCATGATACCGATGAAAATACATTTAGGTTTTTTTAAAAAATGTTTAGTAATATGGTAGGTGTGGTTTTGTCTTTTATGGCATTTACTATGTTTACTGTTTACTATGTTGTTTTCCTATACCTGTATTTGTTATTTTATCGAAAAGAGATGCTGAAATTGTCAAATTTCTATCACTCTATCAATTTATATGATAACTGGGTAAAATGGGGGGTTCCAGGCATTGCTCAGAAAGCCCCATGACTCTTCAAGATTTTCTTCAAAAACTAGACCAATGTCTATATCTAAGGACCAATTTGCAGTGTTGTTTGATTTCTGTAATGCCCCTCCTTACTATGTTTTGTTATGATGGATATTTCTAGTAGAAAAGGACAATAACAATAATGATACAGAGAACCCCCAAACACAAAATAAAAAATTGATTTTCAGGGTCAGGAGAATGAGTGAAATGGGAGCTTTGTGTTAGGCAGAAAGTTACAGTTGTATGCTTACACATACAAGGTGTAATGCATATTACAAGGTGTAATGCATATTATGTTTATGTGTATTATGCCTCAATAAATTTGGAAAAATAGAAGGACATCACTTACAATTTAGTTCATTTTACATATCATGTATTTTACAACAGTGTTGTATTTCATCATTTGAATTGACTTTTTAAATAGCAATCTTCAAAATATATAGATAAGTGTTTAAATACAATTGTATGAGTTAGAAAGGCGCAGAATTATGATACTAGCAAGGACACATTAATACATTTTATTGGAGTCATATTTAAAACCCTTGTACTTTGAATCCAGTCCTAAAGTTCCTAATTTAATCATGACCATAATCTGGGGTATAAAAATACTTTTTCCTCTAAAAGGTAAGGGATAAGCTTGAGATAAAGGAGTTAATTCAAGTAGGAAATCATAGTCCTAACATGTATAAGGCACTCTGCTTGACCATATGACTCTCCAAATGTCACTAAGCATAAAGCTAGTGGCCTTCAAACATTGTTCACATTGACCCTGTTAAACTCTGTGCATCACGTTTCCAAAAGTATGTGTTAAGGATTGGTACCACCATTTTAGGACTGATACAGGTTGTCCACAGATAATTCCTTGGCACTGCTGTGTGTGGGTCTTACTAAAATTTTATATATATAAATTTATATATATATAAATTAAATTCATATATAGTAAATTATAAATTTAATTTTAGTAAAATTAAAATATAAAATTATATAGCATAAAATATAAAATTATATATTTGTATAATTAGAATGTATTATAATATTAATATTATATATCATGAATTAATATATTATAATTATATAAATTATATAATCCTATATTTAAATGATATATAATTATATATTATATACAATTCTCTCCACAAATCACTTATTTCCCACAATTAACCTACTAAACAGAAAGCAAGCTATCATATTTCACATTACTATTCATATGACAAAAAGGACAACAGCATGGAAGAAGTTAAATAAGTATAGGAACTAGTAGACAGATAATATGGAGGTGGTTTTGGTAGATTAGGGAAATTTCTAGGGCTCAGATGAATTGCCTCAGAGATGCCTGCCTTACAACCTTATTGTCACTAGCCCAAATGACCAGATGTGCAAAGCATAAACATGGAAACATTAATATTTATGCATAATATAATCTGGATAACCCTTAATTTGAGTCTGGCAGTTCTACTACCTAAGATCTTCAAAGTAATAAACAAATTCTGATTGTACTGAAGTTAGATATGTTTATGCACAAGTATAAAAAATGATGTCCCCCCCATATAAAAAACATTTTAGTAGCATTTACAGGCGAATGGGCAAATTTATATAGTGACCACAAATATTGTGAGCTCTATAATAAGAAAGTTGCTTTATGCCTCTGTTTATAAGTATGACCTTCAGTAAGCTTGTAAAAAAGCACCACAACTAAAATAATGCAAACCTCTAATATGAGTATCTGGGTTGAGTGAACATGCACCACAAGTTGATGTGTAATCAAATATTCAAATACCACAGCTTTGTATATGCAACTTGCAACCTTTAGTCAATATCAACAAGACTGAAAGAATGAAGAATATTGAATGTAATTTTGTGGTTGCATATATTCTGTTCTCCCTCTTATGTTCAGATATTTCAGCATCAAGACTTACTATTGTTTTTCATTTGTACATTCAAGTATCTATCAGATATTTTATAGTAAATATAGCAAAAGAACCTGACAGAACTAATAAAGAATAGAAAGCATTCAAGGAAATATTACTGCTCTCAATTTTTTTAATTCAATCTCCATTTGCTTGAATAGGGTTTATATTGAGTTGGAAGTATATCAAGCTATATTTCAAAGCACACATTACAATACTGTTCTATGCAATATTTTCTTTTATTTCTGCATTATCTTTATGTCCTGTTAATATTTTAAAAATCTTGTACTTAATTTTATATCTAGCTTAATTTATTTCATACTCATTACCTGTTTGATTCTGAATGCCCAAAGAACAAGTGAATAAGAAACATGCATCAACATAAAGACCCATACAAAATACATTTGACATTTCACAGTTAGTCAAAAATAATCTAAGATCACTGCACCAATTATACACAGCCTGGAGAAGTCACAGACCCAAATGTAAGGTTTTATTATCTAGGTGATCTTTATATCTGTTTGTTTGCTAATGCAAATTAGGTATGCATATCAATTCAAAAATAAGCTCCAGGCTTTGTATAAATCAGAAGTAGTTGAAAAATCTCAGATTAGAGGGTTACTTAACAGTGTGTGTCTTTAGATGTTTATTTGCTATTTACCAAATTCAGCGTCTGGTTAACTAATATTTCAATTCCCTGTGAGTTTTCAAAGTTATCAAGATTTTATTGAAGTAACAAATAATCAGAAAACTGTTCTCTTTGAAGTTTGTTCTCGGTTTTTAGAATTATTTTCACATGGAAATATAACTATAGAAATGTAAAAAACTAAGGTTTGAATAAACTGGGTACCAGAGCCTATTCAATTTAGCACATAAAATTATCCAACACATATCCCCCTCAAATTCAAATATGCACACACAATACAATCACATATATCCTTATCACTATTCTCGAAAAAGTAAAATAATCACATTCTATAGTTAGTTAAAATTTAAATAACATAATTATAATAAGATCATGAATTATTAAAAATATGAAACTTTCATTAGTGACTTACTGATGAATACATTCTTCATTTCACTAAAATTAATTATATGGTAGTTAATATCCTAATATACTGAGAACAGAAATTACAAACAATAGTTCATTTTCTTTTTCTATCATTCATGGAGGATGTTTTCTAAAATATCTAGGTTGCTTTGGCAGTCCTACTTAGCTAATTGCACTAAAGATGAGCCTATTCGTTAAAGCATTTATCTTACTGGCAACAGACCAACATTACTAGAATCTGAATGAAAACTTATTAAAAGAAAATGTCATTGATGTAATATCATATTGAAAGGTGCACTTTTGCCGCCAAATATTTTATTGGTTTGTTTAAATATTGAAGGTTATTCAATGCCATTTTGACAACTTTTAAATTATATTGCATGCCATTCATGGCACATATATTCAGTCTTGGATGATTTGTCTCTATAGTCACAAATACTGTAATGACAGATGGTTTTTACATGTGCCACCTGTTAAGCCTTACTAATCATCTGCATTTGAAAACACATTTTATAATATTTAAACATTTCCATTAGTTGTTTTAAAGTCTATGTTAATAAATCTTTTCTAGATAAACTAAACCTCTTTTTCACAAATTTTCTATGTTGCTAGTTTGTCAAAAAATCATTTCATTCTTCTTGATTGAAACCTTATTTACATTAATAAATAACAAAGGCTATATTTTAGTCTTATATCTAAAAGTTAAAACAAATACTTTATTAAACTTTGGTTATACTCATTAAAATTATTTGAACTATGTTAGTAGTGGATTTAGCTTTTCACTTGACCTCTAAAATAATAGTGGTCATCCCAGTGAGGACAGTATTCCTAGATTATTTTTCTACTTCTCACTAATCCCTAATTTTGCATCTGAAGTTAATTTGCAAAGAGCTGCCTTGAGTTGTGAGCTTCTCCTTTGTAACTCAAAATTCTTACTGCTCACACCCATAGTATTGTTTAATGTTAAACTATGATTTGTAATTGTAAACATTCTTCTTAATACCTATGACAGGCTTTTACCCCTTATAAAACTCCTAGATTAGAGATTAAATTTGTCACATGTTTGCCAGAATGTGTTGTCCCATAAAATCCCTTTGTGTGGTCTCATTTCTTCAATATTATTATGTCGACTGGTTTGTTTTCATCCACTTTCCTGACATAGGGTATTTCCCCATTAGAGCTTAGAGACACAAGCTGCTCCCAGCAGATTGGGACCTTGGAAAATTTTATATCCTTGGATTTATAACCTTGGGAAATAAGACAATAACCTTGCAAAATAAATGCTCACTTAATGACTATGATCATATCCCCTTTGATTAGTTTAATCTGAATTAATTGTATGTTTCTACTTAAAATTGTTATAATTATATTCTAGAAAATTTATGTGTTTTATATCAAAAATAAAAGCAATACTATGATAATGCAAGATCAAAAAACTTAAAAATGAAACATCTATTTAAAGATTACTTTTCACTACATAAAAGGACAACTTAACCAATGGCTTATTAAGGCTTCATAAATAATCTGTGACTTGCTGGTTGTAGCCATACTTTTGTATAACTGTTAAATTATGAATGGAATTTAGTCTATTAATTTAAATCTTATCATAATCCTCCAATGATTTCCTTAGACAAGTGAACTGACTAGTACATGACAGGGTTTTTCTTGTGAAGTTTGATATACATTATGTGTATTGATTCTACAGGCCAAACAAGGTAATCTGTACATCTAATATGATTGAGGAACGAATAAATTTTAAATACCAAGGGCTTTAGAGTTGAGATATATTTCCAAGATATCTTAATTCCCTATGTATACATAAATGCTGGAGTATTGCCATCAGTTTGCTCTGTTAGTTACAATATTGACAGTTTTAAGTTTAATTCAAGATATAAATTGTGCTGTCACACCAAAAATTATGATCAAATCATGAATAAATCATATAAGGAAAAAATTTTCACTATGGTTATAAGATTAATCGCAAATCCAAACAAGCAATTTCCATGAACACATATTAGCAACTGCATTTTATTACATGAACATTTGCCTTGATATCTCTGACCCTGACTTTCCATATACAGTGACTATTGAAAATATTTTAACAAAAAAGGGAGGGGGGTGGAGAGATAGCATGGAAGTGGGGCATTTGCCTTACATCCAGAAAAACGGTGGTTCAAATTCTGGCATCCCATATGGTACCCCCGTGACTATCAGGGGCGATTTCTGAGTGTAGAGCCAGGAGTAACCCCTGAACGCTGCCGGGCATAACCCAAAAACCAAAAAAAAAAAAAAGATATTTTAACAGCTGTTAAAAATTAAATATTCTATGTTGACATCAGTGTTTCAAGAAACATTTCTTGACTAAATTGCCTCAGTATTATTGACCCTAAATATATATTTGCCTTACTAATAATCAGCTTTACTATGCTACAGAAAGTGTAACTATAGATATGATATTACTGAAATGTCAGAAGGATATAAATGAAGCCTGGATAGATAATTCACCAAAGGTTTCTGCTATCACTAAGGCAATTAGTATTTACTGAGTCTCTAATGGTTTGTCAGGGTGTTTTGTAGTTAAACATTTCATAAATAAAACTATGTTTTACTTCTTCCCACCAAAAACACAAAACTAAAAAGCTAGCAATAAATTTTTATCTTGGATGAGAAAACCTTTCCCAATTAACTAATTTCGTAATATTTTATTTAATAAATCACAAAATAAAATGGTGTATAGCATATCTGCAAAGAATGTACAGACTTTATATTCAATTCATTATTAAAATCCATGATTTTATATACATACAAAATGATATATTAGATCACACTAATAATATCGAGGAATATTACAGTGAGGAGGGTGTTTGCTAAATGATTCAATCTCATATGATCCCCCGAGGACTCCAAGAATAATTTCTAAGTGTAGGCCCAGGACAAACTTCTGTGTACTGCTGGGAGTGGTCCTTAAATAAAACAAAACAAAAAGATTGCACTAATATAAAACATATTTCTACTTCTTAATGTTGATACTTTTTAATAGTATCAACACAGTATATAGTAAACAATCAAAAACTTTGCAGCTTTGCATTGCCTTGTAGAAAGAAAATATTCATGCATCACTTGTGTCAAAGATTTAAAACTGATTCTTCTATACAGCAAATGAGATTGGAAAATATGAAATGCAAATTCGGTAAAGCATTATGGGAATATCCTGAAGGGCTCAAAATAGAAATATAATGAGCTTGGTTGCTTATATATAAAGGTCCTCCTTGAAACTCATTTTAATAGAAGCATATACTATCTTGAGTACAAGAAACATGTTGACAAGCATATGAACTTTTCCAAAATGTTTTTTCTCTTTCTTAATGAGTGTTCAAAGAGGCTGTTGATGTAAAAGACATATCATAGATTAATTGCTTTGTGTATAGGTGATTTTTAAATAATTCTTCACAATCATGGGAAACTACTGAATCAAACGCATTTTTAGTTCTTCTGACAGTGTCAATGTAACTTCAAATAAGAAGTCAAATGAAACCTTATTAATTTCACTTGTTCATAGTTCTGATTTAAATTATTTTCATTTTTTTGAGAGTTGTCATACAGAGAAGATCTGAAGGGGATATGAGCAAATGATTTTTTTGCTATTTTGTAGAGGTGACAGGACTCCCAAGCAGTGTTCAGGAGGCTTGGGGAACCCACTGAAGATTTTCTGTTTATTAATATAGTGGTTCAATGCAAGTATCTTAGGATGTAGTAGAGCTTATTCCCTGCAGTGTCAGTGAAACCAGAAATATCAGGCAGTTCTGGGGGCCTCCAAATTCATATACCTTGATGCTTGGAAGACGATGTGCTGCCAATATTGAATATATTTGGCTCAGATATGTACTTAAACTGCTATACAATGTGGCAGCCCTCATTTTAATATCTATAACATGCACCAAACATTTTATGAAATACTATGTCTGTCATGTAAGTTGTTCAATTTTATAAAATTGCTATACTACCAAAATAAATGTAAAACTAACTAAAATAATTTTAAAGTTCATAATAATATAACCTATGGTATAGTTTTAGTTCAATATTATTATTGAATATTATTATTAATAAACTTCTTACCTGACTGATTTTTATTGCTGAAAATGGCTTATTAATGTAACTTTCTAGTTTTACACTATTGTCTAGGGTCCTCCTTCAGAACTTAGTACCTGTTAAAAATATTCAGATGTTCCAATATTGTATGCATATATATGTTATATGTCCTTGATAAAGTGAACTATATTATATGTAATTTGTGTTTTATTCTTATTTTGACTTGTCTATTTTGTTTTATAGAACTCTAGTAACACCAGATATTTTTGGTTTTAACTGACAGGAAATGACATTTTTATTTACTTTGTACGTTTGTATATTCTTAAAAAGCAAAATGAAGCTACAGATGTTTGTCTTGTGCTGGCATTAATGCATACATAAACACATCACACACATAAAATTATTACATGAGAACTACAGTATTGTCAAATTGATCATGTAATGTATATGTTTATGCTTCCTTTATTCAGTTAATCAGTAACTAATTTATGTAGGTAATATTGGTTAACAATAATCAGAAAATTGTTTTAAATTCACTATGCTGCTGTATTGAATGAAACACCATAGGTACATTTAGCACACACATATCATCTCAATTCATAGATTTCAGTCTTACATTGTTTGTACATTCCCTATCTATTTTTAAGCACTATATATGGTAAAAGTAATCTGCATCTCTCAGATGTATTTCATTTGCATGAAGTTTGACAGTTCCATTTTGTAGCAAAAGGAAAATTTCAGTATTTTCCTAATAACTAACTAAAAGCATTCTTTTTCACGTGAATCACTTCTTTATCCACCTGTATCTTTAGTACATTTGGGATCTTAACACATCGGCTATGGTTAGCGCTACAAAAAACATAGGTATGCAAATTTTCAAATGAATATTACAGAATCATTTAGGTAACAAGGAATAGAAATTCAGAACAATACTATATATTGCAATTACTTAAAATTATCTATATTTTCCCATAAAGACTGAACCAGTTTAAAATTTGACCAATAGTGAAGGAGATTGCCTAATTCACAGCTTCATCAGCACTTGTCATTTCTTGCATTTTTATATAGTTTATCTCTATTGTGTGTGATAAGATGCAACATCATTTTGATTTTTATTTGTATTTCACTGATAATTGGTGATTATGATTATATTATGAGCTTATTGGTCTAATGTTCTATATGTGTCCCCATTTTTGATCTAGTTGTTTTATTTTGTATTTAGTGAATTCTGTATATTTCATAGATATTGGCTCTTTGTCAGATGTGAGCTATACAGATATTTCCCATTAAGTCAGTTTGTTTTGTTAGTGATGGTTCTTTTTTTATTGAAGAATATGTTTAGTTTTATGTTAGTCCCACTTGTTTATTTTTGCTTTTGATTTCCTCATCCTTGATGTCAAATCCCTTAGTAATATGAGAGCTAATGTCAGAGAATAATTTCACTACATTTCGATGAATTTATGTATTGCGGTTTAAAATTTAAATATCTGATGCATTCTGAATTAACTTTTCCACATAGTGTGAAAAAGTGGCTTAATTTTTTTCTTTAGTATGTGTCTAGCCAATTTTTAAAAGATTATTTAATGAAGCAACTTTCCTTTCTTCATTTTGTGGTCTTGACTCCTTTATCATAATAATGTGTCTCTGTTTGTGAGGATTTATTTCTATTCCATTGATCTGTAAGCTTTTTTATTTCTAAATCACACTGATTTGATTACTTTAGCTTTGTAGTAATCAATCAATAGTTCAGAATCTTGGAACACAATGCATAAGCAATACTGAGGAAAAGGGAGATGGGAGGCATTGTGTTCCATTATTACCTTTTTGAGATATTTCCATATTTTCTACCTTGGAGGCTTATTTTAAATTACTTGACTAGGGCTAAGTTTAAAAATATCCTCTGAACATAGTGCTAACTTAATATCCTCCTTTCAGGGAAGTTCTCAATGGTAGAGCAGTTGCCTTGAATATTGAGGCCCTGGGTTCAATTGCCATCAATGGCAAAAGACAAAACTAAAGTAAAAGTCTTATACAATTACATAATGACAAATCTATGTTTAAAATCTTTGCTATGTTTAGAGTCTCTTGCTTCATTTTTTTGCCACTAGCATTATAGGATCATTTACATTTCAAGGAATTTTTCATACTTTCTATCCTTGATCATTTCCCTATTTTAACACTAGAAATCATTTCTTTGTATACAGATAGAGACATTTAGAAAAAGACCAATCATGGAATTAATCATCTCAGATAAGCATGATATATTGGGAAGTCATTTTTGTTTTATCATTTTAGTTTAGTCAACAGGTTTACAATGGTATTAATGTGTATGGCTTTGTATTAATATTTATGACTTTGATGAACAGTCATGGCAGCTTAGTGCCACCAGACTGCCATTACCCTCTATCCATGCCCTAATCTTAATTGTAATCTGCTCTTCAGCTCCACCACCTCTGCCTCCCTGCATTGCGATCTATCTTTCATACAATCTGAGGTCAAGTATGTGTCATCATTATATGCTGTTTGATCTCTTATTTTATCTATAGACAAGAGAAGAGTGAGATCAGGTAGCTCTTTTTTCTTCCTATGACATATTTTTCTTAGCAAGATGCTTTCTGTTTCTAAGTGTGGAAACACATAATAACTTACAGTTATTTTTATTGTCGTGTATCTATACTAATATTTTATTTTTTTACTCACCTGACAATGGGCATTTGAGGTATTTTCTTCCTAGATATTATATAAAACAATCTGATATAAAACAATCTTTTCAAGAGGTGTTAAAGCTTCTGCATTTTGGAGGGCATAGCCAAATCATAGAAATACTGCACCATATGTAAGCTTTATTCTTACTTGGTTTTTTTTTTTTTTTTTTTTTTGGTTTTTTGGGCCACACCCGTTTGATGCTCAGGGGTTACTCCTGGCTAAGCGCTCAGAAATTGCCCCTGGCTTGGGGGGACCATATGGGATGCCGGGGGATCGAACCGCAGTCCTTCCTTGGCTGGCGCTTGCAAGGAAGACACCTTACCTCTAGCGCCACCTCGCCGGCCCCTATTATTACTTTTTTTTTTTTTGAGAAATCTACATACTGTGTTCCATAGAGACTGAATCTTCTGACATTCCAAAAACAGTGGGAAAAGGTATATTTTTAACGCATCCCTGATAACACTAGTTGTTTCCAGTCTTTTTGTTTGTATGTTTTGGTTTTGGTTGGGGGGTCTCAGCTGGAGGGGCTCAGAAGTTACTCCTGGCTCTGTACTCAAAAATCACTCCTGGAAGTACTTAGATGTTCATATAAGATTCCAAGGATTGAACCCTGGTTGTCTGTGTGCAAGACTTCTGCCCTCAAACTGGACTATATCTCCACTCCATCCAATCTTCTTTATTTATAGTTTTCTCATTAGTATGAGATAATACTTTATTGTCATTTTGATTTTCAATTCCCAGAAAGCAATGATGTACACATTTTCATATGCCTGCTTACTGCCCATATGACTTCTTTGGATGTCAATTCTCCTCTCCCACTTTTTTGATGGGGTTAGTTCTTGAATTTTAAAATTAATTTTTACATTTTTGATACTAGCCCTTTATCTGATATATAAGAAGAAAATATTTTATCTCATTCAATAGAGTGTATTTTAATGTGACTTGAATTTCTTTTGACTTGTGAAGACTTTTTTAATTTGGTTGTCAAACATGAGACTTAACTTCTGTAATATTTCTCGCCCGATTTGCTTATATATACTTATATATATTTATCCTTGCTACTGGACTAAACTTTTAGACATATCATTTCGAAGGTGATATCTAAAGTGATAAAATTCAGGAGATTTTACCTCTACTTTCTTAGAAGTATTTTTGGATTCTTTCTAATCTCAAGATACTTAATATAGGGGGCATGTTATTTGTGTTACATATTGCCTACCTGGATTTTATTCCCATTACCCCATATTGTAATCTGCGCACAGTGAGAACTGATCAATGAGCATAGAGCCAAGTGTAACCCCCAAGCACTGTCAGCTATGTCACCCCCAAACAAAATAATAATTTTAAAAATAGTAAATAAAAACTAAAACTTTTTGAAGTTGGAACAGTAAAACTTCTCTTTTATTTTTATTGTACCTTCAAATGGGGTTCATAAGGCCCAGATCCCACTGGCAGTACTTGATTACCCAGATTGGTGGATTAATCAATACAAGATCCAAGAATGCCATGCTACCCAGGTTCCCTGGTGATGCAGGAAACCTTTAAAGTCACACTCAGGTGTAGAGGGTTTCCAGTGCTTCATCTGAAAATATTTGTGAACTCCCAGAATAAATATGAATCAGAGGCAAACTAGACATGTGCCTCAACATATTGTTATTTCTTGGCTCACCCATTTACTTATTTTTTATCTTTGTCAGTGTACTGAGATTATTGAATTATCTCTGAGATTTATATGTAGGAGAGTTTGACCTGTGTCTTCTTTAAAATATTTTCAATTTGTTACAATCTCAAGATGATTTATCTATTTTGAATTAACAGTCTGTATGAAAAGAGATATGTATGTAGCCTTTTTTTAAAATTTTGTTTTGTATGTAGCTGTAATGCGCAGTTTTTCCACCATTTGTTGAAATAGCTTTCCTTGCTCCATTTCATGCACCCAGCTTTTTTTTAATAGGATAATTGTTCATAAATCTGAGGGTTTATATCTGGACTCAATTCTATCCATTTTATCTGTGAAGCTATCTTTATTCAGGTTTGACAGTTTTGATTACTATAGGTTTATAATACAATACGGAGTTTGGAAATGTAATCTCCTTTCTTTTTATAAGAATAGTTAGGGCTACTCCAGAATTTTATGGTTTCATGCAAATTTTAAAATAGTTTATTATAATATTTTGAAGAAATTAATTAAGATTTTTATAGGAATTTCATAAAATTTGTAAAACTCTTTGGGCAGGATTGTCATTTTGACAATTTGGAAAATTGTCCATTATTTAAAATTAAATGGAAAAATTTGTTTTGGGATACAACTTTTAATATATTACAATAGAAATATGTTTATGGGGGGAGGTAAAGTGCGGCTTTTGCTACAGTGAAAGTTGGTTAATGAAGGATCCTGAAAGACAATTTATTGAATTCTGCCTGACATGTAATTAATTTCAGAATTTATTGTAATGGTGCTTACATGAAAACCAAGAAGATGCACTAGATTGAAATCATTGAAAGCAGTTATCTGTAATAAACCTTTCTTTAGTATTTGATGGACAATTTGATCCATTGATATGAAAATAAAGCAATAAAAATTAAATGAATGAGTAGTTACAATAATTACTTTAAATTTGAAAAGGAGATAGGTATATATCAAGTGCATACTATATTTTTGCTATTGATGTAAATTGACCAAATAAATGTGCTATTTCACACAATATAATTTAGGCTCTGGTGATTGCATAAATCAAGTTAATAGATTAGGGAGCACAATATTATGAAAGTAGATAAGAATAAAGTCAATAATCCTTTTATAGGCAAGTAAAACTATAGACAAGACTCATCATTTCCAAGTACCTAATCCCAGTTCTATCCCTAGGACCACATGGTCCTCTAAAAATCACAGAGCATAGATGGCCCTGAAAGTTCCCAAGCATCACTGGGCCTGAGCACTGCTATATTTTTAGGCCCTTGCACTGAACTATCTGTCCTGATCAACTGAAAGTCAGATGAAATAGACACCAGGCTACCCATAGAGAAACCAACCAAGAATAGAACTATTCATTAAGTTAATGACACAATTTTTAATAATTTCCAAGTAATAAATAAAAACCATTTCTCTGTATTTTTTAAAATCTTATCTTGGCTTCTGCTTCAATTTTGTCCAATTGCTGAACCTATAAGTAGTATAATTTCTTTTCTTCTAATACTTTTATTAAATTGAGAATTATAGCTCGGTTTTAAAATTTTACAAATTTTAGATTCATAGAAGTTTTAGACAAGCTATTTTCTACAAAATCTTTCCTCACATGAGAGGCATATCCTATATTTATCAGAATATTTTGATATTTTTCTTTAAAAATAAAAAGATAACTTAAAATCAAGCAAATACACATACCAAGCATACCCACACTTGCTCACATATCTTGTAGTTTTGTGGAGGATGTTATGGTTACCATATTTTCCGGCATATAAGATGACCGGGCGTATAAGACAACCCCCTAATTTTGCAGTTAAAACGTAAGATTAGGCCTATATTCGCTGTATCAGACAGAACTTTCCTGTGCTGCAACTACACCACAGTGAGCCAATCACAAACAAGCAAAGGTTCAAAGATTGTACTGTCATAGACTTCCTCTCTGACTCTGGCCAATCTGAGCAGGCTTTTGACAGTGTGGATTCGGGTCCAGAACATTGTCTAATTTGCATGCATAAAAAGCCTGCTTGGATTGGCTGAGTTAGAGAGGCGGTCTGAGCAGCTGGCAGTGATTGGTGCAGGATCCAGTTGGAAAATCCGTTTTGTGGCAATATTCAGACAATTTTCGTTTAGCGGCATATTGAAACATTTTCCGGGATATACTCAGCGTATAAGACGATCCCGATTTTCGGTTGACTGTTTTTGTTTCAAAAGTCGTCTTATATGCCAGAAAATATGGTAGTTGTGCATAACTTTGTTCCTTTTAACAATGTTTCTTCTTTCAGCTATTGTGAACATTAATAGCCATCAATTCTCAATTGTGTTTCCTTTCAAAACTTTCTCTAAGGTGCAACCACCCAGGTACCTGTCTCTTTCCTTTCTAAAGAGCAGCTGAGTTCAATGACTGACTGAAGGAATTGTATTAAGGCCTGATTTCATTCCGCTATACTCAAGACAGCTCTGAAAGGAAATACCAGTTCTAGAGTTTCCCCTTTGGGTAATATGAACCCTTTATTAAAATGCTTTAAATGTTACCATCTCTCTGTTGAAGACTGATTCTTTCATCCTAACATATTATTCTATAGGGCATATTGTGATAACGTCTTTGGTAATAAAACTATATTGTAACATGAATCAGTGAGCTTTACCTCAAAATGTCGATAGATATAATAGATGAAACACCTCAACCATCACCAAATTATTCACATCATTTTATGTTTTTCTGTGTAATTTGGGGGTGCTGGCTCTCCAGTACATTAAATGTGTGCAATAGCTATAATGATCACTTTGGTTCAGAGCCACCAATGCTTCAAAGCCACCAGAGCCAAACCTGATGGATACTCAGGAGCCATTTGGACTATACACAGCGGTGTTAGGGGCTTAAGCAATGTTTAGGATCAAAATTACAGATTGGTATATGCATAACATGAACTCCAGTTCTCTGGGCCTTGCCCCTATCCCTGTAATAATCTAAATATTTTCAAATTGACAAATTTTGTTTATGTTCACTGTGAGTCATGCATAGAAAAATAAGAATAATATATTTCCTTAATATAATAACAGATACACTATGAAAGAAGCAAAACAAAATTATTGACACTTTATCTAGATACCCAGAAACTTTGTTAGTATTTCTCAATCCATGTAAACTCCTAAGAAAACTATAGGAAAATATAAAAACAGACACGAACTATAAATCACTTATTTTCTATGCATAACCCAATTCTTATTAGGCTAATTTTGATTACTGAATTCAATTTAAGCACCTCTATAAAACAGCTTGCAAAGAGCCTTTTAATCAATAATAACCAGGGTTTTCACATATTGTCTTTCATTTTAGTTCTCCAAGCATAGATATCTATTTATCAATCTGTCTTATCCTATTATCTCGCAATAGATTGATTCAATGATGATCTACCACGGTATATGCTGATCATTGTTCTTTTTCTATGGAATTTAATTAACAGACGTTTCTGTTATTAATATTCAAATAATTTATTCATACTCAGGGATTTCTTTACTTTCATTTCAAAGCCTAAAAATGTTGTAGCAACAAAAACTCAATGATTTTCTTTTCTTTTAAAATATGTCAAATTAGAGACAGTAAAAGAGAAAAGCTTGCAGTTTTTCTTCCTACATAGATTGTGTGCAGAGCAATGGTACAGGAAGGATGCTTGCCTTGCACACAGTTAACCCCAGTTCTAAACCCTGCATCCCATATGGTAGCCCAAGCCCCACCAAGAATGATTCCTGAGAACAGAACCAGGAATAAGCCCTGAGCACAACTGGGTGTGGCATTTAAGCAAACATAAAACAAACAACAAATGATAAATAGCATTGGGAATTTAATCACAATTCAGTAAGACATTGATTGAATTCACAAATAGTATGCACTACAGTATATAGAAAATTTCTACAATGTACTTTGATATTTTAGTTTATAATTAGAGAGACTAGAGTTATAGCTGAAAGATTTTATTTTCCATATAGTTACTCCCTTACAGCTGAAAGAGTTCATATTCATATACCCTATAGCTACTCTTTTTTTTATTTAAACACCTTGATTACATACATGATTGTGTTTGGGTTTCAGTCATGTAAAGAACACCACCCATCACCAGTGCAAATTCCCATCACCAATGTCCCAAGTCTCCCTCCTCCCCACCCGACCCCCGCCTGTACTCTAAACAGGCTCTCCATTTCCCTCATACATTCTCATTATTAGGACAGTTCAAAATGTAGTTATTTCTCTAACTAAACTCATCACTCTTTGTGGTGAGCTTCCTGAGGTGAGCTGGAACTTCCAGCTCTTTTCTCTTTTGTGTCTGAAAATTATTATTGCAAGAATGTCTTTCATTTTTCTTAAAACCCATAGATGAGTGAGACAATTCTGCATTTTTCTCTCTCTCTGACTTATTTCACTCAGCATAATAGATTCCGTGTACATCCATGTATAGGAAAATTTCATGACTTCATTTCTCCTGACAGCTGCATAATATTCCATTGTGTATATGTACCACAACCAAGATGCCCTTCAACAGACGAATGGCTAAAGAAACTATAGCTACTCTTTTTAAGTATTGGAAAATGAAGATGTTAAGAAGTACAGGTTAATTTTAAAGAAACACAATATTTTAGAACTCTTTAAAGGGCCAAATACTAGTAATGGGACTTATGGTGAAAATAAAAGTTTATACATTATTTACAAACTAATAGCAACACCTCGTTCACTTTATGATAGATTTTTAAGTTACATTCTATTACTAGTCTAATAATGGTACATTTTGTAGAATAATGTGTAATCTCTAAAAATATAAAGAAAAAATAGTCATAACTAAATTTTTATAAATAATTATGGGCCTCATTTTATATATTTACTTCACTTATATGCATTTTTATAAGTAAAATTGCAGTTTTCACAGTACATTTTCTGATGCCTGTAGTAGTTTTCTTATACTTTATGCTTATAGCTTATAAGTATAACATATAAGTGTTTTATAAGTAAACATGTAAGTATATAAGCTTATATATTCTTAACATACTTATAGTATATATAAGTAGTTTTTTATATTTTATCTACTACTTCTAAATATTGTTGTCATCTTTCCGATGAGATCAGCATGAGGACAAATCTGTTATTCTGTCTAGTCTCAATAATTATAACAGCACTAGGAAAAAGTCATTACTATTATCTATCTATCCTAATGGAATCAAAAGGAAATATATGTATAACAAATATATGTATAACAAAATATGCTTATGCTACACAGTAAGTGAAATTCTTTCCTATCTTGTTCCAAAACCAATGATAACTGGTAGCATGATAACCACCAATTCCATGTAGCAAATTGCAAGACTTCATTTTTTTCTATCACTGACCTATATCCCTTTTGTTTATACCACAACTAAGTAATTTTTTAATCTGTTACTCAATAGGTAACAGGTTGTTTCCAGACCTTGCCTATTGTAAATACCTCTACAAAGCTATTTGGCTTTTCTGTTCACAAGGCAAGTTTCTAACCAACTAAGCCATGGAACACTCATTTTGAATTTAGTATTCATTGAATAGATACCATAAAATAGAATTATTAAATATATGGTAAGTCTATGTTTAATTTTTGAGAAGTTATCACAATAAAAAAGAGGCTGAACCACATTGCATTCAACCCAATACTAAACAAAGGACCTTTTATCCTCCACACCCCAGGAAAAACTTGTTTCTGGTTTTTTTGATTCGGGCATATTTCATTTTTATTTTGATTTTCATTTAGCTGATAGTCAGTGATAGAATGCTTTAATATGACTGCTGGTCAATTTATGTCTCCTTTGGATAGAATTCTGTTCAAATATACTTCCATAAAAGTAGGATACAATTTTATTTTAGTGATCCTTCTTTTCCTTAGGCAAAAGCTTTTAAGTTTGATGTAATACAATTTATTTGTGCTTTTGTTTTCATTGCTAATGAAGACAAATCACTTAACACACCACTGAAGCAAATACAACAGTGTCTTACTTATGTTTTCTTTGAGGTATTTTATGGATTAGGTGTAACATCTAGGTCTTTAATCTATTTTCGTTTAATTTATGTGCATGTTATAAGACAGTGTTCCAATTTCATTCATTTGCAAGTGGTTAACTAGTTTTTTCAACACCATTTTGAAGCAGGAGAAAAGCCAGATTAAATATGGTATAAAAGTAAATTTGATAGGGAAACAACTTTTTCTCTCAAGAAAAAAATAAATCATCAGGCAAACATTGCAGAGCTTAACCATAATTGTTATGCCAACATTGTGTTTATACAAGGATTAATAGACATATTCCAACATGTCTTTTAACATGCCAACATCATTCTCCCTTCAATATTATATTAATTCTGTCTTTGATGATGTCTTTCTTACATAATCTTAAACTATGTTGGAGAACATATGGGTTGCTAAAGAGGTTAATGTGTTGTAGATTCTGACCACTTCAAAAATTAGAATGAGCTTTGAGACTTCAGCTGCATTGTATGCTGATTGTAATATAGTTCCAAAAAGAAAAAAAAAATCACACCAACCTGTGCCAATGCATCTTGACTTAAAATCATAGCTTTAGAAGATATTACAGCAGGGAGGGTGCTTTTTTTGTATAGGACTGACATGGGATCAATTTCTGGCATCCCATATGGACCTGTGAGACATTCCAGTATTTATTTTAGAGATCAAAATTTGGAATAAGTCCTGAACATTGCTTTATGTGGCACTGGAAATCACATGTAAAATAAAATAAAATATTATTTCTAAAAGATTCCTTAAATATTATGAATATTCAGTCTTTTATTGAATTGTTTTATTTATATGCTTATATAACTAAATTTATGGAAAAAATTCCACTATTTTTGACTCTTTGAGGGTTTATTATTGCATTTAGTAAACAGTTTGTCTTATAAACAATCCATTGACTTTATTAATGTTTTTTCTTGCCATGATAAAATCTAACACCTTAGAAATATCTCCCTCAATGGAGTCTTGATCTTTGCTGAGATTAATTTCATGTTAAGGAAGTTTCTCTGTCCCTTGTACACTTGGTATCAGCAGAAGAATGAATTTATTCCTAATTTCAAGAGTCTTTGAGTATTGGATAAAATATTTATAAGAAAACTCCAGGTGTTCATGGAGTTATAGAGAATTATGCAGTTTATAAATTGGTACAAGCCCATTCCCATGTCTAGATTTTTCTTTGCACCTTGAATGATTGGCTTTACATATACAAGCACATATATATTTGGTACAGTAAACAAATTTTTCACAGCTCATAAACACATTTCCTTCATTACTTTAAATACTGTAGTTTCAGACATTTTGAGATACAATATAGATATTTATCACACAAAAAAACAGATCCTAGGAATTGAGCTTCCATATGAACTGACAATACCACTCCTAGGAATATAACATATGAGACTAAAAACACAATGCAGGAAAACCTTCTGCACCATTATGTTCTTTGTAGTATCATGCATGATAGCCAGAAACTAGAAACAACACAAGTGCCCAAGAACAGGAAAGTAGATAATGAAACCATGCTGCCTCTACACAATGGAATACTATGCAGCTGTTATGTAAAATTGATGGTATTAAATTTTCTTATACATGGGTAAATATGGAGTATTATACTGAGAGAAAGAAGTCAGAGGGAGAGGGATTAACATAAAATTATCATAACAGTTTTTGGAATATAAAAATAATAGTATGGTGTTAATATCCGAAGACAGTAGAGATGAGATGAAGGTCTGAATGACCAGTTCATGGTAGTAAGTAAGCTTGCCACAAATAGTAGGACAATGCAGTTAGGGCAGAGAAAAGACCACTATGAAAATGATAGATGGAAAATGATCACTTCGGACAAGAACTTGCCACTGAAAGGAGATAAAGTGGTATCTATGATACACTTTCAGGAACAAACTTCAGTAACTTGGAAACCACAGTGTCTAAAGGGAAAGAAGGCAGATAGAGAATATAAATGCCTGGTGCACAGCCTAGCAGGGGAAAGATCAGGGGGAAGAGGGTTGAGGAAAATTAAGGACATAAGTTGTAGAATTGTGTACTGTTGAATGGTGTTGTACATTGTGTGAGTGAATTTAATCATGAACAACTTTGTAAATGTGCATCTCACAGTGATTCGATTAAAATTTATAAAAAGGAAGACATGTGTACAATTAATGCATGCTTTTGTTTAATGACTATTAAGAATGGCTTTTCATGGCAACATAGTATTATTTGAGGTCATGTGCTTATTTTGTAAGCACTTTTTTGCACTAAAGGTATAATATAGAAAACTCTATTGTCTGTGTCATTGAACTCATGGATGATGGCTGGAGTCTTAATTTCTCTGAGAACATAAAACACAGGAGTTCCTGATTTTATATATATATATATATATATATATATATATATATACAAATATACATATACACACAAATTCCAACCTCATTCTCTCTTTAAAATCTTGTAATTAACAAAATACAGTAACCATCTTTGCATTGGACCCATTCCATAGATTCAATCTATTCTTGAAAGAGATATAAACCAAGCCTTGAAAAATTATGAGTACGCTGGCCACACAGCTGAAAGTTAGCATTCTCTAGGAGAGCCAAGCTTCCACACTGCCAAAGTCACACCTGTAGAATTAATCACCCATAATCGCCACTTTACCTATAGCTCTGCTTCACCAGTCTCTATGATTCTCTGCAAAGACAACAATCTGACTAAACTCCAGGGTATTCAGGTATTTGGGCTAATAACACCAGGGTTTTTTGGAGTGTATGCGGGCACCCTCTCCTCCTCAATGCATTCTCCTACTCCTTGGACACCTGGTAGGTGTAACCATGCCTACAAATGTTTGCATTTCGCCAGTTCCATAATTCATTCTTTTCTCAAAAGAGATGTAAACCAAGCTGTGAAAAATCATGGGTACACTAACCACACAGCTGAAAGTTTTAAATCTAGGAAGGAGAGGGTCTGCCATGCTCCTACCCTGCTGAAGCTACACCTGCTGCATCCATCACCTATAAGTGCCACTTTGTCTATGGCCATGATTCACCATTCCTCTACAATCTCTGCAGACAAACCAATTAGATGATACTCCAGGTAAGCTGCTACTTGGGTTTATATCAGCAGGACGTTTCTGGAGTGAGTAAAGGCACCCCCCCCCCACACACACACACATTTCTTACTTCCCAGTGATCTTGCAGCCATAATTATGCCGTAACAAAAGACACAGTATTGTCGTAGAGCTTTGAATGCTTGGTAAGACATTTGTAGCCATGCAAAAACTTATTTGTTTGATGCTGTCATCCCCATAGGAACTCACCAATTTATATGCTTCTATGTAGCTGAGGTCACTTAATGTTCAGAAACTAATGACATAACAGAATGTTCAGCTCACAACAAGAGCTCAATAAAGCTTCTACCAACGTCTTAATGACCTCATTGGAGATACAATAATTTTCGCAAATTTGCTTGTGATGTACTTTAATTTTTTCTTTCCTCTCTTCCATTTTAAAAAAAATTCTGTCCTTTTAAAAATAATTTTGCTCTCAGTTATCTGGTAACAAATGTATTATGGCCAACTATGTCAAGTAGGTGATGCATGTTTTTTTAAATAGAGGAAAAATATAAGTATTTTATGTAATATGGCCTCCAGTTGCTGATAAAGCTGGAGCAGTTTTTGTCATATATTCAAAAGAAGTTTTATATATCATTTGGTTTGAATTTGATAATTTATATTGTATAATCATTTCATTTGACATTTCTTCATTATAACTGAGTAGTAAATTTTTGAGAAAACAGCTTTAGCAGTGGGTATTGTGCTTGCTTACCTTGCATGCATCTGACCTGGGTTCAAACCTCAGAAAAACATATGGCCTCCAGAATACCAGCAGGAGTGACTTTTGAACAAAGAACCATGAGTAACCACTGAGCATTTGCAGGGTTAACCTAACAATTGAAACAAACAAACAAGAAAATTAAAAAATATTCAAATTGTTCATGTTTTACAGAGGAGTTCTAGATAATTCTGTCTTTTCACTGGTTTCTTTGTGAATGTACGTAATATCATTTCATTAAGTATGGCTTTAGTAAATGGATCATTGACAACTGGAACCAAATTAAAAATTTATTCATAGCCATAGCCTGATATAAGGAAAAATAGCCTTTAATACAGTTTTAGGTTAACATGAAAAATTTTGAAAAATTATGGGAATGTCTAAAAACATCCTTACTATTACTACACCTATATTTTCTTTCTTGTAATGTATTATTTTATTATTCCTTTTAAAACTGAACAGCAATGTTTGATATATTTTATTAAGTGAAGTCATTATTTGTTTGAGGGTTTTTTCAAAGTTACCTGATCTATGGGTCTTGAAAAATGCATTTATTCTATTTTCAAAATGATATCAAGTTATATAGCCCAAATCACTGTACTCCATTTATTTATCTTCCATTTTTGTCTCAATTACGAAAAGATGTTTCCTATTTCTTGTGTCTCCTATTTCCTTAAATGGTGATTTACAGTTTTCTTTGAATAAGTATTTTATCTCCTTAATCTGATTTCTGTTACTTAAGTGTGTGTATGGGAAAGGTAGCAATATCAAATGTAATTTTTAAAAAGTAATTATCTTTCATTCATTGTTTACATATAGAAATGAGATATTTATTCAACTTCCTTTTATAATGTGTCACTGTACTATTTAGGTTTACTGTTTTTGTGTTTTTGTAGAATATTTAGCGTTTTTCTAAGAATAAAACATTGTGAGCAGTTATAATTTAATATATTTTCAAACCTAGATCCTGTTTATATGTGTATATATATATATATATTTGTTGCCTCTTAACTTTGTGAAAGATTTTTTATACAATATTGAATGTTAGTTTTGAGTAAATATCCTTGGTTTTTAGATGTAACTGACTGTTGGTTTATATCAGATAACCTTCACTTTATTTAAAAGCTTTCATTCTATGCCCACTTTGTGGGGTTATTTTTTTATTATGAAAGGGTATTAGATTTTTTAAGTGTTTCTCTGCTTCTGGCATGTTCAAATAACTTATATTTCCTTTAATGATATGGTGTATAACATTCATTGACTTATATATATTAAACTATTCTTGTATATTTGAGATAAGTCTTTAGTCGTATTTTGGGTTTTGGTTCTCTATTTTGTTGCTGAAGATTTTTGTGTCTATGTTCATCAGCTATAATAATGGTCTATAATTTTTGTTTTTGGAGATTTCTTTTTATTACTTGATGTGATGGTAATTTTCCCTCAGAAAAATTGTTTGTCAGGATTCTTGCTTCTTCAACTTTCCAGAAGAAGAAAAGAAAGCAATCCTTTGAAGATTTGAAAAACCTCACTAGCAAATCTTTCTGGGATCAGAATTTTATTTTATTTATATTTTTAAATTTTGGGTTCTCACCCTCTGGTCATCAGGAGTTACTCCTTAGTCTTCATTCAATCCATAAGTTCTAGGGAAAATATAGGATGCTGGGGATAGAAATAGGGTCAGCCATGTGCAAGACAAGCATCCTACCAACTGTCCTACCTCTACTGGGGGTGACTTTGTATTACCATTTTAATTTACTCATTTATAATTTGTGTGTTCCAAATGGCATTACTTCCTAATTCAGTCCGTGCCTGTTGTATGTCTTCAACATCTGTACATTTTGTTTAAGTTATTCAATTTTATTGAATAAAGATCTTGATAGTCATATTATAAGATCTTTTGAAATCTTCTAGTATTTATTGCAACTTTAACCTTTTCAAGTCTTACCTGGCTTATTAAAGTAAGGTCTACTATAGTTAATGGTTTGCTGAAAATATACTCTCTTAAAAATGATATTTTTAATTTTTTATTACATTAGTTAAACATAGTGTTTACAGTACAGTTGGTTAATTTTCACAGATACAAAGTGTTTCATCATTGAGTTTCAGTCATATAACACCCTTCAGTGAACATTCTCTGCCACACTATTCTTGTTTTTGTTTTCTATTTATATTTGTTTCTATTTTATTGATTTACACTTTATGATTTATCATTCCCCTCCCATTTAATTTATTTTTGTCAGTAATTTAAGATATGTAGTTAGATTATTTGTTTTTTATTGTTTCCGTGATAAGCATTTGTGTTGCTATAAACGTCTGTCTTACAATAGATTTTGTTATGAAGCATATGTTCTTATAAGTTGTGTCTTCTCACTTGTTTTTCTTTGAATTCACACTTGGTGAGATATGATGAGTAATAAAATTTCCTATTAAATCTACCTTGTTAATCTTTCTTCAAGTATACTAACAATTTTGTTAAAAAGCATGATGATCCTAGGCTAGATACATATGTAGTTATGGTTCTAAGAACTTCTTTATGGAGAATAAATAGTTCATAGATTAAGACACCTAACCTCAATATTTGCATAATAACTTATGATCACTGTTATCTTGGTTAGCGGTTAGCTTTATAATTTTTCCAGTTTATGTATCTTTTTTCATCATTTTTTTCTAATAGTGGAGAGTTTGGCATTAATTTTCATCCTTTTGATAAACCATCTCTAGATATATTGCTTGATCATTGATAATTTACGTTGCTTTATATTTCTAGTTCATGTATTATATCAGGGGTCTCAAATTCAATTTACCTGGGGGCCGCAGGAGGCAAAGTCGGGGTGATGTAGGGCCGCATAAGGGATTTCACAAAAAAAAATCCTCAACTGCCATTAACAGTTTTAATTATTTCTTTTAAACATGAATAGAGGGGGGCCGGGCGGTGGCGCTAAAGGTAAGGTGCCTGCCTTGCCTGCGCTAACCTTGGACGGACCGCGGTTCGATCCCCCGGTGTCCCATATGGTCCCCCAAGCCAGGAGCAACTTCTGAGCACATAGCCAGGAGTAACCCCTGAGCGTTACTGGGTGTGGCCCAAAAACCAAAAAAAAAAAAAAAACATGAATAGAACATTGAGTGAAGATCATGAGAGTTCTTCTGAACATGGCATATTTTGCCTATTCCTTGCTGCCAGAGACTTGACAGCTTTTCTTCTCACAAATCTGAACCACATTTGGCTTTAGAGAGGAAGCAGTTGAGACCCTCAGTATGGCTTGAAGATGATCATCATTAAGTCTAGACCTGTACTTTGACTTATTGAAGTTCAATGTGGAGAATAACTTTTCACAAAAATATGTGCTCCCAAAAAGGCACATGGTGCACTTGAACATTCAGGAAAGCTCAGGGAAGGGGGGGGGGGCAATTCTCTCAAAAATTGCCCATGCATGTCAGCTTTTCCATGAATCTCCCTGAACTTGGCTTTGAGATCAGAGTTGCATTGCAGGTCAATGAGCTCCATTTGAAGCACAGGCGGAGCATGTTGCACATCAAAGGAAAAGGGGTCCACAAAAATTTGGAAAGTGGCTCTGTGCTTTTTGAGGTCTGCAAATCTGTGATCAAAATCCTTTTCTAGCTTAAAAATAGCATCAACATATTTCTCACCACTGAATGATATACTTGCATCCAAAAGTTCCTTGCATGCTGGAAAATGGCAAAGATTTGTCTGAGAGAGCTGGGATTTCCATAACACAAGTTTTGTGGAGAATGCTCTTACGTTGTCAAAGGCAGCACTGATCAGCTGCCCCGGGCCTCGTAATATCTTGTTTAGTACATTCAGCTTATGTGTGATGTCAACAAGAAAAGCTAAGTCCATGAGCCATTTGTGATCACTCAACTCAGAAACAGCATTTCCCATCCTTCTCCATGAAGGCTTTCACTTCTTCTCTCAACTCAAAAAATCTTTTCAGGACATTTCTCCTGCTGAGCCAACTTACCTTGGTGAAATAGAGCACATCTCCATATTTTAACTCCATTTCCTCTAAAAAAGTACGGAACCTCCTGTGCTTTAAGCCCCTGGATCTGATTTGGTTGATGCATTTCACAACAACAGACATCACAATGTCACACGGCAGACATTTTCTGCAAAGGGCCTGCTGATTGATAATGCAGTGAAAAGCAATGGCGGCCTCTATATCCTCCTCTTCAAGTTTTTATTGAACAAGTGACACCAGTTTATTTTTCCTCCCTGTCATGGATGGCGCTCAATCAGTTATTATTCCAACAAACCTCTTCCATGGCAAACCTGCATTCTCAATGGCATCACACAGATGCCAAAATATCTCATTAGTGGTAGTCTGGCCATGCATTGGAATTATTGTGAGCAGCTCCTCTGTCAATTCAAAATTGCAATCGACACCATGGACATAAATTGTGAGCTGCACAGTGTCTGTTATATCTGTGCTCTTGTCAAGAGCAACTGAGTATGCATCAAAACATTTGGTTTTCTCACACAGTTGATGATAAATGTCACTTGACATGTCAGAAATGTGCTCTGCCACAGTGTTGGCAGAAAGGCTGATTTTGCTAAACTGACCTTTCTTTTCCAGACAGATAATACTTGCAGCTTGTAGCATGCATTTTTTAACGAACTCTCCTTCTGTGAATGGTTTTCCTGCCTTAGCAATCATCTCACTAACCATGTAACTAGCTTCGACTGATGCAACATTCTCTTTGGTTGCTTTCTTGAAGAAATCTTGTTGCCTCATTAGACATGCTTTAAGACGGGCAACCTGCTTGGCTCTTTTATTTCCTTGATATTTTGCACATTTCTCAGCATGTTTAGTTGAATAATGGCGTTTCAAGTTGTATTCCTTGTGCACTGCAACTTTCTCTGAGCAAATAAGACATGTGGGGATGCCCCTGTGCTGTAGCACCACATTGCTGGCCCCTTCATTTCTTTCTAATAGCAAAAACATTTTTCTAAAATTTTCTCATTAAAAAGTGTTATTCCACTATGTTTCAGTTTCTATATTACTTTTACTACAGGTTCTTCTTATTATTGGTTTACAAGTGTTTCTCAAGAAATTACAGTGGGCCTATATGCTGATTCTCAGTCAGCCATCATAATCTGAAAGGATCCAAGGATGCTGCACTGCTTATAGTTATGGTACTCAGCATACTTGGATCAACTTAACAGTGCTAGGAGCCTCCAGTTTTGCATATAGTGAAACTTAGATCACTTGGTGCTGAAGCCTAAAATCAATATCAACCATATGTCAAGCTATGATACCTCCTGAACCCTGTGTTATATTTTATTTTATTACTTTTTTTTTGTTGTTGTTGTTGTTGTTGATATTTGGGCTACACCCGGTGATGCTCAGTGGTTGTTCCTGGCTAGAAGATCAGAAATTATTCCTGGGTTGGGGACCATATGGGACACCAGGGGATCAAACTGCAGTTAGTCTTAGGCTAGCGTGGGCCAGGCAGATGGCTTCCCGCTTGCACCACCGCTCTTACCCCTTATTACATTTTGATTTAGATTTACATTTTGATTTAGATTTCTTTGTATGCCAGATATTGGTCTGTTTATTATGGGAGGTTAAGACCCTAATAAAAAGACGTTGAATTCATTCTCAAATTCTTCATGATTACTCTCCTTTCTCAAGTTTGCTTTATATGTTCTGGTTCTTGCACATATAGTTTTTTTTCTTTTAAAAATATTACCTCATTATTTCTTGAAAATATATTTTACTATGAATGAATTTATTTAGCTGTTATTACTTTGAAAAACACTTTATTACCTCTAAAATATGAGTGAAAACTTGTGCTCGAGTGATAGCACAGTGATATGGCATTTGCAAGTGAATGACCCAGGACAAACCAAGGTTCTATCCCTGGCATTCCATATGGTCCCCCTAGCTTGCAAGGAGAGACTTCTAAGTACAGAGCCAGCAGTAACCTGTGGCCCCCCAGAGACCCCGACCCACGGGAGAGACTGGAGACCACAACAGTTATTCACGAGTCACAAAGAGGATTTCGGCCTAAAAGAGAAGAGGGGCTGGGAAACAAAGAGACTCAAGACGAAAGGTTCCGATCAAGAGTCTGTTCATTGTGGGGAAAGGTAGACCTTATATAGTCAGGCAAAACAAAGAGAAAGGGGGCAAGGCATTCTTGGAATAACTGTAACTTTCCATAGGCACATCTTGTTTTTTCAAAATTAACAAGGTTATACATCATGAGGCTGGCATTCATCAATCATGAGGCCCATATTGTGTTAGAGTAACAAAGTATAAGATCTAATCTCTGCTTAGGCCCACCAGCCCCTATCTTTATGGGGACATCTTGGTGTCTGTGGTCAACTCCCCTAGTTCTGATGTATGCAGTAACTCCCCTTTTCTTTAGGTCCAAAGGCAAAGGCCACATCTGCTAGATGCTCAGGCTGGCAGCTCCTGCTAATTGTCACCTAGGCATTTTTGCTCAGACTTTCAGAGAGTACATTTTGATTTTAGTAAAAAGGGGCTTTTAGTTATGCCAAACAGTCTCCATCAGTAACCCCCAAGAGTCGCTGAGTAACAACTTAGCTGAATAGAAATTTTTCATGGGGCTGGAGAGATAGCATGGAGGTAAGGCGTTTGCCTTTCATGCAAAAGGTCATCAGTTCGAATCCCGGCATCCCATATGGTCCCCCGTGCTTGCCAGGAGCAATTTCTGAGCATGAAGCCAGGAGTAACCCCTGAGCACTGCCGGGTGAGACCCAAAAAAACCAAAAAAAAAAAAAGAAATTTTTCATTAGAAGTAGTTATCAACACAATGCTACATATAGTTAACCATTCCTTTCTGGCCAGTAGAGTTTCTTTTGAGATATCTGCTGTTAGACTTATGGGCATCAACGATGTTTATATGTATATTTATGTATATGAAGTTCTATATCATGATTCATATCTATACATATATCACTTTCCTTTTTTAAGATTTTTCACTCTTTCTTTCCATTTTAATGATATTGTCTACTGTGTATATCCCCTAATGAGTATTAATGTCAGTAAACTTCATAGAAATTAGCATTTATAATCTTCTTGTATATGTAAATGCCAACAACCCTTTAATAATACATCAAATAAAATAAGTATCAATTTAATTTAACATGATCAATTGCAGATCGTTTTATACACATGTGGGTGTGTGTTTTCAAAAATCCCTTAGCAGGGTTTGAACTGTCATCTATGCAAATAAAATTCAAATATTATTCAGTCACAATAGGGTAATCTTTTAAGACAGATCTGGCAAGATGTTTGAAGAGGGATAAAATATGTTTGCTTCCTCCTATGATCTCTGAACACCTTCACAAAATTCAAATTAATCATAAATGTACTTGAAACCTTGATGAGCAAGGGGAAGGGTTGATACCGGATATATTGGTGAAAGAAAATTTATCTCTACACAGAAAGGCCCTACATAGAGAGCATAATGCAACTGTGTGGAGTGGACTAGGCTATTGAGCCACCCCATAATATGGCAGAATAGTGAATTTAACTGCAACTGCAGGAAGCCAGCAATATGAAGTTCTACACTACAAATGAAAGAAAGCAAGACCTAAAACGCAAAATACTGAAGACTGGTGTATAAGGAGAGCTTATTTTTTCTTCTTTCTTATTTTTTTAGTGACTTAATTTAAGCACAAGATTACAAAAATTTTTATGGATGATTTTTCAGTCATAGAATAATACTACCCTTCACCAGTACACATTCTTGTCCTTCTTTCTCTTCTTTTTCTTTTCTTTTCTTTTTCCTTTCTTCCTTTTTATTTCTTTTGCACTTGGGGCCATTTCTGTTGATGACCAGATGCTAGTCTTCACTTTATATTGAGGAAATGTCTTGAATGTCTTGGGAAACCATACCATATGCCAGGAATCGGCCCCCTCCTGGCCATTTGACTGTATCATACCTGCTGCTGTTTTTCATAAGAAAAGAAAGAAAGAGAGAAGAAAGAAAGAGAGAAAGAAAGAAAGAAAGAAAGAAAGAAAGAAAGAAAGAAAGAAGAAAAGAAAGAAAAAGAAAGAAAGAAAGAAAGAAAGAAGAAAGAAAGAAAGAAAGAAGGAAGGAAGGAAGGAAGGAAGGAAGGAAGGAAGGAAGGAAGGAAGGAAGGAAGGAAGGAAGGAAGGAAGGAAGGAAGGAAGGAAGGAAAGAAAGAAAGAAAGAAAAGAAAAGAAAGAAAAAGAAAGAAAGAAAGAAAGAAAGAAAAGAAAGAAAGAAGAAAGAAAGAAAGAAAGAGAAAGAAGAAAGAAAGAAAGAAAAAAGAAAAAAGGAAAAGGAAAGAAAAAAGAAAGGAAGGAAGGGAAGAAAGAAAGAAAGAAAGAAAGAAAGAAAGAAAGAAAGAAAGAAAGAAAGAAGAAAGAAAAGAAAGAAAGAAAGAAGAAAGAAAGAAAGAAAGAAAGAAAGAAAGAAAAAGAAAGAAAGAAAAGAAAGAAAAAAAAGAAAGAAAGAAAGAAAGAGAAAAAGAAAGAAAGGAAGGAAGGGAGAGAAAGAAAGAAAGAAAGAAAGAAAGAAAGAAGAAAGAAAGAAAGAAAGAAGAAAGAAAAAAGAAAAAAGAAAAGAAAGAAAGAAAGAAAGAAAGAAAGAAGAAAGAAAGAAAGAAAAAGAAAGAAAGAAAGAAAGAAAGAAAGAAAGAAAGAAGAAAGAAAGAAAAGAAAGAAAGAAAGAAAGAAAGAAAGAAAGAAAGAAAGAAAGAAGAGAGTGAGAGAGAGAGAGAGGAGAGAGAGAGAGAGAGAGAGAGAGAGAGATGTGACTTCAGAAAACTCACCAGGGGCTGGAGAGATAGCACAGTAGCAAGGCATTTGCCTTACATGTGCCCTAACTAGGAGAGACTCAGTTCGATACCTGGCATCCATATGGTCCCCGAGCCTGCCAGGGGGCGAATTTTGAGTGCAGAGCCAGGAGTGATCCCTGAGCGCAGCTGTACGTGGCCCCCAAACCACTTGATCAATCTATCAATAGAGTTAAAAAATTATCATTACCATGAAGCACAAAGCCATTTCTAAACCTCTACATAACAAAGAAAATGGAAGAAAAGAAAAAATAAACACCATCTACAGATAAAGGCAGCCTGGGAAGAATGCTAGTCTTATCAGAACTTTCTCATTTTTCAGATTAAAACTTTCTCATTTTCCTGATTAAGAATTCAAAACAACAATTAAAATTCTGTTCACTAAAATGAGTAAGCCAGTGGAAGAAAATTAACATGAGAGAACATTTAAGAAAATCTACGTATAAAATAGTGAAACAAGCAGTACAATAGCTCATTTAGAAATGCAATTAGAAATAACTTTACCCTGTCCTCTGTCTTTGCATTTTTGTTGTCATAATTAAAAAATAAAAAAAAATAAATAATAAAAAAAATCTAAAAAAAAATATTATCATTTGGGGCTGGAGAGATAGCATGGAGGTAAGGCGTTTGCCTTTCATGCAGAAGGTCATCAGTTCAAATCCCGGCGTCCCATATGGTCCCCCGTGCCTGCCAGGAGCAATTTCTGAGCACGAAGCCAGGAGTAACCCCTGAGCACTGCCGGGTGTGACCCAAAAAACCACACACACACACAAATATATATATATATATATAATATATTATATATATATAATATATATATAATATATATATAATATATATATTATCATTTAAAATAAATAAATAAAAATAAAAACTGTCTTCAGTACTCATCAGATGATGTCACTTGCCACTTTAAAAACCTTTAGTGACTTTGCCTTCCCTCTTGGGTGTGGCCTACCTCTCCAGTTTCATTATCACTTTCCACAGCATATACATTATTTCTAGCATACCAAACTATTCACAATTTCTTTTTTTTTTTCTTTTTTTTTTTCTTTTTCTTTTTTTTTTTCTTCACACCCAGTGGTGCTCAGTGGTTACTCCTGGCTGTCTGCTCAGAAATAGCTCCTGGCAGGCACGGGGGACCATATGGGACACCGGGATTCGAACCAACCACCTTTGGTCCTGGATCGGCTGCTTGCAAGGCAAACGCCGCTGTGCTATCTCACCGGGCCCTATTCACAATTTGTTAAAACTTTCCTTACCCTCAGAAAACTCTCTGCCTTGGCTCTTTCTATACTCTTAAGATACTTTTCCTCCTTTTTCTAGCCTAGTGTCTATTGGCTCTTCACTCTCAGCCTTCATCCCATCCTCTGATTGGATATTTCTTCCTTGCCCAGCTTAGACCACCTTATACCTCTCTTTAGATCTCAAGGTTTGAATATATTATTATCACTCATGCCTGTATTAATTGTGGTTTGCTTCTTGGTCTCTGCTAGACCATGAACTAGAACTTTGTTCTTTGCTTTTCATATTCCTATCACCCAGCAGAATGCCAGCACTTAGATTACTGATTTTTTTTTCACATTAATAATGAATGAATAAATGAAATAATTCAGCCTTTCATTTTTTTTTCTAACCTTGCTTCTTACTCTGTTCTTTCAAAACGAGGCACATGTGTTTCCTGGCTACAGGGTTCCCAAGTACATGTCTCACATACATATGTCACGTGTATCTTCCCTCTTGAGAGGTGTAATTTCATTCTTTCATACTTTATTTATGTTGTTGTTTTTTGGATCATACTGAAAGAAGTGAAAAACATACTTTTAATGAAAGCTTTAAAATATGATATAAATTTATTAAACTCCAGCCATAAGTTGCTTTTCTCTCCAGTTTCATTTCAACTAATTATAAGATGTTTTCTTTAACTACCTGTCTGCATATTCCTTATCTGCCAAGTTACAGAACCTGCCTGCGGCCTCCCTGCGGCCTCCCTGCTTCCCGCAGCTTTACGAGCCCCTGTGTGACCCAACCGCCCTTGAGATTTGAAAATGCTGCCACCCTGCCCCCCCGGCCTCCTTGCTTCCCGCTCCTGTGTGGCCCACCCGCCCTAAAATCTTGAAATTTGAAATCACCTTTATCTCACAACCCCGGGCGCAGCTCACCTACGTCAGTGCTCATTCCTGTTTCTTTTAAGATTGTGCTTTGATGATAAGAATGAATCAACCTGTCTAAATTCTGTATAAAAAGAGACTGGCTTAAGGTTTTAGGGTCTGCAAACCTCTACTCTGCCACGGGTACGTTTCGGACCTCTGACCGATCAGATAATATACGGGTCTTGCTTGCATTAAAAAAAAAAAAAAAAGAAAGTTCAAGAGAAGAATGACCACAGTCGAAAACTTAATCAATGAGCTTTATGATACAGTAGAGGTGTAGAGGAAACCATCAAAAAAGAAGGGAGAAAACATGAAAGCAACAACAACAACAACAAAATATTTAAACAGAAGCCTTCAGTGAATAACCATCCTCATTACAAAATATAGGAAATATAGTAAAATATAAAGGAAAAAGAATATTTGAAT
Organism: Suncus etruscus; assembly: GCF_024139225.1. NCBI lineage: Eukaryota > Metazoa > Chordata > Mammalia > Eulipotyphla > Soricidae > Suncus > Suncus etruscus. The sequence continues at coordinate 108,426,115 of NC_064868.1, forward strand.
GAGCCAATCAATCCCCAGGGTGTTGAAGGGGACAGAAATCTAACTTCCCGAAACTAAGGAATTCAAATGAAATGAACCCAAATAGATGTAAAATAAGATGCATAGTAGCTAAAATATTAGAAAAAGCCTTTTTTTTTTAAAAAAAGTGCAGACTAATATAAAAAGTTACAGCATACCATCAATGAAAACTCAGCAGATCAGGATATAATTGCATGATGTATGCAAAGTGTTGCTTTTAAAAAGATTCTGCCATGAATATTCCATCTATCTTGGCTATAACCTAGACAGAACAGGTAAAAAAGAACAGCATAATTTTTGTTTTGTCTTGGAGACTCAGCCAGTGGTACACAGGTGTTACTACTGGTTCAGAAATCACTCTTGACTGAAGAACCATATTAAATGCAGATGTTCTAATTCCTTTTGGCCACATGCAAGGTTAGTGCCCTACCCACTATGCTATTGCTCTGGCCCCCGGGTAGCTTTTTTTTTTTTTTCAGAAAAAACAATGACAAAATTTATGGTAACCAAAGAAATATTGCAAGCAATATTATTTTTAAAATAAATTTCATATAAAAGTACTAAGATTCAGGTATTCCCCATCCATAATTCACCCATAATCAATCTTGGGCTGTATAATTTATCTTTCCTTTTTCTCTATCTACTCCCTTTTAAATTTACTAATAATATGACCATATGTTTAACTATCGTGAAAAACTAGTAAAATATTTAAAAGAAATGCAAAATTGGAAAGAAATCATTGATTCTCCCAAGATGAAATCAAGAGTAAATGCAGTAAATGTTTTTTATCTGGATGGGGTCATACCTGTTGGTGCTCAGGGCTTACTCTTTGTTCAAGAATCAGAATTGGCATAGCTCATGGAACCATATTCCCTGACAAGGGTCAAATTGGGGTCAGCTATAAATAAGGTAAGTAACTAACCCCTTTATTATCTATCCAGGCTACAAATAAAGCAACTCTATTATGTTGATATAATCTGAAAGCTTTCCAAGTAAACAAAGTAACCTCAAATTTAAATGAAACAAACTGAAAGAGGCAAACTAAACTTCCAACATCCAGCAGATAGCAAAGTAGAAAGAAAAACAAAGGACAAAAGAAACTGTCTTATTACATAAACAAATATACCCAATGCTTATATAAAATGGTAATTAATGCATTTTATAATATCAAAAAATACCCTAAACATCAAAAGCCTGAATTTAGCAGTCAAAGGGCATAAAGTGATCATATGAATTATAAACCAAAGCCCAGACTTGTACTACTTTGAAAATACCAAATTAAATTTCAGAAATAAAGACTCAAAGACACAGGATGGAGGAATCTGTATATGCTAATGGTAGCCAAAATTGGTAAAGATGTCCATACTTGATGTAAAATAAATAGATATAAAACTGGAAAAATAATTGAGAGGGATGAACTATATATTATCAAGAGATTAATATACCAAGAGGACTTCACACCTAAAAAACATTCACCATACAAAATGTCATCAAAAATGTAAGATGATGACTAATATCTTGAAGATAGATATTAATAGTATAATAATGTTTGACATTTTTAATACCCCAATTACACCTTAGGATATGTCAGACAGACAGAAATCAATAAGCACAGATAAGTCTCAAATTAGAAGTTTGAAGTGTTAGACCTAATAGATTTTTAAGTGTTCTACATCCTATAAATGACAAGCATACATCTTCACCAGTGCACAAGATACATTCATTTCCTAGATGAGGCCACATGCTGGAAACAAAGAGACAAAGACAAATTTTATGAAGATTGAAATTGTATGAAGCATATTTTCAGATCATGGTGCAATAAGGTAGTTGACCATAAAAGAAAGAAAGGAAAAGATAGGTATTTAGACAGTAAATAGCGTTTACTATAAATTTAGTATATAAAAGTAAATAAATAGTATAAATATAAATAGCATTTATATAGTATATAGAATACATATAGTTTTGGGATGGTAAATATTATTGACAATATTTATGCTCAGTGAAGCAGTCAAAATGATTGAAGAATTTAAGAAAAGAACAAATAAGAATATATGTATAATATATCATTGCATGAAACAGGAAAATACTAAGCCAAAATTTCGTGGTGACAGAGTTATATCAGAAAATAAGAATATATTCAAATAACAAATCTAATCCAAAACACAAAGATTCTAGAAAATGATTAAATGAAATCTGGAATCACTAGAAAGAAAAGAATAATACAAACTAAAGGGCAAATGAGCATAATAACAAAAGTAAAATCCTAATAAAAGACTTGTTTTTGGAAAAATAAGCTTGCTTTCTCAAGCCCTTGTTCTCTCTTGAACATGTATTTATGTGTCTGCTTATTTGATTGCTCTTTAAAGCCCTTGTTTACTTTTGAACACGACATCTCTCTTTCTCACATCTCTAAATTTCTTTTAATAAAATTTACTTTGATTCATACACAAAAGAAATAAATAAAAATAATTTAAAATTCTTTAGCTAAGCTCATAAAGGAAAATAGATTAAAAATCCAAATAGGACATGAAATGAAAGATGAAAAGTCACAACAGGTACAATAGCTGCCACAGAGATACAAAATATCATGAGAAAATACTGTAAACAAATTTGTGCCACAAAATTGAACATTTAGTAGAAATCAATTGAGTGTAAACAATTAAGAGAAAAATAAATATGAGCAGACTAAAATTATCAAGAAATGTATAGTAATAAATGAAAGCCTCTCCTACCAAGTGAAATTGAAAACAGGAATTCTTCTAGTTCCTATGAATATCAGACTAGGTCAATAATGCAATCTAACAGAGACCTTATGATTAAAATACAGAACAATATTGTTGATAGACACTAATGCTATAATCTTTAAGAAAAATCTATTTTCATCCAGATTAAACAATATGTTAATAGTCTTATAATGAGGAAGTGATATTTCTAGGCATGGAAGGTTATTTAAATGTATGCAAATTGGGTAATATAATAAAAATATCAATAAAAATAAAAATAAAAATAATTGTATCACATCAGTAAATGCAGATTATTTTTTTTTGTTTTTGGGCTACAGCTCATAGTGTTCTTTTGGCTCTGCATTCAATAATTATATCTGGCAGTACTCAGGGGACCATATGTACTGCCAGGAATTCAACCTGGGCTGTCTGCTTACACTGTGAGTATATTAACCTCTGAACTATCTAACCACACACAGAAATTTTTAACAAGATTAAATAGTGAGACCATGTGTGGGGTGATGGGTCTAAGGGGAGGATACTAAGACAATTGTGTAGGAAACAAGGACTACAATGGATTCTGGTATTGGAATGTCTTATGCTTCAAGTCCTATTGTTGACTGTTTTTCAAACTGTAAGTTATTGTAACCAATATCTAATTTTTATGTGAAAAAATTGTATTTTAGAAACTGGTATTGGTAGGTTGGATACTTGTCATGCACAAGGTCAATCTGATAACAATTCCTGGCCCCAAGAATGCCCCTGGAGTTCACCAGGAGTGATAGTTGAGTATAGAGCCATGAATAAGTCCTGTGCTTAACACCCTTGCCCAAAAATACTAAATGAAATTACTCATTTAAAAATCTAATATAAACTCATAATAAATTATATATAGTCATATTGAAGGCTATAAGTTATATAAGAAACAAAAAATGTCAAAACAGAAAACAATTTATAAGATAAAATATTTTAAACACATTTACAATTTTATCACAAAAATTAAGCTGACATTAAAATGGAGATAAAAGACTATGAAATATAAAAACTCTAAATAGTTATTAAAATTAGAAAGACAAAGTAGATAGGAGAATATCCAAGGTTAAGAATTGGAAATGTTAATATTGTTAATATTATAAACCTGTACAAAAATTGTGCAAATTCTATTAAATCCATATTGAAATCTGTATGAAATTTTCAAGGTTACAGAATAATTGATATCAAAAATTGTTAGAACTATAAAAACCCTGGGTAACAAAGAATGGCATCATGCCTGCTACTTTGGACTACAATGTAAAGCTCTTGTTATCAACATAGTGTGGCAAAGAATAAAAGCATTCACAAGGGGCCTGGGTGGTAGTGCTAGAGTAAGGCCTCTGCCTTGAGCTCGCTAGCCTAGGACAGACCGCAGTTTGATCCTCCAGTACCCTATGTGGTCCCCAAACCAGGAGCGATTTCTGAGCGCATAGCCAGGAGTAACCCCTGAGCATTACTGGGTGTTGCCAAAAAAAAAAAAACCAAAACAAAACAAGCGAAAACAAATACAAAAAAGCATTCACACAGCCAATGAAATAGAATTGTGAGCCTAGAAACATGTGCCCAACCTTATGTATGGCTAATTAATGTCAAAGGAGTCAAGAAAATTAAATGTTCAAAGGAAATCCTCTTCAACATATAGCATTTAGAAAAATACGCAAGCTACATTCAAAAGAATTCAATTGGACCAATATTTCACACCATTTTGAAAACTCAAAATGAATTAAGTACCAGGGCTAGAGAAAAAGTACAGTGTATTAGGATTCTACTGCACATGCTGCCTATCCCGGGTTCCCAAATGTTTCTCTAGCCATACCTAGATGGATCCCTGAGAGAACAGACACAACTAAGCCCTGAGCATTGCTTGGTGAAATCTAAAACGAAAGTATTAAATGTTTTGATGCTAGCCCCAAGTCTGTAAAATATTTTAAAGTAAACAGGGTGCAAACTCATGCACATCCTTTTGTCAACATCTAAACAAATTATCAGAAGTAATATGCAAGAAGCATAAAATTTTGATCAAACTGATATAACTTAGAATGCTACCCAATTCTTCATAAAATCAGACTCTCACCGATATTCTTCATCGAACAGTAGAAAATGAAGCATACAAAAGCTAACAGAATTAATGGGTGAATATAAAAGTATGCAAGGTGCCACTAGCACATACCAGCTCTTTTTAAATTATTTTTTATTTAAACCATTGTGACTTAGAGTTGTTTATAATTGGGTTTTAGACATACGATATTTCATGATCAGTTCCACCACCAGTGTCAACCTCCCTCCACTAATGTTCCCAGAGTCCATCCCAAGACACCATTCACTGCCCCAATCTGCCAAAATAACAGACACCTTTGCATTTTTTGCCCATTTATCAAAAAGTAATTGATTTTATATCTAGGGCACATTCTCTGAATACACAAGTTTATTCCACTGATAGAGGGTCTGTCTTTATTCTAGTACCATGCTCTTTTAAAGACTATAGCTTTGTAATACAATTTAAAGTTGGGGAAAGTGATGGCTCATAACCCTTTTCCCCAGGGTTTCTCTAGCTATTCGAGGGTGTTTATTGTTCCAAATTAATTTCAGGAGTGTTAAATCAAGTTTTTTGAAGAATGTCATGCTATATATGCTAGATCATCCTGGTTTAACTGTAAAAGATAATGAGTCCAAGAATGTATCCATTTCTTCCAGGTTCTCATGTTTCGTGGCAGAGTTTATCAAAGTAATCCGAGATTACCCTTTAAATATTTGCAGTATATATAGTGATCTACCACTTTTCATTTCTATTCCGGTTTATTAAATATCTCTCTATTTTTTATGAGGTTTGCTAGTGGTTTATCAATCTTGTTTATTTTTTTCAAAGAACCAATTTTTGCTTTCGTTGATCTTTTCTATTTTTTTGATGTCCACTTCATTGATTTTTGCTCTAAGTTTTGCTATTTCCTTCTGCCTATTTTTTATTCTTTTGCTGATCATTTTCTAATTTTATAACGTGTGTCATTAAGCTTTTTATATAGGCCTCTTCTTCCTTTCTGATGTGTGCTTGAAAAGAAATATGTTATCCTTTTAACGTTTTTGCCGTGTACCATAAATTTTGTTAATGTGTCTTCATTTTGATTTGCTTCCAGGAATGTTTTGATTTTCTCTTTGATTTTATCCCTGATCCACTGGTTGTTCAGTATTGAGCTGCTTAATTTACAGGTGTTGAAATTTTTCTTCTGTGTCCTTTTGTAGTTAGTTCACTTCTAATTTCATTGCACTGTCATCTGAGAAGGTTGTCTTATTATTTCTATCCTCTTGATTTTATGGAGATATGTTTTATGGTCCAGCATGTGGTCTGTACTGGAGAATGACCCATGTGCATTGGAGAAGAATGTGTACATGTATACAGTTTTCTGGGGAAAACTGGGATATATACTAGTCCACTTTGTTCCATTTCTCTTTTCAGAGATAATATATTCTTGTTGGGTTTAAGCCTGGTTGACCTGTCAAGGTGTGACAGGGTATTGTTGTTGTATCCAACTAATGTTGTGTTGACATTGATGTCTTCTTTCATATTTGTCAACAATTGTATTAAATATTTTGCTGCTCCCTCATTGGGTGTGTATATGTTGATGAGTGTGATTTCTTCCTGTTGTAAATATCCCCTGATTAGTACAAAATGTCCATGTTTTTCCCTTGTAGCTTTTCTGAGTCTAAAGTTTATGTTATCAGATACCAACATGGCCACTCCAGAATTTTTAAGGCAGTTGTTTGCTTGGATGATTTTCCTCCAACCATTGATTTTTAGTCTATGTTTGTTCTGATTATTCATATGTGTTTCTTGTAGGGAGCAGAATGTTGGATTCAGCTTTTTTGATCCATTTTACCATTCTGCATATGTTAACTGGTACAACTATTGTTATGAGATTTATTGTCATCTTTGTGTAGAAGTTTGTTTTGTCTATTGGTCTTTCTTGTCTTAAAGTAGACTTTTTATTTTTTTAAGTTTTGAGTCTGTAAATTTTCTGAGCTGTTGTTTATGTGTGAAGCTCTGTATACTTCCTTCAAACCTGAAAGTGAGTCTGGATGGATGCAGTAGTCTAGGTGAAGCTTCATTTCATTGTGTTTTGTCACTATATCCCACCACTGCCTTCTGGCCTTTGGGTTTATTGTGACAGGTCTGGGGTAAATCTTAAAGATGCCTTTTTGAATGTAATTTCACTTTTATCTTGCTGCTTTTTGTATTCTATCCTAATCTGTTGAGTTTATTATTGTGACTAGGATGTGTCTTGGGTGCATTTCTTTGGATCTCTCCTAGCTGGTACTCTTTAGGCATGCAGAATTTGGTTGCACATAGTATTTATCTCTGAAAGTTTCTCTGAATGATGTCCTTGACTGATGATTCTTCCTAAGGATTTTCTTCCTATATCTCTGGAACTACTATAATTTTTTTTATAATTTTTTTTATTTAAACACCTTGATTACATACATGATTGTGTTTGGGTTTCAGTCATAAAAGGAACACCACCCATCACCAGTGCAACATTCCCATCACCCAAGTCCCAAATCTCCCTCCTCCCCACCCAACCCCCGCCTGTACCCTAAACAGGCTCTACATTTCCCTCATACATTCTCAATATTAGGACAGTTCAAAATGTAGTTATTTCTCTAACTAAACTCATCACTCTTTGTGTTGAGCTTCCTGAGGTGAGCTTGAACTTCCAGCTCTTTTCTCTTTTGTGTCTGAAAATTATTATTACCAGGGTGTCTTTCATTTTTCTTAAAACCCATAGATGAGTGAGACCATTCTGCGTTTTTCTCTCTCTCTCTGACTTATTTCACTCAGCATAATAGATTCCATGTACATCCATGTATAGGAAAATTTCATGACTTCATCTCTTCTGACAGCTGCATAATATTCCATTGTGTATATGTACCACAGTTTCTTTAGCCATTCGTCTGTTGAAGGGCATCTTGGTTGTTTCCAGAGTCTTGCTATGGTAAATAGAGCTGCAATGAATATAGGTGTAAGGAAGGGGTTTTTGTATTGTATTTTTGTGTTCCTAGGGTATATTCCTAGGAGTGGTATAGCTGGATCGTATGGGAGCTCGATTTCCAGTTTTTGGAGGAATCTCCATATCGCTTTCCATAAAGGTTGAACTAGACAGCATTCCCACCAGCAGTGGATAAGAGTTCCTTTCTCTCCACATCCCCGCAAACACTGTTTATTCTCATTCTTTGTGATGTGTGCCATTCTCTGGGGTGTGAGGTGGTATCTCATCGTTGTTTTGATTTGCATCTCCCTGATGATTAGTGATGTGGAACATTTTTTCATGTGTCTTTTGGCCATGTGTATTTCTTCTTTGTCAAAGTGTCTGTTCATTTCTTCTCCCCATTTTTTGATGGGGTTAGATGTTTTTTTCTTGTAAAGTTCTGTCAGTGCCTTGTATATTTTGGAGATTAGCCCTTTATCTGATGGGTATTGGGTGAATAGTTTCTCCCACTCAGTGGGTGGCTCTTGTATCCTGGGCACTATTTCCTTTGAGGTGCAGAAGCTTTTCAGCTTAATATATTCCCATCTGTTAATCTCTGCTTTCACTTGCTTGGAGAGTGCAGTTTCCTCCTTGAAGATGCCTGTAATGTCCTGGAGTGTTTTGCCTATGTGCTGTTCTATATATCTTATGGTTTTGGGGCTGATATCGAGGTCTTTAATCCATTTGGATTTTACCTTTGTACATGATGTTAGCTGGGGCTCTAAGTTTAATTTTTTGCAAGTGGCTATCCAACACCACTTGTTGAAGAGGCTTTCCCTGCTCCATTTAGGATTTCCTGCTCCTTTATCAAAAATTAGATGGTTGTATCTCTGGGGAACATTTTCTGAGTATTCAAGCCTATTCCACTGATCTGAGGACCTATCCTTATTCCAATACCATGCTGTTTTGATAACTGTTGCTTTGTAGTACAGTTTAAAGTTGGGAAAAGTAATTCCTCCCATATTCTTTTTCCCAATGATTGCTTTAGCTATTCGAGGGTGTTTATTGTTCCAAATGAATTTCAAAAGTGTCTGATCCACTTCTTTGAAGAATGTCATGGGTATCTTTAGAGGGATGGCATTAAATCTGTATAATGCCTTGGGGAGTATTGACATTTTGATGATGTTAATCCTGCCAATCCATGAGCAGGGTATGCGTTTCCATTTCCGTGTGTCCTCTCTTATTTCTTGGAGCAGAGTTTTATAGTTTTCTTTGTATAGGTCCTTCACATATTTAGTCAAGTTGATTCCAAGATATTTGAGTTTGTGTGGCACTATTGTGAATGGGGTTGTTTTCTTAATGTCCATTTCATCCTTATTACTATTGGTATATAGAAAGGCCATTGATTTTTGTGTGTTAATTTTGTAGCCTGACACCTTGCTATATGAGTCTATTGTTTCTAGAAGCTTTTTGATAGAGTCTTTAGGGTTTTCTAAGTAGAGTATCATGTCATCTGCAAAGAGTGAGAGCTTGACTTCTTCCTTTCCTATCTGGATTCCCTTGATATCCTTTTCTTGCCTAATCGCTATAGCAAGTACTTCCAGTGCTATGTTGAATAGGAGTGGTGAGAGAGGACAGCCTTGTCTTGTGCCAGAATTTAGAGGGAAGGCTTTCAGTTTTTCTCCATTGAGGATAATGTTCACCACTGGCTTGTGGTAGATGGCCTTCACTATATTGAGAAAGGTTCCCTCCATTCCCATCTTGCTGAGAGTTTTGATCAAGAATGGGTGTTGGACCTTATCAAATGCTTTCTCTGCATCTATTGATATGATCATGTGGTTTTTATTTTTCTTATTATTGATGTTGTGTATTATGTTGATAGATTTACGGATGTTAAACCAGCCTTGCATTCCTGGGATGAAACCTACTTGATCGTAGTGGATGATCTTCTTGCTGAGGCATTGAATCCTATTTGCCAGGATTTTGTTGAGGATCTTTGCATCTGCATTCATCAGTGATATTGGTCTGTAATTTTCTTTTTTGGTAGCGTCTCTGTCTGGTTTAGGTATCAAGGTGATGTTGGCTTCATAAAAGCTATTTGGAAGTGTTTCTGTTTGTTCAATTTCATGAAAGAGTCTTGCCAAGATTGGCAGTAGTTCCTCTTGGAAAGTTTGATAGAATTCATTAGTGAATCCATCTGGACCTGGGCTTTTGTTTTTCGGCAGACATTTGATTACTATTTTAATTTCATCAATGGTGATGGGGGTGTTTAGATATGCTACATCCTCTTCCTTCAACCGTGGAAGATTATAAGAGTCCAAGAATTTATCCATTTCTTCCAGGTTCTCATTTTTAGTGGCGTAGAGTTTTTCAAAGTAGTTTCTGATTACCCTTTGAATCTCTGTCATATCAGTAGTGATCTCTCCTTTTTCATTCCTGATACGAGTTATCAAGTTTCTCTCTCTCTCTTTCTTTGTTAGGTTTGCCAGTGGTCTATCAATCTTGTTTATTTTTTCAAAGAACCAACTTCTGCTTTCGTTGATCTTTCGGATTGTTTTTTGAGTTTCCACTTCGTTGATTTCTGCTCTCAGCTTTGTTATTTCCTTCTGTCTTCCTATTCTTGGGTCCTTTTGTTGAGCATTTTCTAGTTCTATTAGCTGTGTCATTAAGCTACTCAGGTAAGCTCCTTCTTCCTTCCTGATGTGTGCTTGCAAAGCTATAAATTTTCCTCTCAGTACTGCTTTTGCAGTGTCCCATAAGTTCTGAGAGTTTGTGTCTTTATTGTCATTTGTTTCCAGGAACCTTTTTATTTCCTCCTTGATTTCATCTCGGACCCACTGGTTATTGAGCATGAGGCTGTTTAACTTCCAGGTGTTAAAGTGTTTCTTCTGAGTCCCTTTGGAGTTCACAAATAATTTCAGAGCCTTGTGGTCAGCGAAGGTAGTCTGCAAAATTTCTATCCTCTTGATCTTATGGAGGTATGTTTTATGTGCCAGCATGTAGTCTATCCTGGAGAATGTCCCATGTACATTGGAGAAGAATGTGTATCCAGGTTTCTGGGGGTGGAGTGTCCTATATATATCCACTAGGCCTCTTTCTTCCATTTCTCTCCTCAGGTCTAGTATATTCTTGTTGGGTTTCAGTCTGGTTGACCTGTCCAGTGTTGACAAAGCCGTGTTAAGGTCCCCCACAATTATTGTGTTGTTGTTGATATTATTTTTCAGATTTGTCAAGAGTTGTATTAAATATTTTGCTGGCCCCTCATTCGGTGCATATATGTTTAGGAGAGTGAATTCTTCCTGCTCTACGTACCCCTTGATTAATATAAAATGTCCATCTTTGTCCCTTACAATCTTCCTGAGTATAAAGTTTGCATTATCTGATATTAGTATGGCCACTCCAGCTTTTTTATGGGTGTTGTTTGCTTGGATAACTTTTCTCCAGCCTTTTATTTTGAGTCTATGTTTGTTCTGACTATTCAGGTGCGTTTCTTGTAGGCAGCAGAAGGTTGGATTGAGTTTTTTGATCCATTTAGCCACTCTGTGTCTCTTAACTGGTGCATTTAGTCCATTGACGTTGAGAGAAAGAATTGTCCTGGGATTTAACGCCATCTTTATTTCAAAATTTGGTGTGTCTTTTGGGTAGTCTTGTCTTAGATTAGGTCTTTCAGTTTTTCTCTTAAGACTGGTTTTGTGTCTGTGAAGTTTCTGAGCTGTTTTTTGTCTGTGAAACCATGTATTCTTCCATCAAACCGGAAAGTGAGTTTTGCTGGGTATAGTATTCTGGGTGAAGCATTCATTTCATTCAGTCTTGTCACAATATCCCACCACTGCTTTCTGGCATTGAGTGCTTCTGGTGACAGGTCTGCTGTAAATCTCAGGGAAGCTTGCTTGAACATGATTTCCCCTTTTGATCTTGCTGTTTTCAGAATTCTGTCTCTATCTGTGGGATTTGTCATTGTGACTAGGATGTGTCTTGGGGTGGTTTTTCTGGGGTCTCTTTTGGTTGGTACTCTTCGGGCATGCAGGATTTGATCACATATATTATTTAGCTCTGGAAGTTTCTCTTTAATGATGTTCTTGACCATTGATTCTTCCTGGAAATTTTCTTCCTGGGTCTCTGGGACTCCAATGATTCTTAAGTTGTTTCTGTTGATCTTATCATAGACTTCTATTTTCGTCTGTTCCCATTCTTTGACTAATTTTTCCATTGTCTGCTCATTTGCTTTAAGTTTTTTGTCCAATCTCTCCTGCTGTATGGAATTGTTATGTATCTCATCTTCCACAGCACCAAGTCTATTCTCAGCTTCTGATACCCTGTCCCAGAGCTTATCCATTTTGTCATTCACTTCGTTTACTGACTTTTTCAGTCCTGTTAGTTGGCATGTTATTTCAGTTTGGAGTTTTGTCATTTCTGCCTTCATATTTTCTTGGTTCTTATTAGTGTTCTGTTCAACTCGATCCATGGTTTCTTGGAGTCTGTTGAGCACCTTCCATATTGCTAGTCTAAAGTCCTTATCTGAGAGGTTGATTAGTTGTTCAGTCATTATCTGGTCCTCAGAATTGTCATCTTCATTCTCTATGTCTGATGCTGGCCTGCGTTGTTTCCCCATTGTCACACTTGTATTGTGGGTTTTTCTACGTGTTGTGGTGGTATTCATTGTCTATATGATGTAGGCAGCACACTCCTCTGGCTCCTCCCTTTCTGGATGGGCTGACTTGCCTCTAAGGGAGGGGAGTCCTCCGTGGATGAAGCCTCACACTGGGTCAAATCTTAGGCCTGAGCATGCAACAGAGAAGACAGTCCAGAGAGAAATGTTTGCTTCTGTGATATAGCCCGTTCTTAGTGTGATTTTTCCTTCTTGTTGCAATGGAGTTCTTTCCTTAGAAAGGGTGCATGGCCGCGTAGCGAAGCGGAGCGGCCGTGCTCCTCTGAGCCTCTTTTTGCCCCACTCGCAAGAGTTTCACGCAAGAGGACAGTAGACAGACATAGACAGGTCACACTCACAGTCTTTCACAGTTGAGCCCCACTGGGCCAGTGTACTTTCGCGGATTTTCCCCGCCTGGTGTCACACACAGGGAGCCAGCTCTTGCAAAGCTTAGCCGGTTTTCATGCTCTGAAGTCCCTCCCTGAAAATGGCGTCTGGGCGAGCGAGGTTTCTGGAGGCTCTTTTTGCCCCACTCGCAAGTTTCACGCAAGAGGACAGTAGACAGACATAGACAGGTCACACTCACAGTCTTTCACAGCTGAGCCCCACTGGGCCGGTGTACTTCTGCGGATTTTCCCCGCCTGGTGTCACACACAGGGAGCCAGCTCTTGCAAAGCTTAGCCGGTTTTCATGCTCTGAAGTCCCTCCCTGAAAATGGCGTCTGGGCGAGCGAGGTTTCTGGAGGCTCTTTTTGCCCCACTCGCAAGAGTTTCACGCAAGAGGACAGTAGACAGACATAGACAGGTCACACTCACAGTCTTTCACAGTTGAGCCCCACTGGGCCAGTGTACTTTCGCGGATTTTCCCCGCCTGGTGTCACACACAGGGAGCCAGCTCTTGCAAAGCTTAGCCGGTTTTTATGCTCTGAAGTCCCTCCCTCATTTTTTATGTTGTTTCTGTTGTATTTATTGAAGCCTTCTATTTTTATCTGTTCTCATTCTTTAAGTAGTTTTTCTATTGTCTGATCATTTGCTTTAAGGCTCTTTTCCAATCTCTTTGTTGTGTGGAGTTTTTTATGCATCTCATCTTCCAGCTCACTGATTCTGTTCTCAGCTGCAATTACCCTGTTAAAGAGGATTTTCATTGATCTTTTCTTTTAGTCTACTGAATTTTTCAGACCTAGAATTACAATTTGGAGTTTTTTTATTTTCATTTTTATATACTCTTGATTTTTATTTGTGCTCCATTCAGCTTCATCTATGCTTTCTTTGAGTTCTATGAACATCCTCCATATTTATTCTCTAAACTCCTTATCAGAGAGGTGATTGGCTTTTCTCGGGTCATCAGAGCTTCCATCTTCATTCCTTATGCATGGAGTTGGTCTGCATTGTCTCACTATTGTCTCACTTGTAGTTTTTTTTCTATGTGCAATGGTGTAGTTCATTGGTATAAGATGAATGTGGCTGAAAAGTGAAGCTGAGCATCTGTACTTATCTAGCACCACCCTTTGTGGGCAGGGACAGCCTACTTTGCTGGGAATAAGTTCTCTTGGTTCTTTCTCTGCACACAAGCAGGAAATCAGGAAACCAAGTATAGAGGAATGCATAGGAACTTTATAATCCCATGACAGGAGCCTGGCACTACCCTTCGGGCAGGGACAACCTACCTTGCTGGGAATAAGTTCCTTGGGTTCTTTATCTATAGCCTCAAGCAGGAAATCAGGAAGCCAAGTATGGAGGAATGCAGAGGACTATTATAAGCCCACAGCAGGAGCCTGGAGCCACCCTATGGGCAGGGACAACCTACCTTTATGGGATTAAGTTCATGGGGTCTTCTTCAGCCTAAAGCAGGAAATCAGGAAGCCCATACTAGGGTATTTTAACACTCCTCTATAGCTACTAGATAAGCTGATAAGGCAAAAAAATTTTTGTAAAGGAATATTTCATTAAAAAGAAAAGTGAAAGCAACCAAATTAATAGAGATGCATAAAGTTCTCATTCTCAAAACTTAGAAAGTATATTCTTTATTACACATGGGACATTTTCTAATCTCTAACACTTTAAGGAAATAAAAATATTTGCATAAAAAGGTAGAAGTTTTATAAACTTAGAACATGACAATTTGAAAGTAGGAATTAGTAACGAACTGAAGAAACTGGAAAAATAAAACTTCAAATATTTGGAAACTAAACAACTCAGTATTAAACATTCAGTTGCTTAAGAGCAAATCAAACAATAAATGAGCAAATGTGAATAAAAACACATGAGTCACAAAAATCTACTTTAAAAGGGAAATTCATAGTAAGGTAAGTATTATCATAAAATAAAAATATGCAAACAAATATATTACATAAATATAAAAAATAACTAGAAAAAATAAAGGAAATCCAGAGTTTGTAACAGGGAATTGATAAAATGTAGAATGATAAGTGGTGGAATAGAAACAAACATTATACCATACTATCAAGGAAATCAAGGTATGTTTTCTCTTGACTGGAGTTGGATAGACTGGTATGCCTGGAACACAGAGTTTGTCTTATGCCAATAAACTTCTGGGGTGAGGCCTTTTTGTAATCAGGTCAAGGATTTTTTTCCATTTTCTCCATTTTTCTGGACCTATGCAAACATTGGCGATTGCCACTATCACACCTTTACTATATTTTTTTACTCTTATTTTTTAAGAAAAAAAATACAACTTACTGAACTTAAAAACAAATTACTGTAGTAGAATGCCTGTCTCGAATACAGGCAGGGGATGGGAAGGGGGGAGGGGGTAACATTGCACAGGTGAAGGGGGGTGTTCTGGTTATGACTGTAACCCAAATATGATCATGTTACTTAAATAAAAAATATATTAAAAAAAGACATGTTTTCTCAAGAGACGTCAGTTATGGGAAGGGTGCATGAGTGAAGGGTGGTGTACATTCTATGACTGAACCCATACAATGCACAATTTGTAACCACTGTGCTTAAATAAAGCAATTAATTAAAAGATATTCTTTTTTAAATACATATTTAAGAAGAAAAACATTAGTGAGAATTTAAAATTAAAAGGAGAGAAGGTTCATAAGCTGTATCTGAAACGAAAGGAGAAATTTACAGAGATATAAAAGAAATTAACGTTTTCCAAATTAGCCTGAAATTATATTTTTCTACAAAATTGGATGACCAAGTGAGTATTATATGAACAGACAAGTTACTAACAAAAAATCTAAATAGTAATAAAGTGTTCCCCAGAGCAAAATCTCAAGTATATATCAATTACTACTGAATTCTTACAAATCTTCAAAGAAGACCTACTTCTTACTATTCTCAAGCTTTCCAGATAATCAAAGAAACAGGTATTCTCCTGCTTATTTTCTATGAACTCAATAGTATCCTGACATTAAAAGCAAAACAAGGAAGTTTGGGAGCAATAGCACAGAGAATAGGGTGTATGTCTTGCAAATGGCTGACACAAATTTAATTCTGGCATCCCATATGGTCTCCTGAGCCACCTAGGAGTGACTTCTGAGTGTAGAACCAGGTGTGTTTCCACCCGCCCCCCTAAAAAAAGGCAAAAAGAAAGACAAATTCCAACACCCATTTCAGATTATTTTAAACATATCAACAAAATCCACATTGAATTGTGTTTACTCAAGTAAAAGTCATTTAGCTCAAATCCATAGCTAGCATTATACTCAATGGTGAAACACTGAAAGTTTCTTCTTTAAGACCCATCACAAGAGAAGGGTATTCTCTTTCTCATTACTAGTATTTAATATTGTATTAGAAATTCTTGCCATAGCAATTAGGCAGGAAAGGAATTTATTTTAAAGAAGTAAACCTATACAATAAAATGATATGGTAGAAAATTAATAGGAGGAAATCTCCTACAACAGTGAAGTAGAAAAGAGAAAAGAAAATAATCCAATTCACCGTTGTCTACAACAAAATAAAATACACGAGAACCTATTTATCAAATAAGATGAAAGGTTTATACAATGAAAATTACAATTCACTATAAAAGAAATAGAAACACAAAGAAATGGGTTGATCGATTGAAGGGATTACCATTGTTAGAATGATCATCCTTTCCCCCAATAAATATAGATTCATTGCAGTCCCAATAGAAATTCTCATGACACTGTATATTATATACTATATATAATGTATATTATTATATATTATATAAGTTATATATCATCTATTATTTAACTTATTATATATTAATATGTAGTAATATAATATATATTATTTATATATTATATCAACCAATTGCTATTAAAATTTATATAGAACAGTAAAATTCACCTAATAGCTAAAGCAGTAACTGAGACTAAAAGAAAGATGAAAGGGGCCAGAGCTATAGCACAGCAGGTAGGCATTTGCCTTGTAAGTGGCCGACCTGGGTTCTATCCATAGCATCCCATATGATCTTCTGAGTCTGCCAGGAGTTATTTCTTGGCACAGAGCTAGGAACAACCTCTAAATGACACTGGGTATGGCAACAAGTAAGTAAATAAATAAATAAAACAGAAAACAAAGTAAAAAGAAGGATGATGGGAGACTTTTTTTGCCTCACTTGAAGTAATACTGTAAGAGTGCTATAAACAAGACTTTGTGGGACTAGAATAAAGGCTGACTCTCAGTTCAATGGAATTTATTTAGAGCCCAGAACAATGAGAATATAGCTTAGATGTAAAGCATTTTTGATGACTTTAGGGGATATAGGCACACTAAGAATATTTAGTGTAGGAACATTGTTTCCCTATAATTAATAAATATTTACATTCGTTTAAACCAATATAATCTCAATGAATAAGATATTTGAATTAATGTAAACTTTATAACTTTATAAACATAGTTTAGTAAGAATCATTTAAATACTTTTTTGTTTGTTTGTTTTGTTTTTAGGCCACACTCGGTGGCACTTAGGAATTACTCCTGGCTCTGTGCTCAGAAATTGCTCCTGGCAGGCTAAGGGGACCATATGGAATACAGGGAATCGAACCCAGATCCATCTTGGGTTGGTTGCATGGAAGGCAAATGTCCTACTGTTGTGCTACCTCTCTGGACCCATCATTTAAATACTTAAGCAAAATAGTCTACCCCTTAAAATCTACTCACATTTCATGAATATCATCAATTAAATTATAAAATACTACATTGAACAGTTTTTGTTTGGGAACAGAACCTGGCAATACTGAGGGGATCATATTCAGTGTCTCAGAACAAGTCACATGAAAGAAAAGTGAATTAATTCTCAATTTCTCTGGATTAGATAGACCCTCTTTTAAATATTAAATCCCCAACTACACATAATCATCTCTCAAATATCATTTTCCATATTATAAATGGGAGCTAGACAAATATTTAGAGTTCAACTCATCTTTCAGTTACTAAGTTCTAAATATTTCTAATTCTATTGACTAAAGAAGAAACTTAACATGCTTTGACATCTTTTAATTTAATCATTAGTCATTTTTAAAATAAGAAATTCTGCATATTAACCTTTTATTTGTAATACAATTAACAACTTTTAATTAATAAGGTGTAATTTTGCTATTTCCATAATTTTACAGTTCTAAACTTTACATTATATATATCACTTTATTTAAAGACCATTATCACGTAGTTGACATGGTTGATTCTAAAGCATTTGTTTCCAGGTAAGTAGTAGCAAAATTAATAGGAAGAAAAGAAATAAAATGAATGAATAAAGAAAGAATACAGCAACAAGAAAATTTATGAAAATTATTGTATCTTGCAATGAGGTCACTAAGTCTTTTTCAGAAGATTTAGTAAGTTCTCATTGCTAGTTTATCATTCTCTTCTTTTGTTTCTGATAATTAGATGGGTTCAGATACACATTGCTGTCTAGATTGGTATGTTCCTACATGGATGACAGACAATAGTAAAGCCCAGAAATTCCAAGCACTATTGCTTATGCTGTTGCTTTTTTAGAGCATGGTTTTGATTGTGAGGTCTTCCTGGAGTCTGAGAAGGCAGTAGAAGGGTGCCTATCACTGCAAAAAAAAAAAAAAAAACCCTTGTGATGTCAGACCAAATATGCCTTATCTAGAGTTGTGTCAGATTGGCATGTTTGCAGAGCTGTAGATGGGTAAAGCAGGGCATTGGTGAAGCAGTGATTGTAGGTGATAGGTGTAGCTGGCATGGCTTCAGCAGTGCAAAGACATGGCATGCCTCTCCTCCCAAGATTGTCATTTTTAGATGTGTGGCCAGTGTACCCATATTTTTTCGAAGCTTGTTTTACATCTCTTTTGAGAATAAGTGAATCTATGGAGATGGCTGTATTCAAACATGGTGACTCAAGATTGTATAAATTTATACTATTTATTAACTTTCATTACAAGATTTGTCAAAGTGGAATATTTTGTTAAAAATACAGAGCACAGAAGCTATATTTATAATAGTTTATATCTCCCAGATTAATCATAAAGCCAAAGATATTGCAATTTCCTGGCATCACAGGAAAGCAGTGCCATATGGTCATGCTTTCATTTGTGTTCTGTTGCTCCCATAGAAATCCAGGTTTAATTTATTTGCTATTATTCATCAGATTTTGCCTTTTAAGACTGGCATGAAATAAGAACATGGAGAGAAAAATGAGGCAATGTTTGATCCAAATATGCAAAACATTGCAAGTTATTTACAAAAGTTCTAAAGAAGAGAACTTCTGTCAAGGTTATAGTTTAGGCTCCTAATTAAAGAGGTTTCTATGCCTGGCATTCAACAAAACATCAGCTATTATAAAAGTTTTTTTTTTCTTTTATAAACAGTCATTTGTATCATGCAAAACAATATCCAGAGATTTCACAATTTTGTAGCCAAAAATAAACATGTATTTATTCCTAGATTTACTTTCTCTAAAACAAACTGCAATACAAATTTAAAAAACAGAATTTAATGAGAGCCACAATACCTATTTATATGTGCCCCATAAAATAATTATTGTAGATTTTATCATTTAACTTGAAAATATACATTGAAAACTATTCCTAAACAAGGTTTGTGTGATAGCACTACATAGAATAAGTCCTATGTATACCACTGTTTTCACAAAAATTAATTTATTCTTAATCTTATGAATTTTTGAGAATTGTGTGTGAAAGATTTATATACAAACCTCAGAGATTTAAGCAAATAAAGTTTAAATATATGATCCAGGACCCTCCCAAATGTCCAGACCTCTTCCTTATCCTCTTGTACAAAATGAATTGTCCTGTCACTTTATGCCCTGTCCATATTACAATATCTTTGTTCTGTCCTCACTATCATTTGCTTGCCTTCAGAGTAAGATGACTTTGTGTATTGTCCCTAGGCTGTTCTCTGTCCCGTATATGCTTTCCTAGTCTGACATATGCAACCGAAACTGTCACCTGGGTTGCCTTGCTGTGGGTTACTGCTCTGTAATCTGTCACTGAGCTTCCCTAGGTTTGTATTGCAATCAGCTCTCTTTCCCTTAGGCTTTCCCATGGCCTTGTATGTGCAGGTGAGAATCCACTATTCTGCATCTGCCTGGGTATTATGAGAGGGCAAAGAGAATTATTTCATTGGGTGCTTTCTCTTACCTGCAGCTATCTCTAAACCATTACTTATTTTGACTGGATATATTTACTGAAAAAATATTTACAGTAAAGAAAATATTTAGTTATGCAAAGTGACATAAAATATAGAGTTGGAGAAGATTTATTGTTAGGATAAAATGCTTACCACGTATTTTGCAAAGGAGATGGATGCTTCCAGCAGTATTCAGATAATTGGATGACCACACTTTTTGATACTTGGGCTGACTGTGCAAACCTACAAGAACTTAGATAGTTTGAAAATAAATAGAGCTGCACCTAGTTATCTTTGGTATATAGACCATGCTAGGAATTGAACTTGGACCTACAACTAGCCTTAATCCTGTGTGGAGTTATTTTCTTTGATTATTTTACACTGGCATGTGAAAATTGGTATATATTAGCTCTTGAAGTAAGATACTAATTGTAAGAATATGTAATACAAAAGAAGACTTTAGGGAAGTAATTATCAAACCATTATATTAGTTAAGGCATATGACTTGCATACACCAGATTCACGTTCAAGCTCTGGCCGAATGCATCTTAGGGTCCTAGCACTGAATACCCAGACAGTTGGTCAAGTATTACAGTGAGTGGACCCCAGACTCCTTAAGCACCCCTTAGAGACCCACCACACAAACATAAAAAAATAATATGTTCAAGC
Organism: Suncus etruscus; assembly: GCF_024139225.1. Taxonomy (NCBI): domain Eukaryota; kingdom Metazoa; phylum Chordata; class Mammalia; order Eulipotyphla; family Soricidae; genus Suncus; species Suncus etruscus. The sequence goes on from NC_064868.1 coordinate 108,446,726, forward strand.
ACACACACATTTCAAAACTAGAAATGTTTAGTCTGTTTTGGTGGGTTTAATTTTGTTTTAATTTGTTTTGTTGGCTACACCCAGTGGTGCTCAGTGCTTATTCCTGGTTTAGTGTACATAGATCACTCTCCCAGGATCCCGGGTTGAAACCAGGTTGATTGCATGCAAGGCAAACACCCTACCCGCTGCATTATCATCTTTCTGGCCTATACAATCGGTTTTTTGTTGTTGTTGTAAGTAAGCAATTATTTTCAGTCATTTTCTTCCTGCTAGGCACAAAGCCTAATCTCTCTTTGTCTCCTTCAGTGAGGTTTGAGCCTGTACTTAATTTGGCCAATAAACAGGAATGACATTTGGTGTTTCTAGGCAGAAGTATTTAGTAGTCAGTTCATGATTTTTCCATGTTTACTTTACCTATCATCATAAACTTCGAAGTCTCCTGTGGAGATTTAGGGTCATAAAATGGTAGCAGCTCTATTAGTCTTTGTCCCTGAGTGAATACTCTAGGCAGAGATTCCCTGTGGAGCTCTCTTATACATTTAGCAGGAGCAAGAAACAAACACTGCTGTTTTAAAACACTTCAATTTTCAGCTTGCTTGTTATTGTTAGATAATCTAAGTCTCCTTATGGTAACACACTACAAAACATTTTTGGCAAATCCTTCTGCTTAAAACAATGTGAAGAATATTGCTTTCCTTTTGTGTTCTTTTCTGTTTTTCTTCAGATGTTCAAAATGAACATAAACTATTTATAAAATAGTAATTAATATATTGTTAAAGAAATGAAAAATATGGTAAGCTCTACTTTTGACAGTCACATAAGTTATTTTAATAGGCCACCAACAATTTCCTTATTAAAGTCAATTTTTCTAAAGAAAAAACTGGATGACTTAAGAAAACACAGTCACCATTGTGTTGGAGAAATTTAAAATAGATTCCTGTGGATTCATTGTATAGTTATCACAAAATTTTTAATAAATAAAAATAGTAAATAATATACTGTTTGGGCCTTACCCAAAAACATTACAAATATAATAATCCTAAGAAGTTTAAACTGAAATTATATGGCACTAACTTTCTATTACCGTGTCACAGAATAAAACTTTTTTGAAATATAAGAGATATTTTTTCAAGTATTTTATTTATTTATTTATTTATTTATTTATTTATTTATTTATTTATTTATTTATTTATTTATTTATTTATTTATTGGTTTTGGGTCACACTCGGTGATGCTCAGGAGTTACTCCTGGCTATATGCTCAGAAATAGTTCCTGACTTGGGGGACCGTATAGGATACTGGGAGTCGAACCGACATCCTTCCTGGGTCAGCCTCATGCAAAGCAAATTCCCTACCACTGTACTATCACTCCAACCCCTCAAATACTTATTTTAAAATAACAAGAAAAAAATTCAATATAAACCTAATCAATTCCTTTCAAAATATAATAGAAATTATAATTTATTGAGACTCTAGTCATTTTAACTCCTAATATTTCTAGTCCTGATAATTGCCCTCTGATATAAGAATGATAGTTTACTTTTGTGAATGAAAAATATAAAACAACGAAAAATAAATCATGAAACTAGAAATCACATAAAGTAAAAAAAGGATTAAAAGGAGTACTGTGAATGTCATTGACAGATTTGTAACAAAAGTTTATTAAAAAATTCAAAATTGTAATTAAAAATTCTACATAAGGATATAATTAGGGCCAGAAGTATAGCACAGCGGGTAGGGCATTTGCCTTGCATGCAGCCAACCCTGCTTTGGTCTTCAGCCATTACATATGACCCCTGAAGCCTTCCAGGAGTGATTTCTACTCACAGAACCAGGAATAAACATCCAGTGCTGCCAGGTGTGGCCCAAACACACACACACACACACACAAGATATAATTTAAATAGGCCTATTTTAATTAAAAGTTGTAATCAATATTTATTTTTTAAATTATCTTTATTTAAACACCGTGATTACAAACATGATTGCAGTTGTATGATTACAGTCATGTAAAGAACACCCCCCTTTACCAGCGCAAGATTCCCACCACCAATTTCCCAGATCTCCCTCCTCCCCACCCCACCCACACCTGTACTTGAGACTACTTCCCTCATTCATTCGCATTGTTATGATAGTTCTCAGTGTAGTTATTTCTCTAACTGCACTCATCAATCTATGTGGGTTTTAAGAAAAATGAAAGACATTTTTAGCAGTATCTCAGAGACAAAGAGAGATGAGGGCTGGTAGGTGCAGCTCACGACATGAAGCTCACCACGTAGAGTGATGATTGCAGAAAGAGTTATCAATATTTAACAAAATAAACCAAGTAAGAGCAGATATGTACACCAGTTTAATGCGGCAAGTATTTTAAGTATTTTAAGAAATAGTTTTACTACTTTTCTGAAATTTCTTTTAAATGTTAGAAGAAAACATTTTCTAACACATTCATTCTATGATGCAAGAATGACATAAAATACAAAGATAACTATAAGAAATCTACAGACTAGTATGCCTAATAAACATCCATGTTAAAAATCATAGACAAAATGCCATAAAAGTGCATCAAATAATTCAGAAGTATAATTTTAAAAATTACCCCAAGTCCAAGTGGTATTTATACAGAGAATCCAATGTTGCCTAAATAGTTGAAAAGCAATTAATATAATCCATTATATCAACATACTACAGAAAAAGTCATTGTATTAATAGATGCCAAAAAATCATTTGATGAATTATACTTATTTATAATTTAAAATATTCAAAGTAAACTAGAAATAGAGTAAACTCTTCAGTTTGTCAATGCATCTATATCTCCCACATTTTAAAAGTGGATGGACCAAGCCAGGATACATCCTAGTAGACAGCAATACATTTTGAAGATGAGCATACTTGTCATAAAATGAGAAAGTATTAATCTCAGGCAAATGCAGGCAAGTGTGACCTAATGTAAGAAAATACACATCTCAAGCAGAAGTAAAGGCCATTGATCTAGAACAGGAAATGAAATCTAGAGCACAACTCAAAGAAAGAACAAGCAAATGCACACCTTTTTCGCACCAAAGAAATTCAGATACATTTTTTACAAACCTTCTGCAAAGCATTTTGCTGCTTGATTGTTATGGTAGAGGAGACTTCACAGATGTCAATGGTCTTCTTTTGGTATCTTTGAGATCGCCTTTGTGTTAATGGCCAAGCCTCTCCTCCCAGGCATTCCTGCAATTTTTTTAGGTCTGGAATCTTGCCTTTTAAAGGTTTGCAGTCTTCTTATGAGGGTCCTTTGCTTCAAAGCTTCTGGATTGATTTAATTTTCAAAGAGAGTTTTCCCCCCAATATATGTTACCAGAACCCCTTTTTTGTGCAGGCAAAAAAAATTAAAACTACTTGATTTTGAGGTTTACTATAAATCTATAAGACACAATATAATGTTGGTTTGGTAAACTACTAGGCAATAATTGATGGAAAATTGGGTCCCTAAATAGACTAAGATATATATAGTCAACTGAGCTTTCAAAACATCAAAATATCAAACATCACAGAAATTTATCTAACATCTTCTTTGAGGCTAAAATTACACTAATAATCAGAGCATTCAGAGAAGTTTTTAGAAAATAAAATTTCAGGGGCTGGAGAAATAGCATGGGGTAAGGCATTTGCCTTGCATGCAAAGGATAGTGGTTCAAATCTCTGCATCCCATATGGTCCCCTGAGCTTGCCAGGACCGATTTTTGAGTGTAGAGCCAGAAGTAACCCCTGAGCACTGCAGGGTGTGACCTAAAACCCAAAAATAAATAAATGAATAAATAAATACATAAAAAGAAAAAAGAAAATAAAATGTCAAATTAATATCCCTGATGAGCATTGATAAATACATCCTTATAAAAGTCTTACCTAACCAAAGCAAACAACATATCAAATATCCATACACCCATTCTAGTGAGATTCATACAAGGGATGCAAGGGATGCAAAGATGGTTCAATACACAAAAACCAATTAAAAAAAGAGAAGATATAAATGATCATATCATTTAATATAGAGAAAGCTTTCAAGTAGATCCATCATCTGTTCATTGAAAAAAAATTCTCAACAAAATAGCTGTTTATGAAACTTTCCACATGATCATAATGGCCTATTCTAACAAACCCACAACAAGTATCATAATAAATGGTGAAAAGCTGAAATCATTTCCTCTGAGATGTGGCACAAGGCAAGAATTTGCATGGTCTCCACTTTTATTCAATAGAGTATTAGATGTCCTGGCTATACTCAGGCAATAAAAACAGATAAAATGGATCCAAATTTGAAAAAAGGAAAACTAGAATTATTTGCCTATGACATGATAATATGCATAGAAAACCCTAGTAAACAATAAAAAATAAAGCAATGTAACTTGCTACAAAGCCAAAACACAAACAATTCTGCAGATTTCTTATATGCAAAAAATAAATCAGGTGAAAAAGTGATCAAGAAGTCTAGCACATTTAAAATAGTATCCAAAGTCATCAAGTCTCTAGGAATCAACTTAACAAAATACTTGGGATGTCCAAACATGATAACTTTCAATCACTAAAGGAAATGACAACTGAAGATTTTAGGAAATGTAAAAATACTTCATTTTTCTAATATTCATAGATTGGAAGTCAATACTATAAAAATGACTGTTCTACTTATTGTATTATCTAAATTCAGTGCAATCTTAGTCCAAATTGAATGACATTCTTCAAGGACCTGGAAATATCAATAATAAGGTGTATATGGAATAAGTAGAGATCACAAGTACCTAAAGTCATAGTGAAAAGTAAGCAATGCAGAGGTATATCATTACCTATTTTTCAAGTGCATTATATAGCTATAGTGATCAAAACTGTCTGGTAGTGAAACAAATATATTTTCTCCAATCAATGGGTCAGAATATAATACCCGAGGATAAAATCCCATTTATATTGAAAGTTAATATTTGGTAAAAGATTTGAGAACATAAAATGAAGTAAAATATACTATACACTATAGAATACTATGCAGATATAAGGAATAATGAAAGCATGCCATTTGCTGCAACATAGTTCCAATTGGAAGCTATCATGTTTAGTGACACAAGCCAGAAGAAGAAAGACAAACACAGGAGGATTTCACTTATTTTTGGTATATAGTATAACTTAATGAGAAAATATAATTCAATCTTTGGCCCTAGAAATTAGAGAAAATAAGAGATAAAATGAAATCAATGAGGGAATAAGGAAAATGAGGACGAAATAATGTGGGAATCGGAATTTGGGCTTCAATTATTACACTAATGATTTGGAAGAGTTGCGCAAAAGAGATAGTGTATCAGTAGGGCTTTTGCCTTGCACACAACCAACCCAGGACAGATGGTGATTCGAATTCCGGCATCCCACTGGGACCTAAGCTGGTTAGGAGGTATTTCTGAGTGCAGAGACAGGATTAACCCCTGAGGGCCGCTGGGTGTGACCCCCTCCAAAAATTATGTGCAAGAGTGATATAGCTATAAATCCAAAGCACAGACTCAACCATACTAAAAACTATTAATAACTGAAAACTGCAACTCCCTAAGTAAATAAAAAATTAAAACAATATAATGTACAAAATCATGTATGAAATACTGCAGTTTGTGTCATCATTATAATTCATTAAAACGTATCATCATGGGGCAGGCGGTAGAATGTTTGCCTTGCATGCAACAGATCCAAGACTGACCTGTTTCAATCTCTGGCTTCCCATATGGTCCCCCTAGCCAGGAGTGATTTCTGAAAGCATAGCCAAGAGTAACCCCTCAGTGTTACTGGGTGTGCCCCCCCCCAAATACCCTATCATCACTACGAAGCATCCAGAGATGACTGATTTTCACCAACTTGACCTTTTTGTTCCTTTTGTTTCTGATGATTATGAAGTACTGACTGATGTCATTATTGATATTTCAATAAAAACCCTACTAGGAAAAGCAAACTTTCACGAGTGTTTAACAAAGGAATTTGTGAGACTAAAATAATAGAAAATGAAGCTGGAGTGATAGCACAGGGTAAGGTGTTTGCCTTGCAAGCAGTGAACCAGGTTAAATCCCATATGGTACACTGAGCCTTCCAGGAGTAATTTCTGAGCAGAGTCAGTAGTAATCTCTGATCTGTGCTGTGTGGACCATCCCTACCAAAAACAAACCCCCAAATCATAGAGAAGTATATATCAATCAGGTATTAGAAAATAAATATTTGAACATTAAAAATAGAGATAACTAGCTGTGTAGTTCTGTTCTTGTTAAGTAATCTTTCTCTTCTTAAATGTTCTTATCTGTAAATTAAAAAATAATAAATTCTTATGAAGTAATTATCTGATTAAATCAATGACATATTAAGGTATCTATCTTTTTCCTGACACTTATAGTCTTCTCAATATTACCTAAATTTCCCTGACAGCTAATTTAGCTTATACCAAATTATAAACACTCAATTAGGCATTACCAAGAGATAAAAACAAAATTATGTTGAAAATTAGGTACTTTTTTAAAAAAATCAGTTTATTTTATAGCCTCAAATTAAGCAAATGATAAGTGACATTTTGAAAGAAAGTTAACATTTTGAACAAAATGATAAATGTATTTAAGTAAAGAACAATCTTCGTATTACTTCTGTAGAGGGAAGAAAGATTTCCTAAACTTTTATTTAACTTTAAAACATATATTTTAGAGACCAGATAAATAATACAGAAGAAGGTGATTGCTTTGCCTACATCATATCCCAGTTCAATTTCTGGTACTTTATATTGTCTCCCAAGAACAGAACTATTAGTGACTACTGAGCACAGAGCAAGAATAAAATCTTGAGCACTAACTGCTGCAAAAAAAAAGGGGGAAGAGGGTGGAGAGATAGCACAGCAGTAGGGCATTTGCCTTGTATACAGCCACCCCAGGACAGACTTGGGTTCGAATCCAGCATCCCATATTATCCCCTGTTCCTGCCAGGAGCAATTTCTGAGCGCAGAGCAGGGAATAACCTCTGAGCACCACCGGGTGTGACCCAAAAACCAAAACCACAAACAACAAAAAACAATACTTTGTGATGGAAACTTTCAAAATGTAAAACCACATGAAATAACTAATGTTATAACATACCAATACTCTTGTGACGCTTGTATGAAAAGAGCCAACATAAAAATCGAAGTCATGGAATTGTTTTTTATTCAGTTTAATGATTTGTAGTTTCAAATTTAAACAACAAAATCCTACCCACATGATAAATATGGAAATTTTATATACTCACATATACAAACACAAAAAAGGGCAATTGTGTAGACTTTGATGTCACTGACTTTGTTTCAGTTCCCAATTCTATCACTTAATCTGTGTAATCTTTAGTAAAATATTTATTTTTTCTAAGTCAACTGAAAAAAACTTTATTGTTCAGTGCTGTTTTAAGAAGTATTAATCGAGTAGAAACATTCTAATAATGTATGCAGTCTCATTTTTTACCATTAATATACCATTAAACAAAATATACAGGATTAGGACTCTTTAGGTTAGAAGTTTCAGGAGAAGAGAATATCTTGATTACTATGTATTTGATATAAAAATTTTAAATACAGGGGACCAGGAAGGTGGCTCTAGGTAAGGTGTCTGCCTTGCAAGCGCTAGCGTAGGACAGACCGAGGTTCGATCCCCTGGCGTTCCATATGGTCCCCCCAAGCCAGGGGCGATTTCTGAGCGCATAGCCAGGAGTAACCCCTGAGCGTCAAATGGGTGTGGCCCAAAACCCCCCCAAAATTAAATTAAATACAGGAAATATCTGTAACTTTTCTTTCTTTCTTTTTTCTTCTTGGTTGAGAGAGCACACTGGTACTCAGGGATTACTCCTGGATCTAAACTCAGAAACACTCCTGTTGGGGTATGTAGAACCATAAGGGATGCTAGGGGACAAACCTGGGGTGGAAAACATGCAAGGGAAACATCCTATCTACTGTTCTATCATTCTGTATTGACACCATCATTGCACTTTTTAAACTTGTCTTTATTAAGAATTGAAAAAATAGATTGTATATATAGCTCTTACAAACAATATTTCTGACGAAACAAGTTTATATTGCCAATCCCTGAAAACTTATATCCTGTTAAATAAACTGCTACTTTACCAAACTCATGAATAAACATCTCTTCTATCTACTATTTTTAACCTATCTACTACTATATCTTTCCCCCACAAACATTTGTGTCTTTTATACCATCTATACCACTTTGTGTATACATATATTTAAATTTCCTTAAGAGCTGGGCTGGAGAGATAGTACTGACTAAAGGTAAGGAGATAGCCATGTTTGTAGCAGCCACTAATTAGATCTCAACACTATATATGGTCCCCTGAGCACTGCCAGGAGTGAAATCTGAGCATAGAATAGAGCGTATGCCCTGAGCAGAGCTAGATGTGATCCCAAACAAAAATAAAGTCTTAAAAAAAATAAAGTCTCATGAGATATGTTCAGATTTTCTCATTATTTAGAATTCTATAGTGGAATGACTCATTTAATCTAAGTTCTTGAGCAAGATAGAGTCTACTGGTCTCTGATGATAAAGTTCCCACCATGATCACATTTCCTCACAAAATGGCAGTTAAGCAAACTATAGATGGATCACATGTTTAATGAGTTGATAAGTTTATTCTAGAATAGTCATTTGCTATATAAAAGTGATTGATTTAGTTACAAAAGACAAATTTCAAGGTGCACTTCCATAAACGATATAGGGAGATCTTTAGTCTCAAATGTTCCTCTTTATTGGGGGGTCACACCCAGCAGTGCTCAGGGATTACTCCTGGCTCTATGCTCAGAAATCGTTCCTGGCAGGCTCAGGTGACCATGTGGGATGCGAGGATTCGAACCACCGTCCTTCTGCATGCAAGGAAAACTCCCTACCTTCATGCTATCTCTCTGGTCCCTTATATGTTCCTCTTAAGAGCACAGAACCACCAGGAGAATAGCCTCTGTCACTTTTCTTATGTGCCTCTCCTTCATCTATCAGTCTGGATTCTTTAGGTGGCTATAATGATAATATAAAGTGAAGCCTATTAAAATTCCATTATTATATTATTTAATTATAATTAAATATTATTCGTTTGGGTGTGATGTCTAATATGGGGATTTACATAAAGTACTTAAGTTCTGATGAGAAATTCATGCATAATTGAAAATGCATTGAGCTCACTATGACTTGAGAGGTTCTAGTTTTGTTTCAAGGTAAGAACACTTTTACAGCAAGCAAAGAATGTTTATAAATGGATATGTTTTTTCTTCAGGTTTACAAGCAAATAATAAAAACATTACATAAGTATGTCTACATGAAAAATTAATGGACATTGTACATGATGACCAATCAGTGTCTTTTGAGCTCAATTTTCTTGAAATTGTTTTTGTTTTGTTTTGTTTTGTTTTGTTTTGTTTCTGCCATAGCCCTCAGCTCTCAGGGGCTACTCCTGGATCTGCGCTCAGAGGAAGGTTCGAAAGACCATATGAAATGCCAAGCATCAAACCTGGGTCCATTCAGGGTGGGCCACTTGCAAGGCAAGCACCCTACCGCTGTGCTATCACTTCGTCCTAAAACTGTTTCTGAAACAAGATTTTCTGTTCTCTCTTCAATAGTCTCTTCTAAAGTTTTGTCTAAATTTTACAGTTCGCCAATTTACAAGATTGAGAACACATAGGAACTCACCACTACTACTTTTATTTCCATATTATTTCTTTCCTTAAGCTATTAGATTGGAATTGTTACTCCAATGTTCTCTTATTGCTACATCAATTTGTCTCCACTTATGACATATATTAGTTAATGCCTTATAATGACTCAGATATTTCTGAGAACACAGTAACAACTTATAATTATATACAGAAAGGATGTTGTTTTTACATTTATATTTTCATATACATATTTTCTCGTTTATATTTGTGTTTTTCAGTAAAAATAAATATAAAAATCAAAATGTGTGTTGCCATTTGTTCTGTATGACTTTTCATTTACATATAACTTGATTTATCTTCATGCACCACAATTTGTAAGTAATACAATGAAATTGCTTCCATAGGCCTTTATATGCATATATTTTTTACATTAAGTGCTGGAATGACTTGGAATTTGTTGAATTATTGATACTCAGACAATTGTTTATAGGCATTTGAATATATTCTGTAGAGAAAAGGTTAAACTGTTCAGAACCTTATGAATTACATATGAAAATAGCAGAAAGAGCCATTTCTTATTTTCTATAACAAATGACATTAAAGTGGTTTATTCTATGCATATATTGTATAATTTATAGTAAAGCCATAATATTTCAGAATTATGTGCCTTTAACTAATGTAGAGTCAAGAAGCCTCTAACGATGGGAATTAAAAGAACAATAAGGAGAAATATTTCTGTTTTAACTATTTAAACTGATATTAAGCAATACACATTTGGTGTAGATTTTTCATTATTATGTGGCATTAATCTCCTTAAAGAAAGCAGACCATTTTCTCCCAAGATTTTTAGAGCTGTTTTCTTTCCTTTTTTTCCTTTTGGTTTTGAAGCCACATCAGGCTTCGCTCAGGGATTAGTTACTCAGCCCAGCTGTTCAGAGTCAGACTCTAGGAGTAAGGAAGGGGGTAGCACCCCCAGACTGTTAGCAACTTATTAACACTGCTACTAGCCTGGCTTAAACTCCCCAGTCCTGTTGCAGCCTGGTTCCTGCTCCTTCCCTCTGTGCTAATGCCTGTGACTCCAGCCAGGCCAAGCTGATGGCCTCACACTACATTCCACAATTCCCAGCCCTGCTGCAGGACCAATTTAGGGTAACACTCATTCTGTCTCTGGGAACACTACAGCCACAGTTGCTGCTTCCAATTTACCCACTGTTCTCTAGGGACTCTCTACTGCCATTGTTTTTTTTTCCCCCAAGTAATCTCCCTAGGTACTTGATAATTAGAGTGAGCTATCTGCTTTTTTGCTTCTTCTCCAGGTGTCTAATCCAGTTGGTGGGCTCAGGGGTCTTTGGAATTTCATGCACAGGTTGCTCCTGGACAAGTCACTCTAGGCTTCTGCAGGCTACTCTTTACTGCTGCTGTTGTTTCTGTGCCATTTTCCACTTTCTGAAGTTTAAAAGGTCCATATGAGACAGGGACAACTGCCATTACCTCAAAGTCTAACAACTTATCCCCAGTTTGTCCTTCAATTCAGAAGCCTAAAAATGCTGATCTTCTTCATTTTGTTCTCGCATTCAATTCTGGATGTGTCCCGGGGCCACGGTTTTGCCAATGGTAAAACCTACATTCTCTCTTAAACTCAATAATCTTTCTCGGGGCCGGGCGGTGGCGCTGGAGGTAAGGTGCCTGCCTTACCTGCGCTAGCCTAGGAGACGGACCGCGGTTCGATCCCCCGGCGTCCCATATGGTCCCCCAAGCCAGGAGCAACTTCTGAGCGCATAGCCAGGAGTAACCCCTGAGCGTTACCGGGTGTGGCCCAAAAACCAAAAAAAAAAAAAAAAAATCTTTCTCCTCTTCATCCCCTTCTACAGATTAAAAAAATACCTACTCACTGTTTATTATCTCCTGAAATTATTTTCTGAGAGAAAGTCAATGGACCTGAAAGGCCCTGGTATTAGTCTAGAGTTCACTTGCTTTCCAGCAAAGGGCAAGGCTCAAAGTCCTAGATATCTCCAAATTTTCCAGGGTGCCCAAAATAGAAAGAGTAGCAGATTTTCTATTCAACTTTTTGTGATATTACTTTATTTTTAAATTATTTTTTCTAGTTTAGAAGTTATCATAATGTTTCTATTTTTATTTATTTATTTTATTTATTTATCTATTTTCATTGGTTTATAATATTCTTAACAATGGTTTCTCATGGATGTAATTCAATTACCAAATCCAGCAACAGTATACCTGATTTCTTTCACACAATTGAGTTGAGAGGGGGTGGTGATTGGGGTTCTTTTCACATGAAATTTTCCTCCAGAGCCAGAACTGGCAGGGTCTTGTCGTCATCCAAACAGGATTCAAATCCTGGTAGCACATATGGTCCCCTGAGCCAACCAGGCATGAGCCATGAATGTAGAGCCATGGTAGGCCCAAAGCATTATGGGTATAAACCAAAAATAAAATAATCAGACACCATATTAAATCATTCTATCCATATTTGTGAAACAACCTCTTCTCTCCATGATGTCCTCTTCTCTTAGCACAGGATATTGAAACTTCACTTCATCTCATTTTATATTAAATTTATATTTGTTTGAGTTTTTCATCTGTATGCCACCAAAGTAATATTTATTTGAGTATACAAGTCTGGTTACTCCATCAGCCTGATTTTCTATTTCTTCTTCATCTCCAACATACCATATTTATGTGAGCACCACCTGAGAAACTCCTGGGTTTTGTTGAGAATAGGGAAAATAGTTGAGAATAATGAAAAATATTTTAATTAAAATAAATAAATTTATTTATAAATTTTAATTAATTTAACTTTAATTAAAATGTATTTATAAATTTACTTAAATACTTTAATTAAAATTTTAATGCTTAGTATATTTCCAGTCAAAATAAAATTTATACTCCTAAACTTTGTTATATTAACACAAACATAAGGGTTGCTCAGAATGATGATTTACACTACTGAATTATATATTCGATGGAAGTTATGTTTCAGTTGATGAATAATGGCTTTTGCTTTAATTGAGTTATGTTCATCTTAACCACAGTGAGGCAGTATTATGCAATGCTTCAAGTACAGATCTTTGAATTAACTGTAAACTCATTCACATTCTACTATTTCTTCTCTCTAAAGATATTATTACCTCTTCAAATGTTCAGTTTACTAGTCTGTAAAATGGGAAGACTATTAATATACTTAAGGGATTGTTACAAAACGTGGAATGATAAGCACCTTATATTCAGTAAGTGTTCAGTCAATTGGCAGTTTCTGAGAAACAAATAATCAATATATATATATATATATATATATATATATATATGATGTAAAAGTATGTGCTTTTTCTTTTTCTTTTTTTTTTTTTAGTTTTTGGGCCACACCCGGCGGTGCTCAGGGGTTACTCCTGGCTGTCTGCTCAGAAATAGCTCCTGGCAGGCACGGGGGACCATATGGGACACCGGGATTTGAACCAACCACCTTTGGTCCTGGATCGGCTGCTTGCAAGGCAAACGCCGCATCTCGCCGCTGTGCTATCTCTCCGGGCCCGTATGTGCTTTTTCTAATAACATACTCATAACTAATAATAACAACAGCAATTTTTACTAGCATTTCTCTCTATAAATGTGTCTGTAATTTACTTAGAGGAAAACTTAGAGCCATATCTTTTATTCTCTGACCCTTTCTATCTTTGATTGTGTATGAGAATTTTATTTTTTGAGCTCTCACATGAAAAGCTGCCATCTCTTAACAGAAATTACTAACAAAATTCAGTTAAGATTGTTTAAACAAAGTGCCAGAAAAGGAAACAAGACTTAGGGGTATGTTCTATCAAGTCACAAAGAAAGGAATGTTTTTATTTGCTTCATGGGTTGTCCTTGTCTTGGGAAGAGGCTGGAAGTGAAAATGACCTAGAAGGAAATAAAAATACCTAAAAACCTGATATCACAAGTCAGGATTTATCATTAGTTTTCAGGTACTGGCATATTGGATACAAGTTCAGGGACATAGAAATATAAACATCTGTGTAACTGGAGAAAATTTTGGATTCGCCTTTCTCAGAAATATAGACAGTGACCTTGTATCACTGTAGTTTTCTATAAGGATCACATATTTTCCTGTGCTCATTCTATTTATCATGAAATGAAAAGATAAACTAAAATTCAGGACTACTTCATATGATGATTTATTTATAAGATATTTAGAAGACTGAGTAGAAGTGAGGTGAGAGAAATTAGTGAAAAAATAATTGCATCTGATTCAAGAGAGGGTGTACACTCTAGAAAATAAAACAACAACTTCAAGAAGCAACGCTCAGCTCAGTCAATGCTCAATGACTTTAAAAACATCACAGTGAGATATAACAATTTCCACAAATGTTCTTTTATTGAACTACTTTTTTATAATTCCACTTAATTATCTATATAAAATAAATTGAAATGTGCCTGCTAAGGGAATGTTCTTGGGTGATGGGGGTTTGGGGCTATGATGGAGTGAATGTCATGCTGGGGAGGGGTTAGTCCTTGAACACTGGATGTCTGAATAGACTGGATTACAAAAATTTTGCAAATCATATAATTTAAATGAAGTTAAAAAACAACTAGTAAAAAATAACTAGTACTATTCTTATTAAGATAAAAGAAGCTCTAATTTTGAACAGCAAGGAGAAAATAAATCAATAGATTGCCTACAAAATAAATAAGTAAATTAACAATGACTTTGCTCCCAGTGTGATAGGGATAGCAGTAATATGTCACAATTGGTACATTACAGGTAAGTAATAAGTCTATGATGAATAAGTAAAAGCTTCAGTTATTTATATGGTTTGAAAGTTGACTTACGGAAAATCAGTTCAATCAACATTTATTGAGAACTTATTAAGTATAATCATTGGAAGAATAAAATTATAAGTTATAGGGTTACAAGACTACGGAACTCAAAATGTCATTTTAATGTTGTCAAGAGTTTATTTTATGCATGATTTTTTGTTATGGAAAACCTTCAAGATGTCTTGAAATAGATGAAGACTTTCATGTGTACTGTTGAGTTCCTGACTAAAAAAAATGTGATCTTATATTCAAAAAACAGTTGCTCACACCTAAAAAAAAATTAAGGTTTTCTTTCATTAAATTAAGGCAATATGCTATTTGGTAATGGTAACCATTATCAAAATAAGTTTATCAATTTATATTACCATCTAATTTAAGTAGTCTTATAAACCTAACTTACCATTTTTACTTCAAAACAGCTGAGAAAAATAAGATAATACAAAAAAGACTTTGGAAATATTTGATGTGTTGATTTCATGTTTTAGAAGTGAGTACATAGAAAACAGTGTAAAAATGGCTTATAAGGAAATATCAGGCCATATAATTCTCAGTTTCACTCATTGTCACATATTTGTTTCCCTGCAAAAGATGTAGTGATTGATATGTGATACTCTGAAATAAAGAGATAAAAATTATACCTAACCATTTTGTTTAGTTATAACATTAACTATGATCACCTCATCTTGCCACAAATGTTTCTTTTTTACACACTTTAAAATATTTTTTTGTTTTGTTTTTTGGGCCACACTCGTTTGATGCTCATAGGTTACTCCTGGCTAAGCACTCAGAAATTGCCCCTGGCTTGGGGGACCATATGGGACACCAGGGGATCGAACCGCGGTTCTTCCTTGGCTAGCAATTGCAAGGCAGACACCTTACCTCTAGCGCCACCTCACCGGCCCCTCACTTTAAAATATTTTTAATCAGTTTTCAGTATTTTTTTTTTTGGTTTTTGGGCCACATCCGGTAGTGCTCAGGGGTTACTCCTGGCTATCTGCTCAGAAATAGCTCCTGGCAGGCACGGGGGACCATATGGGACGCCGGGATTCGAACCAACCACCTTAGGTTCTGGATCGGCTGCTTGCAAGGCAAACACCGCTGTGCTATCTCTCCGGCCCCAGTTTTCAGTATTTTAAAATAAAATATTTTACTTTTAAAATTTCTGATCAGAAGAATTATCCCCAAAACTAAAAGATACCTGGAAAATTTTTTTTTCTCATCCTCACTTGACAGAAATTGACTACTGCTGGGGTAGGTTACACCTTATTTTACCTAAAAAAGATCATCCCTGCTTTCTTTGTATGTTTGTTTACAACTTGGATTTACCCCCCAAACAGATTATCTTACTTATAAACCTGGGTAGGACTGGCTCAGGATAGCTTGAGGTTCTTACTACCCCACCGAAGGGTGGTTTCTGTACTCAATAAAATGCCAGTTCTGGCAATCAGCAGCTCTCCATAATAGGTAGAAGACTGCCAGACTACAAAGGTTTCACCTTCAGCCTGGTTTGCATTATTTCATGCATGATACTGATTCAGACTTGTTCACCTCAGGTTGGAGATAAGGCACGTGGGGTGATTTTACAATGCTGAGTAGGCAATTCCACCATTAAACATGAAATTTGATTTATTTTTATACTATTTATTAATTATAGAGTCCTAGTAGTGTGGATGGATGGTTGGTGAGGACTTTCTTGGCCTGTCTTGGTGCAGCCCTTTTAGCCGCAGGTCTGTAGGTGCAGGGTGAAGGCAAAGAAATGATACATAGCAGACAGATGAAGTTTCAGGAGAAATCAGCTTTATTACAAGGCCCTAATCTCCAAGTGCTTTTTTCACAGGGCCTCTAAACTAAGCAGCCTCTCTCCTGCTCCACTGCATCCATCCTAGCTGTGTATCCTCTCCCCTTCCCTCAGGTAACCCTTAATTACCAACTGAAGACTCATCCCAACAGTGGGAGGAGCTCACCATCCAGGTGAGATTAGCATTTGGCTTTTGGGGAGAGTAACAAACTTTATAAATCTACTTTATTTTCTATGGTACTTATAATTATCAATATATAACATAGATACACACACATAGTTAAGGGGATTGACCCACAACCAGTGGAGTTCTGGTCTTACTCCTGTGACTGTGCTCAAGGGACTAAATGTTGTGCCAGCATCAAATGTATGTTCCCTGTATACTAGTTAAGCACATGAACCCTATACTATCACTCCAACCCCTGAATTAATATAATATATATTTATACAACACAGGAGGGTTTTTGTGACTTCTGATACTCACTCTGAATAGATTGAAGATTAAGTATCCTATGGAATCACTTTTTGAAAAACAATTAGAGGAATCAGAAGCCAATATTTAATATAATACAAAGAGGACTAAGGAGCCAAAGTGTGGGGTCATCACAAAGGCTGTAGGACATTCACCTTGCCTGTAGCCAACTTGGTTTGATCTCTAGCACACCATATTTTCCCCTGAGCACAACCAGGAGTATTTCCTGAGTGCAGAGCCAGGAATTCCCAACACTGCCAGATAACCCCTTCCCCTAATAAAGGTGATTGAAAACTTTTTGTGCTGCAAAAACTGCAAATGTTACAATATCAGTGTTTTAGTTCTTTCATTAGTGAAGTAAAAGTCTATCTTTTTGTTTGTTTTGTTTCTTTTTGTTTTTTTTTTTTTTGGCTTTTGGGCCACACCCGATAACGCTCAGGGGTTACTCCTGGCTATGCGCTCAGATGTTGCTCCTGGCTTGGGGGACCATATGGGATGCCGTCCGTCCAAGGCTAGCGCAGGCAAGGCAGAAACCTTACCTCTAGCGCCACCGCCCGGCCCCATAAAAGTCTATCTTAAGATATAAAAAGAAGTATGCCAAACGAAATGTTCAGCAATTAATTTACAATGATATATTTAAACAAGTTTAATAAAGGAATGGTACAAAAGGTATAATGTAAAATGCATATCGTTTAAACTCTGATAACAGATTATGAAAATGTTAATTATTATATCAGTATTCTAAGTTGCAGCTTAAATGCTTAAGTACTGATCTTTAATACAATGATGATAAGGTCTAACAAAATAGATGAATATAATAGGCACATTATTTCATAATTTAAAATAAGACATAAAGAATTAACAAATAAACTTACTGTTTCTTCTTTTATTCACAATATTCAAAAATTGTTTTAACTTGCTGAAGAATAATTATTTGTATGAAGAGACCTGATATTTTGAAACCTATTTGATGGGTGTTGAATTTGGTAATGAGATTAGTGTTGAAATAATATATGCCTAAAATTGAACTATCAATAATTTGGTAGAGCATGTTTTTGAATTAAATTTAAAAAATTTAAAAAGTATGGACCAGTAAGACAGATAAGATATTAGGAATAGTTTGTGAAATGAAAGACTTGTAAAAAGTTCAAAAAATGTTATTATTTGATGAATATTATAAGACATTTCCTGTTGCATATTTTAGACAAATTATTTTAATTAATTTTCATTTTAATACAAATTTACAATATGAAAATAAAAGTTATATAATGCAAAATAATTTGAAAAATGTTCTCAACAATGTCCTCCTCCTCTGATTTCTGTATTGCCCCCACAGATTATTTTTCTATCAGTTTCTTAGGTATCATTTGTGTGCCTTTCTTATTGCCAATAGAAAACAAAAACAAGTACTTTTATTCCCCTCTCTTGTGGGGAAGAATGTAATACCATACCCGTATTGTGTTACACCTTTCTGTTTTTTTCTTTTTTCTTATGGCAGGCATTATTAATAAAATATTTTAGGTTATCTACCTCTAGTGAGATACCTTCTTTATTCTTCATTTTTTGTTTTGTTTTGTTTTGGGGCCACACCTGGGGGCTTCCAGAGATTATTATTGGCTCTGTGTCCAAATATCACTCCTGGATGGTTTGGTGAACATATGGGATGCTGAGGATTGAACTCAGCTTAGCTGCATGCAAGGCAAATGCCATACCCACTGAGCTATCTCTCTGGCTCCATCCTTCTTTATATTTTTCTCTAATAATAGCATGGCCTGACATCTATTACCAGCATTAAATCAATTTTAAAGTAGTTACTGCTTCTCAAGAATATACAGAAAAAATGCAAATATTAAGAATTAATTTCTGGGGCTAGAGAGATAGCACAATGGCAGGGCATTTGCCTTGCTGACCCCGGACCCACCCAGGTTTGATTCCTGGCATCCCATAATGCCTGCCAGGAGTGATTTCTGAGTGCAGAAACAGGAGTAATCCCTGAGCACAGCTGGTTGTGGGCCCAAAACCAAAACAAACAAAGGAATAAGTTCTATGCAAATTAAATTAAATTCATAAAAAGTAAACATGGGTCTCATTTATTTTTTTTTATTATTTTTTTTTCTTCCTCCTGACTTGGGGGACCATATCGGAGGCCGGGGGATCGAACCGGGGATCGAACCGCGGTCCATCCTAGGCTAGCGCTGGCAAGGCAGACACCTTACCTCTAGCACCTCTGCGCGGCCCCAAATTTTTGATAAATGTATTCCTCTCATTCTATCTCCTGCTTCCAGTAGTAAGTATTTAAATTATATGTAAATATTGGAGATCACTTATACTTGACTAATAACATATTTATATATTTCATATATTTCATAAAATAGGAAAATTGTATGGATATCAATTTTTTTCTTTTTTTTCTCTTTATTTGAAAATCTTGATTACATAAATGATTGTGATAAGGTTTCAGTCATATAAAGATCACCCCTCTTGTTAGAATTGAATTATATAATTCTAAATCTTATAATACTTAGATTCACTTGATGTATAGAATTATTACATTATATAAGTTTAAAGTGTGTACTATTAAAAATTAGCATGTATGTACTAAGTAAAATTATCATTGAAAGTTAAGTTTTATCCCTTAAAAAATATTTGACCCATTGGCCTGATTTTCCTATCTATTTTCAGCCTTCCTCCTGATAAATACTAATTGTCTTAGTCCAAATGTTTATTGTTGCTTTTATTTTTTTCTCCAGAATTAAAGCTTGGTTTTAGGCTGCTCCCTGTGGTACTCATGGCTTATTCCTGACTTTGGCAGCCTCTCGCAGTGGTCCTCAAACTATGGCCCGCGGGCCACATATTGTATTTGTATCTGTTTTGTTTCTTCATTGCAAAATAAGATATATGCAGTGTGCATAAGAATTCGTTCATAAGTTTTGTTTTTACTATAGTCAGACCCTCCAATGGTCTGAGGGACAGTGAACTGGCCCCCAGTTTAAAAAGTTTGAGGACCCCTGCTATGGGAACTCTACACTCCACTCACCCTGGAGTGCCCCCGCCAATAAAAACCCCAGTTAATCAAATCTGTCTTTTCTCTGACTCTTCTATACCCCTACCTTTCATGCACTTGATAGTTCTCAGTTCATTCTTAGCTATGCATTCAAGGACCACTCCTGGTGGACTTAAGGGATCATATGGCCAGAGATCAAACCCGAGTCAGTTGCTTGCATGACCAATGGATTATATCTTTGTCCCCCCAGAGATTGCATTATTTTAAGTATTCAGCCACTTCTAGGTTTTTCAGCTTGATACAAATTTATGCTTGTAATAATGTCTAAAAAGCTCTTTTGTATTTCTAAGGGGGTACATTCTAATCCCTAATCTTTCTTTTTATGTTTTTCACAGAATTATTTATGGTACATTGTGAAAATCAGGGGCATTCCCACCACCAGTGCTGTCCTCCCTCCACCCCTGTTCCCAGCATGTATCCCATATCTCCCTCCTTTATCCCCCAGAATACTAGTGTATCTTGTTTCCACTTTACAGCTTGTTGTAGATTGGGTATCTATTCTGTTGTCGTTGGAGATAAAAAGGAAAAGAAAAGGGGAAGAAAAAATATGGTAGCAATTAAAAAATGAAAGAAAGAGGAAGAAAAAATGCACCTGGCAAAGAAAATAAAATCTTCAAATAATAACCATAAGAGTGAAAAAGAAAGAAAAAAGTAGAAGGGAAATAAAGTCAAAAACTAACAAATCAAAACAAAACAAGATAAAGAAGGAGTGCTGGAGTGGCAGGGTTTGGCATTTCCCCACTTTTTTTTTTTACTAGGCACAGTAAGCATTGGGGAAGAAAGGGAATTGTCGAGGCCTAAGAGATTCAGGGTTTCTCCATCCTTGAAGCATACCATCATGGGATCAACCACTGGCTCCATATATACTCATTATCCCATACCAAAGGCTTTCTGTGGTGCCAGGAAACTTTCCTCTCAGTTGTGGGTGAGAAAATCAGGCCACTGTAGCTAGCGATCTTGGTATTTGCACAGATCCTAGGATAGGGTGTAGGATAGTTTTTATGGTTCTAGAGGTTCTGTTCCATCATTGTTGTTGTGTTCAGGCTTCTGTAACAAGTGCTCCCTGTTTTCGTTCAGTCCCTAAGCCTAAGCCTAGGATATTATGGATCCAAAGGTTCTGCTCAGTCTCTGTTGTCAAAGTTAGGCCTCTGTAATAAGAAATCTTGCTTTTTTTTCTATTCACACTTTTAATTTTGGTTGAGTTACAAAATGATTACACTTATCTATGTTAATCTTTGAGATTACTAAGGTGAATAGCTATTATTATATTATTACTAGTTTCTGATTTTCTATTTCATTATATATTTATAGGCTTTGATGAACCAATTTTAATCATTAACAAGTACTTGCAAAGGAGTAACAATCCCAAAATCAAATGGAATAAATCAATATAAGAAGAATATATTCCTTAAAATTAAATGGTTAATTAAAACATATCAATTAGGCAGCCCTTAAGATATAGTAAACTGTAAAAAATTTATTCTGTTTTTTTAATATTTTTTATTTAAACACCTTGGTTACAGACATGATTGTGGTTGGGTTTCAGTTATATAAGATGACACCCCCCATCACAACATTCCCATCACCAATGTCCCAAATATCCCTCCTCCCCTCTCTGCCCCATCTGTACTCTAGACAGGCTTTCTATTTCCCTCATATATTATCATTGTTAGGATAGTTCACAATGTAGTTATTTCTCTAACTGAACTCATCACTCTTTGTGGTGAGGTTCATGTGGTGGGCTGTAACGTTCAGCCCTCCTCTCTTTCGTCTCTGAAAATTGTTAAGAAATGTCTTTCATTTTTCTTAAAACCCATAGATGAGTGAGACTATTCTGCATCTATCTCTATCCTTCTGGTTTATTTTACTCAGCATAATAAATTCCATGCACATCCATGTATAGGAAAATTTCATGACTTTATCTCTCCTGATGGCTGTGTAATATTCCATTGTGTATATGTACCACAGTTTTTTTAGCCATTCACTTGCTAAAGGGCATCTTGGTTGTTTCCAGAGTCTGGCTACTGTAACTAGCACTGCAATGGCTATAGTTGTGATGAAGTGATTTTTGTATTGTATTTTTGTGTTCCTAGGGTATATTCCTGGGAGTGGTATAGCTGGATTGTATGGGAGCTCAATTTCCAGTTTTTGGAGGAATCATCCCTAATCTTTCATTTCTGATAATTTTTCCTCATAAATCAAGATAAGGTCTATCTTGATTTTTAATTCAAAGAAACAGTTCTTTATTTCATTGACTTATTTATTCAAGGTTTTATTATTTCCTTAATTCTACTAATTTGAAGGTTAATTTTTTTATTTTCCAAGTATTTAAGATGGTTTTAGGTTCTTTTTTTTAAACATTTTTTCTTTATTTAAACATCTTGATTAGATATATGATTGTGATTAGATTTCAGTCATGTAAAGAACACCCCCTTCACCAGTGCAACATTCCCACCACCAATGTCCCAAATCTCCCTCCATCCCACCCCACCCCTACCTGTACTCTAGACAGGCTTTCCAGTTCCCTCATTCATTCACATAATTATGGTAGTTCTCTGTGTAGTTATTTCTACAACTGCACTCACCACTCTTTGTGGTGAGCTTCATGAAGTGAGCTGGAAGTTCCAGCCCTCCCCTCATTGTCTCAGGATTGTTGCAAAAATGACTTTTATTTTTCTTAAAACTCATAGATGAGTGAGACTATTCTGCATCTCTCTCTCCCTCTGACTTATTTCACTCAGCATGATAGATTCCATATAATCCATGTATAGGAAAATGTCATGATTTCATCTCTCCTGACGGCTGCATAATATTCCATTGTGTATATGTACCATAGTTTCTTTAGCCATTCGTCTGTTGAAGGGCATCTTGGTTGTTTCCAGAGACTGGCTATTGTGAATAGTGCTGCAATAAATATAGGTGTGAGGAAGGGGGTTTTGTATTGTGTTCTTGTGTTCTTAGGGTATATCTCTAGGAGTGGAATAGCTGGGTCGAATGGGATCTCAATTTCCAGATTTTGGAGGAATCTTTGGACATTTTAGCTCTCAGATTGACTTACTAGGAAGTGTGGTGTCTCTGCTTTCAGTTTCACACAAGAAATCAGACCTAGTCAAAAGCACATTTTTTGGCCATGGGTGTTAAGAAGCTTCTTGGTTCTTACTGAGTCAGTCAAGCATCCTCTCTGCTGCATTCCCCTATGACTTTCATTATTCAGAGTTTAACATAAATTACCTGAGAGTCAGGGTTGACAAAACTAATGTACTTGTGCTAATTAGAAAAGGTGAAAGAAAAAAGTAAAGTGATTTTACTTGTGTAGGATAACAATGCTCCTCTTCTATTTGATAAAAAAAAACATGAATAGAAAAATTATCAGATAGTGTCTTGCTGACAAAGTAATCTGTTGGTGAAGAGCAGTCAAGGCCCAAGGTTGAATTGGTGAAATCTCTGTCAACTGGGAGAATAACAGCTATCTTGCACTGGTATTTCCCCTGGCCAGTTATGTTAGAAAGTTTTTAACCTTTCTGTCCTTTCACAAGATCAAACTCCAAAATCTTCTCATCTTTAATGCTGCATAGACTTACAGGGTTTGTTTCTGTTAATAGTTGCCCAGTGAACAAAGATATCCATCTTAATATAATTTTTAATGAATCCATAGCTCTTTTGAACAATGAACCATTTAACAGTACCTTAGATTATTTGGAATTTCAGCATTGGCATCTCCATAGCACTCATCCTGCCAGGTCCTGTGCTGACCCTGGAAAAGTCTATTGAGTAAGAAATGTTTACTATTGTATCTTGTAAATATTTGTCAGACATTTTTAATACAATTTTACTTATTCTGCTGGGTCCAGTACCAGCCTTAGGAAAGTTTTTTTAGTAAGTACTCTTTACTACTGTGAAAACACTCTTCCCTTCTTGGGGCATGTATATGGGAGAGTTTTTAATGGATATGTCAAGTTAAATTCATATTGAAAAATATTGTTAAATAACACAGAGCAGCATGAGGCAACTCAGAAGGGGGTTATGTAAGCTAATATGCCAGCAGAAGGTATAGAATATTTAGTGCAGCAAGTGGAATTGATGTGATGATACAAGTTTTGTTATTCGGTACCCGAGAAATTTGTTTCTCCACTCACAGTTTTGAAGTTTGCATGTCCCTGTTTGGGCGCCATTATGTGGGGTCTCAGCTGCAGTTTTCACAAGATGTCAGACAGATTCAACAGTGCATTTTTTTGGCCAGGGGTTTAGAGCAGCTTCTTGTATCTTATGGAGTCCGCCAAGCTTCCTCTCAGCTGCTTACTCCCCACCACCACCACTTTTAGTAGTCAGAGTTTAACACAAATAACTTGAGGTTTGGGTTGACATAAATTGTGCTAACTAATTAGGAAAGGTGAAAGAAAAAAATAAGATGATTTTACACGTGTATGATAACAAAGAACAATGAGTCTCTCAGCAGAGGTTCAATATCTTTGGAGATAATTACATTGAAATAGTAGAGGTTGGATGTCTATCATAAATTAACAAGCAAATCCATATCCAGACCACATTGAAATATCATTTCACACTAGTGATAATGACAAATATTAAAACAATGGGAGCAATCTGTGTTGGTAATGGTTTGATGAAAATATTACATTTAGCCATTGCTGGTACGAATTTTATCTAGGTCATGACCTATGGAAAATATTATGCCTATTTCTCAGAAAAGTGAGAGTAGAACTGCTATACATACAAGAAAATCCACTCTTTTTTCCAATTTTATTTTCTTTTATTTATTTTTATTTCTTATTTTTTAAATTGGGTCTTCTGTCTTTTTTATAGAACCTGGGGTTATGGCTCACTTTATTTTATCACATATTCTCACATTTTTTCTAATAATTTTATTGTGACCAATGTGAAACACAAGTCCTTCACAGTTGTATTTAAGCTACACAGTGAATGAAATAGGGGCATTCCCACCATCAGTGTTGTCCTCTCTACACCCCTGTTCCCAGCATGCATCATATACTTACCTCCTTGGCCATTGGAGTGCTAGTGAAGAAATTCCACTTTTTTATATCTATCTTCAGAACACAAAATCCTTCACTCGGAAAGACAGGGACTAGAGCGGTGGCTCTAGAAGTAAGGTGCCTGCCTTGCAATCTCTAGCTTAGGAAGGACGGCGGTTCAATCCTCTGGCATCCCATATGGTCCCCCAAGCCAGGAGTGATTTCTGAGCGCATAGCCAGGAGTAACCTCTGAGTGTCAAGGGGTGTTGCCCAAAATCAAACCAAATAATTAAAAAAAAGAAACGCATGCGCACACAATAATTTATTGAAAGCACTTAAGTATTCAATGACAGATGAGTAAATAATGTCTTATATATAAACAATGAAATACTATACAGCTGAAAGCAATGATAAAATCATGTGACTCACTGCAACTTGGATGGAATTGGTAGATAAGTGAAGTGAATCAAAAGAATTAAAGTACTTATTATCGTATTTATCTGTGGTATATAAAATAACAAGACGAGTACATGGGGATATCTAGATATATCTAGATTACTGTTAACCCTAGAATACAGAACTGAGGAGGCTAGGGAAAGACAAGAATGGAGAGTGGAAGGTTCAGCTGAGGAGAGGTGACAAATGTAGGATCGAGCAGCCTCTGGCATGATGGTGGTGTAAATGTAGGCAGATTATATATCTTAAGCACAGAGCAAACAACATTGTAGGCATGAGTTCCAAACTTGAAAATGTGTCTATCATGAAGGGATGTGGAAGAGAATCCGAATACCTTTGTGGAGGGGAGGTTGACAGTGTTGTAACACTCTGTGCCTAAAACTTAACAGGCAAAACTTTGTAATTCATTAAGTCTTACTAAAAATATATATTTGTTAAAGTAAAAAGAATGACATCTTGAGTAAAAGAAAACATTACCATATAATATTACTATTTGCGACATGTTGTTATCCCTTTCATTCTAATGGATAAATTTTACTTATGCTTAATATACATAAGAAGTCTAGACTTAGAAGGCTTATGAAAGAATATATATTTTATTCTTTGCTCACTTTAAACTTTCTGTTAATATTTACCTAATCAATATTTATTCTTTATGGTTGTGTTTGTGTTGTGAATGAATCAATTCATCTAAATATATTATGCTACCCTTCCTATGATTCTGAATATATTTTATAAACTGTGAACTCAATTTTAAAGGTAGTTTTCATGGAGAGTACAACATCAAATACATGCTTTAATGGTAATTAATACTAACTTTTCTAGTAAATTCAAAGCTCCATGTGGATGGATCAAAAATAGCTCACTTCATTTAATATGCAAACAGATGTCATTATATTTCTACACATCAAATAGTATTTTCATATTGTTAAGAATTAAGTGTGATATTTTAACCTGAATTGTTGCAGGAGTTTTTTTCAAGACAATAATACAAGCCTACAAAATTAAAATGCACTACTTGTGTCAAACATAACAAAATCATTGTTTGTTTATTTTTAAGGTGCTAATAAAAAAGATTAATGATACTGCTGGATAATGAAACAATCTGCCAGCAGGCAAGCCCCAGAATATAGAGTACTCCGTAGCAAGCAGTGATCAGTAAAAAATTACTTTCCTCCTAGAACACGTCTAACAGAGTTCTTTTTACCGCTTAGCTGACATTTGGGTTTTAAAAGAGTTGGCTTTTTAATGTGTTCATCAAATGTCTAGGCGATTATTTATCTAGAACAGAATTTATTTGCATTTGAAGGATTTTTATTGAATATCAATATAGTTATTTTACCTGCATAAAACTCCATTTCCTAAACAAAGACACCAACACTTAGACATGTTAAATACAGTAACACTTCACTAAAACTGAAACTCTGAAACTGAAATTAATGACAGATCAAACCAGCTTCCTGTTGAAGAAAAAAATTCCACAAACTAAAATAACTTTATTCTTTTGAAGCTAGGGGGTTAGAGAGATAATTAAAACATTTTATTATATATGTATATATAATCATTTCAAAGGATATTTGTTTAAAATAATTTCAGGAACTCTCAATAACACATTAAGAGTATATGAATATGAAAAGCATTTAAATTATTTCTATTATTTTTAAGAGTCTTCCAGAAGTCCGAGAAGGTTATACTGATTAATGCTCTTGTCTGTACAAGTTGATTTTAGCTATTTAGAAAATAGTTTTGCATTAACAAAATTGAAAATGATGGCAACCATATTTCAAGAACATTAGAGATAAAACATGTCGTTCTTAGCATATATTATTTCATGTTCATGTTATACAAAATTAACATTAACTTCTATTAAAAGAAAATCAAAGATATATAAAAATTGTAAAAGTTTGAACCAAAATCAATTTGAATATGAAGTTTACAAGATAGGGATTGAAAGGATCTCTGAGGAGCTATATAAAATTAGGCACTGTGTAGAAAGAAAGGAATTGGAATAAGGAAGCTGCACTGGAAGAAACATGCAGTTATTAAAAAGGTACTTTTCATTAGGTAATAGCTTATGTCTATAATTCAGATTGTCTAACTAATGATAATTAGGTATTCCTGGTTGATTTGTCTTAGTCCTCTTTCTGGGACAATCAAAATTCTAATGGAGTTAAAATTTTGGTGGGGAGGCTACACCCAGCAGCACTAAGGGTTTTACCGCTTAATTTTAGGTAGTAGAATTATTACACCATATTCTATGAGTAGTAGCCATGCTTTGCAAAATCAGAAAAAAATATATGAGTTTAATCATGTGACCTTATTCCTTTAATAAAACAAAAAATAAATGTTTAAATGCTGAGATTTTACTATTAAAGACAGCAAGAACATTGTTTTCAGAAACAAGTCATGAAATTAAAAGGACAAGTGGCCATAAAAGGACAAGTGGCCAGTATAGTTAAACTGTTTGCTTTGCATGCTGCTAACCCCAGTTCTATTTCCAACACTTTTTTTATCTTCCCTAAAGCAGAGTGAGGAGCGATCACTGAGCAATTGGTTGGAGTTTCTTTCATTCATCAATCCCAAGGGTTCCAAAGATATTTACTGTGCAGATAATTTAGGGAACTAATTATCTGCCTACTATCCCTATATAACAAAAATCTTTGTTAAAGTAAAATGAGTGAGATTTTGTTCTTTAGATTTCAAATGCCTAACTTAAAGTTTGTCATTTCAAATTAATTTAATGGTTATTAACGTGGATAATAAAAAATTTTTTTGGTTTTTGGGCCACAACCCTTCATACTCAGGGATTACTCTCAACTCAGCTCTCAGAATAGCTCCTGGCTGTCTCGGGGGACTATATGGGATGCCAGGAATCAAACCCGGGTCATTTCCGGATTGGCTACATGCAAGGCAAATGCCCTACCACTGTGTTCTTCGGCCCTCAATAATGGAATTTTTAATGTTCTTTTAAAAAAAGACAGAAAGAATGTGTACCTTATTCAGATTCCAAAACATTTATTTTACATAGTTTGTAAAATTATTTTAATTAATGAAATCATCATTTACTTAATAAAAATCTATAAAATTTTAATATCTGTCTTTGACAATAAATAAATTAAAATCATTTTCTCACTAATATATTTCTCTTTTTTCTATCCTAAAGATAGGATTATATTGAGATCAATGTTTTTTAATTTTCTTGCATATTTATATACTGTTACTATGTCACCTGGCAATCCAAAGTAAATATAAATTAGATCAATCAGGTGATCTATCTAATGTTTGTGGCTCACAAACTTTTGAACTCATGAAGATATATAATCTCTCGTTAAATGCACCAAGCTACAAATTTCATCTATTCTGATAACTAATATTTGGTTATGTGTATACATTATAATTTTTTATTCACTCATCTCTTCTTGGGTAGACATTTAGATTGTTCCTAGATCTTTGCTAACTAAAACTAAATCAGAGTATAACTATATTTTCCATATATCAATTTTGGGAACTTTCTGAAGATGCCAAGAAGGGCAGTTGTTGGTTATTTGGGTGCTTAATTATGAAATTATGGAAATGCCTCCATAATCTTTTTCTAGATAGGTTTAACCAGGTGACATTCACAGTAACAGTACAAGATGGTATCATTTTTCTTTCACAGATTTGCAACAGTTGGTTACTCTTTTATATGCATCCCACAAAATCATTTAATAATATGTTTATAAGAACATGGGCTATTTTCAAACCTTAAAATCATAAAACACTTAATAAACATAGGAGTGCATAAACAACTTCAAATTAGTGGTTTTTTTTTAGCAGAAAAAATTACTTGAAAATTTATTTGAATTCCTAGAGCTTCTTGTCATTAAGTATTTTCGTTTTTTAATATAATTTTTATTTTGATCAAATTAGTGGGGTTTTATTTGGGTTTGGGACAAACCAATGCATAGTGGTGGAAAGACTAGATTGCATGAATTTTCTACTTTTACATTATTTAAGGATCTTCTATACTGCTTTCTTTAGTGGGTCTAGTGCTGATTCATAGCCTTCAGTATAGAAGGTGTTCCTTTTTCTCTTTTTTATGGGGGTGGGTAGTTTGGGACCACACCATATGGTTCTGAGGGACCCTGCCAAACTTAGTGGTCAGGAATCATTAGCAGCTATGCTTGAAGAACCATCTGGTCTTGGGAATTGAACCTGTGTCTCCCACATGCTAAGTCCTTAAAACTAACTTTTTACAAGGATATTTTACATCCTTCACAGTACTTGTTTCTTGACTTACTGAGAGTAGCAAATATTTAATAATTATGGGTTGTATTCTAAATAATTTTACTCTTGATCTTCAGTTCTAAGGTCATATGTGTATATGCAGATATATTCATTTTTTACTAGTTGTTTTCTAAAATTTTAGACATAAAATATATTTTATAATATACATAACATGCATGTTATTTATTATGAGGTATTTATAGATGAATTTAGAAGTAAATTTAAGTTTCAGAGAGAAATTGAAACACAAAATGCAAAATATGCTGTCTCCCTTTGTCACATAAATTGTCTAAAATATTTTATATAGACTGAGTTTACCTTAGTGTGGATATAAGTAGGTAAATAGGAAGAGTCTTTGGGACTCTGGTGAAGTAAACAGATAATCTGATATATGCTGTTGGAACAATACATTCACTAAAAGATCATTAATATTGTTGTATAGTATAGTACCTCAAAATAAATGAAAAAATAGAAATAAGTATTAGCCACATTCTCTTACATATTACAAATTAGCAAAATATGTGCATATATTCATATAAAATATGTTATGTAATCATGAATCTACTGGCATTATAATTTCCGTCCAAAGAATTTGTAAGAGAATATATATAATATCTTCCTACTACTTTAAATTCTATTATGTTTGTCAAGCCAAAAAATTTGTATCATACAGCCTGATTAGTATAAGAAAATAACAAATTTTATTCCAAAGATAAGGGAAAACTACACTTATGTAAATTTATTTTACATCAATGTACAAAACAGTATACAAAATGGGAAGACACACATATATGCCCATGTATATACATTTCTATTAATTTGGAGAAAAGCAAAGAATCCAGGAATGTGATTAGACTGAAATTCTCAAAGAAAAAGGAATGAAATATCATGGCATACATAACAAGATGGTGATTATCATATTGAGGACAATTTCTTTATTTCAATGTGAATATATTTATTTGAAAGACACATCTCTACTAAAAGGAATTTAATTTGGAATAATGCAATAATTTTATCTATAATTGAGGGACTAGCAAAAACTTTTGTACGTGTAAGTGCATGAAAGTGAAAAAGAGAGAGTACCTGCATAGCCTCAACTAAGTTTAATCCAGTTGCCTCAGCTTTAAATAACTCACCTGCCAAAGTGAGATGTTGGAAAGATCTGTATAAATATATTGAGTTTAACCCACTTTCAAAAATATCATATATTTATAGTGATTGCATCAATACTCTACCTATACTTATAGGGTATATTGTCACACCATAACCTAAGAGAAACCTCAAGTTTTTCAAAGGAATATCTCATTAAAAGGCTGGCTTAGAAGATTTTCCCTCAGTGTGGATGGCTGACCAATATTACTAAGATATATATATATCTTCAGAAGGCCTGCTGAGAACATATCTCCTCGGTGTGGATGGCTGACAAGATTTGTTCACTAAATCAAATATTTAATTGGCCTGTAGATGATTTTTCCCTTTTGCTCTATTTAGTGGAAACTTTTACTTCCTAACATAAGGATTTTTACAGGCAAATGCAACCTTGATTAAATTTCTCTTTACCTGGAAAACTCAGCACCAAAAAAGACATTTAAAAACAACTTCTTTCCTCTTTGTCTTTGTAATGCCCTAGAATTTTGTTACAGAAAGGAATGATTCACTTAAGAGACATCTATAAAACACTTTGATTACTTGATAACTAATTTACACTCCCAAAAGGTTTGACCAGGATAGCATTGGGTTATTAAACTTTACCGAGTATAGATTCTGCATCCCATAAGTTTATCTCTCTTATTGTCCCTTCCAAAAACCAGACCTTAGGAAGTTAGCTATTTGTAATAAGCCCTTATATATAAAAATCTATTCCCTCAGGAAAAGGAAATTTGATAGGGAAACTTGGTTTCTTGCTAATCTCTTAATTTACATCAGTAATGACACATAGGGTTGGCCAGAGAGGAACTACTTTGAGTTGTTAAAATTTACCTTGCTTTTATCCTCTGGGCTCTTAATTTGAAATGTATCTATTCAAATGTCTGTGAACCACTTAGAGCCATGTGAAATGTTTTGAAGATTAAACAGTGTATACTGGTAAACTTTAACAAGAGACATGTTATACTTTGCAAAGAAAACAAATGAGAGCATTCTTTTTATATCTGTGATAGACAGTATACCTTATTTATATCCCTGGTTTTGACATCAAATTTTAGAACACTGTTCTCCCACATAGATTTATGTGGTCTCTCATTTATTTATATTTTTAATATAATTTTTATTTTATTTATAGTGGATTACATATCGTTCACAGTAATATTCCAGGTACATATTTACATTGAGTCAGGGGAATTCCCATCACCGAATTGTCCTCCCACATCTGCTCCCATCCTGCCTCCTATATCCTCCACTCTCCCCCAAGGGGCTGCTAGAAAGCGTGGTCCCTTCTGTGTCTAGTTTATTACTTAGTGGTCTTATAACTGTTTGGTCTTGATGCCTCCATTACTGCCCCCTCTAATTGGGAGGCGGGACTAGAAAGTTCAAGTTATGTGGTTTTGTTTGAGGAAGAGAAAAGTAATATAATGGGGTAAAAATCGACTACGCCAACTATGAGCAGAGTCACTCTAAGAGGCTCTCATCCTTGGTTTGAGGGACGAAGGCAAAAAAAGAAGGTGAAACACTGCTACATTTCAAAAAAAGGAATCAAATAAGATATCCAGTGGGCACTGCAGCAATAAAAATATGCACCACATAGTTGCCATGGTCGTGAGATAGGAAATATGACAAGGTGCAAAAAGGAAGAAGAAAAAAGAAGAAAGAAAAAGTAAATATATAAATAAAAAATGGACAACGACTTCAATATCCACCCCAAAACAAAGAAATCGACAAAAACTAGATAAAAAAAGGATTATTTAGTGTTTTTGGTCTCTCCCCACACCTTGCATAGGCACAGTAAATATTGGGGTCATCCGAAACAGGAATCCCCTTGGCCTAAGAGATACAGGGTTTCTCTACCCTTGGAATATATTGTCATGGGATTATCTATAGACTCCTTTCACGATTATTTACTCTCCCCTTGGTGTTTTTGTGGCGTATGGAAGACTTCTGCTCCAATCTGGATGTTAAAAACCAGACCTCTAAATCTAGAGGTCTCAGTCTGTGCACAGGTCAAGGAGTGGAACTTATGATGAAGACTTACTTTGTGATTTTAGAAGTTCTGTTTCCTTGATGTCATTTTAATCTGTCTTCTGTGGTTAGTGGTCTTGGCCCTTGCGCTGAAACTTGGATGGAGCTTGGCATATCGTCTTTCATTATGTTTCCAGAAGAACCATTCAGTTGCAATTGCCTCAGTCAGGTTTCTGGAATTAGAGGTCATGATTGTTGTGCAGGACATAGACCAAACCCTAGACTAGGGCTTTCTTGTTGGTCCCAGAATACATACTGCCCGGTCATGGTTCTATCAGCTAGTCATCTGTAGATCACGTTCTTGGATTTTGCACGGCCCATAGTGTGATAAGTCTTCGGATTTTGTTTTATCATTAGTTGGTAAGGTAGGATAACCTGTTCTTATGTCCATTTGTTCCCAATTTCCTCGTTGTCAGAATATCATATTAGAACTGGCACAAATTGGAGTTCGAGTAGTATTCAGGATGTCAAAGATGGGCTTCCTGTAGCGGTTGTGAAGAACTGTGTCAGTTCTATGTCTGGGGTTCAGGATTCAAGTCTGGACAGTCGGTGTCTAATCTCCTAGAGTCTAAGATGGATCCACATGGCATATTTTCAAGGTGGGAGATTCCCCTGTATTGTAAATAAGTATGAGTTCTTATCCCTAGTAATTAAGAGCTTGTTTATATACGTGAGATTTTTCTTTTTTAGTGTGCCTTTGCAGGATGAAATGGTGCTTCATTATATTGCCAGTGCATTTGGGGGTGAAAAGAACAGAGAGACAAGTCACACACCCAAAAAACATAGAAATCGAAATAAAAAAGATATATTTGCTCACATATGTATAGTGAAAAATTATTTTAAGTAAAATGAAATAAAAAATAAAGAGTAGTGGTATGCAGGTCTTATATTTGTGATGGAAGTATAGGTTTCCCCATTGCCTTTTGAGATTTTCTTGTGGGGTGTGGGTTTCCAGGCGCCTTTTCATCACACACCCTGCCCTTCTTGATATTGGTAAAAGATTTGAGGGAGGGGGGTCTTGTGTAAAGTTCTTGCATTGGGAGTCCTTTTAGGGCTAAGTCTGGTATCCAGCAACAGTCCACCTTAGGATAAATTGGTAGGGAGGGCCACACAGCATGAGTCAGCAGGGGTGTTGGTTGTCTTTTCCTGCCGGGGATGAGGTGTGGGTTTGAATGGATGTGCCTTCACTTGGGTGCTGGGTACTGGTTTGTTGGAGTAGGAGATCAGTCTTGATGCCTAATAGATTAAGAACTGAGGGTGAAGAGTTTTAATAAATTGGAAAATCTGGATGGGATTGAGGGGTGAAGGGGTAGTCGGATTCCTGGAAGGGGGATAGGAGACAGTATTTGGAAGAGGCAGAAAGGAAGAAAGGGGAAAATAAGATTAAATAGGAAAATAAGGAAGAAGGAGTAGAGGGAAGAGAGGTGAAAAGAGCTGGGCATGTTATTTTGCTTGAATATGTTCGATGAGTAGGGCCCGTAGTATAAGTCTGCAGGTCACAGTTGCTGCTTCGGTGGTCTGGCTGGTCATATACTTCAGGTCCTAAAAGAAGGTATACCCTAGAGATAAAGGTATAATTTTATGCCCATGCACCCACTCTCCTGAAGAGAACTCAGAGAAGTTCTCTATTGCAACCGGACCATCAAATTATCAGTATGTTCAGGTATTCCAGATCAACTCGGTACAACCTTGACTGAATTTCAAAATTTTATACATTTCTTCTTGGCATAAAGATTCTCAAAGTAAATCTCTGATTACCCTTTACATTTCTGTTATTATCTGTAGTGACGTTCTCCATTTCATTTCTGATTTTATTTATTTTCTCTCCCTTTCTTGCGAATATTGCTAATGTTTTATCGATCTTGTTTATTTTTTCATCAAGCCAGCTCTTTTAGGTTATTTTTTGAGTGCCCAGTTAATTAATTTATGCTCTAAGTTTTACTTACTTCCACATGCCTACTTTCAACTCATTTTGTTGCTTATTTTTTATTTCTTAAGCTGTGTCATTAAATTATTTATGTAGCTCCTTTCTTTTTTACTATTGAATGTGTGTAAAGCTATAAAATTTCCTCATAATACAACTTTTGCCCTGCACACAATCTAATAATTTCTGTCTCATTATCTTTGGTTTCCAGGAACATTTTGATTTCCTCTTGCATTTTGTCTCTCACCTACTGGTTGTTATGCAGTGAGATATTAAAATTAAAGTTGTTTCTTCATTCTGTTTGTAATAAATTCTATTTTGAATGCATCATGATTGGAGAATAAAATTGATAAAATGTCCATCCTTTTGATTTTATGGAGGTATATTTTGGCCTAAATTTGGTCCATCGTGGGGAATGTACCATGAACATTGGAGAATACACTATATTCAGCATTTTAGTGATGCAAAGTCATACAGATATTTACTAAACTACTCTCTTCTATTTCTTCCTTCTAAGCTAGTATATTCCTGTTGAGTTTTAGCCTGGTTGATCTATCAAGAAATGACATGTTATTTTTGAAATTTTCTACTAATATCATGTTGCTATTAAGGTCTTTATTCAAATGTATTGGCAGTTGTTGTTTTTTTATGTATTTTGTTGTTCCCTCATTTGGTGAATATGTGCTTAGGAGTGTAATTTCTTCCTGATATTTCTTGACTATTAAGAAATGGTGCTCTCTATCTCTTGTAACATTTTTAAGCCTCAAGTCTGTGACATATGATATTAGTATGGCCACCCAAGCCTTCTTGAAGTAGTTATTTGTTTGAAGGATCTCTTCTAACCTTTGTCTTTGAGTCTGTTTGTTTTGACTATTCAGATATGTTTTTTGCAAGCAGAAACATTTTGCATTCAATTTTCTGATATATATTGCCACTCTGTGTCTCTTAATTTGTGTATTTATTCAATTCACGTTGCTAAAGATGATTGTCATAAGACATTGTTCCAATTTTTGTAGATGTTTGGTCTGTTTTAGAGGTATGCCTTGCCTTAAAATAGACACATAAGTTCTTTTAATGTTTGTTTTGAGTCTATAAAATTCCTGATCTGTGGTTAATCAGTGAAGCTGTGTATTTTTCATTTAAATCTAAATAAAAGTTGGGCATAGTGATGCATTATCAGTGAAGCATTCATTTCATTGAGTTTTTGTTTTTGCGATTTTTTTTCTATATGCCACCACCTTCAGGTTAGAAGGTAGCTTATCTTAAATCTGCTATGAAATTTAAGGATGCTTTTATGAATTTAATTTCCATTTTTGATCTTTCTTTTTTTAGTAGTTTATATCTATGGCTTTCATCATTGTGACTAGGATGTGATTCAGGGTACTTTTATTTGATATTCTTTGAGTCATTTAGGATGTAATCACTCTTAATTTCTGGAAATTTCTCAGTAATAATGTCTTTGATTTGTTTCTTCATTGGTGGGGATTTTCTTCTGGCCTCTCTGGAACCCCAAGCATTCATATGTTGTTTCTGTTGAATTTATCCAAAGGTCTATTGTTGATTGTTCTCTTATTTTAAGGACTTTTTCCATCTACTGTTCATTGATTTTAAAGTTCTTTTCCAGAGTCTTCTGTTTGATGGAGTTGTTATGTAGCTTATCTTTCATCTTACTAATTCTGTCCTCAGCAGCTGTTACATTCTCGGTAAGGTCTTCTTGTCAACTTTTACTTTGCCTATCACGATTTTTATTTCTATTATATCAGTTTAAAATGTTCGCATTGCTACTTTCATATCCTCTTGAATTTTATTGGCCATCTGTTTCATGTTTTCTTTGAGTTTTTTGAAAATCTTTCACATTTTGTCTATAAAGTCTTTATCAGGGAGGCTGGAAAAGTGGCTTATGTGCATAAGATGCTCCACAAATGCATATGGGGTAATCAATATTCATAAATAGCTAATGCAATTTATAGCAGAAATAATATGAAAGGATCACTTTTCCCAACTTCAAAATGTACTATAAAGCAGTGCTCATTAAAACAGCATGGCATTTGAATAAAGACAGACTCTCACATCAACGAAATAGACTTGACTATTCAGATATAGAACAACAGTTTTATTATAAATTGATATTTGATAAAGGAGCAAGTAAAATGTGGAGGAAGAAAAGCCTCTCCAACAAGTTGTGTTGGGAAAACCTGATAACTACATTTAAAAATCGAGCTCAGAACTATTTAGCACCATGCACAAAAGTCAATTTGAAATGGATTAAATACCTTGCATCAGAGTTTAAAGCATAAGAAAGTGGATGCAGAAATAAACAAATAGTATTACATTAAACTGTGAAGCTTCTCCATCTTAAAGGAAACAGATGAGGATACAAGGACTACTCACATAATGGGAGAAACTATTAACTATTCACCTAATACCATCAGATAAGGGGTTGATATCTAAGGTTAAAAGACAAATGAAAGAAATTCTTCACGTCACTTATCATCAGGGAGATATAAATAAAAACAACTTATAAGTTATCATATTACAACACAAAAACTGGTACATATCACAAAGAACAAGAACAAGTCTTGGCATGAATGTGGGGGATAAAATGACTTTCTCTAACTGTTGGTGGGAATAACGACTGGTCCTGTATTTTTGTAAGATAACATAGATATTACTCAAAAAACTAGAAATTTAGCTTCCACATGATCTAGCAATAACACTTATAGGAACATACCCTAGTAACAAAAAATCCACATTATAAAAATTTTCTATTCACTCCTATGTTCATCACAATACTATTTACAATAGCACAAATCTGAAAACAACTCAGATGTCTGACAACAGATGAATGGCTAAAAAAACTCTGTGTCCACAAAATGGAATACTATATACCATTTTGTCAAATTAATGAAATTTGCTTACATATGGATTGATATGTACACTATTATTTGAGTGAAATGAGTCAGAGGGAGAAGAATAGACAGACTAATCACACACATTTGTGTGATATAATAAAAATTTTAAATAGTATGGTAAGAATACACAGAGAAAATAGAGATGAGAATCAAAAGTCCATGGTATGAAGCCTGCAACAAAGAGTGGTTAATGTAGTTAGGGCCATTAAAGTTGGAACTGTTCATTCTGGATAAGATCTAAGTGCTGAGAGAGGATACCATTATATACATTATACCCCTTTATTAGCAATAGTGTAAATCACGGTGTCAAAATAAAAAAGAAGAAGAAAGACGGAGAGAGGCAGAGAAAGAAAGGCAGAGTAAATGAGGGTGGGAGGGAAACTGGGAAAACTGTTGGCAGAAAATGACTGAAACTCAGTCATGAAGAATTTTGTAACCAAGAGTGCTTAAATAAAGTAATAATATAGAAAAATAAACTCACCCCTAGAAATAATAAACATAAATATCTTGAGTTCATTATTTTAAAATTATTTAGAAACAACGTGCTTAAAGCAAGAGTGATTGATTTGGCTTTTCTTTCACCTTATCATCAGTCAGTATTTTTTTCTTTTTCTTTTTTGTTCGCTATGTTTAATGCTCTCAAGGGTTACTTATGGCTCTGTTGTTAGGGGTCGTTTCTGGCAGTGGTAAGGGGCCCATATGAGGAGATGAGGATCTAATAAGGTTTGTCACACACCAGGCAATTACCCACACCCTGTAATATCTCTCAGTTTCCAAATTATGACTTAATAATATATGACATGAAAAATCTGAAAATGTGAGTAAGAATGCATTCACAAAGCAGCATGATGACCAATTCTTATCCTAAAATAGCACTGTCTTTCCACTCACAGCAGAGGTACCTCCTGAAAATCCAGATTCCTTAGAAAATAGGAGCATTTCACTCAATATTTAAAACTATATTGAAATTCAGATATAAACCAGAAAACAAGTAATTATTTTATTGTCTTAATATGTGAAGATTAGAAATTAATTTCAGTATACATGAAAAATATTATAATAAAATACTATGAATTATAATTAAAAATAAATTTGATGTACTAAAAATTTATATAAAACATAATCTTTTGTAATATAAAAATACTGTCACACAGCAATGTAATATAGCACCATTTCTTCTTGCAAAGGCATATTAAAAAAGGGAAATTTTACATATAGAAACAAACCATCCACTAGGGATAAGAACTCAAACACTTTACAATACAGGGGCACCTCCCACCTTGAATAAATGTCATGTGACCCAATTTAGATTCCAGGTGATTAGATAGCAAAATACGACCCCAAACCCTAAATCCCAGACATAGAACGGACATAATTCTCAGCAACATCTCCAGGAACCAATCTTCCTCTCGAACATTCTTAATACTGCTCTGATACCAACATGTGCCAGTTTTGACATGACATCTTTACAATGAGGAAAGGGTGACAACTTGGTCTAAGAGCAGGTTGTCTTACCTCACCTCCTAATGATAAGATGAAATCAGAAGACATGTCATTCTTTGATTTGTACAAAAGCCGAATACGCTATCTACAGAAGACTGACTGTGACAACCATGTCTGGGCAGAACTTATCTTGGGGCCAATAAAAAAGACCCTAGTCTAGGCCTTGGCCTATGATCTGAACAACAACCAAGAACTCTAATTCCAAAGGTCTGACTGAGACAACAGCAAGCGAGCAGATCTTCTGGAAACAAAATGGAAGACTCTATCCTAGGCTTTGTCTTAGGATTGGAGCAAAAACCAAGACCACCAATTACAGAAGACATTAAAATAACAGTGATGGAACACAACACCTAGAACCATAAAGAAAGACTCCATTCTAGGTCCCATCCTTTGACCTGTGAAAATACCAAGATCTCTAGCTACAGAGGCATGCTTTTATTATCATAACAGAGTGGAAAGTTTCGAGAAACCACAGAAGGACCTAGGGAAGAGTAAAAGAATGTGTACTGGGAGTGTAGTTTCCCATGATAGTATACTTCAAGGACAGAGAAACCCTGTATCTCTTAGGCCAAGGGAATTCCCTTTCTAATCTTTCTAATATTTACTGTGCCTGTGCAAGAAAATAAAGAAAAAGACAAATTAATTTTTTTAGTTTTGTTATAGTTGTTGTTTTTTATTTAAACATCTTGATTACATATATGATTGTGATTAGGTTTCAGTCATGTAAAGAACACCCCCTTCACCAGAGCAACACTCCTACCACCAATGTCCCAAATCTCCCTACATCCTACTTCACCCCCACCTGTACTCTAGACAGGCTTTCCAGTTCCCTCATTCATTCACATGATTGTGGTAGTTCTCTGTGTAGTTATTACTGTAACTTAACTCACCATTCTTTGTGGGGAGTTTCATGAAGTGAGCTGGAAGTTCCAGCCCTCCTCTCATTGTCTCCGAGGATTGTTGCAAAAATGACTTTTATTTTTCTTAAAACCCATAATTGTGTGAGACTATTCTGCATCTCTCTCTATCCCTCTGACTTATTTCATTCAGCATGATAGATTCCATGTACATCCATGTATAGGAAAATTTCATGACTTCATCTCTCCTGATGGCTGCATAATATTCCATTGTATATATGTACCATAGTTTCTTTAGCCATTCGTCTGTTGAAGGGCAATTTGGTTGTTTCCAGAGCCTGGCTATTGTGAATAGTGCTGTAATAAATATAGGTGTGAGGAAGGGGTTTTTGTATTGCGTTCTTGTGTTCTTAGGGTTTATCCCTAGGAGTGGAATAGCTGGGTTGAATGGGTGCTCAATTTCCAGATTTTGGAGAAATCTCCATATTGCTTTCCATAGAGGTTGAACTAGATGGCATTCCCAAGAGCAGTGGATAAGAGTTCCTTTCTCTCCACATCCCCGCCAACACTGATTGTTCTCATTCTTTGTGATGTGCGCCAATCTCTGTGGTGTGAGGTAGTATCTCATTGTTTTGATTTGCATCTCCCTGATGGTTAGTGATGAGGAGCATTTTGCCATGTGCCTTATGGCCATTTGTATTTCTTTTTTATCAAAGCGTCTGTTCACTTCTCCCCATTTTTTGATGGGATTAGATGTTTTTTTCTTGTAAATTTCTGTCAGTGCCCTGTATATTTTGGATATTAGCACCTTATCTGATGGGTGTTGGGTGAATAGTTTCTCCCACTTGGTGGGTGACTCTTGTATCCTGGGCACTATTTCTTTTGAGGTGCAGAAGCTTCTCAGTTTAATGTATTCCCGTCTGTTGATCTCTGCTTCTACATGTTTGGAAAGTGCAGTTTCCTCCTTTAGTCTCAATGTCATGGAGTGTTTTACCGATGTGTTGTTCTATATACCTTATGGTATCATGTCTGATATCAAGGTCTTTAATCCATTTGGATTTTACCTTCGTACATGATGTTAACTGGGGGTCTATGTTCGCTATTTTGCAAGTGGCAAACCAGTTCTGACAGCACCAATTGTTGAAGAGGTTTTCCCTGCTCCACTAAGGATTTCTTGCTCCTTTGTCAAAAATTAGGTAATTGTATGTCTGGGGGACAATGTCTGAGAACTCAAGCCTATTCCACTGATCTGAGGGTCTGTCTCTATTCCAATGCCATGCTGTTTTGATAACTATTGCTTTGTAGTACAGTTTAAAGTTGGGGAGAGTAATGCTTCCCATTTTCCTTTTCCCTAGGAGTGC
The DNA here is from genome assembly GCF_024139225.1 of Suncus etruscus. NCBI lineage: Eukaryota > Metazoa > Chordata > Mammalia > Eulipotyphla > Soricidae > Suncus > Suncus etruscus. Next base: position 108,488,001 of record NC_064868.1, read on the forward strand.
TTTAGCTATTTGAGGATGTTTATTGTTCCAGATGAACTTCATAAGTGTTTGATCCACTTCTTTGAAGAATGTCATGGGTATGTTTAAGGGGGTCGCATTAAATTTGTATAATGCTTTGGGGAGTATTGCCATTTTAATGATGTTAATCCTGCCAATCCATGAGCAGGGTATGTGTTTCCATTTCCGTGTGTCCTCTCTTATTTCTTGGAGCAGTGTTTTGTAGTTTTCTTTGTATAGGTCCTTCACGTCTTTGGTCAAGTTGACTTCAAGATTTGAGTTTGTGTGGCACTATTGTGAATGGGATTGCCTTCTTGACTTCCTTCTCTTCCCTATCATTATTGGTGTATAAAAGGCCATAGATTTCTGTGTGTTAATTTTGTAGCCTGCCGCCTTGCTATATGAGTCTATTGTTTCTAAAAGTTTTTTGGTAGAGTCTTTAGGGTTTTCCAGGTAGAGTATCATGTCGTCTGCAAATAATGACAGCTTGACTTCTTCCTTTCCTATCTGAATTCCCTTGATATCTTTTTCTTGCCTGATCACTATAGCAAGAACTTCCAGTACTATGTTGAAGAGGAGTGGTGAGAGCTGACAGCCTTGTCTTGTAACAGAATTTAGAGGAAAGGCTTTTAGTTTTTCTCCATTGAGTATAATATTTGTCATTGGCTTGTAGTAGATGGCTTCAACTAGATTGAGAAAGTTTCATTCCATTCCCATCTTGCTGAGAGTTTTGATCAAGAATGGGTGTTGGACCTTATCAAATGCTTTCTCTGCATCTATTGATATGATCATGTGATTTTTCATTTTCTTGTTGTTGATGTTGTGTATGATGTTGATATATTTATGGATGTTAAACCATCCTTGAATTCCTGGGATGAAACCTACTTGGTCGTAGTCGTGTATCATCTTCTTAATGATGCATTGGATCCTATTTGCCAGGATTTTGTTGAAGATCTTTGCATCAGCATTCATCAGGAATATTGGTCTGTAATTTTCTTTTTTGGCAGCATCTCTGCCTGGTGTTGGTATCAAGGTGATGTTGGCTTCATAAAAGCTGTTTGGGAGTGTTCCCGTTTTTTCTTTTTTTTTTTTTTTTCTTTTTTTTTTTTCCGTTTTTTCAATTTCATGGAAGAGTCTGGCTAGGATTGGTAGTAGCTCTTCTTGAAAGATTTTAAAAAATTCCTTAGGAAATCCATCTGGGCCTGGGCTTTTCTTTTTGGGCAGATGTTTGATTACAGTTTCAATTTCCTCAGTAGTGATGGGGGTGTTTAGATATGCTACATCCTCCTTACTTAAATGTGGAATGTTATAAGTGTCCAAGAATTTTTCCTTTTCTTCTAGGTTCTCATGTTTAGTAGCATAAAGTTTCTCAAAGTAGTCTCTGGTTACCCTTTGGATCTCTGCAATATCTGTCGTGATCTCCCCCTTTCATTTCTAATACAGGTTATCAGATTTCTCTCTCTTTCTTTGTGAGTTTTGCCAATGGTGGTTGTTGTTGTTTTTTGTATGCTTTGCTTTGTTTTTATTTCAGGACAGTGGTTTTTGTGTGCTTGTGGTCTATATTGCTGTGGTGCTTTTCGAGTTTTTTGTTTGATATTCTATTTTTATTTTTTGTATTGTTGTTGTTTTTCTTCCTTTTTCCCTTTCTTCTCTTAAATTGATATTTACAGCCTCTGGAAGGAATTCTCCAATTTTTTGCTTGTTTTATTTTTGCCCCATTTTATTTTTTCTCTTTCTTTCACCATAACCACATAACTTGAACCATCTTATTCCACCTCACAAATGGAGGGGGAAATAATGAAGGGTACCAAAACCAAACAGTCGTATGAACATTAAGTAGAAATAAGAAAATGATCAGACTTAAACACCAAAACCAAAGCCAATGACAACAGAATCTATACTCAATTTACAACATGCTAGACACAGAAAGGACAACTTATACTAGCATCCCAAGGGGCTTAAACAGGGGGATATGGGATGCATACTGGGAACAGGGGTGGAGGGAGGACAGCATTGGTGGTGGAATGCCCCTGATTCAATGTCACTATGTACCTAAAATATTACTGTAAAAGATTTGTAATCCACTTTGGTCAAAATAAAAATGAAAAAAAAAGCAGACATTATTGGTGCTTCACAATTGCACCATAGAAAAATACTGTCTCAATGAATATAATAAAGCCACCTGCACATATGCAAGAAATAATTATAGTTCTAAGTTAAAAGTGAAATTATAAAGAATTTTAAAAATTGGAATATGATGTCAAATTTAAGATTAGGGGAAAAATCTGAAGCATGAGCAGAAAGATACAGATCCGTGAATATAGATAAACAGATTGAAAGTTTTAACTATTTTGAAATATGCATAGAAATTATGAATCTACTCCAACATTCTTGTTTTATTATAACACTATTATCTGACCACTTCCATTTCACTAAAATGTTTAAAGTGCTCTCAGATGCACTCCAAGTTAGGTTTAAATTGAGAGGAAAGTAATTCAATATTTATGCCTAGAAAGTGAAATATATGGTTGAAATCAAGAGGTCAATGAACTAGTGATTATTTAATGTGACAAAATGAGCAGGGATATTTATAGTGTTCAGTTGCAACCATTCTGCCTCTTGCTGATGAGTAGCACCATGAATTTCATTCCTGCATACTTATTACCTTAAATATTCTGGTCTATCATAAAATACCATATGCAATGAATTTCTATACTAAATGAATCAAATAAATGAAGGAACATTATAACATACATTTGGATTTATGCCATATAAAATGATATATTCAACAGAGTAGAATTCCCCAAAATTAAATAGTTTATTAAATATACAAATTTGATACGTGAGTGAGCAAATATTTTATGTCTGTCACAACAGGTATATCTAGAAGAATGCAGGGTTAAGTATATATGGCACATAATACAAGAAAATGCTTGTATTCTTCCTTTAAACATGAAAATTTATAGTGTCCAGATATACTGTATACTGAAGAAGTTATTACAGGGTTGGGACCAAGATGACATAGAGGAAAACTTATTAGTTTCTAAAAAAATATTAAGCTATTTTAATTCACAAAGCTGTTCACTTAGCTATTCACTAAGCTATTTTAGACATACAATGATCTTGCACCAACTACACCACTAGTGTCAACTTTCAACCACCAATGTTTCCAGATTATTTTTCATACTAGCGAACATAGTACAACCTGCCATCTTGACAGGCACCTCTTTTTAAATTGGGTTTTTAAAGTCTGTGTTTTATGATTTCAGTGTAGTGGACTGTTAATTAAAAATATAAAATATAATGTAAAGAGCCCACTTATTGGGTGAGACTGCCCCAGGCACCAGGTTTCTAACCCCTTAGGCATATGGATCTGATGGAACAGGATAACACTGGGGAAAAGCTCAAAAGCAGTCAGAAAATATTTTCATCAGAGTCAGCCTACTTTTATTCCATGACCTTATTCACCATATTGAAATAAATGTATTATGATCAATTATGTCAACTATCTGATGCATTTTCTTTAAATAAAATAAATTTAAAATACTAAAAATAAAATAAAAATGTATGTGTCTATATTTATATATAATATTTACATAAAATATATATTAATATATAATATTAGTTATATATAAATATAATATATGATGTATTATAAGTATAATCATTAATATCATGATTATATTTATTTATAATTATATTATATATTTATATGTAAAAGCCTTACGATCCTTGCTGGGCCAACATTTGGTACTTATATGTTGGTTAGAATGAGATTAGTGCTTTAAGATTTATTTTTCCACTCCGCATGCCAGGATTTCTGGGTGCCTTTGACTGGTATGTTGGGGGCTCTGGGCAGGACAGCTAGCCACAGGCCCCCTGGGCTGACCACTTAGTCCAGGGGCCTGAGATCCCCCCACACTAAGTGGGTCGTCAGGGCCATGCCTGTTTAATCGTGCCCTGGGGGGAGGGGGTGAGAAATTCCTCCCTATGCATCCAAAAACTACAGAACTGCAATTTATGTATTTTTTTTATTTTTTTTTGTGTGTGTTTTTTGGGTCACATCCGGCAGTACTCAGGGGTTATTCCTGACTTCAGGCTCAGAAATTGCTCCTGGCAGGCACGGGGTACTATATGAGGCGCCGGGATTTGAACCGATGACCTCCTGCATGAAAGGCAAACACCTTACCTCCATGCTATCTCTCCGGCCCCGCACTTTATGTATTAAGAGTATTCCTTATCCTTATGTTATGTTTTGCGTATCCAGAATGTTCATTTTGTATTCTGCCCTTTCCCACACCCCTACAAAGCTTCTTTTTTACTCCTTAACTCTCTAACTCCCCCAAATGTCACTAACCTACATTACTCTTTTTAACTTCAGTACTGTACAATCCTAATCACAGACCAAAGCTGTGCATTGTGTGTAACAACCCCAAACTGTTTCAAGAGATATAAAATGGACACGTATTTCTTTAGAATATTTTGTGTTTTTTCTCTGACAGCTATAATTCTTACTAAATGTTGTCTAATACAGTGACGATTCTAACCACTTTTTGTCTTCTCTTTATGAGCTGTTTAACAAGGAATTTTGGTAAAAGAGTCCCCCAGTTTCATGCTTATGATTGAACCATATCATGGGAATCATTGGACTTGTTCTTATGGCCTTCATATGCTCCATTAACTCCACATGGCATTGCTCCTTTTTTGCATAGGCACATTAAAATGGGAAAATACTATACATACAAATAAGATCCTTTGTAATAGAGATTGGAACACACAAATCTTGTAGTGCAAAGGGACCTTACACCCTGAACATTGACATAATGACCTGGTACAGACCTCTGAAGAAAGGGCATTTTTCCATTCACCACTGAACCAGGGAAGCCATCCATAAAATGTCCAGGCTTGTCTATAACATCACCTGGAAGCAATCCTCTACCTCGGAAGAGCCTACACTGCTCAGACATCGACCTGCTCAAAAGAGACTTTCCTTAACACTGAGAAGACTTAACAACAACAACGACCTGCTTACAGGACAGGGCTCCCTGCATTGCCCTTTGATTGTGAGGTGAAACGAGAGAACGCTCCACATCCTGACTTCAATGTAAGATATGCAGATTCCAGGATCTTTAATACAGAAACATGATACCAACAACAGACTGTGTGAAAAATAAAAGTGTGTTGGCACTACAGACAATGTCTTGGAATAGACGATCTAGCTTGCCTGGAGCCTAGAGTTGGTCTTGTGCCAGGAAACTTCAGGCATCGGGTCTCTTTGTATTTAGGCCAAGGTTATTCCTTTCCATGTCCCTCATATTTTGGTGGGCCTATGCAAAGAGCAATTGCCACTCTAACACCATTTTTACTGTGCTCCTTTGACTCTAATCCTTAAAAAGAACCCACTTAAAATTTGAGGTTAACTTAAGCTAATATGCACGTACATGGAAATGTAAAAAAAATACTATGCCTATTATGTTTAAGGAGTTACGTAAGTTTTATGGCTTTAGATTGCCTTGTGTACTGTTAAGAAATATTATAATGTGTTACAATCTGGGGACTTGAGGGACAGAGTAATTGTACATGGATTCTGTCTTATTTATCTTAATGTTCTTTGGCTGAAATTTCAAAGTTAAGATATCAGCAAGGGGACTTCTGAGAATTATGTTATGGGTGATTGTCCTTACACTGTAACTTTACCTTGTCCTCTTTCTTTGCATCTTTGTTCTCATAATTAAAAATAAAAAATTAAGAAAAAGATTTATTGTTCCATTAATTAGTAGGTAGTGTCCATCTCTGTCTTTATTTACTTTATTAAATTAAATCCAATATGATTTGATATAAGCATTGTTTTTATCAGCTTTTCTGTTTGCTTCCACTTGACTTATACAATTATTTTGCATCCTACTCTGAGCATATATCTACACTGTGATATATAGATGTGATTCTTGTATGGATCTAATGCATGGGTTTAGTTTCCCGATCCATCCCATCACTCTGTGCCTGTTGATGGATGAGGTAAGTATATTGACAAACAGGGATATCATTGATATAAAGAGATATGTCCTATTTAATTATGAAGGGCCTTACAGTTGACAGATTCATATTTGGGACTTTTCTAAAGTTCATTAAGGAAGAGTTTGGTTATCCCAAGTGTCATTAGCTCTTATTTATGTGAGAATAGACAACACGTTACTTATTTAGAATCTCACAAATGAGGAAACAAAGAATAAATAATTTTGTCATAGATAAAGAGACTGTAATGTATTCAAGGTCTATCTGACCCCTACGCTGGCATCATGTCCATCCGTGGTGGAAGTAGGTGGAGAGGAAACTGCAGTTTCAATTCTTAGAGTTATTCTTTCTCTCCCACTTCAGAAAAGTCACTTTAGAGACCTCCACTAGCAACAGGAAGAAGCAAGATCACTCATAGCCTTAGTTGGTAAAAGGAAGTGGAAAAGTGAACGCTTGTTGCTTGATCTTATTCTAAACCAAAGTAGAAAGGGAGGGTAGAACAAAGACAAGAAAGAGATCCAGGCTCCATATATTTAGCTTGTGTACTTTTAATCACTTTCTACATACCTTCTCTAAATTATATAGCAAAAACCATAAGGGGATCCTAAGCCAAGGGTAGAGCACTATAGGTAGACAAAGACATGCTTCTGGCAAAAAAAAAAAAGAAAGAAAGAAAAGGAAAGAAAGAAGAAAGAAAGAAAGAAAGAAAGAAAGAAAGAAAGAAAGAAAGAAAGAAAGAAAGAAAGAGAAAATGAAGAAAGAAAGAAAAAAAGAAAGAAGAAGAAAGAAAGAAAGAAAGAAAGAAAGAAAGAAAGAAAGAAAGAAAGAAAGAAAGAAAGAAAGAAAGAAAGAAAGAAAGAAAGAAAGAAAGAAGAAGAAAGAAAGAAAGAAAGAAAGAAAGAAAGAAAGAAAGAAAGAAAGAAAGAAAGAAGAAAGAAAGAAAGAAAGAAAGAAAGAAAGAAAGAAAGAAAGAAAGAAAGAAAGAAAGAAAGAAAGAAAGAAAGAAAGAAGAAAGAAAGAAAGAAAGAAAGAAAAGAAAGAAAGAAAGAAAAAGAAAGAAAGAAAGAAAGCAATCCTCACCACTGAGTGCAAGCATTCACCCAAAACAGGAATATTTGTTCTCAAATAGAAAGTGACATAGTAGGGAATAACTAATGCCTAAAGGCAATAAAAACAAAGAGCAGTGTGTCCTTGAGGGTTGGGTGGAGAAGTCAGATAGGACAAAGACTGAACCATTATGAAAATGATAGGTAAATGGTCTATCTAAACCAGCATTAGGTACTGAAAGAAGGTAAAGTAACATGCATGATCCCTGTCAGTAACATTAGTATAAATCACAGTGACTAAAAGGGGAGAAAACGGAAATTAAAAAGTTCCTGCCATTGAGACAGGAGAAATTGAGGAGAATTAGTGGAGGGAAGTGGGCACTGGTTAGTGAATTGGTATTGGAATATTGTATTCCTGAATTTTAGTCATGAAAAATTTTCAATTCTGTAATCCACTGAGATATAAGATTAAAAATAAGTGCCAGATTTTGTGTGGAATTGGAAAGCATGAACCCTTGTCTGCTCTCTTGGTCTGCACAAAATCAGACTATTACTCAGAACTCAAAGTATAACATACACAATGAAGAAACAAAAGAATCACTGAATTAATAGACAAAGACAAAAGACTAGGAAGGTTCCTGAACACTCAATTGCTTGCCATCTTTTCAACTTAATGAGTACAATGGTTAAGAATTGGTAGTAGGAATGTTGCACTAAAAGTGTGTGTTTTTTTATGACTGAAACCCAACTGTAATCATGTTTGTAATCAAGGAGCTTAAATAAAAATATTATTTAAAAAAATAGAATGTTCACTATACTGAGGAATGCAATGGAAGAGAGCTATAAGAAAAGAGAATGTGTAAGAAAAATGTAATTAAAATAACTGAATTTAAGAACATAAAGCTAAAAAAACTTTAAAATGGGCTAAATAACAAGGTGAATGAATTTAAGAAAAGATGTCAGTGTACTTCAGGATGACCATGAAGTCATCAATATAGACAGAAAAATGAATTAAAAATAAGGGAAACAAGAGAAATAATATCTGGATTAGACGAAATGGGAACAAAGCAGAAAGAAGCAATAAGTAATGTCTTGGTTAAAAGTTGTCTTGGAGGGCTGAAAAAATAGCTCTATGTGCTGTCTTTGAAGTACTAGGCTTGATCTCTGCAATCACATGGCCACCTGAACAACACAAAAAGTGATCCCCAAGCTCAGAGCTTATGTATGTCCATAGCACAGAACAGATGTGGTCTTCAAAACTCTATATGTTTAGGGGCAAAAGTGGTGGCTCAGCGGTAGGGAGTTTGCCTTGCAAGCGGCTGACCTAGGACAGCTGAACCTAGGCTGATCTAGGTTTGATCCTCTGGCGTTCCATAAGCTCCCCAAGCCATGAGCAATTTCTGGGCTCATAGCCAGGAGTATCCCCTGAGCATCACCGGGTGTCCCCCCAAAAAATAATTATATATGTTTTAACATAATAAACACATGTGTGGGAAAAATAAATTCACTTTTTTTTGGGTTTTGGGCCAAATCTAGGGACACTCAGGGGTTACTCCTGGCTATATGCTCAGAAATCGTTCCTGGCTTGGGGGACCATATGGGACTCCAGGGGATCGAACCATGCACAAGCTTACACAGGCAAACGCCTTATGGCTTGTGCCACCACTCTGGCCCTAAATTCACATTTTTATTTATGATTATTTGCATGTCCATAGTTGAAGTTTCCCAGTCTGAAAATCAAGTCAAAAGTCACATATCTAGATTCAAGTATTTCAAGAAGTCCTAGACAAAAGGAACCCAAGGAAGTACACCTTAAAGCACATTGTATTTAAAATTCCACAAACCAAAAATATAGTTAGAAATTGAGAGCAGTAAGACCAAAACAAATATTACATATAAAGGAACCCCATTGGGACTCACAGATGTGTCAAATGAAGAAGATCTTGGTATGTTGTAACTAGCATGGAATAAATATTCAAGCATTACTCTAGTGTAACCAGTTATTCAGAAAATCAACTGCTAACAATTCTCAGCCACTAATCCAGTCCCACTAAAGCATTAACTCTTTCTCTAAAAAACAAACAAAAAAAAGGAAAGAAATACTAATCTAGTAATATACAAAATGATGGAATTAAAAAAAGAAATAATACAATTTCAGAATGAATTTCATGCAGATGAATTGGAATAATTTATATGGATCAAAATTTTTCAAGTACTATGCAGATTCCATGCAATTAGTATCAAAGTTGCCAAGGCATTTTTCATGGATATGAACAAATGCTACTAGATTTTTTATTACACTGTGTGACTTCCCAAATAACCACAAATTCTGTGAAAAAAGACACAAATTGGATTTTTGACTTTACTGTAAAGTTGTATTGTAAGTTGTTATATTGTAAATTTCTGGCAATAAAAACTGCATGGTACTTCAAAAAGGTAAGATTTTTAAAATAATGTAGAATTGAGAGACCATAGGTCAACTTTTAGAACTGGCTCTGTACTCTGGGGTCACTCCTGGTGTCGAAGACCAAACCTGTTTCAGAACCAATAAAACAAAATAAGAATATCTGGGACCGGAGAGATAGCACAGCTGTAGGGAATTTGCCATGCATTTGACCAACCCAGGACAGACCAGGATACTGATCCCCAGCATTCCCACCTGGTCCCCAAGCCTGCCAGGAGCAATTTATGAGCACAGAGCCAGGAGGAACCCCTAAACACAGCTGGGTGTGCCCCACAAAAAAAACACACACACAAAAATAAGAACTTCTGATAATTTCTATATACCTATAGTTTCATACTAAATAAGCATTTTATAATGAAGAAACTTTTGATTTTAATAAAAAGGGGTAAAGAACATCAGTTATGGTTGCCTGTACTTCAATGAACACAACTTGAAATATTTGATAAGTGGGAATATAACTTATAGCATGTTATTCCTATTTTCTTTGTAGGTAAATATATATGGTATTTTGGCATTCAGACAAAACTTGAATATATTACAGTCTATTTACCTATGACACAATTATTTATTATTTGTTTCCTCATTTATAATGAGATACTAATAAGTAGTATTGGTATACTATAAGTAGTCTAAGTACTACTTATAAAACTTATAAGTACTTCATTCATGGGCTGTTTTAAAATCAAAATGAAATGAGACAGTATATGCAAAGAATTCAGAAAATTTCCTCAGTTTTTGTAATCGCACACGTTCATGAGACTATAAAAAGCTGCAATCTGTATTGCATTTTACAATTTACTATGACAACTTATTGAAAATAATATAATTACAATACTCCATAAACTGCTCATTGCACATTATTTTTCAGGTGAGAAAAATTTGTTACAAATGGGCAATTCATGTTACATATGAAACAAGGATATAAAATAAAGGAGTGTATCAGGGAAATTCCCTTGATCAGGAAAAATATTTAAAAAAAGATGCTTGAAAAGCAATATATTACAAGTCATACTGTAACTTAAACCTAGCTCCCAGAATCACAACCTGATTGGTAAAGTGGTAAGCAAACTAACTCCCTTGATTTATGACAAGGATGCCTAAATTTTTGTAGAAATTTTACATACTATTGTCTCTCTAATAATAAAATAACTATTAATAGACTCATTGTTATAAAATATGGAAGAATTATCAAATTAATGTCTCACCTGTATCTTTCTATTTACTTAGATTTTTTGATTTATTTGATAATAATGTATTTTGTCCATTTAATTTTCAGCCAACAGGTGCCTGTTTCTTTCTACCTGGCATAGGTACAATTGCTAGGGATGAACTGATGGACACTTCATTCCTACAAGCTTCATATTTTGTTCCTCTCTCTCCTTTGAATTTCATCCAAAGTCAATTTTATTTAGTCTGCCTGCTGCTGCTCTAGAAGGGACATCTGTTCAAATTTACTCTCTTTATCATGGTTGAAATGCTGATTATGAGGCTGTTTACCTCAAGCCTAGTTCCAACTGCCATTTGCTGATAATTTGTAATTTCCTCTATCACAGGTTGGGAGAAATCAGGTTCTGTATGAATTTCGATGTATAAACCTTATTTTTGTCACTTGTACTAAGTAAAATATGTTTTAAAGAAAGTTGGAACCTATATAACTAGAAAGTATATTAAAGAATTAATGGAAGCCAAAACACCTGCTCTACTTTCTTAACTTTATATAGCACCAAAACAGGGCCACATACTAGGCAACTTGGCATCTATGAAATACAGAAAATATAATCAAACATTCTATAATCAAATTCTATAATCAAACTGACTTTGACATACATGGGAAACGATGCCCAGTTTTTTACTTAATATTGTTTATTGATTCACTTTAAACAATAGAACACATTTTAAAAATATATTTAATTATAAATTGTGGTTTACATAGATATTAATAGTTGAGTTTTAGCCATATATGGTTTCAATACCAATCCCACTATTGCTGCCAACAACCTTACACTAGTGCTCCCATACCACATTATAACTCACCCTCCACCCAAGCTTTCTCCATTGGCAGTCATATTACAAAGTTCAGTAGCTGCAACATAGATATTATGTTTTCAGTGTTGTTAAGTCTGTGATTTGAATTCATAGCTATACCACTTTCACATTCTCAATATAATTGAAACCCTGACCCTATTCCCCCATTACTTGCCTTTCTCAACTTCTTCCTTCCTGCCTTTCTTTTCTTTGTTTTCTTTCTCCTCCCTAGGCTTTAGGGGCAAGGGTCATGTAGACATTTCTCTTTGCTATATTATATTCCTCATCCAGTTATTCTACCTACAACAGATACATGTGATCAACCTGTGTTTGTCTTCCCTATTCTGACTTAGTTCACTTATGATATCCTTTGTTTCAAAGAGGTTGTAGCAAATTGCATGCTTTTGTTATTCCATGCAGCTTCATAGATTTCCACTGTGTATATTTACTACATCTTTGGAATCTGTTCATGTGATGTCAACCACCTAGGCTGATTCCATATCTTAACTTTAGTTTTATATTTGCAGAGAAATTATTAATGCTCTGCATATGGCCTTTTTCGGGAAAGTCTTATTTTTATTTCAAGGCTTTCCTATAAGGTGTATCTTTATTTAAGCACCATGATTACAAACATGTATGTAGTTGGGTACAGTCATAAGTAACTGTAACATAACTGTAACTTATAACTGTAAGTTATAACTTATCATTTTAAGTTAGAAGTTACAGGGTTTTTTTTGTTTTTCGGCCACACCCATTTGATGCTCAGGGGTTACTTCTGGCTAAGTGCTCAGAAATTGACCCTGGCTTGGGGAGACCATATGGGACGCCAGGGGATAGAACCGCTGTCCTTCCTTGGCTAGCGCTTGCAAGGCAGACACCTTACCTCTAGCGCCAACCCCTTCATCAGTGCAACATTCCCACTGCCAATGCCCCCCATTTCCATCCTCTCCCACCCCTTGCCTGTATTCAAGACAGGCATTCTATTTCTCTCAGTCACTACCATTGTAATGATCGTTGTCAATTTAGGTATTTCTCTAACTGAACTCACCACTCTTTGTGGTAAGCTTCATGTCTTGCCCGGTCCTTCCAGCCCTCATCTCTATTGTCTCTGGGTGGTATTACAATGATGTCTTTTCTTTTTCTTAAATACCATAGATGAGTGAGGCTATTCTGTGTCTATCTCTCTCCTTCTGACTTATTTCACTCAGCATAATAATTTCCATGAGCATCTATGTATAAAAAAATTTCATGACTTCATCTTGCCTGATGGATGCATAGTATTCCATATGTACCACGGTTTCTTTAGCCACTAATCTGTTGAAGGACATCTTGGTTGTTTCTAGAGTCTGGATATCATAAATAGTGTTACAATGAATATAGGTGTGAGGAAGAGATTTTTTAATTGTATTTCTGTGTTCTTAGGGCATATTCCTAGGAGTGGTATAGCTGGATCATATGGGAGCTCAATTTCCAGTTTTTTGAGGAATCTCCATATTGTTTTCCGGAAAGGCTGGACTAGACAGCATTTCACTAGCAATGAATGAGAGTTCCTTTTTCCCCACATCACAGCCAGCACTTACTGTTTATATTCTCTGTGATGTGTGCCCATCTCTGTGGCATGAATGAGATGGTACCTCATTGCTGTTTTGATTTGCATCTCCCTTATGATTAGTAATTAACATTTTTAAGTTCTGAGGCTAGTTACCCAAAATTGGAAATGTTGGGTCATAAAGCAGCTCAATTTTAAGTTTACTGAGAATTCTACCTACCATTTTCCACAGGGTTGAACCAGACAACATTCCCACTTATAGTGGGTGAGAGTTATATTAAACAATCAATTTTAGGAGCAGGAGCAATAGTACAGCAGGTGTGACTGACCCAGGTTCAATCCCAATATCCCATATGGTCCTCTGAGCCTGCCAGGAGTAATGTCTGAGCATACAGATATAAGTAACACTTGAGCATTTTCAGGTGTGGCTCAAAATTTTAAAAAAATCAGTTTTCTATGTCCAGTGATACTACACTAGTCTCACATATAGAATGCCTGGGTCCCTGCACCATGATTCTGGAATTCTCCCTCCTCTGCCACCAGCACTTAGGTCACAGTTCTATTTACTGTTTCTTATGGTTATTTCCATTGAAAATTGTCGCATTACTAGTTCGGTTTCCATATTCTCTACAAATGAGTAAGGTCATCTGGTGTTTAGCTTTTATTTTCTGCCTCACTTCACTCCAGGTGGCTGAGGTGATACTGTTATCAATTGATCAAGTAACTCCTCCAAATACTGTCTCTTGGTTTTATTTTATCTGCCCTCTACCTAAGAAATGGGTCTTTTACTGTGCTCTTTCTCATAGGGAACCCAAGTAGGAGTCACTGGCTGTTTCTGGGTTTTGTTTGTTTGTTGTTATTTTGTTTTTGCTGATTTTTTTACTCTTTTTAAATAAAAATATCAATATTTCGGTTAATTTCTTAATTTTTATTGAATCACAATGAAATGCAGTTACACAGCTGTAATTATTGAGTTTCAGTCATAAAATTTTAATTTAAAATTTAAATTTTAATTCTAATTTTGTCAATATTACCAACAATGTCTCCAATTTCATTCCCGCATTCTCCCTCTGCCAGCCTATATATAGCAGACATTTTTCTTCTTCTCTCTCTCTCTCTCTCTCTCTCTATATATATATATATATATATATAAAATTTATGGCAAAGAAACATAACATGGAACATGAGGCTTCTTCAATAAATGCTATCAAAGCAACACTGACAGCGATATTGTAAAAAAAACTCTTATTCACTGCTCTCAGGACTGTTCTTTGGTTCAGCTTGTTTGGAGAATTGTTTAAAAACTTCACAACAAATTAGGAATAGGACTTCTCTTTAATTCAGCAATAACACCTCCAAGTGCAGAAACATATATATTAAAATATATTTGCATAATGGTTCATTGCAGCATTACTTACAATAGTCAATAGCTGGAAACAATGCAAGTGTCAAGAACTTATATATATATGTTTGTGTGTGTGTGTGTGTATTGCAATGTTGTTACTGAATAGGTAACATGCATATCATTGTACCTACTTTCAATATCACATTTTTGTCCAGAAAGATCATTTTCAACTGTCATTTTCATAGTTGGTTCCCTCTCTGCACAAAGTGTTCTTCCCTCTGCTTTGTGGAAAGTTTCCCAACATATTTGAGTCCTACAGGTTCTTCTCTCTATTGTCAATTTCTATTATTACTATACCCTTTCATATATACATATATATATTCTTATGTATTCCTTATATCCCACAAATGAGTTGCATCATATATATATATATATCACAAACATAGAATGATCATAACACATTTTTTGTTTGTTTTTGAGACACACCAGGCGGGGCTCAGGGGTTACTCCTGGCTCTGCTCACAGAAATCCTGGCAGACTCAGGAGACCATCTGGAATGCTGGGGATCCAACCTGGGCTTGTCCTGGATTGGCCACTTGCAAGGCAAATGCCCTGCCACTGTACTATCACTCCGGACCCATGCCATAATTTTTAATAACTCATTAGCTCTTGACACATGCATTGTTTCCAGTTATTGACTATTGTAAGTAAATCTGCAACGAACCATTATGCAAATATATATTTAAAAATATATGTTTCCTGGGGGTGTAAAATATATGTTTCCTCATTAAGGGGTGTAAATTCACAAGAGTGTTATTGCTGACTTAAAGAGAAGACATATTCCTAATTTGTTGTGAAGTTTTTAAACAATTCTCCAAAAAAGCTGAACCAAAGAACAGTCCTAGGAGCAGTGAATAAAATTTTTTTGTTTGTTTTTTACAATAATGCTGTCATTGTTGCTTTGGTAGCATTTATTAAAGAAGCCTCTTGTCCATATTATGTTTCTTTGCCATAAATTAAGTGCTCATACATCTGAAGCTTTATTTCAGGGATCTCCTTTCTATTCAGTTGATCAGAAGGTCTGTTTTTTTTCTAGCTATACACAGATTTTTTTTTTCATTATTATTGTTTTAATTGTTTTGTCCATACCTACTTGTTCTGGTGACGATGATGCTTACTGGTGACGCTGGGGGGAGAAATCAGCTGAAACTCCTATAGGGCTTTCCAGGGGACGCTGCCCCTCCCTTTGTTCCAGCCAGAAAGGGCTGCGACCTCTGGGCATTCTATTGACAGAAGTGGTCCCTGTTTTTTGTTTTTGTTTTTTTGTTTGTTTCTTTAAAAAAAGATCCAGGAGACAAAAGTCCTTGGCCAGTTAGGATATTCCGAGTTTTAATATCGCCTCTATTCGGAAGCTCCCAACACTCCTGAAGCACCCAAGGAGGGGAAGGGAGGGGCTTGGGTGTCAATTCTAGTTTTGACATTTGCAAGGGTTACTGCTGCACTCTCTGTATTGATTGAGATTTATGATCTACAATATTGTTAATGAAGGTTTCCCATACACCTTATTTTAACACTACACCTTTTTGTTTTGTTTTGTTTTGTTTTTTTGGTTTTGGGGTCACACCTGGCAGTGCTCAGGGTTTACTCCTGGCTCTGAGCTCAGAATTTGCTCCTGACAAGCACGGGGGAACAAATAGGAAGCCGGGATTTGAATCACTGTCCATCCTGGATAGATTGCCTACAAGGCAAATGCTTTACTGCTGTGCTGTCTCTCTGGCCCCATAACACAACACCCTTAAACAGTGCACCTATAATACACTCTTATTTACAATAGCTTTTTAGGAAAAATTAAAATTTGAGAGTGCAAGGTATCCCATGGTGTTTTTCCTTGAGATTACTTTCATTAATCCTGGAGTGCTAAGGATCCATACAAAGTTTATGAGCATATTGCTAAAAATGTGTAGATTAGAATTTTGATGCGAATTACATGGTACCTCTAAATTAATTTTAGTAAAATAATCATTTAATGATGTGAATTCTCCCAAATTATGAGTATGGAATATGTGCTCTATTCATTGTGT
This sequence comes from Suncus etruscus, assembly GCF_024139225.1. Lineage (NCBI taxonomy): Eukaryota > Metazoa > Chordata > Mammalia > Eulipotyphla > Soricidae > Suncus > Suncus etruscus. The sequence continues at coordinate 108,504,520 of NC_064868.1, forward strand.
CTTATCTTCTTTTTGGCCTAATCTTTTTTTCATATAATTTCAAGTTACTATTTTTTGACCTCTTTTGTAAATTGTCTCTGAATATTTTTCAATAAATTAGAAAAGGGACATATTTTTAATTTACTTCTTTTCCATAGTTTTGGAGTATAAAAATGAAATAAATGTATGTGTATTAATTTATTAATTGCTATTTTATAAATTTCTTGTCTTTAATAAATTAAATAATTAATTCATTTTGATGTATAATATGTTATCTGCCAGTAGTAATAATTTAACTTATTTACAATCTGAATTCCTTTACTTTTCTTTTTTTGTTAAATTGTTATGCAAGCACTTCCAATGCATTGAAAAGAAGTGTTAAATGTGACCATCCTTATTTTGTACCTGGGCAAAGAGGAAAGAGTATAAGCTTTATTTCATTAAGAATGGTGTTATCCAAGAATACAATACAAAAAACCCTTCCTCCCACCTTTATTTATTGCAGCACTATTCACAATAGCCAGGCTCTCAAACAACCAAGATGCCCTTCAACAGACAAATGGCTAAAGAAACTGTGGTACATATACACAATGGAATATTATGCAGCCATCAGGAGAGATGAAGTCATGAAATTTTCCTATACATGGATGTACATAGAATCTATCATGCTGAGTGAAATAAGTCAGAGGGAGAGAGAGAGATGCAGAATAGTCTCACTCATCTATGGGTTTTAAGAAAAATAAAAGTCATTTTTGTAACAATCCTCAGAGACAATGAGAGGAGGGCTGGAACACCAGCTCACTCCATGAAGCTCACCACAAAGAGTGGTGAGTACAACTATAGAAATAACTACACAGAGAACTACCATAATCAAGTGAATGAATGAGGGAACTGGAAAGCCTATCTGGAGTACAGGTGGGGGTGGAGTGGAATGGAGGGAGATTGGGGACATTGGTGGTGAGAATGTTGCAGTGGTGAAGGGGGTGTTCTTTACATGACTGAAACCTAATCACTATCATTTATGTAATCAAGATGTTCAAATAAAGAAGAAAAAAAAGAATGGTGTTATCGAGTATATGAACAGATAAGGAGTCTACAGTCAATCCCATGACACTATACTTCAAGGGTGGAGAAACCTTGTATGACCTAGGCTAAGGGAATTGCCTCTCTAATGCCCCCAATATTTACTATGCCTATGCAGGAAAAAGAAGGCACAAAATAATCTTTTTTTTAAATCTATTTATTTTTATTTTTGGGGACTTCTTTGTTTTGGTGTAGATAATGAAGTAGATGTCTTCATTATATTTTTATGTTATTTTATGTTTCTCTTTCTTTTTGCGCTCTGGTATGGTTCTATTTCAGGACCGAGACAATTATGTGGTGCTTGCCTTTAGTGCTGTAGTGCTCATTGGATATTTATTTGATATTTCTTTTTGTATTGTTGTGGCATTTCAATTCCTTTTTTCCTGTCCTCTCTCAAACTCAGGTTGAGAACTTCTAGAAAGACAACACCCATTTTCAGCTTTTTTAATTTGTACCCCACTTTATTGCTTTTCTCTTCTTTAAACAAAACCACATAACTTGAACTATCTAGTTTCACCTCTCAAATAGAGGGGGATACAAGGGAGGGTACCAGGATCAAACAGATATATGATCACTATGTAGTAAGCTAGACACAGAGGGGACCACTTACTCTAGCAGCCCGGGGGATGAGGGTGGGGGAAATGGGATGCAGGATGAAATGGGGGGTATGGAGGAAGGAAAAATTGGTGATGGTAATTCCCCTGATTCAATGCTAATATGTACCTAAAGGAGCCAGAGAGATAGCACAGCGGCATTTGCCTTGCAAGCAGCTAACTCAGGACCTAAGGTGGTTGGTTCGAATCCCGGCATCCCATATGGTCCCCTGTGCCTGCCAGGAGCTATTTCTGAGCAGAGAGCCAGGAGTAACCCCTGAGTACCGCCGGGTGTGGCCAAAAAAACAAAAAAAGAAACAACAAAAAAAGAATGGTGTTATCTGTGGGTTTATTGTATATGATTTTTATAGATTTGATATATATTGTATATGAGTTTTATAACATTGACATAACTTTCTTCAGTTCATAATTTGTTGATAATTTTTACTATGAATTAATGTTGGATCTTTTAAAGTTATTTTTGTCTTTTTTTCTTTATTTATTTTTCTTTCTTTCTTTCTTTATTTATTTATTTTTTGGTTTTTGGGCCACACCCGTTTGATGCTCAGGGGTTACTCCTGGCTAGTGCTCAGAAATCGCTCCTGACTTGGGGGAACCCTATGGGACCCCGGGGGAATCGAACCGTGGTCCGTCCTACGCTAGCACTTGCAAGGCAGACACCTTACCTCTAGTGCCACCTTCCCTGCCCCAAGTTATTTTTCTTAATGACTATAGATGAGGACATGGATTTTGCCTTTGCTTTTATTGATAAGTATCATATAAACAGATTTGTTTATATTTGGCCATCCTTGCATACTTAAAAATTAATTCCACTTGATTGTAATGCCTGGTGATATTAATGCCCTCTTGTACTCAAATATCTAGTATTTCATTGTATATTTTTGCATCTGAGTTCATCAAAGGCATTTACTTTAAATTTTCCATTTTTATACTGGAAGGTTTTAGTGTAATAATGGCCTCAAATAAATTGCTAGAGAGGTAACCTGTTTCTTTCATGTTCTGGAAAAAGAAGAGATGAAGAGAGAAGTCCTCTTTGAAGACTTAAAGGAAAAATTTATTTATAAAATTATCAGGCCTGGTAATTAAATTTATTGGAAGATTTTTATGTCTATCTAAACTTTCCTGCTAGCAATAGGTCTATAAAATTTTTCTAATCCTCTTCACCCAGTCTTAAAGCTTGTCAAACTCTAGAATTGTATCCATTTCCACTTAGTTCTCCAATTTAATGGCATACATTTGTTTCATATATAGTAATATTACAATTTATATAGTAATATAAATGTATATTATTATTTTATATTATAGTGATGTATGATATTTTGCCTTTTTGAGGTATACTTTTTATTTTCTCCACCATTTAATTATGATTTACTTTATCATGTTTTCTTTGGTTGCTTCTTTATTTTAGGGGATTGTCTTTATTATTTACTAAAATGTATCAACTATCTGTATTCTGTACCATTAAGAGGAAAACTTTGGCTTTGCTTTTATTTACATATCATTGATTTCCTTGTTTGTGTTTCTTTTTTAATTTTCTACTTCTACTTACTTTGATCTCCAATTATTGCTTTTCTTTTTTGTTTGTTTTTTTTGTGTTTTGTTTTTGGTTTTTGGGCCACACCCGTTTGACGCTCAGGGGTTACTCCTGGCTATGAGCTCAGAAATCGCCCCTGGTTTGGGGGGACCATATGGGACGCTCGGGATCGAACCGTGGTCCGTCCTAAGCTAGCGCTTGCAAGGCAGACACCTTACCTCCAGCGCCACCTTCCCGGCCCCCAATTATTGCTTTCCTAATTTGCTAAGGTATGAGTTAAGAATATATGTATTCATTTACTTTTATACCCAAAATAAAATATTTTGTGTTATGGACTTCCCTGAGCATTCTTAAGCTGTTTCTCATAAAACATGTATCTCATGTTTTTATTCTTATGTATATCATATAAACTTTATTTTCATTTTATTACTCTTTGATAAAATTGTTATTCGGCATTCAATTGTTCAACCTTTCAAACCTTTCTGTTTCTGGTTTATTTTCTTTTTTATTATTTAATGGGTCTTTTTTGCTGTATAAAATCTTTATTTAAGTACCAGGTTTACAGGAATGATTATAGTTGGTTTACAGTCATAAACAGAAGAACTCCCTTCACCAGTGCAACATTCCCACCACCGATACCCCCCTCTGGTTTATTTTCAATGCAAAATCATAATCAGAGAGGTTTATGATATACAGTATTTCAACATCAATATTTTATCAGTGTCTTTATCCCTCTAGCAATGTCCTTAATTTCCCTACCATGCCTAACCTACCTCTATAACAGACACTTTTTTCTATGTTTAAATTTTACACAGTGTAGTTTACAATACTGTTACAGACAAGAGCATAATGCATATCTCTACCTCCTTTCAACACCCATATTTTTTATTTTATAAAGAATTATTTGTGTCTCATTTCAATTTATAGCCTTGAGAATAGCTCATGAACAGTAGAAAAGATAAATATTAAATTTGGGGTAAGGAGACATATATATGTTAATCTCATTCCTTTTATTTCATTTGTCATTTCATTTTATATCTTTTAAGTCTGCTGTTTTTTATTGTATTTTTGTCTGAATTATCTATCCAGTAATGAAACTTTGGAATTAAAATATTCTATTGCTACTGTGTTGCTGCCAGTGTTTTTCTTTACATCATAAGAAGTCATCTTATGTAATTTGATGATATTTTAATTGCATATACTAACAAGTATTAAATTTTTGTGGCACAGATCTTTTATTATTAAATTATGTACATTTATATTTTGTACCTCATGAAATATTATTATCTGATATAAGTAAAGCAGTCCACACATATTTAATCTACCATTATTCTTCATGATTTTCCCCCAGCTATTTAAAAATAAATGGTACTAACTCTTTAACTGAAGTCATGGAAAAGGTTCAGTAAAAGCAGAATTAAAAAGATAACCTAATTTGAAACTTCAATTGTAGCTATCAAAGTGAATATGATTAAATTCAGTCAATAAGTAGATGTGGGGACTCCTGTGGTAGTATTTGAGGGACTACAGCAATCTATATTCTCAAGAATCACTCCTGGAGGATGCCAGGTGACCATATATTTCTAGGAACCAAGCCTCTGTCATCATTTATGCAAAGCATGCACTTAGTCCTTTGAGCAGACTTTCTGACCCTACAGCAATTAATTTCCAGGGGATTCTTTCAAATTGAATGTAAAAATAAAGGTAAGAGAATGGCAAGCTTCATTAGACCCTGTGTACTTTATATTAGAAAAATAAATAACACCAGGAAGACAAGCAGTTTATGTTTTATAAGGAGAATTAATTTTGGACACTGATTTTAGGAATACCATATAATACATTGCTAATGAGGATGATCATATATATGAGTGCATTAGTAAACATATAATAGAAATAAAGAGTAAATGATATGGCAGAAAGGGTATACTTGATTAACAAAGAGTAGAAGAATTAACTGACTATAAACAAAGAAAATTAAACAGTAATAAAATGTCTCCAAAAATCTAAAGCTCATAACCAGACTGTTTAATATAGACATTCAAAAATGTTCAAATATATATTTACTATTTTCAAACTACTCCAAAAATTGAAGAGGAGATATCATTCTGTATTTATCCTACTTCTGGCTGACTTCGTTTAGCATAATATCTTCTAACTACATCCATGTTGCTACAAATTGCATGATAACATTATTCCTTATGACTATGTAGTACTCCATTGTATATAAGTACCTCATTCTCATAATGTACTTGCCTTCTGTTGGACTTTGATTGATTCCAATTCTTAGTTATTGTACTGAGGGCTGCAATGAATAGCAGTGTGTATATATCCTTTTGGATAAATGTTTCTCTGTTTTGGGGATAGATACCCAAAAGAGAGATTTCTGGGTCATATATTATATTAAAGTAAGTCAGAGAAGGATAAACACAGAATGGCATCACTAATATGTGGCATTTAGAATAACTGCATGAAGAAGCAAAATGGTCTAAATCAGGGGTCTCAAACTCGCGGCCGGAGGGCTGTTTGCGGCCCTCCGTACATTTTGTGGCCCTCGGCCGGCTTTCAAATATTTCAGTCTTCGCGATTATTCGCATACCGAATAATCGCAATAAAAATCGCATTAGTAAGAAAAAAATCGCATTAAACATTCGCATACCCCGAGCAGTTCCGTTCGGGGTATGCAAATGTTTAATGCGATTTTTTGCGATTTTTTCTTGCTAATGTGATTTTTTATTGCAAATATTCGGTAAGCGAATCCCTTATGCGGCCCTGCCTCACCCCGACTTTGCCTCCTGCGACCCCCAGGTAAATTGAGTTTGAGACCCCTGCTCTAAATGGTAGTTGTTTCAAACACCGTTGGCTACAAAGTATAGCTTGAAGAGAAAAAAAACTGAAGGAATTGCAGAAATACAAAAGCCTATACTTTTATATATCAAAGAGATCTGCAGCAAAGGATACAGCTCTTTGTTAACAGTGGTTCTTGGAGATATAGGTGGTCACCTATACATTACAGTGTTATATATTATATTATTTTAAATTATATTATAATTTTATATTATATTATAATGTTGTTATGTTATGTTATATTTATTATATTGCATCACAATTCCTATATTATATTAAACTCCAAATATGGTGCACATTATGATATCTTGACAAATATTCTAATATTACTTTTTCATATGATTATGCCTGGTAATATGATATAGTGTTTATGTAAACAGATATCATTGGAATAGGTAACTGCATGCCGTAGACTCTGCTACAGTGCTCAATCACTGAGTCTGATTTTGTCATTTATTTTCAATGCAAGCTAGTTTAATATTATATCACAATACCCATGTTTTCAGTTAACTTTCAGGAAAGGAACGTGATGCTAAAGACCCATTAGATTTTACTTCATGGTGTAGACTCCTTGTACAATGCTCTACCATTATTTAGTATTCTAGACTCTAAGATCATGATTGTTTTAAGAATGCTCTATGCACTTTCTAACCCAGAAAGCCTTTTTTTTTTCAGCAAAGTTTACTCTCTCCTATGATACTTTGCCTAGGAATTGGAAAACTTTTACATCTGACCTGCTGGCTTTATATATTTTAAGCTCTCTGACCATTCCACCTGGGTCAGCTTTTCAACTGCAACCTATGCATTGATCTTCATTTTTTTGTCTATGTGTGTGAGAGTGTCTGTGTGATAGATACCTATATGTCTGTCTACTGTCTCTATTGTACATAAAGCCTGTCTATGTTGTATATAGTCCTTCCTCCTGTTGTATATAACACTTCCATTTCCCCTTCTGATTACCACTTTACAAATCCTTCTCTATCCTTTCATTCTCTCAACATGAACTGTGATTTCTCCTTATTTGACCTTTTTACCCTCAGTTCTTACTCCTCAGGAACCAGTATGTATCTCTCATTTCAACCTGTTGCAAGCCAGTTCACAAAGCTAAAGGACAGCCACCCAGCCTGACTTGCCTTGGTCCAGAAAGAAGGTACCACTACCCTTGCTACTGATTAGCACTCAGCAACTTTTTTTTTCTTAACTCCTTTCACTGTGAACTGACGCTCACCACTGGACTTGGCTTTTGAGAGATTTTCGCCTTAAGGATATTTCCTGATACATGACTGCTGCTAGTCAGCTTTCAGCCCCTACAAGACCACATCACAGACTGACGATGTGCTCCAGATTTTATGCCCCCTGAATATTTCAAAAGACTTAAAGAGAATATATATACACATTTTTATATTTCTTTAGATGTGTTTCTTAATTGCTATTAATTCTTATGGTATAGTTCTTTATGTAGATGTGATTTTCTCCACCCCTTATTTTGGATTTGTTTAGTAGGAAATTCTAGTAGATAAGTTTCTTTTGATTTCTAAGCTCATATTAAAACCAGGTTATACGGGTTTATTTGCTAGTTATTTTTACCCCCGTATGCATCTATAGTATCCCGTGGCACTGTTATTTTTTCACGAGCACATTAAAATGGGGAAATCCAAAGTATAGAAAAAAGTTATTATCTAATAGGGATATAAAGTTCTAAATTTAGGAGAGGGGGCTTTCACCCTTGGCATTTGTCATAGATATTTGACTTAGGATTTAATAGATTGAACATTTACCACTCACCCCTGAAACTTGGATCCCATCATTAGTAGCAGCATGGTTTTCTGCACCAGCACTAGAAATAAAACTTCTACTGGGAAGGCCCTAATGATGCCCTGGCACTGAATTGCTCCAGGGTGGGTTCATAAAACACCCTGCTGACTTGGAAACAGCAACATTTTGCTTTTAGAGTGGGTATCCCTGCCTCAACACCAAATGGTGAGATGAAACCAGAAGATGGTTCAAATTTCTTGTCTTTGAAATAAGATCTCTGCAAAAACCAAGATCTCTAACAATTGAAGTGTGACAGTGACAACAGTGATTGTGGAGAACTTTTCCTAAGACCATGATGTGATACTTTGGGATCAGAAAACTTAGTATACTTAAAGCCTGTATTTGTTTTTATGGAAAGATACTTATGGGCAGGGACACACTGTTAATTAAGTGAAAGATATTTCTTTCTATTTTCTCCAACTTTTGCTGCTCCTATACAACAAAACACCACCATTTTTATTTATTTCTTAGATAGGAGCTCCAACCTTTATTTCTAAAATCTTGGGACACAAATTACTTTGTTTTACATAATATTTCTAATTTGCTTTAAAAATTAAGAAGGAGAAAAAAAAGAAAGGATGGGGCCAGGTACCAAATGGTGTCAATGTATTGGTGGAGATAAAAAAAGGATAGAAATAAATATCCAAGCCAAAGCAACAACAGTAGAAAAAAATACCCAAGTTCTAACTATCTAAACTTTAAATGGGCTTCCTATAATGGAGGGATGGGGCAAATTGTGGGTGTTGGGTTACATTCTGGGAACACATTAGAGTGAGGTCAACAATGTTGGTGGAATAGGCCATTATTAATCATATGTCTTAAACACAAATATAAAGGACATTGTAAATCACAATAGTTTCACTAAAATATAAAAAAGATTAAAAATGAAAGAGAAGAGAAGAGAAAAGTAAGGAGAGGAGAAAAATGGAAGATGAGAATAGTTACAAGTACATTTTATTAAGTCATTGTCACCCAGATTTATAGATCTATAATAGAGTGATATTTCTGATGAAAACAATTATAATGCTAAGCTATATCTTAGTAGACAGACTTTAGTAATTCACTTAAAAATTATACATTATTGGGGCCGGAGTGATAGCACAATGAGTAGTGTTTGTCTTGCACACAGACATTCATGATTCAATCTCCAGCATCTTATATGGTCCCCCATACCAACCAGGGGTGATTCCTGAGTGCAGAGCCAGCAGTAATTCCTGAGTACTGGGTGTGGCACAATAACAAAAAAATTACATATTATGACCAAATGGAATTTACATAAGTGATGCAAAGGTTTTTAAACATATGTAAATAAATTACTTTAGTAGGCAATACAAACAGAATGGACAATATTTCTAAGATCATGCATGACAAATATTTTACAAGGTGCAATACCAATTTATGTGTAAAAGCTCTAAATAAGCCCGGCTGGAGGAGTGAGTGAGGAGAGGCTGTGTGAATTTCTGCCCCTTTGCACGCGGCGTTTGGATCGGACCCTCCCCCCAGGGACCCCGGCGCCCGGCTGGAGGAGTGAGTGAGGAGAGGCTGAGGGAATTTCTGCCCCTTTGCGCACGGCGTTTGGATCGGACCCTCCCCCCAGGGACCCCGGCGCCTGGCTGGAGGAGTGAGTGAGGACAGGCTGTGTGAATTTCTGGCCCTTTGCGCTCAGCGTTTGGATCGGACCCTCCCCCCAGGGACCCCTGCGTGCCAGCCGGAGAGGGTTGAGTGACTCCCTTCCCCCAGGTGGGTGCCTAGAAAGGCAAGTTGAGCGACCCGAGTAGACGGGAGAGATAGGGCCAGCCATCTGGACTCGCAGGTAAACTAGAGCAGTCCACCCCCCTGGACCCTGGAATGGACCAGGGACTCCCCAAGGGTGAGGACAGAGCCTGAAGGGTTGGACTGAGGGAACCCTTCAAGGGAGGCGTGGAGGGGGCGGAGCTCCATTGACTCCCAGAGAAAGGAGGGGGGATTGAGAGCTAGGCTAAACAGCGCCAGTAACCATTGTGGCCAGGAGTGGAACTGCACCGCTGACAGAAATAAGGAGCAGAAAAGGGAAAAGACCCACAGCAGGAAGGCTGAACTCTAGGTAGCAACGGGGAGGAGAAAGGGCTAGGTTCAACAGACTCACCCAACAGGCCCCTGTAGATACACCGTCAGGAAGGGGACCAAAGCAGGCCAAAATTAGAAGCCACAGCACTCCAAAATACACCATTAAATACAAAGAACAATGCGTAAAGCAAGGAGATCTCTAATAACTGGAGACACCATGACAAACCCTATCAAATTTCCAAGTCCACCAAAACGCACAGATCCACGGGAAGAAGACCTAAAAGCTGTCATGAGGAAGGAAATGCAAGAATTAATAAAAGAATTGAAAGAAACCCTAGCAACCGAGTATAAGAAATCCATGGACGAACGAATCAGCCAAATTAAAGAAGAAATGTCAAAGAACATGAGAGATTTCATACAAAAAGAAGTGAAGGAATTAAAAGACAAGGTAACAAGCCTTACGAGCAGAAACACAGAGTTGGAGAAGCACATCGAAGAACTCGAAGGAAAACTGCAATCAAAAAATGATCAAGAAACCAACAAAGAAATAAAAGGCAAAGCACTGGAAGGAAAAATCCAATATCTAATGAACAAGGACAAAAGAAAAATCTAAGGATTGTGGGTATACCAGAAGGGGAGGAAATAGGGAAGGGGGAAGAACAGGTAGTCAGGGAGATAGTAACAGAGAACTTTCCCACCCTCTGGAAAGACAATTCAGGACAAATTCAAGAAGTCAAGAGAGTCCCTAATAAAATAGACCCTAATAAACCCACACCAAGACACATAATAATCCAAATGGCAAAAAACAAAGAGAAAGAGGAACTCCTGAAAGCAATAAGGGAGAAAAAAACCCTCAAGTACAAAGGAAAGGACATAAGAATCAAACCAGATCTCCCATTTGAAATAATTCAAGCAAGAAGACAGTGGAATGACATATTTACACGACTGAATGAAAGAAATTTCCAACCCAGGGTCCAATACCCAGCAAAACTATCATTCATATAGGAGGGCAGACTAAAAACATTCTCAAACATGAACGAACTTGAACTATTTGTGCAAACTAAGCCGATCCTAAGCGACTTACTCAGAGATGAATTACACAATCCAAACCCCTGATTGTAACAACAACCACTCCACACAATACAACTACACAACAGTCCTCTCTATCAATAATTTCCCTAAATGTTAACGGACTAAACTCTCCAATTAAAAGACACATAGTAGAGAACTGGGTTAGGAAAAATAAACCGGACTTCTGCTGTCTGCAAGAAACACACCTACAGTTACAGGATAAGCACAGGCTTAGAATAAAAGGATGGAAAGTAATTATTCAGGCCAATGGAAAACAAAAAAGAGCAGGGACAGCCATTCTTATATCAGATCAAATTGTATTCAACCTCAAGAAAGTGATCAGAGACAAAGAGGGTCACTACTTACTGATCAGGGGAACATTAGATCAAGAAACACTAACCCTGGTCAATATCTATGCACCTAATGTAGAGTCACCAAAATATGTGAGGCAACTACTGGCAAACCTGGAGAAACACATGAAGGGAATTGTGATAATAGTAGGGGACCTCAATACTCCACTATCACCACTGGACAGATCCTCCAAGCAGAAAAATAGCAAAGAAATAAGAGCTCTAAATGAAAAATTAGAAGATTTAGGGCTAATAGACTTATATAGAGCCCTCCATCCCCAGAAAGCAGAATACACATTCTTCTCAAACCCACATGGAACCTTCTCCAGAATAGACCATGTCTTAGGATACAAAGCCAACCTATTCAAGACCACAAAGGTAAGGATCATTAGAAGTACCATTTCAGATCACTATGCAACAGAGCTTAAAATTGATGTCAAGAAGAAGCAATGGAGGAAAACTAATACCTGGAGACTAAACAACATGCTGCTTAACAAAAACTGGATCAAAGAACAACTCAAGGAAGAAATAAAAAGATTCCTTGAGACAAATGACAATGAAGAGAGAACATGTCAAAATTTATGGGACACAGCAAAAGCAGTAATTAGGGGAAACTCATAGCAATACAGGCCTATGTCAAGAAACAGGAAAACAACAAAACCAACAGTTTAAAAGATCACCTCAAAGAATTGGAACAACAGCAACAGAGAAATCCAACCACAACCAGAAGGCAAGAAATAATAAAAACCAGAGCAGAAATAAACAACATCAAAACTAAGAAAACAATACAAAAAATCAATGAGACCAGGAGTTGGTTTTTCGAAAAAATAAACAAGATAGACAAACCATTGGCAAGACTCACCAAAAAAAAGAGGGAAAACACCCAAATCACTAGGATCACAAATGAAAGGGGAGAGATTACAACAGAACCCCAAGAAATACAACATATCATGAGATCATATTATGAACAACTATACTCAACTAGGCTAGAGAACCCAGTAGAAATCGACAGATTCTTGGACAAACACCCTCCTCCAAGACTGGAAAAGGAAGATCTAGAAAGTATAAACAGACCAATCACTTCAGAGGAAATTGAAGATGTAATTAAAAAACTCCCTAAGAACAAATGCCCAGGCCCAGATGGATTTACAGGTGAATTCTATCAAACATTTCAAGAAGACCTATTACCACTGTTCCATAGGCTTTTCCACACCATAGAAAAAACAGGAATCCTCCCCAACTCCTTTTCTGAGGCTAATATCACACTCATTCCCAAAGAAGGCAAAGACACCACCAAAAAAGAAAACTACAGACCAATCTCACTAATGAACATAGATGCAAAGATACTCAGCAAAATCTTAGCAAACCGAATCCAACACTTCATCAAAAAGATCATACATCACGACCAAGTCGGATTCATACCAGGAATGCAAGGTTGGTTCAACATACGCAAATCAATAAACATGATATATCACATCAACAACATGAAAGACAAAAACCACATGATTATATCAATCGATGCTGAGAAGGCGTTTGACAAAATCCAACATCCTTTCATGTTAAAGACACTCAGCAAAATAAGGTTAGAAGGAACCTTCCTCAAGATAGTTACGGCTATTTATGAAAAGCCTACAGCCAACATTATACTTAATGGTGAGAAACTAGAAGCATTCCCACTAAGGTCAGGAACTAGGCAAGGCTGTCCACTCTCTCCACTCTTATTCAATATAACCTTAGAAGTCCTAGCGATAGCAATTCGACAAGAGAAGGGAATCAAAGGAATTCAAGTAGGGAAAGATGAACACAAGCTAGCTCTATTTGCCGACGATATGATGATATACATCAAAAACCCTAAAGAGTCCACAGTAAAACTCCTAGAAACAATCAACCAATACAGCAAAGTGGCTGGATACAAAGTCAATACACAAAAGACAGTAGCGTTTCTATATACAAACAATGAAGTTGAGGAGAGAGAGATTAAAAATACAATCCCATTTAAGATAGTATCAAAAAATATCAAGTATCTAGGAATCAACCTTACAAGAGAAGTGAAAGACCTATACCAGGGAAACTTCAAAACACTTCAGAAAGAAATTGACGACGATCTAAAGAAATGGAAGAACATCCCATCCTCAATGATAGGTAGAATTAACATAGTCAAAATGACTATATTACCCAAACTTCTATATAGATTTAATGCAATTTCTATCCAAATCCAGACACAATTCTTTAAAGAAATAGAACAATCAATCACAAAATTCATCTGGAACCACAAAAGACCCAGGATAGCCTAACACATACTGAAAAACAAGAAGCTGGGAGGCATCTCCTTATCTAACTTGAAACTATACTATAAAGCCATAGTAATTAAAACAGCATGGTACTGGAACAGAGACAGGACCTCAGACCAGTGGATCAGAACAGAATTCCCAGACATAAACCCCCAGATATACAGCCAACTAATATTTGATAAAAGAGGCAAGAATCTGAAATGGAACAAAGAAAGCCTATTCAACAAATGGTGTTGGTACAACTGGAAAACCACATGTACGAAAGTGAAAATCGACCCATATCTCACTCCTTATACAAAAGTAAACTCAAAGTGGATCAAAGACCTTGAAATCAGAGTTGAATCTATAAAGTTTATCGAGAATAAAATAGGCAGAACACTCGAAGACCTATATATCAAAATGGTCTTTGAGAACGGAGCACCAATGGCAAGAACGTTAGCATCAAATATAAACAACTGGGACTACATCAAACTAAAAAGCTTCTGCATGGCAAAAGAAACCCTACTTAAAGCAAGAAGACAGCTAACAGAATGGGAAAAAGTCTTTTCACTTGACATATCAGATAAAGGGCTAATATCTAGAACATACAAAGCACTCAGAAAGCTGAGCCCCTCAAAACCAAATAAAGCCATAAAAAAATGGGGAGATGAAATGAATAGACACTTCTCTGAGGAAGACAGAAGGATGGCCAACAAACACATGAAAACATGCTCACCTTCACTCATCATCAGGGAGATCCAAATCAAGACAACAATGAGATACCACCTTACACCAGTGAGGATGGCTCACATCAAAAATAATGGAAACAACCTTTGTTGGCGAGGATGCGGTATGAAAGGAACTCTCATCCACTGCTGGTGGGAATGCCCCCTAGTCCAACATCTATGAAGAAAAGTCTGGAGAGTGCTCAAAGAACTCAGAATTGAGCTGCCATTTGACCCAGCAATTGCTCTTCTAGGCATATACCCCCAAGATGGAAGGACATTCATTCCAAAATATGTATGCACCCCACTATTTATTGCAGCACTCAGTATAATAGCCAAATCTTGGAACCAACCTCGATGTCCAACAACAGATGAATGGATCATTAAGATGTGGTACATATACACAATGGAATATTACATGGCAGTCAGAAATGATACAATCACAGACTTTGCAGCAACGTGGATGGACCTAGATCATGTTATGTTAAACGAAGTAAGTCAGAAGACAAAAGATAAACACAGAATGGTAGCACTATTCTGAAACACCTAGAACACACATTTTATACACAACTAATATCTAACAATCAAATAACAGGGTTCAACAGGGTAGAAACTCTGAACACTGTAATAGTCAACATAGACGGGGGAGCAGTGTCCAAAATACATGAAAAAGGAACAATGCAAACTCTTGACTACACATTATACCACAAGGAAAACAGCAACAACAGAAACGGCAGCATAGAGAGAACTGGTATGTAATCAGACTTCTACAACAAAGGTCCACAATAACCCCTTAGAGTTCACATACAGGAACACAAGTATAGAACACCAAGGGAAATCACGGACTGCAATGGCAACATACCATAACACTACCTTTTAATGCCTTTATCTTACTATACTTTAAATAACCTCTCAGCTTTTCTGTCCACAGGTGCCCTTGGATACAAAGGGCGAACAAACTAAGGTGGCAACTCGGGATACCACACGGGATACCATACCTTGCTTGCACTACGAGATGGCCACAAGAAAACTCTTTAACATACACTTTATCTCTAGGTAAAACCTTCATTTAGGAATTGAAGCACGAGACCAGTCAGACCACTGAAGCAGTACCTGAGACGTACAGACTTAAGCTACAGGCTCCATTCTTCGAACACATTCAATCAAACCAGCATTCCCTTGCCATTCTCTCCTCTCTTCTCACTACTTTTTTTTTCTATTCTGCGCATTACTTTTTTCCCTTTCTCTCCCCCTTTTCTCTCTAAGGTATTTTCTCTTTTTCTCTCCCTTCAAACCCTTCCCAAATACCTTCCCCTTTCCCCCCTCCGGAAATCCAACTATCCCTTCACCCCTCAATCCCATCCAGATCTCCCACCATATTAAAACTCTTCACCCCCAGTCCTTATTCTATTAGGCATCAAGATCGACCCCCTACCCAACGAACCAGTACCCAGCACCCAGGCGAGAGGACACCCAGATAAACCCACACCTCGTCTCTTGAAAGAAAAGACAGCCAACTCCCCTGTGGACTCACGCTGCGCGGCCCTCCCTACCAACTCCCCCTAACGCGGACTACTCCTTGAAACCGGGCCTAGATCCAAAAGTATCCCCAATGCAAGAACTCTTCCAAGACCTCCCTGCCGCAAATTTTTACCAATCTGATGAAGGTCAGGGGGTGGGTTAGGAAGATGCCTGGGAACCCACACACCACAAGAAAAACCCAAAAGACAATGGGAAAAACTGTACTTCCAACATAGGCATAAGACCTGTAATACACCACCTCTTTACCTGCCCTCCCCCAAATGTAAGGTAATCTTTTGCACCACTTTGGTCCCTTAGAAATTTCGCTAACTCATTTTATTTTTTTTAATTTATTTATTTACCTTTTTTAAATGTTCGTCCTACATATATATTTGTGAGCACATACATTTTTAATTCCCCCCCTTTTTTTCTCTCTTCGTTTTTTGATATGTGACCTGTGTCTGTTATCCCATCAGTCCACCCTCGAATACACAGACATTATAATGTAACACCACTTCCCTCTGCAAAGGCACACTAAGTAAAGGGGAAATGTTACATATAAAAAAAGAGCTCTTATCTACTAGAGATAGGAACTCATAGTTGTTTAAAATATAGGGATATCTCCTGCCTTGAAAATATGTCATGTGGAATCAAATTAGACCTCAGGTGATTAGATACCATTCATCCAGCCTTGAACCCTTGATCCCCGACATAGAAATGGCACAGCTCTTCACAACAGCTCCCGGAAACAAACTCCATCCGGGACAGCCTTAATACGACGAGACCAACAACAAGGCCCAGCTCTAACATGATATCCTGACAACGAGGAAAATGAGAACATCTTGACCTTAGAGCAGATTAGCCTATCTTACCAACTAACGACAAGACAAAAACAGAAGTCTTGGCACCCTTTGGTAGGTCCAAAAGCCAAGATCGGGATCTACAGATGACTGGCTGCTAGATCCACGACCAGACTGTATACATCTTGGGTCCAATAAAAAAGCCCTAGTTTAGGGTTTGAACTATGACCTGCACAATAATCATGATCCCCAGTCCCAAAGGTCCGGCAGAGACAATAGTAATGGAATGGGGCTTTTGGAAGCACAAAGAAAGACGCTATCCTAGGTGCCACCCTAGGTTCAGTGCAAAGACCAAGATCACCAACCACAGAAGATGGACTAAAATGACACTGAGGTAACAGATCCTCTAGAACCACAAAGACTGACTTCATCATAAGTCCCACTTCAGGATCTGTGCAGATACTGAGACCTCTAAACACAGAGCAGAAGTCTTCCACACACCAAAAAAAAAAAAAAAAAAAAAACACCAACGAGAAAGTAAAGGATCCTGAGCAAAGTCTAGAGTTGATCCCATGACAGTATGCTCCAAGGACGGAGAAACCCCATATCTCTTAGGCCAAGTGAATTCTTTTTCGAATGACCCCAATATTTACTGTGCCAGGGCAGGAGGGAAAAAACAAAAATACAAAAAGCACAAAACCTTGGTTACTTTTTATATAAATATATATATTACCTTCATTTATTATTTTTATTATTATTTTTGATTTACCAATCTATTTTGGTCGATTTCTCTGTTTGGGTGTGATTATTGAAAGTGTAGTCCCCAATTATACTTTTTTTTTTCTCTTCCTTTCTTCTCTTTCGTTATGTGCTATGCCATGTTTCTCAATTCAAGACCATGGCGTGATTTATGTTTGTCTGTTTTTTTTATCTATTTGTTTGTTTGTTTTGTCTGCTCTGTGTGGTGCTTATCGATATAGCTGGAGCCCTCACTGGATATTTTACACTTCTTTTGGTACTAGTGGAGTGTTTCACCTTCTTTTTCTCCATCTCCCAAATTGATGATGAGAGCCTTTAGAGGGACTCCGCCCAATTTCGGGGTATTAGACTCTTATCCCAGTTTATTACTTTTCTCTCCTTCAAACAAAACCACACAACTTGAACTAGCTAGTCCTGATTCCAGTTAGAGGGGGAAATAAGGGAGGCATCAAGACCAAACAGGTGCAAGACTACTAAGTAGTGGGTTAGATACAGAGGGGACCACATATTCTAGCCGCCCTGGGGTGAGGGAAAAGGAAAAGGGAGGTAGGACAGAAACGGAGGTGTAGGGAGGACAATTTGGTGATGGGAATCCCCCCTGATTTTATGTAAATATGTACCTAAAATATTATTGTCAACAATATGTAAGCCACTATGATCAAAATAAAAATTTATATAAAAAAAGCTCTAAATAAAATTGAAATAGAAAGACTTAATCTCTGTGTATTGAAGTCAATAAATCACATAAACAAGGCAAACACCATAAGTATTCAACAGTTAATTATTGGGAGTTTTCCTTAAATATAAAGACTATGGAAACGATATTCATGCTCACCAATATTATTCAACATAATAATGAATGTCTAAGTTAAACAGGCAAACAAGAAAAAGTCAACATTTCATATTTATAAAAGAGTAAAGCAATCACTATATTCAATTAGGCGTATATATGAATAATATATAGAAGCCACAAAATATTATAAAACATACGTTTTGTTGCATAGAATTGACCCAGAATTAAATCCAGTCACCATAATGATCCCCAGATATCTGCCAGAGAAATCTGCAAGAGAAATCCCCTAGTACCCAGGAGTAAACTGTGAGCACATATAAGTGTAATACAACTTTCCCAAAACTAAGTGAAAGAATACAGTAAATTGGCAAGATACAAATTCAATATATAAAATTCTGTTTTATGTCTGAATGGAAATAATAAACTAGAAAAAGATAAATTAACAAGATAATTTTATTTACTATTTGATCAAGAAGAATAAACATCTAAGAGTAAACTTAATAAAGATGGAAGACCTTATATAATAAAAACTGTAAGATATTATTAAAAGAAATAGAAAACACTAAGAAATAGAAAGGTTCATATTTCAGTAGTATGGTGTTATTATTATGGAAATCTTGCTAAAAGCAAAATAGAGTCAATGCAATCCTTAAAAATTTCCAATGACTTTTTCATAAAAACAAATCAAACACTAATAACATTTGTATAGAGCCACATATACAAAATAAGCTTAAATTGCCAGCACAACCCTGCAATAAAATAAGGTTGGGAATAAGGGATAAAACTTGCTAAAGAATCAACAAAGCAGCTCTAAAAGTTAAGATTTATTTTGGAATCCTGCCTGTGGTCACATTAGTTGAAAAGTCTGGTGTGGAGAACAAATAGTTTAAAGAAGAAAGAGTTCATGTGGAGAAAAGTGCTCATGGGCAATAAAAGCCATAACAAAAAAAAAAATAAGAACTGGGGTATTACATGAGAAAAATCACTTCTCATAATAGATTAATGGATTGACAGACAGGGAGAACAAATCCTATCACTATATATGAAATTCTATTCTTTTTTTTCTTTTTTAAAATAATATTTTTATTTAATCACCATGATTGCAAACATGTTTATATTTAGATTTTAGACATAAAAAGAGCACCCCCTCACCAGTGCAACATTCCCACCATCATGCCCCCCTCTCCCTCCTCCCCCACCCCCTGCCTGTATTTGAGACAGGCATTCTACTTCTCTCACTCATTAACATTGTCATAATAGTTGTTATCGTATTCATTTCTCTAGCTGCAATCAATAAAGAGTTTATGGTGAGCTTCATATCATGAGATGGTCCTTTCAGCCCTCATCTCTATTGTTTCTGGGCATCATTATAATAATGTTTTTCTATTTTATTAAATAATAAATAAATTTTATTAAATTATTAAATAATAAAATAAATTTTATTAAAACCCATATATGAGTGAGACTATTCTGTGTCTATCTCTCTCCCTCTGATTCATTTCACTCAGCATAATAGTCTCAATGTCCATCCATCCATAAGAAAATCACGACTTCATCTTTCCTGGCAGTGTTTAATATTCCATTGTGTATATGTACCACAGTTCCTTTAACCTTATATCTCATTGGGTTCTTAACCAACAAAGGCATATTTTTAATAGTTTCTGGAAATCTCAAAAGGGGCCACCCTGCCTGAGGTCAGCTCCACCACTCTCAGAACAATAGAAGAGCAAACTGAACACTAAGTGACTCTAGGTAAGTCTAATCAAATCCTTTATCTTGTGAAGCACAGGGCTATCTACTAGCTAGCATCTCAAGCATCAAACTTATTCCTATAGTCAAGAAGAGTTTCCTTGATCTCTCAGTGTGGACATTTAAACAAGCCCACCAGAAGCAATGTTCCATGTTTGAGTTTCTAGTGATTTTTAAACCCTACTCACTTACACAGGTTATGGATTCACATATAGAACTCAATAAATGCAGTAGAGAAGCTTGGCATTTGCTAGAATTTCATTATCTGCCCTTCTCAATATGTGTCTGGCACCACAGGACATTTTGTTTGAAGCTATGTCCCAAAGTCTGAAGACATTTGCCACACAGCTATTCCCGATCATCCAACAGCCTTAGCACCCTAAAAACTTCCTGGTCTCTTACAAATTGGTATAGAAATCTTTGCTCAGTCAGCTTAATAGACCTATTTAAATAAGGAAGATACCTATTAAAAAGGTAATTACCATCCACTATCATCACAGTTACTTTCTTTTTCTTTTTTATCATACAGTAAAAGCATCATTTTACTTAAAGTTCTTTTTTCTATTAAATTCCTATAAAATGTTATTTTATATCACTCTGAGATATATTTAAACGTTGTTCTTGATTGAGATTCAGTGATACAATACCCAACTTCCATCCCTTCCCCAGTGTATCCAATACATTCCACCAATGTATCCAATTTGCTTCCCGCCACCCACCCTGAACTCTCCCCTAGATAGGTATTTTTCTTCTCTCTCTTTTTCTCTCTCCATCTATCTCTTCCTTTTTTCCTTTTTAAACAATGATTTGCAATATGATTAAGGAAGGGTTATTATGCATATCATTTTACCTTCTTTGAGCACCCAGTTCTTGTCCAGAGTGATTATTCCCAGCACCATATTTTCTGCAAAACACCAGTAATTGTAAACACATTACATTTTAATATGTTAGCTGCTATGTGGCATTTGTGACCACAAATTCCCCCAGCACATCCAGGTCCACACAAACTTAGAAGCACAGGCTGGTAGAAACTCAAGTCTTCAACCCTAGGACTCATATATCATCAAAAATAATGAAGAAATGAAGGAAATATATGGATTGATATAAAAATGCAGTTCCCAAACTAAAATTTTGAAAATTTCTAGGAAACACTTCCTAGCAACAATTTTAACCAATGACTACTGAAATTAACATATAAATAAAAAATTAATAAGTTTAAAGAAAGTATGAACAAGTGCCAAATGAAATTATTGAGCTAATGGGAACCATAGTTGAAACCAAATACTCAATAACAGGGCTCAGAAGCATAAAGAAAAAAAGACAAAGTTGAATCTGTGAACTCAAAGAGACTAAACTGTGTGAAGGAGAAAATTAAATATGAAAAATATAATAAATATTATGATTTACAAAAGAACCAAGTAAAGTAATGTTTTTATCAAAATAATTTTATAGAGAGTGAAAGGAAAGAAAAATAATTATTGGTTAAACAAATATTTGAACAATATAATGAAGAAATATATATCCATATACAATAAGTTAAACATTTCAAGCAAGATAAGCCCAAAACACTATATGCCAAGACATATTGTAATTAAAATTGAAGAAACAACACATAGAGATAGAGCACTAATCACAGCAAAGTAACAGTAAAGATTAAGTATTCAAACCAGTACAAGACTATAGATATTTATCAATGAACATTGTATACGTGGTAATGGAACAGAGTAATATGTACAACACGTTGAATGAAAAAATCCTTTTCAATAAGATTGTTACAATTAGGTTATCACTTAGATTTAAAGGACTGATGAAAACCTTACATTAAAAAGCCCAACCAAATTTATTAATTTCCTGTAAAATGATAAAAATAGACAATTCCAATAAAACACAAGAGAATTGCAATTGGAAGTAATACAATCCATGACATATATAAAATAGAGAAAAGAAGAATTATAATTAAGTATCTGAAAATGAAGTCAAATATTTCCTTGCTCTAAAGTAAAATTGTAAAATTGGGGTGGGATAAAAAAAAAGTAAAATTGTAAAATTAGTTTAGAAGTAACTCTGGTAACCTTCAGAGAATACTATTTAGAAAGAAACATAAGAGCAGAGAAATTGAACAGAATATATCATAATAGAAAAATGCTACATTTTAGGTAAAAGTAGATGACCAAAAATTACAAATTATAAAACAACAAAAGCTCATATATAAAATAATACATTTCTTTAGTTTTATTAATATCTGTGAATTGATGCCTAAAATAAAATGGAAGAATATTTTTTTTGTGGTTTTTGGGTCACACCCGGCAGTGCTCAGGGGAAACTCCTGGCTCCATGCTCAGAAATTGCTCCTGGCAGGCACGGGGGAACATATGGGACGCCAGGATTCGAACTGATGACCTTCTGCATGAAAGGCAAACGCCTTACCTCCATGCTATCTCTCCAGCCCCAATGGAAGAACATTTAATTGGATTGGAAAACATACTCAACCCTATTTTTCCTATAGGCAAAATTTCTTATCTCAACCGTAAACATAGTCTCAAAATAAATTCTGGAAACTACTCCTGTAAATTTATAGCATCAAAATAAAAAGGCAGGGAGAATAATAATTTTATTGGGGTAAATAAACATAAAACTTAAAAAGGTAATATGAAACAAGGGCAGAAATTATATGTTGATGGAAGAATAATATATCTATGATTTAGCTTTCATTAACATATGGGGATCAGGTTAAATGACAAAGTTTTTTTTTGTTTTTTTTTTGTTTGTTTGTTTTTGGGTTTTTTGTTTTTTTTTTTTTTTGGTTTTTGGATCTCACCTGATAGTGCTCAGGGCTTACTCCTGACTCTACCCTCAGAAATCGCTCCTGGCAGGCTCGGGGGACCATATGAGATGCCGAGATTCAAACCACCGTCTTTCTGCATGAAAGGCAAACACCCTACCTCCATGCTATCTCTCCGGCCCTGACAAAAAAAAATTTTTTTTTGGTTTTTCGGGCCACACCTGTTTGATGCTCAAGGGTTACTCCTGGCTAAGTGCTCAGAAATTGCCCCTGGCTTGAGGGGACCTTATGGGACGCCAGGGGATGAAACCGCGGTCCTTCCTTGGCTAGCGCTTGCAAGGCAGACACCTTACCTCTAGCACCACCTCACTGGCCCCAAGATTTCTTAAAGCCACTACTAATAGACCCAAAGAGGGACATTGACATGAATATAATAGTAGTAAGAGACCTTTAAAATCCATGATCAATATTGGACAAATCATCTAGACAGAAAGTCAGTAACGGAAAAAATGGCCTTAATGAGGAGTTAGATTCTCTACATTTAGAAAATATTTATAGTAGTAGCTACCAAAAAGTCATGTTCAGATTTTTTCCAGTTCAGAGTGAACATTCTACAGAATAAGTAACATTAATACACAATGAAAGTTGTCAAAAATGAGGATTGGCATCTCATAAGTATACCCTCAAATCTCAAGACAATTATGATACAGTAATAGGGCATATGCCTTGCATGTGGCTGACCCATGGTGGACACAGATTTGTTCCCTGGCATCCCATATGATCCCCCAAACCAGGAGCAATTTCTGAATGCAGAGCCAGGAATAAACCCTGAGTGGAGGGAGGAAGGAAGAAAGGGAGGGAGGGAAGTAAAAATAGAAAGAATGAAGGAAAGAAAAATAATGAAAATGAGAAATCTCAACAGATACCAAGGAAATTAAAAGCCACATCAGGAATTACTTGGAAAAATTTTATGAAACTTAATCAGAGAACCTAGAGAAATGGAGAAATTCCTGGACTTCTTAAATCTTCCATGGCTGAACCAAGAATATACTGAATAGCTGAACAGACCTACTATTATCAAAGAAATTAATATAATAATCAAACATCTCCAAAACAAAACCCCAGTCCCAGATTTGTTCACTACTGAGTTCTTTCAAACCAGAAAATAATATCTGCTGCCTCTTCTTTTTATGTTATTTCCAAAAACTGAAGAAACATAAATGTCTCAAACATTTTCTATTAGGCAAAGATTATCCTGATAATGAAAACAGACAACACAGGAAAAAAGGAAAATAACATACCAATCCCCTTGAACATAGATGCAAAGATATTCAACAAAATACTAGTTTATTGAATCCAACAACTTAACAAAAAGACCATACAGCATGACCAAGTGGGATTATCTGGGGATGCTTGGATGGTTTAATATATGAATGTCAAAAGGATGGAGTACAGGAATTACTTCTGAACACAGAACCATGAGTAAACCTAGAACACTGCTGACTGTAACCCAAAACAATAACTAAATAAAATATATGCAAATTAAGTAATATAACATGCCATATACATACAAGCAAAAATGAGACTTTTGTTAGTATTTTAGTAGATGCATCAAGATTTAGAAAAATTTCTCATTAAAATGCAAGTTGAAGAAGTGTTCCTCAACATAGTCAAAGGCATTTATTATAAGCCCACAGCAAATATTATACTCAGTGATGAAAAACGTAAGCTTTCCTCTAAGATCAAACACTCGACATCATTTACCATTCTTACTACTTTTAGCAAATTGAAAGTACTTTAATGGGCACAGCAGTAGCACAGCCTTTCACATGGCTGATCCAGAAAGGACCTTGGTTAGATCCTGGTCCCATGTGGTCCCCCAGGTCAGGAGAGATTTCTCAGTGCTTAGCCAGGTACTCTTCAGCATCACTGGATGTTACCCAAACACAAAAAGAAAGGAAAGGAAGGAAAGAAGGAAGGAAGGAAGGAAGGAAGGAAGGAAGGAAGGAAGGAAGGAAGGAAGGAAGGAAGGAAGGAAGGAAGGAAGGAAGGAAGGAAGGAAGGAAGGAAGGAAGGAAGGAAGGAAGGAAGGAAGGAAGGAAAAAAGGAAGGAAGGAAGGAAGGAAGGAAAGAAGGAAGGAAGAAAGGAAGGAAGGAAAGAAGGAAGGAAGGAAGGAAGGAAAGAAGGAAGGAAGGAAGGAAAGAAGGAAGGAAGGAAAGAAGGAAGGAAAAAGAAAGAAGAAAAAAGAAAAGAAGAAAGAAAAAAGAAAGAAGAAAGAATTTGTCATAACAATTAGACAACATATATTAAGATAATTCAGTTAGTAAAAGAAGTGGTTTTCACTTTTTGCTGATGACATGATGCTACACATAGAATATCATAGAAAATCAACAAAATATCTCTTAAAATATATTTATATAGTAAAGTGGCAATCTAAAAATTAGTGCACCAAATGCATGACAAATAATAACATAGAAGTGAGAGAAATTTAATCAGCTTAACAAACTAGGTAAAAGACCTACACACTTAAAAAAATCTCTAAACAATACTAAAATAAATAAATGAGGTTACAATAGAATGAAGACACAGCTTGTGCTCATAAATTGAGAGAATGAGTATAGTCAAAATTCTCTCCAAAGCACTACACAGATTCAATGCAGTCCTTATAAGGATGCAATGACATTTAAAAAATATAAGAATAAGAGTCTGATACCAACAATAGCTAAAGTGTGAAAAAGTTTCACCGATTCCTTGAGAATGACTGGAGTTTGATAGACTGGTATGCCTGGAACCCAGAGTCTGTCTTATGCCAATAAACTTCTGGGGTGAGGCCTTTTTGTAATCAGGTCAAGGATTTTTTTTCCATTTTCTCCATTTTTCTGGACCTATGCAAACATTGGCCATTGTCACTATCACACCTTCACTATATTTTTTACTCTTATCCTTTAAGGAAAAAAATACAACTTACTGAACTTAAAAACAAATTACTGTAGTAGAATGCCTGTCTCGAATACAGGCAGGGGATGGGAAGGGGGGGAGGGGGTAATGTTGCACTGGTGAAGGGGGTTGTTCTGGTTATGACTGTAACCCAAATACGATCATGTTACTTAAATAAAAAATATATTAAAAATTAAAATTACACTGATGGAACAAACTGAATTATTCAAAATATATTGTCCTGTTGGTATATTCCTAATTTTTTGCTATAATATACAATATTTTTGTATTGACATTCCCAAAATATATTATTCTATTTATAATCTTTCTTTTTCTATGCTTGCTAAGTTTTGTTATACAAGGTTAACTTCACCTTCTAGAACTATTTGGAAAGAGACATTTTCTTTTATATTTTATGTGTTCTACAATATTTTGCATAAGAACAATGAATTTGTTCCTTTGGGGAAGGTTTTTAATTATTGGCTTGGTTGCTTTCTGATAATATTTGGACTATGAGTTTGGTATGAAAAGTTTTAATCAGCTACATATTTCTACAAATGTTTTTGTATTATCTAATATTTTCAGTTAACTATAGCGTTTTTTCAGGGAACTACAGCACCTGGTCATAGCATCTTTCCCATTTGTGGGCCTCTTTGATTCCGTTCTACCATTTCCAAAAAATGCTCAATTGTAATAGTTCCTCAAAAGGTTTGACTTCAGTTCAGATTTTAATTTTTTATTCCTAATAAATTTTTCTGCTTCTTCTTCTTCAAAAAATAAAGAACCACCATATGACCCCAAATATATATATATATGAATACAAAAAAAGCCAAACGGTGGGGCCGGAGTTATAGCACAGCGGCAGGGCATTTGACTTGCACAGGTCTGATCCAGGATGGACTTGTGTTTGATTCCTGGTATCCCATATGGTCCTCTGAGCCAGGAGCGATTTCTGAGCGCATAGCCAGGAGTAACTCCTGAGTATCACAGGGTGTGACCCAAAAAGCAATAAAATAAAATATAAAATAAAGATCGAACAGTCCTGAAACTCATGCGAAACAGTACTCAGTTCCCCTCACAATAATCAGAGAAATCTTATATAATGATAAGATTAGATGAATAGCTTACTAAGATTTTGAGCAGTAATACAAAATAGTAGTGATTAAACATCTGGAATCAAATAAATTATCAAATCAATTAAATAGAATAGAAAAATCAGATACAGATACTCAGGTATATAGTCTCTTTAATATTTGAAAACCTTTCAAAAGTATAAAATTGAACTAAGAAAGCGTCCTCAACAAGTACTGCTGGGAAAACTGTCAACCAAATGCAAAAGTTTAAATTAAATATCTTTACACAAAGGTCAACTCAACAAGGTTTAAAGACCTTGATATCAGATCTTAATCCATATTTTACACAGAGATACGATAGGCAGATCTCTCTAAGTTACTGAAGTCAGGGGCTTCTTTAAGTATGGAATAACATTGGTCAAGCAAGCAAAAGCAAAGATAAACAAATAAATATTAAATTAGGACACTACTGAATCCCAAAGGTATAAATGACCAAATACAAATACACCCCAAATATTGGCAGGAATTATTCTCCCAATACCAAAAACTGAGAGAAATTTAAAAGGAAAATATTCAAGGTTATCAAAACTCGGGGGAAAGAGATCAACAAGTCTATCAAGAAGAAATACAATTGGCTAAAAGGAATATTAAATTTTTTCTATCACTAAATTATCAGGGAAACAGCTATGAGATACCATATTCTACAATAGAGATTGGCATACAATAAAAACAATAACAGCAGCAAATAATGTTGGTATGTATGTGTGAAAAAAAGGACTCATTTGCTGATGATGTAAATTTTGACTGTTTCAGCCTTTTTGAAAAACTATATGGACACTTAAAAAATGGGCATTCAGCATCCATATGACCCAGCAGTTCCAATCCTGGGAATAAAACATAATGGTCCAAAATCATAATGCAGAAAAGCTATATTCACTCTTATACATGTGCTTTATGCGTTGGCATAGCTAAAATCTGCAAGCAAAAAATCATATACTCAAGAACAGGTGACTGGATAAAACACTCTGGTATATATACACCATATATATACCATATATATCCAATGGAATTATACTTGGTCATAAGATGAAGTTATATACAATTTGCTGCTATTCGATGGAGCTGGAGTGTATCCTGCTTTGTGAAGTTAGTCAGAGGGAGAGAAATAGATGCATAATTATTTAATTCATATAAAGAAACATAATAGGAAAATAATAAAAGTCCAAAGAAATTAGAAACTAAGAACAGTAAAACTAGTAGGAACCTTTCCATGGGATGTGGCTGAGAGGTGTAGATCAGAGAAGGAGACATTAACTCAATGGTGGAGGCAAAAATGTCAGCCACATATGTAGGTATGGGGCCAGGAGGGAAGCTGGAGACATTGGTGGAGATAGTGGACAGTGAAAAGGGGCTAGATGTAGGGATATTTTAATTCTGCAATTTATTCATAAATATCTTTTGTAAAATAATTTATAGTTATTAAAATTAAAATTAATTTGTTACTTTCAAAAGCATATTAAAGTTGCTCTTCATCACAATTCATCAGAGAAATTCAAATCAAAACAGCAGTGAGATATCAACTCACACCCGTGATACTGACTTACCAGAGTAAAAATAATCAGTTTTCACTTGATGTAGGTAAAAATAAACCTTCATCCTCTATTGGTGGGAATGTTGACTTGTTAAAATTTTTTGGAAAACGTAAGTACAATGTTCAAAAAATAAACATGTAGTTTTATATGGCCTAGCTATCTGACATCTGAATCTCTATACAAAGACCCTATACAAAGACTCTATACAAAGACTTAAAAGACATTTATTTGCCCACTTATGTTGATCGTAGCACTATTTACAATAGAAAAATATGGAAATAATCCAAATGGGTAAGAACAGATGATGGTATAAGAAACTACGAAAAAACATGTTTACATAATGGAGCTTACAGGCAAGTGGTATGTGGAGATATAGGTGAGTATATTCAGTCAGGTAAAATGAAGACCCTTGATCAATGGTGGAGGGAAATGGGGAACCTCATATTGTATGTGGTGTTGAAATGTTGCTCTGTGTGAATCCTTACAATTGACAATACAGTGAATTTGTAAATTATTGTTTGAAAACATTTTAAATATCTAAAGAAACTATGGTGTGTGTGTATGCAGTGGAATACCATTCAACTGTCAGTAAAAATTGATGCAAGGCTGGAGATGGAAGGTAGCATGTTTTTTCAGTCAGAAGCAGGGAGACAGATACAGGACAAAATGGCCTCTCTCATATATGAAATGACTAGACACAATTTAACATGAGACTTGTCTACATATCTTAGTTAAACAATATGGCAATATAGTAAGTGAGATGTAGGAAGTTTTTATGAAGGGAATGCCAGCATGATAAAAAGTAGCATAAATCCTAGTGGAGAGTGTCATGGCAATATTTCAGGCATAAAATGCAGATTAATATGCTCAGTACTATAAATTATGATAGCAGTATTTCATTTTTAAAAAATAAAGAAAAATATTCCTGGTAACATTTATTAATGAACAATTGGGTACTCAAACATAGGTACAAAACCATATCAGTAATGAGAGGGTAATTCATAGTAATATATGTTTAAATGTATTCATAAAGAAGAAATTATGCAAATTATAATGATATGGTTAAGTTAAAGGGAAAATATTATAACATACATCAGAAAAAATATATATCATAAAAGGCTATTATCCACAAATTTATGCCAGTAAAATTAGATAGCCTAGAAAAATTATGAATTTTATACTTATACTACTTCTCAAAATTGAATCAGGTAGAAGTAAAGATCTGATCAACAGATTAACAGATAGTGCCCTAAGCACCACACAAAGTAAATCTGAGCACAGAGCCAAAACTTAGTCCTAAGCATATTTAGGTTTGGCCCCAAAGAAAAAAATCAAACAAGTTTTAAGTCATTATTACAAGTCAGTATTAAAAGAAGTAAAAGAATTTCAGAGGAATTGGATGCTTCTAGATTTAAATAATTAACAATAATAAAGTATCCACACTACACAAATTCATTAGTGATACTGGCACACACAAAAAAAAATAAACAAAACGTCTATGTTGGCTTGGATATTGGTTTAAAAAGAATCCTCATTCACTGCTGGTGGGAATGATCAGTTCACAATTCTAGGAAAATAATATGGGCAGTCCTCATAAAACTGAGAATTAAGTTTCCACATAACCCAGCTATTTTACTTCTAGGAATCTAACCTAAGATCAGAAACCTGCTCAAAAGAGACATTTGAAATTTCCTTGGCCTAAGAGGTACAGGGTTTATCCACACTTGAACTGTACTGTCATGGGATCAACTACAGGCTATGGCCATGTTCATTGTCAAACCCAAAGGTCTTTTTATGGTGCCAGGAAACGTTCTGCAAGTTTGGTTGTCAAAGTCCGTTTTCTGTAATAAGAGATCTTGTTTTTTTGCACAGGTCTTTTGCTTTAGTATAAAGAGACCATCCACACGTGTTGGGGTGAGGCCTTTCTTGGCATGTTGCCTTTACCCTTTCTGCCAGCTGGTATGGAGAAGGGTAGTAGTGGGGAAACAATTTCACAGGCATTCAGAGTTTCTTTGGCGTCAGTCAGCTTTATTCCATGTCCCTATCCTCCAAGTGCATTTCCTCACATGGCTTCTATGTTAAATTTTTCAAGAAGCCTCTCTCTGTTGCTTATCCTCTGGCTATCTGTCTGTTATTCTCTCTGCTTCTCTTATGCCATGTCTTTGTCTCTCTTTTTCTCCAGAGCTCTCTCTGTCTCGTTTTCTGTTCTACATTTTTCCTTGCTCAGTTCCAGTCCCCTGGCAGCTCCTGTTTAATAATCTCCAAGCCTTCTCTCTCTCTGGCTCTCTCTCTCTCTCTCTCTTACCCCCTCTCTCCCTCCAGCCAACACCTCTACAGGCCAATTCCAGGTGTGAGCTGTTCTAATCATTCAGGTGGGATAAACAGGAAGTTGGGAGAAGGGGATACCCACACAGGTCCTAGGACAAAGTCTAAGATAGTGTAGATCAAGTAGTTGCTGTTCTCTCATCGTCAGGATGTCATATTCACCTAGCCTGGCGCAAGTTAGTGCCAGAGTGATATTAGGGAATCCCTTGGCGGGGAGTTTGATTCCTGGTGCTGGTGCAGGGAATGGTGTCAGTTCTATGGTTGAGACTCGGGATTTGGGGTTAGATGGTCCATGTCTGATCTTGTGCTAAGTTCAGTCCACATGACAAGTGTTCAGGGTGGGAGGTGCAACTATATTATAAAATTTATAAGTTTTTATCCCTAGTAGATAAAAGCTTGTTTCTATACATAAAATATTCCCATTTTAGTGTTCCTATATAAAAAGGAACAACGCCATATTATATTGTTGGTGAATTAGGGGGTAAACATGGCAGGCTATACAATCTCTGTACCCTGGATTTGGCCTGAGGTATTTTATTCTTAGAAAGACATTTATTTTAGACTTTCGTACTAAGCGGAAACAGAACAAGCTAAGAAAAATAGAATAAATTAAAAATTAAAAATTAAAAAAATAGGGATGGAGGAGGCTACCTTTGTATTTGGGAATAGAAACACTAAGAGGTATAACTATTAAGAAATCAAACACTAAGAAATACAAACTATCAGAATCTATTGGACACAGCAAAAGTGGTACTGAGAGGAAAATTTATAGCTTTGAAAGCAAACATCAGGAAGGAAGAAGGGCATACCTGAATAGCTTAATGACACAGATTGTAGAATTAGAAAATGATCAACAAAAGGATCCTAAAATAGGGAGACAGAAGGAAATAACAAAGCTTAGAGCAGAAATCAATGAAGTGGAGACCAAAAAAATATCTGAAAGATCAATGAAAGCAGATGTTGTTTTTTTTGAAAAAATAAACAAGATTGATAGACCATTGGCAAAACTCACAAAGAAAGAGAGAAACTTGATAACCCATATTAGAAATGAAAAGGGAGGCTGGTCCGAGTGCACTGGTATTTACAATTACTTGATCACAGCCAGTTATAGATTTCTTTGTTCCTTCTCCACTCCCACTGCTTCACTTGACTAGCCTAAAAATAAAGAAATGAAAAGGGGAGAACACTACAGATTTTGCAGAGTTTCAAAGGGTAGTCAGAGATTACTTCAAGAAACTTTATGCCACGAAACATGAGAACCTGGAAGAAATGGATAAATTCTTGGACTCTTATAACCTTCCACATTTGGGTAAGGAAGATGTAGCATATCTAAATACCCCCATCACCATGGAGGAAATTAAAAATGTAATCAAATGTCTGCTTGAAAAGAAAAGCCCAGGCCCAGATGGATAACTAATGAATTCTATCAAACCTTTCAAGAGGAACTACTACCAATACTGGCCAGGCTCTTTCATGAAATTGAAAAAACGATAATATTTCCAAAGAGCTTCTATATAGCCAATATCACCTTGATAACAAAACCAGACAGAGATACTGCCAAAAAAGAAAATTACAAACCAATATCTCTGATGAACACAGGTGGAAATATCCTCAATAAAATTCTGGCAAATAGAATTCAATGCCTTATCAAGAAGATCATTCACTATGATCAAATAGGTTTCATCCCAGGAATGCAAGGATGGTTTAAAATTTGAAAATCCATCAACATAATACACAACATCAACAACAAGAAAAATAAAAATCATATGATCATATCAATAGATGCAGAGAAAGCATTTGATAATGTTCAACACCAACTCTTGAAAAAACTCTCAGGAAGATGGGAATGAAAGAAACTTTCTCAATGTAGTCAAGGCCATCTCCCACAGCCAATGGTAAATATTATCCTCAATGGAGTAAAACAAAGCCTTTCCTCTAAATTATGTTACAAGACAAGGTTGACCCCTCTCACCATTTCTCTTCAACATAGTACTGGAAGTTCTTGCTAGAGCAATTAGGCAAGAAAAAGATATAAAGGAATTCCAGATAGGAAAGGAAGAAGTCAAGCTCTCACTGTTTTCAGAAGACATGATACTATACTTAGAAAACCCTAAAGACTCTACCAATTAGAGATTTAGAAATTAGAATTTTAGAAATTAGAATTTTAGAATTTAGAATTTTATTTTTTAACATATATATTTTATTTAAACACCTTGATTACATACATGATTGTGCTTGGGTTTCAGTCATGTAAAGATCACCACCCATCACTAGTGCAACATTCCCATCATCAATGTCCCAAATCTCCCTCCTCCCCACCCGACCCCCGCCTGTAATCTAGACAGGCTTTCTATTTCCCTCTTACATCCTCATTAGTAGCATAGTTCAAAACCTAGTTCTTTCTCTAACTAAACTAATCCCTGTTTGTGGTGAGCTTCATGAGGTGAGCTGTAACTTCTAGCTCTTTTCCCTTTCGTGTCTGAAAGTTATTATTGCAAGAATGTCTTTCATTTTTCTTAAAACCCATAGATGAGTGAGACCATTCTGCGTCTCTCTCTCTCTCTCTCTCTCTCTCTCTCTCTCTCTCTCTCTCTCTTAATTTTTATTTTGATCATAGTGGCTTACATATTGTTGACAATAATATTTTAGGTACATATTTACATAAAATCAGGGGGGATTTCCATCACCAAATTGTCCTCCCTATACCTCCGTTTTTGTCCTACCTCCCATATGCTCTTCCCTCACCCCTAGGACTGCCAGAATATGTTGTTCCCTCTGTATCTAGCCTAATACTTAGTAGTCTTGCACCTGTTTGGTCCTGGTGCCTCACTTATTTCCCCCTCTAACTGGGGGGTAGGACTAGCTAGTTCAATTTACGTGGTTTTGTTTGCAGAAGGGAATAGTAGTAAACTGGGATAAAGGTCTAATAGGCAGAAAATAAGCGGAATTCTTCTAGAGGGTCTCATCCTCAGTTAGAGAGACGAAGGAGAAAACGGTGAAACACTCCACCAGTATAAAAAGAAGTGTCAAATATCCAGTGAGGACTCCAACAATAACGCTAAGCACCACCACCACCACCACCACAACATCAACAACAACAACAACAAAAAACCCGCCATGGTCAGAGCATATAATGAAAGAAAAGAAAAGAAAAGAAAAGAAAAGAAAAGAAAAGAAAAGAAAAGAAAAGAAAAGAAAAGGAAAAAAGTATAAATGGGGGCAACAGCTTCAATAACCACACCAAAACAAAGAAATCAACCAAAAATATATAGGCAAATATAATAATAATGATAATAAATGAAGATTAAAAAATATATATATAAAGATAAATAATATTTTGTTTTTTGTTTCTTTCCCTCCTGCCCTGGCACAGTAAATATTGGGGTCAATCCAAAAGGAATTCACTTAGCCTAAGAAATATGGGGTTTCTCCGCCCTTGAAGTATATTGTCACGGGATCAACTATAGCCTCTGTTCAGGATCCTTTACTCTCCCAGTGATGTTTTTGTGTTGTTTGTAAGACTTCTGTTCCGTCCTAGGTGATACAATCAGACCTCTGTATCTATCGATCTCAGTATCTGCACAGTTTCAGGGATGGGGCTTATGATGAAGTCAGTCTTTGTGGTTCTAGAAGTTTCGTTCCCTCAGTGTCATTTTAATCCATCCTCTGTGGTTGGTGGTCTTGGTCTTGGCACTAAACCTGGGATGGCACCTAGGATGACGCCTTTCCTTGTATTTCCAGAAGCCCCATTCCGTTACAGTTGTCTCTGCCAGACCTTTGGTACTGGGGATCATGGTTGTTGTGTAGGTCGTAGTTCAAACCCTAGACTAGGGCTTTTTTTTTATTGGTCCCAAGATATATACAGTCTGGTCATGGTTCTAGCAGCCTGTCATCTGTAAATCGCGATCTTGGTTTTTGGACCTACCAACGGGTGACATGTCTTCTGATTTTGACTTATCAATGGCTGGTAAGGTAGGATAACCTGTTCTTAGGTCATGTTGTTCCCATTTTCCTCGTAGTCAGGATATCATATTAGAGCTGGCACTCGTTGGTGTTCCAGTAGTATTAATGTTGTCCCGGATGGGGTTTATTTCCTGCAGCTGTTGTGAAGAACTGTGCTGTTTCTGTGACTGGGATCCAGGGTTCAAGACTGGATGGATGGGATCTAATCTCCTGAGGTCTAAGTTGATTCCACATGACATATTTTCAAGGTAGGAGTTATCCCTGTATTGTAAACAACTATGAGTTCCTATCTCTAGTAGATAAGAGCTCTTTTTTATGTGTAAGCTTTCCCCCCCTTTTTTTTTTAATATAATTTTTATTTTGATCATAGTGGCTTACATATTGTTGACAATAATATTTTAGGTACATATTTACATAAAATCAGGGGGGATTCCCATCCCCAAATTGTCCTCCCTACACCCCCGTTTCTGTCTTACCTCCCATTTCCTCTTCCCTCAACCCCAAGCTTTCCCCTTTTTTTAGTGTGCCTTTGCAGAGAGAAATGGTGCTACGTTATATTGTTGGTGCATTGGGGGTGGACAGAGAGGAAAACAGAAACAGGTCACATACCCAAAAAAGATTTTAAAAAATAGCATTAAAAATGTATGTGCTCACATATGTATATGTAGAACAGACAATTAAAAATGAATTAATGAAGTATTTAAAGGACCAAAGTTATGCAGAAGACTACCTTACATTTGGGGAAAGGCAGGTAAAGTGGAGGTGTAATACAGGTCTTATGTTTATGTTGGGAGTACATGTTTTACCATTGTCGTTTGGGTTTTTCTTGTAGTGTGTGGCTTCCCAGGCACCTTTCCATCCCACCCCCTGACCTTCTTCAGATTGGCAAAAGATTTGCGGCAGGGAGGTCTTGGAAGAGTTCTTGTATTGGGACTACTTTTGGAACTAAATCCGGTTTCAAGTAATAGTCCATATTAGGGGAAGATGGTAGGGAGGGCCGCGCAGCATGGGTCCGCTGGGGAGTTAGCTGTCTTTTCTTGCAGGAGACGAAGTGTGGGTTTGACTGGGTGACTCTTCGTTTGGGTACTGGGTACTGGTTCATTGGGATAGGAGGTCAATCTTGATGCCTAATAGAGTAAGGACTGAGGGTGAAGAGTTTTAATACAGTGGGAAGTCTGGATGGGAATGAGGGGTGAATGGGTAGTTGGATTTCCAAGGGGGGGAAAGGGGGAGGTATATGGTAGGGTTAGGAAGGGAGAAAAGAGAAAATACATTAGAAAGAAAGGGAAAAGAGAAAAGGAAAAAAGTAGAGAGAAGAGTACAAAAGAAATGATAAGAAAGAAAGTAGTGAGAAGGGAGGAGAGAATAGTAAGGGAATGTTAGATTGCTTGAATGTGTTTGATGAGTAGAGTCTGTAGTTTAAGTCTGTATATCACGGTTACTGCTTCGGTGGTCTGACTGGCCACGTGCTTCGATTCCTAAAAGAAGGTATAACCTTGAAATAAAGTGTATGTTAAAAGAGTTTTCTCGGGACCATCTCGTACTGCCAGCTAGGTATGGTATCTCATGTGGAATCCCGAGCTGCCATCTTGGTTTGTCCACCCTTTGTATCCAAGAATGCCTGTGGACAGAAAAGCTGAGAGATTATTTTAAATATATAAGATAAGGCATTAAAGCATGATGTTATGGGATGTTTCCATTGGAGTCAGTGATTTCCCGTGGTATTCTTTACCTGTGTTCCTGTATACGATCTCCCAGGGATTAATGTGGGCCTTTGTCGTAGAAGGCTGATTACATACCTGTTCTCTCTATGCTGCTGTTTCTGGTGTTGCTGTTTTCTTTATGGTATAATGCTGTCAAGAGTTTGCGTTGTTCCTTTTCATGTATGTTGGGCACTGCTCTCGAGTATATGTTGACTATTACAGTGTTTAGAGTTTCTACCCTGTTAAACCCTATTATTTGATTGTTGAGTGTTAGTTGTGTATAAGATGTATGTTCTAGCTGCTTCAGAATAGTGCTATCATTTTGTGTTTATCTTTTGTCTTCTGACTTACCTCGTTTAACATAACATGTTCTAGGTCCATCCACGTTGCTGCAAAGTCTGTGATTGTATCATTTCTGACTGCCATGCAATATTCCATTGTGTATAGATACCACATCTTAATGATCCATTCATCTGTTGTTGGACATCGAGGTTGGTTCCAAGACTTGGCTATTATACTGAGTACTGCAATAAATAGTGGGGTGCACACGTATTTTGGAATGAATGTCCTTCCAAGTTGGGGGTATATACCTAGGAGAGCAATTGCTGGGTCAAATGGCAGCTCAATTCTGAGTTCTTTGAGCACTCTTCAGACTGTTCTCCATAGATGTTGGACTAGGGGGCATTCCCACCAGCAGTGGATGAGAGTTCCTTTCATACTGCATCCCCACCAACAGAGATTGTTCCTATTATTTTTGATGTGAGCCATCCTCACTGGTGTAAGTTGGTATCTCATTGTTGTCTTGATTTGGATCTCTCTGATGATGAGTGAAGGTGAGCATGTTTTCATGTGTTTGTTGGCCATACTTCTGTCTTCCTCAGAGAAGTGTCTATTCATTTCATCTCCCCATTTTTCTATGGCTTTATTTGGTTTTGAGGGGCTCAGCTTTCTGAGTGCTTTGTATGTTCTAGATATCAGCCCTTTATCTGATATGTCAAGTGAAAAGATTTTTCCCATTCTGTTAACTGTCTTCTTGCTTTAAGTAAGGTTTCTTTCACCATGCAGAAGCTTTTTAGTTTGATGTAGTCCCATTTGTATATGTTTGATGCTAAAGTTCTTGCCATTGGTGCTCCATTCTCGAAGACCTTTTTGATATA
The DNA here is from genome assembly GCF_024139225.1 of Suncus etruscus. Taxonomy (NCBI): domain Eukaryota; kingdom Metazoa; phylum Chordata; class Mammalia; order Eulipotyphla; family Soricidae; genus Suncus; species Suncus etruscus. The sequence continues at coordinate 108,542,006 of NC_064868.1, forward strand.
TATGTCTTCGAGTGTTCTGCCTATTTTGTTCTCTATAAACTTTATAGATTCGGGTCTGATTTCAAGGTCTTTGATCCATTTTGAGTTCACTTTTGTATAAGGAGTGAGTTATGGGTCAATTTTCACTTTCGTACATGTGGTTTTCCAGTTGTACCAACACCATTTGTTGAATAGGCTATCTTTCTTCCATTTCAAGTTCCTGCCTCTTTTATCAAATATTAGTTGGCTGTATATCTGGGGGTTTATATCTGGGAATTCTGTTCTGACCCACTGGTCTGAGGTCCTGTCTCTGTTCCAGTACCATGCTGTTTTGATTACTACGGCTTCTTTCCGACTTATTTCACTTAGAATTTTAGAGTAGAATTTAGAACTTTAGAAATTTAGAGATTATGCAGCCGTCAGGAGAGATGAAGTCATGAAATTTTCCTATACATGGATGTACATGGAATCTATCATGCTCAGTGAAATAAGTCAGAGGGAGAGAGAGAGACGCAGAATAGTCTCACTCATCTATGGGTCTTAAGAAAAATAAAAGTCATTTTTGTAACAATCCTCAGAGACAATTAGAGGAGAGCTGGAACACCAGCTCACTCCATGAAGCTCACCACAAGAGTGGTGAGCACAGTTATAGAAATAACTACACTGAGAACTACCATAATCAAGTGAATGAATGAGGGAACTGGAAAGCCTGTCTGGAGTATAGGTGGGGGTGGGGTGGGATGGAGGGAGATTTGGGACTTTGGTGGCGGGAATGTTGCACTGGTGAAGAGGGGTGATCTGTATAGGACTGAAACCTTATCACAATCATTTATGTAATCAAGATATCCAAATAAAGAGAAAAAAAATTAAAAAAAAAAGAAATTTAGAGATTAGAATTTTAGAGTAGAATTTAGAAGTTTAGAAATTTAGAAAAGAATTTATAATTTTAAAGATTTGGAATTTAGAGCCTTAGAATTTTAGAATTTAGAATTATAAAATTTAGAATTTTAGAATTTCAGAAATTTAGAACTATAGAATTTAGAAATTTAGAGTGAAATTTAGAGTTTTTGAAATTTAGAATTTAGAATTTTACAATAGAATTCAGAATTTTAAAATAGAATTTGAAATTTTACAGACTTAGAGTTTAAAATCATAATATTTTAGAATTTAAAATTTTAGAGATTTAGATTTTAGAATTTTAGTATTTAAGAATAGAATTTAGAATTTTAGTAGCATAGCTCAAAACATAGTTATTTCTCTAACTAAACTCATCCCTGTTTGTGGTGAGCTTCATGAGGTGAGCTGTAACTTCCAGCTCTTTTCTCTTTCGTGTCTGAAAGTTATTATTGCAAGAATGTCTTTCATTTTCCTTAAAACCCATAGATGAATTTTAGAATAGAATATAGAATTTTAATTTTTAAGTTTTAGAAGTTACAATTTTAGAATAGAATTTGAAATTTTAGAGACTTAGAGTTTAGAATCGTAATATTTTAGAATTTTAGTATTTTAGAATAGAATTTAGAATTTTAGAGATTTAGAATTTAGAATTTTAGAATTTAGAATTTTAGAATTTAAAATTTTATTTTTTTAATATATATATTTTATTTAAACACCTTGAATACATACATGATTGTGCTTGGGTTTCAGTCATGTAAAGAACACCACCCATCACTAGTGCAACATTCCCATCACCAATGTCCCAAATCTCCCTCCTCCCCACCCAACCCCACCTGTACTCTAGACATGCTTTCTATTTCCCTCGTACATTCTCATTATTAGGATAGTTCAAAAGGTAGTTATTTCTCTAACTTAACTCATTCCTGTTTGTGGTGAACTTCATGAGGTGAGCTGTAACTTCCAGCTCTTTTCTCTTTCGTGTCTGAAAGTTATTATTGCAAGAATGTCTTTCATTTTTCTTAAAACCCATAGATGAGTGAGACCATTCTGCTTCTCTCTCTCTCTCTCTCTCTCTCTCTCTCTCTCTGTCTATCTCTGATTTATTTCACTTAAAATTTTAGAGTAGAATTTAGAACTTTAGAAATTTAGAGATTAGAATTTTAGAGTAGAATTTAGAAGTTTAGAAATTTAGAAAAGAATTTAGAATTTTAAAGATTTAGAATTTAGAGTCTTAGAATTTTAGAATTTACAATTATAAAATTTAAATTTTTAGAATTTTAGCTATTTAGAACTTTAGAATTTAGAATTTTATAGTGAAATTTAGAATTTTTAAATTTAGAATTTAGAATTTTTGAGTAGAATTTAGAATTTTACAGATTTATAAGTTAGACTTTTAGAATACAATTTAGATTTTAAAATCGTAATATTTTAGAATTTAGAATTTTAGTATTTTAGGATAGAATTTAAAATTTTAGAGGTTTAGAATTCAAATTTTAGAGTAGTATTTAGAACGTTAGACATTTAAAATTTAGAATATTAGAGTAGAATTTAAAAGTTTAGAGACTTAGAATTTAGAATCGTAATATTTTAGAATTTAGAATTTTAGTATTTTAGTTAGAATTTAGAATTTTAGAGATTTAGAATTTAGAATCTTAGAATTTTAGAATTTAGAATTTTAGAATTTGGAGTTATAGAATTAAGAGTGTTAGTATTTTAGTAACCTAGAATTTAGAATTTTAAAATTTTAGAGTAAAAATTAGAATTTTAGAAATTTAGAATTTAAAATTTTAAAGTAGAATTTAGCATTTTAGAGATTTATAATTTAGAATATTTTAGAATTTAGAATTTTAGAGATTTAGAATTTAGAATCGTAATATTTTAGAATTTTAGAAATTTAGAATTTACCATCATAATATTTTAGAATTTAGAATTTTAGTATTTTAGAATAGAATTTAGTGTTTTATAGATTTATAATTTAGAATTTTAGAATTTAGAATTTTAGTATTATAAAATAAAATTTAGTATTTTAAAGATTTAGAATTTAGAATTTTAGAATTTAGAATTTAGTAATTTAGAATTTAGAACTTTAGAATTTAGAATTTTTGAGATGTAGAATTTAGAACCATAATATTTAGAATTTAGAATTATAGTATTTTAGAATAGAATTTAGAGCTTTATAAATTTAAAATTTAGAATTTTAGTATTTAGTATTTAGAATTTTAGAATAGAACTTAGAGTTTTTGAATTTTTGAATTAAAAATTTTAGTATTTAGAATTTTAGAACTTTAGTACTTTAGAATTTAGCATTTTAGAACAATATTTAGAACTTTTTATAATTTAAAATTTAGAATGTTAGAATAGAATTTAGAATTTTAGAATAATATTTAGAATTTTTTATAATTTAAAATTTGGTATGTTAGAATGAATTTAGAATTTTAGAGATTTAGAATTTAGAAATTTAGAATAGAATTTAGAATTTTAGAGATTTAGATTTTAGAATCGTAATATTTTAGAATTTAGAACTTTAGAATTTAGAATTTAATATTTTAGAATAGAATTTAGAATTTTAGAGATTTAGAATTTAGAATTTTAGAGTAGAATTTTAGATATTTATTATTATTATTATTTTAGAATAGAAAAAAGAAGAAATCAAAGGATATGTATAAAATATAGAGATTCTCATTATGTGTTTTGAGCCAGAGAGAGGGAGAGAGAGAGACAGAGACAGAGAGACAGAGACAGAGACAGAGACAGAGAGAGAGAGTCAGCAGAAGACAAGTGATGGTTGCAGCTTGCTGGGGTGAGAGATATGAGACTGAGAGGGTGTTCTTTCGCTTTGGGAGCTGGATGGCCTTGTAATTTCTCCAATAATTACTGTGCCTATGCAAAAATAAGAAAAACTTGCCACACCACTCTCCCCTCCTATTTTTAATTATTATTTTTAATGTGGTCTTGTTTTGTTTTGTTTTGTTTTGTTTTTCTTCTTTTCAATTTAAATTCATAGCTTCTATGCAGGGGCTCCTCCCTTCTTTTTTTCCAACAAAACCATAGAACATGAATCAGCTTGTTCTGCCTCATAAATTGGTGGGGTGAGTGGATCGTCCCAGGGGCAAGCAGTCTCCCAAACAATGAGTGGAAATAAAAAATGATCAACTGTAAACACCCAACCCGAAGTCAACTACAATGGAATCAAGAGACTCAAACTACAACAAGCTAGCTATACACAAATGGGACCTGTTACACTAGCAGTCCAGGGGACTAAGGGTGAAGACAGAGGAAGCATGCTTGGAACAGGAGTGAAGGGAAGTCAACACTGGTGATGAGAATTGCCATAATTCATTGTCACCTTAAATATAACTGTGAGAGACCTGTAAAAAAGATTAAGGCAATTTTCTAAAGTTATTAATAAAATACAGGAATAAAAAGCAACAAAAATATAAACAGATCTACAAATTTCCAAATCATTTAGATATAGGAGAGTGGGTTAGTGGTGGTGGTGATGGCTAATAAGACAGAACTAGGTAGTAATGGAAGACAATGGTGGAGGTGTGTGGTTTCATCCACAGTACTGATGAAAGCTTGTCATTGACTTGTAAAATTACAAACCATGGCAACTAATTTTTTTAACTGAAAAGTAGGTAGCAGGCAAAATAGTCCATTTTTGATTTTTAGTGGGAGGGAGTTTCTCATGAAGATCTTATGGTAAGATAATAGTCACTTCCAGTAATACTCATCAATACTCAGCTCAGGAATGTAGTATTACTTGGGTCCTACACTACTGGGAACTACCAAAACTACATTGTAAGTGCTCTAGGAACAATGCAGTGTGGAGATGGAATTTGAAATGTCACCCACAAAAGAATGTTTTCCAGAACCTAGAACTATTTCACCAGTGCTTGTTTATAACTTTGAATTACATTATGAATCCTTGTTAATCAAAGATTGTCAAATTGGAATTAAAGCAAATACAGAGCAGTGGAGTGGAAATGAGATCCCAGAAGTTACCTCTCAGTACCTAGGAACCATAAGTGTATAACAAAGAAAGGCAAGAACATAAAGCTGAGGAAAGACAGTCTCTTTCATAAATAGTACTTAGAAACAGTTCATTTAATATTAAATAATTAATCAGATAACTAACTTACAGCGCACACAAATGCCATTTCAATATGGATTTAAGACCTTATGATTGATAGACATTTGTACATTATGGATTTTTAAAAACTGGGTCAAAACCAGCAGTGCTTAGGGCTTACTCTTGACTCGGTGCTGAGGTTTTACTTGTGGCAGTGCTCTGGGAACCTAGTGCAATGGATTGACCCAGATGGTTGCATGCAAGGCAAGTACCCTACCCACAGTATAGTACTAGCTCCAATTCCTGACACTAATGAAATTTTATTCAAAGACTTAAAAATATTTACTTTTTTACATTTAAATGCTTTTTAAATGTAATGATAAAAACATAATTAATATTAAACTAAATATATATAGAAATTATAAAAAAATCTTTATGGATCAAATTGATAATGTCTAAGGGAAATTCAAAAATTTTTACATACCAAATAATATGTTTGAGGATGATATCAATTTCAGTACTGGGAAAATTATGTTAATCGGTTACATAAATTAAATCAGTCAATTTCGAATACTGTATTATCTTAACTTGTTCTAGGTTTCAGAATTATTTATTTTGCCACATAATTAGTATAGATTTTGTTTTTAACTGCTGCTTATATCTTGGCTTGTATACGACTGTGCGACCAGTTCTTTCTTAATAAGGAACTTTTTCAGTTTGTTTACAGATCTATTTCCTTGACAAAGGCTACTGTGCTAGTTACTCCACTTTTTAGTTTAAAAATGTAGTCTCTTTAATTTAAGGATATGTATTGTAGATATGCTTGTATCATTTCGTTTTTCCTGACTAAAATAATTAGGCATTTTTTATATACAGCTACCGGACATTCAAAGACAATAATGCTCTCATTTATTTTTTGAAAACAATAGCAAAAAGACAGTGAAAGAGACAGTGTTATCTTCTAAATAGTTCCTCTTATATTGACATAGTGTCTGCTTTTACAGTATGGTTTAATAGAAAGCCAACCCCCTTTTAAAATTTCTTAAATTAGAAAAGAATAGGTAGTTCAGTCATGGTGTATATAAGACATATTATATATAAAATTTAGTTTGAGAAATGAGCAATATGCACTATAGAAAGTCATGGATATTAAATTCATTGACATTTATTTTTATTTAAACACCATGATTACAAAGTTGCTCATAATTGGGTTTCAGTATTACAATGTATGCCACCCTTTACCATGAAAGATTCCAATTGATTATGTCCCCAGTTTCCCTCTCACACTCTGCTAGCATCTGGGCAGACATTTTGCTCCTCTCTCTTTCTTAAGTTTTTCCCTTTTAGGCACAGTTGTTTACACTATTGTTAATTAATGGATACTCTATAGATCACTTTATCTCCATCCATAACTGTTATTGTCCTGAGTGATTAATACAATTATTGTCATAGTGTTTCATTTTTTGTCCTAAAACTACCGTTCCTTATTTGTGGCATGTTTCCTACCATGAACTGGTCTTTCTGGCTCTCATTTCTATTTTCTCTGGACATTATTACCAAATTATCTTTCATTACTCTTGTATTCCATAAAAGAGTGAAATTATTGTACATCTATCCTTCTCCCTCTTACGTACTTAAATATTAACTCATGAATAAACAAATTTCATGACTTGATTTTTCCTAACAGCTGTATAGTATTCTTTATGTAGATGTACTTCTGTTTCTTGAGCCACTCATTTGTTCTCAGGCACTTAGTTTGTTCCAGGTTCTTGCTATTGAAATAGTGCTGTCTAGAATATATGAGTGAGAGGGATTTTTGTATTGTGTTTCTGTGCATATATCCTTGGGAGTATTATTGTTTGATCATTTGGGAGGTCAATTTTTATCTTGTTGAAAAATATCTATATTGTTTTCCAAAATGGCTTGACAAGTTGGCATTCCCACACCTTTCGCCGCATCTCTGTACCAGCACTATTTGTTCTTGCTCTTTATAATGTGTGAGTCTCTGCAGTGTGAAGTGATACCTCATTGTTGTTTTGGTTTGCATCGTCCTGATAATTAGTGATGTGGAGCAATTTTCCATGTGTCTTTTCTCCATCTGCGTTTCAGCTTTTAGAAAATGTTCATTTCTTCTTCCCATAGTTAGATGGAGTTACATGTTTTATTCTTGCAGAGTTCTATCAGTGCCTTCTATATCTTAGATATTAACCCATAATCAGAAGGGTTGTGGGTGAATACTTTCTCCCATTCTGTGTGTAGGTTTTGTAGCCTACTCACTGTTTCCTTTGAGGCACAAAAATTTTTGGGTTTAATGTTGTCACATTTGTATATCTTTGCTTTCACTTTCTTGGCCAGTAGTGTTTATTTTTTGAAAAAGCTATTATCTATAATGTCATGGGGTGTTCTGTCTATATTTCCATCTATGAACATTATGGATTCAGGTCTGATATCCAGGTCTTTATTTCATTTTTATTTGACTTTTGTGCATGGCATTAGAGATTGGTTTGCCTTATTTTTTTGCATGTAGCTGACAAGTTTTCCCAACACTACTTGATAAAGAGGCTAACTGTGCTCCACTTTGTTTTTCTTGCCCCAATTTCAAAGATTAATAGATTGTATACCTGAGGTTTGTATCAGAATATTCAAATCTATTTCATTGAATTTAGGGCCTGTATTTATTCAAATACCATGTTGTTTTAATGACTACTGTTTTATAGTAGAGTTTTAAGGCTGGGGAAAGCAATTCCTTTCATCATCTTTTCCCCCAGAATTGCTTTAGCTGTTCAAGGATTTTTATTGTTCCATAGGAATTTCAGAAGTGATTGATCTACTTCTTTGAAAAATGTTATTGGAATTCTTATAGGGATTGTGTTGAATTTGTACAATGCTTTAGGAAGTATTGCTGTTTTAATGATGTTGATCCTCCCAATCCATGAACAGAGTACAAGTTTCCATTTCCTTATGAACTCTAATTTCTTGAAGAAGTGTTTTGTAGTTTTCTTTGTATATGTCATTCACCTTTTTAATTATGTTGACGTCAATGTATTTAATTTTCTGAGACACAATTGTGAATGGAATTTTTCTTTTCTTCTCTTTCACTTTGCATAGAAAAGTCATAGATTTTTGCATATTATTTTTGTAGTCTTCCACTTAACTCTGAAAATTTATTGTTTGAAGAAGCTCTTTTGTAGAATCTTGAGAATTTTACAGGTACAGTATCGTGTGACTGCTTCCTTTCCTATCTGGATGCCCTTGATATCTTTTTCTTCTCCAACTGCTATGGCAAGTACTTCCTGTACTATATTGAATAGAAATTATGTGAGAGGGCAACCTTTTAACCTTTTCTTGTTCCAGATCTTAGATAGAAGCTTCTCAGTTTTCCTCCATTGAGTATAATGCTTGCCAAGGCTTGTGATAAATGTCTCTCACTACACTGAGGAAAGTTCCCTCAATTCCCATCTTGTTAAGAGTTATTTTATCATGAACAGGTTTGGGACCTTGTCAAATGCTTTATCTGATTTTATTGATATCATCGGCATTTGTTTTCGTAGAATTTTTCAAAATTCATTTTTTCAAGTGTATTTTATTTTTCATTGATAATATTCTATTTCAATGATCTATTGAGATAATGAAAATAATGTTGGTCCATATATCCATATATTATTGATTTTACTAATACTATAGTTTATGTAACATGTTTATAGTGGTATTAACATTTGTGGTTTGATGACACAATTTATGCAACACCACCAATGTACCAAAGATGCTCCAACAATATATTTATGTTCTTCTAGTCCAGCTCTTATATTCCCTCTTCTCTTTCACTGGTCATGTGGCAGTCTCAGCTTCATATTCTAGATTGTTTTCATTCAGTATGATCAGTACTGGCTCTTTTGCTTTGTTTCTCTACATACCAAAAATGAGTGAAACTCAATGCCTTCCAATGCCATTCATGTTGCAGTAAACTTCAAGATTTTATTTCTTCATATTCATTTACTATGCCTCTCTCTCTCTCTCTCTCTCTCTCTCTCTCTCTCTATATATATATATATATATATATATATATATATATATATATATATAGCATAATTTCTTTGTCCTTGTAAATTTGGATTATTTCCTCATCCTGGAAGAAATATTTAATCTGAACATAATTCAACTTCACATTAGAGCTTTCAGTATTTTAGGCATTTATATACATATAAATAAGAATTATAAATTATGCTCATTTGAACACAATGAATTTGTAGTTTAAATTAAATATACATGGTAAACATTGGAACTGAAGTTTACCCTATTAAGTATGTGAGAACTTAAACATCACAATTACTGGTCTTTACTAAACCCCTTTTTATGCACTTAAAAACACAATTGTTGTTTTAGTAGTCATTCTTTACAAACATAGGAGAAAAAGTTGAAGTGACTTTAACATTTTGCCACTACTTATCTTCATATATATATATATCACTGTGTCACAAATTATTGTTATTGGAATAAAAATGCTGCTGGGCCTCTAAATATTATTTAGTTTACATGTGTTTTATATATGAAAAATGAATTGTTATTTTAATCTTGTTTAATTAGTTTGGTTTTGAGGTCACATCTTACTGTGCTTAGGACTTGTTCCTAGCTATGTAGCTATGTGCTCAGAGAAAAAGACACATGGAAATGTGCAAGGCAATCACATTACCCACTGTACTGTATCTCTGTCCTCATATTTGTAGAGTGCATTTTAAATATTAAATTACTTTCAAGAATTTTACATTATACCATTCAAGGAAAATAAATCATACTTACTAAACTTTCTTATTCTAGTCATCTACATTAATTTATTAAATAGCTCTACTATCAAGAATGGAGTACATAAACATTACTGATTAAATAGTTAATTTTTGAAGATTGAATAGAGAACAATTAGAAATTAACTTAGAAATCAAAGATGTTATTGTGACATAGCTATCATGAATCATTAAGATAAACTGTTATTTCCTGCTAATTTTGATTCTTACTGGAATTTCAGAAAAATCGTTTTCTCATCTTTTTGTCTGTTTTGGGGGCTAAATTCTCACTGAGTGGGTGAGGATTCCTTTTCAGCACACAACCCCACCAATCCTTACTTTTTCCAGACTTTTTGATATTTGTCATTTTCACTGTTATAAGTTTATATCTGGAGGATATAATGCTGATTAAAGTCAATTAGAAAAAAAGAGAGAGATACAGAATCTTGTCTGTCATATCTGGCATCTTTTACAGTGCCCTAAGCACCATCATATGTAATCCCTGAGTGAAAAGGTAAGGGTAACTGATGAATATCACAGATTATGGCACAAACAAACATAAAAATGCATCAAGGCAGTAAAAATGGGTCAAAGCCAAGAAAACAGAACTGATTCACGTAAGTTGTTGTGTGGTAATGGAATGAGTGTGAAAGTGAGGGGAACGTGTGTCAAGTGGAGAATGGAGTTGATTATACACGTGATGATGTTGTGTTGGAATTATGTGCATGAGAATATTCCAATAAAGGTATGTAAATCACATAAACTTAATAAAGATAATATAAAGTTTGGGGCCAGAGAGATAGCATGGATGTAGGGCATTTGCCTTGCATGCAGAAGGACAGTGGGTCGAATCTCAGCATCCCATATGGTCTCCCGAGCCTGCCAGGAGCGATTTCTGAGCGTAGAGCCAGGAGTATACCCTGAGCGCAGCTGGGTGTGACCCAAAAACCATATATATATACATATATAAAGAATATATATATATATAAAGATTAAAGAGGTAGATCTTATGATAATAATTTGAGTCTATAATAAAAAGTTAGGATTGATACACACACAATTTTAAAACATGTCCCTGGAAAATAGGAATCCTCTGTGAAATTCCTTAGAAGGTACAAAATTCAAGCTCAGGTTAGGATTTTCTATAAAATAATAAAAATTTGGGGCCAGAGCAGTGGCACAACAGTAGTGTGTTTGCCTTTCATGCAGCTGACCTAGGACAGACCCCATTTTGATCCCCCAAGTCTGGAGCGATTTCTGATCACAGAGCCAGGAGTAACCCCTGAGTGTCACCAGGTGTGCCCCACAAAAACAAACAAACAAAAAGAAATAATAATTATTTCCACAAGTGATGATATGGCAAGTTTTCTTGATACTGGGTCTTGGTTAATAATAAACATTAGATATTTGGGGTACATGAAGTTTGAGCATCTCTGCACACCACCGTGAAGTGTTAGATTTCAACACCAATATATTTGAAAGAATAAATTCATTGCATTTAGAAATTTTAAAAGCCTAAATTAACAATGGTCTTCAGGGGCTGAAGCAGTAGTAGAGTGTAGACTGTTTGACTTGCATACAGCCATCTCTGGTTCTATCCCTGATATCCCATATCCCTCCCCCAACCAGCACTGTCAGGTTTTTAATTCCTAAGCACAACTGAGTGTGGTCCAAAAACAAAAAAAGAAAAACAATCATGAACATTGGCCTTCAACTTGACAAAGACTTTGACTTTACTTTTTGAAAACATTTCTTAATTACTTGTGCCTTAACATTTCTGTTTAGTGCAATAAATATATCATCACTCATCAATAAATATTTAAAAGTATAATTATCTCCACCCCAACCACAAATAGAGCAAAAAACCTTTCAGTTACGTAAGATAATAATAGTCAACATTTAGAGAAAAAAAATTGAGAGTGAGGAATTTTAGTTTTTCATATACTCTAGTGCTTTCATTTTAGTGACTACTCAGTTCACAAAATTACTCTTTTGTCATTGTATATTACTGTTTTATTTCTTTTTTTATGGAACACTTCACGAATTTGCATGTCATCCTTGCACAGAGCCCATGCTAATCTTCTCTATATCATTCCAATTTTGGTATATGTGCTGCTGAAGCGAGCACTCATTTTTTTTATTGATGATTTTTATTTTGACCAAAGTGGATTACAAAACATGCACAGTAGTACTTCAGGTACATAGTGACATTGAATCAGGAGTATTCTCACCACCAATGTTGTCCTCTCTCCACCCCTGTTCCCAGCATGCATCCCCTATCGCCCCTCCTTTGCTCCCCAGCTGCTAGTATAAGTGGTTCCTTCTGTGCTAGCAATATTGTAGATTGGACATCGATTCTGTTGTAGTTGGCTTTGGATTTTGTGTTTAAGTCTGATCATGTTTTATTTTTATTCAATGTTCATATGACTGTTTGGTCTTAGTGCCCTCCATTATTTCCCCCTCAATTTGTGAGGCAGAACAAGATGGTTCAAGTTATGTGGTTCTGTTTGAAGGTAAGAAAAAAAAAGAATAAAGGAGGGGGACAAAAATTCAAACAAGCAAAAATCGGGAGGAATCCTTCTAGAGACTATAAATATCAGTTTAAGGAAAGAAAGGGAAAAATGAAAGAAAACAAAAATAATACAAGAAAAATTAACCCCCCAAAAAACAAAACAAAAACAAACAAACAAAAAACCTGAAAAGCACCACAGCAATAAAGACAACAACCAAACACTAACCACGGTCTTGAAATAAAGACAAATAAAAGCGAGGGGGGGGGGGAGGCAAAGAAAAGAAAGAAGAAAAAAAACAAGCAACAAAAATTACAAAAATATATTAAAAATTTTAATTTGTGTGGCCGGTGCGGTGGCACTAGAGGTAAGGTGCCTGCCTTGCCTGTGCTAGCCTAGGGCAGACTGTGGTTCAATCCCCCAGCGTCCCATATGGTCCCCCAAGCTAGGAGCTACTTCTGAGCGCATAGCCAGGAATAACCCCTGAGCATCTCCGGGTGTGGCCCAAAAACCAAAAATAATTTTTTTTAATTTGTGCTATTTTTTTGCATAGGCACAGTAAAAATTGGGAAGATTAGAAATGGAATTCTCCTGGCCTAAGAGATAGAGGGTTTCTTTGCCCTTGAGGTATACTACTGTCACGGGTATAACTACAGACTCCATACGTGCTCTTTTACTCTCCCCTAGGTTCTTTTGTGATGTCTGGATGTTTTCTGCTCCGTGGATGATGATAAAATCAGGCCTCTATAGCTAGTGATCTTAGTATTTGCACATGTCATAGGACGGAATCTTTCTTTACAGTTCCAGAAGTTCTGTTCCATCTCCGTTGTTTATATGTCGAGTTTAACTTTAGAGATTAAAGGTAGTCTTTTTTATCTATTTGTCATATTTTCCTATGTGGAGAAAAATTGTAGCACACAACTAATAATTTTACATACAGTAAGATAAGTAGGCACAGGAGAATATAGTACATTAATCTAAAACTCATCACCAATTACTGAGAACTGATAAATGGCTGAAGTGCTATAGTTTACAAATATCTTTTAGGCATCATATATTGCACTCGAAAGTATAAGAAAACTCAACTTGGGGCCAGAGAGATAGCATGGAAGTAGGACGTTTATCTTGCCTGTGAGAAATGATTTCTGAGCATAGAGCCAGGAATAAACCCCTGAGCGTTGCTGGGTGTGATCCAAAAACCAAAAAAAAAAGTAAGAAAGAAAGAAAGAAAAAAAAACTCAACTTGTGAGATGCTATACAACAGATTGAACCTTTAGAAATAATTTGTTGTATGTTATTACATGTTGCTTGCACAAAGCAAGCTAAATTCAATTTTCATTTGGAGATTTTTGTGTTTCTAATACACAAAACATAAAGTTATAATTGAAAAATAACTTGTTTTGAGTACTACAGTGTTGTAAAAACCTTCATGAATTGTTCATATGTAAACACATAAAGTTATACATAAATATTTCTTGATATATATTTATAAATCATATTCATATATTAAAATACTTAGAATCAAACCCTCTGACCACCATGTAGACCAAGTATTTTATTCCTGAACAATATCATAGGTATTGAACAATAACATAGGTCTCAAACCTAAATATTAAGAAATATTTTTAAATATGAGTATTTTTTCACTCTCAAGAAAACCACATAAACTACTTGAAAATGCATGTAATGTTTTAAATATTTACTTCTCTTTTTTGTTATGTTGACTGCAGATAAGTGTCAGATAAAAGGCATACATATGTATATATATATGCATCACAGTAAATAATTGATGTAAAACTTGAAAAGAAAGACAATTACTATATGTTGAGACTCCCCCACCTACTGATCGAATCACAATTTAATTTTGTCCTACCATCAGTATCTTGATCTAGACATGAGTAGAGCTAGTAAGAAAATATGAAAATATAAATTATTGCAATCTCTATTAATAATGGAGTTGAAATTGCTCCTTACAAATAATTAGCACATAAAATGACTTCACTTCACTTACTGAACAAATCTATGCTTTAGTTGAATTTAATAAGTTTAATTATTGCTTGTATATAGGGTCTGCAATGTGATACCCTTCAAAAATTTGTAGATAAGGTAGAGTTTTCTAAAAGTGGCAAACTATAAAATGAGCACTTAAAGAATGAAATCAGAGATAAGAAAAGTCACTTAGAGAGAGAAAATTGTTGTTCAATTTTTAAGACAATATTGTATAATGTTCTAAATATAACTAAGTTATTAATTTGCCTTTTACCCAGTATTAATATCAATTCAGTTAATGTGAACTTGTCATTCACTGACATTAACAATAACTGATACATTCTAAGTAGAGAAACTAGAGATCCTTTTCTCGGATAAAAATATCAATAAATGTATGTATTTATATATCTTTGTATCAGTAGTTATATGACATTTTAATTGATCTATTATATTTTTATGCTTAGGCTGCATTTAGATTGAGGAATTTTAAAAAGGATCACATCTGATGGGTATTTTGAGTTTATGAGTGAAGAATATAAATAATTCAGGCAGTATTTCTCATTACATGATTTACTAATCCTTATACTTATCATCTAGGAGAGCCACTTACTATTAAAAGTTCATTTTACAAATTGCAAAAAATAAATAAATTGCAAATGTTTCACAGTTATTGTGAATGATAGAAACAGCATTTTAACAAAGGCATCCTGACTATAGTTATTATCCTTTTGAAATTGATTACTCAATTCCCATGTGCTACTAACATGTAAACACCAGATGCTCAAAAAAGGTTGAAAAAAATGCACTCAGTCAATGTAATATTTAGGTCGACACATAGTCATTATTTTTAAAGAACTTTTTAAATTTAATTAAAGAAACTTGCTTCACAAAGTTATTTATAGTTGAGTTTTAGGTATGTTCTATTTCAACACCAATCCCACCACTACAGTCATCTCCCACCACCAGTGTTCCCACACTCCATAATTCTTCACTCTCCAGCTCCCATTCCTCACATCCTACCCCCTAATTTGACCAATATATTGCAATGTGCAGCTGTTTCAGCTGTGATCTCATGTTTTCAGTGTTGTTGGGCCTGTGCTTTGGCTGTAGAACTAGATCACTCTCACACTATCAATCAACGAAATAACTGAAGCCCCAACCTGTTTCTCCATTACTTATCTATCTGACCTTCTCCCTAACTTGAATTTATTTTCTTCTTTGTCCTCTCCTCCCTAGACTCTGGGATAAGGATGATCTAGATTCCCTTTTCTTTACTACATTACATTTCTTCATCCATTTATTCTATATATCATATTTTAGTGACATCATATTGTGTTTGTCTTTCCTCTTTTGGTACTTTACACAACGTATTTTCCAGTTCCAACCAGGTAACAGCATATTGCATAATATCTTTTTTTAGTTTGCATCTGCATAAATATCCATTTTGTAAGTTACCACATCTTCATAATTATTCTTCTGTGATTAGACATCTAGCTTGATTTCATATCTTAGTCATTTCACTAATCAATAATTGTATGCATTTTTCAATGAGTGTTTGTAATCCTAGGGATAGATACTTAAAAGTGGAATTACTGGTTTATATGGCAGATCAATTCTAATTTTGTTGACAACTCTCCGTACCAATTTCCACAGGGGTGGAAACACACAATCTTCTCACCAGCATTGGATCAGATTTCGATTTTTCAACACATCCATCCCTGCCAGCACAGATCTTTTTCCTACTATTTTTGATATTAGAATTCTCAGTGGTGTGACATATATTATTGTTGTTTTGATTTGGATTTCCCTAATGATAAATGATGTTGAGAAATTTCCATGTACTTTTGATGATCTACTTCTCTTCCTCTGAGAAATGACTATTCTCATTTTTTAATTTTTAGAAATGTTAAATGTGAATATTTTTTCCCATTTAGTTAGGTGTCTTTTAGTTTTAGTTCTTGTATCTTTCTCTATGAAGATACTCTTTAATATGATGTAGACCCATTTGTTTATATTTTTATTATTTTGCCAAGCTACATAATTGAATAAAACTTTTTTATAAATAATTTTTATTGTGACCAACGTGATTTACAAATCTTTCACAGTAATATTTGCAGTACATAGGAGCCTTTTAAGTTGTATACTCTTGAGTTATTTTTAAAAAAACAGCTGTCCTTTCTCTTCTATATTGGACAAGAGTATTGTGAGGATAGATATATCATGAATTAATAGATGTGTATCAGGAGCAATATATAAAATCAAGACTAAATTTGATAAAATAAAATGAAGTGGATTAAGTTTTAGGTTTGCTGGGACATACAAATAGAAAATTTAAGAAGAGATTTCAGATGTAAATTTAGAGAAAATACGATTCAATACTATAATTATGCGAGGAGTAAATCAACATATTAGGAAACAAAGAAGCACATTATCTTGGATTAAAAAATTTATGTAGGAAATACTATAGAGAAATCTGTGAATAAGACAAATGAGGAATCAAAGAAAAATGAAAAATATGGATGCAATGTCATGGAAACAGAGCATAGAAAATATATTATTTTATTTATTATTTATTTATTTATTTATTGAGACCTGATGATGCTCAGGGGTTATTCCTGGCTCTAAGCTCAGAAATTGCTCCTGAGTTGGGGGACCATATAGGACGCTGGGGGATCAAACTGCAGTCCGTCCTAGGTCAGCTGGGTGCATGGCAAACGCCCTACCATTGCACCACCACTCCAGTCTCAGAAACCATAATTTTTTATCATGTCAAGTTCAGCCACAAGGAACATCCATTATCATGAAATATAAGGAACAGATGGATCAGAATATGTCTCAAGATACTATTATCATTATTTTGACAAAAAAGTTACTATTTTATTGATCTGGGTCCATTCCTGGCTGTACTCAGGTCTTATTTCTAGCTCTCCACTCAGATCACATTTGGTGGGCTCAGAGGACATATATAGTTCTGAAAATTGAATACACATTGAGCAGATGAAATAGTGGTAGTGTTAAACTAAAATAAACTATCAAATTAGGTTTAACTATTAAATAACCAGGTTTTTTATTTTTTTAGTTTGGTGGCCATATACAGCAGTGCTTCTTGTTTACTACTGTCTTTGTGCTCATAAGTCACTCTTTGTGGGCTCCTAGGACCATCTGGGATATTGGTGATCAAACCTGGATAGGCAGTGTGAAGACAAGCATGCTGCCTTACTATATTTATGATCATATACTATTTTTCTAGCCCCATAATCAGATCTTTAGGTATTGTAATCCCTCAAACTGATATGCAAAATTACAGATATTTCCACATCACAATGAATTTCTACCCAGTGTTGTAAGAAATAACTTGAAACATGTCTAGAACGAAAAAGTCATTTCTGAACTAGCCCCTCGTTGTCTAGAATGACATCTATTTCTACAGATGTCATATGCATAATTAGAAATAGTCTTTTTAAGCTTATGTAATTCTAAAATAAAAGGGAAAGCTGAAAGTCAAAGGTGTGGCTGATGATATTCAAAACTTGCTGAAAATTTTCTGTCATATAATAAAATATTAATTTGGAGGATATATATATATTTGCCTTATAGTATTTGAAGGTAAATAACCCACAGTGCCATTTTTATTCCAAGTTTTGTAGCATAGAATTAAATAAATATAATTTATATGTTTACATTTATCAGGTTGTTACATTATTTAAACTTGAGCATTCAATTAAGAACACTTTTAGAATTATTTAATTGGAGCTAGGTTTTTCAGTTTGCATTTCCTTGAAAATTCAAATCATTCTCGAATATATAGCAATAACATCTTTTTATATGATATTATTCAAGTACATATTTCAAGGAAACTCCAGTCTGCAGTAATACAAACTGCATAAATCATATTTCTGAAAGTTACATGCACAATATATCATTAAATATAGGCACACAAATAAGTAAAGTACATGGTTTATTTATGTAATTATTCAGCAAATTCAACATTGGTTTCTAGTGCAATAAAAAGAGTTGTGCCAGAGGCTATAAAGCATGCTACTCTGTAAGGAGTGTTGCTTTAATCTGAAGAAGCTGTAATTTAAGAACTGGAGGTTTACTCTCTTCATATATCCGTGAATTAAGAGCATTTTCCTACTCCTATTTGTTTAGGCTTTCTTTTGATTGGGAGAATTACAATGCCCTTAGAGAATTTCTTAATCCTTCTCTTTTTATTTTTAATTTTGTCTAAGCACTGTCAAAATGAGTTATGGCATTCTATTTTATAATTGTAGCTGCCACTAGAAAGTAAAAATAAATGAATCAGAAGGGTTTAACTTGGAAATTTTTTCTCTTGATTGATTCAAATACAGGATATAATAAATAAGATTGGATAAAATAAGGTATTGAGGATTTGTTATGATACAGTACTGATTGAAATCTCCCCACTCACAGATAACTTATTTTTAATGAAAAACAACTGTTTTCCATGTTTTTCTCCAGCAAAGATGTGAAGTGCTCTCTGAAATTAACAGTGTAAACAGAATTTAGAACAGCATTAGGAACTGTCACAAATATTACTAATTGCCATACAATGTATTTATTAATAATGCTTTATTTAGTTCATTAGAGGCCTCCACTTTTAGAGATTTTTATGAAGATTTTAAGGCCCACAATTATACAGAGCAATAAAACAATAAAACAAAGATATTTTTTGGATTTTCTATGGAGAAAAATTATTTTAATTTATTTAAACTTGTTTTTCCCTTTTTGTATTTTAGTTTTGTTTTTGAACCACAACCTATGGTGATTAGATATTACTCCTGACTCTCCACTCAGGAATCATTACTGGAGGGATTGGAATATCCTCCATCGTATTGCTGGGGATCAAAACCAAGTAATGCAGGTGCTTAGTAAAATCCCTAGCCATTGTACGATCGCTCCAGCCTCTACATATATCTTTTATTTCTACTTTTGACTGGAAAAAAGTCTGGCATAGCAATATTTAATCCTGTTTTGAAAAATTCTGCATCTACATGCCTCCAGAGTATGGCTTATCATACAGGTCTCCATGTACTTTGAAAATTTAATAATAAAAGGAGTTAATCAAGGAACTTCAAGTAATTTGATAGTTGTAGCAGTTACTTGGCATTGTATTGAATCGCTGGAAGTTAAATCATTAATCATTACATTTGGCTGCCCAAATTATTTTGGATTATTTAATGATGGCTAAATATACCCACAAATGCTTGAGTTCTTTTTAAAAACCTCAAGATTGTTAAACATTTTCTCTGTTGACAGATTTTAACATGATTTTTATAAAGTAAAATAGTATAAACATGCATTTGAGACCAAACAGAATAATTTGACACAAAGATTTAATAAAAGTCTTTGTAACTAGCAATATTTTCAACAACCAATATGTTTAGTATTTTGAATTTAAAAGTCATACAAATGTATGTATATACATACAAATATAGTACTGTTTATGCATACAGATATTTCCCTTAGACTGAAGCACATGCATCATACTATGTTAAAGTGAAGACATATGTTCTGGAAATTATCTGTATCCTTGTGTCACTCAACAGGTGGAAACAATTCATCAGGCTTGGATCAAGTTGAATTAAAATTATTAATGCCATTTTTTCATTCTTTGTTAAGTTTCTTTTTCCTTCTAATAAGTCACATTCAACAAAACCACAAGATCCATTTATCATTTGTTTATACTATGAAGAGCTTTAATCTAGATGGTCTTTTAGTTTTATTTCATTCACAAAAATTTAATGTGTACAACTGGGCCATTCCCAATTTTAATTTGTAGGGAAAAACAAAGCAATAACTACTTCTGTGTGGGGGGAAAGAGACAGAGATACAAAGAAAGGGAGAGAGTGATAAAAAGAAAGAGGCTGAAACATATCAGTTTTTCAAATATTGCCCTTTATTAAGGTAAAGTTTTTCTTTAAAACATTTTGGTGCTTTCTAGTCTATTCTAGAAACTTTTTAGTAGTCTTGTTTTTATTTTCAATCCACTAGAAGATAGACAGTTTACTCAATCTATTATTAAAATATTTTAAAGTTTTTACAAATGACTTTTGTTTATATTCTTACATTTGTATGGTTTTCAATAAGTATATTATATATTTAATTATACAGTCACTATTAGTTTGCAAATAGATAAAATATATAATATTAGATGTGGCATTGCACTAGATAAAAGTTAGATGACTCTAAATGGTGCATTGATTATCATATTACTTAGTAGCAAGGCATAGGTCAATGTTTTGTGCAAAATTGCAATGGGTGCAATGCATTACTGAGTTTCCATCAATCTCAGTATGTACATTTATAATGTTTTACCATGCATGATTTGTCACTCTAATTTATCCTGAAAGACCTGTGACTGGTATACTGCAAGAGAAGTAATCAAGAAGATCCAATTGGTTTTAAAAAGAAATAGCATTCTTTAATTTTATACATTAGTGTATTCTAAACTCTGCAGATCATTTAACAAATAAATTAGGTCTATTATTAATTTTACTTTTCTATTTATGGCTATATTAATTTTTTACTTAACTCTTTCCCCTTGTGCTACTGCTGCGGGTGACTGCTTCATGGCTCCCTTGGACCACTCCATACACCTCTCCCTGTCACTCAAACCCAGGAGATGACCAGATGATCCAATCATGCTGACAACAGACTTCTTGGTCATATGCTGTGGCAAGGGCTTTGATTTTACTCCTACCACTTTGATCCTACTTCACCACCATGCATGATTGCTCCCTGGCTCTCTGGAAAGCCCATTTACTATAGTAAATATAGCCCACCTCTTAAACCCAAACATGAAGAGTCATTGTTGAAAAACTAAAATCAATGCTCTAAGCAATGGCCATAGAAATAAAGCAATCATCAAAAGAAAAATTTAATGACTGAAAGATTAACTGATCCAGGTTATCAAAGAGTCCATACACATGGAATTGAAGGAATTGAAAAGTACAATAGCAAGCCACAGAAACAAAATTCTACATGTGGAGAGCAGTATCAGTGATACTGAAGACAAAATACTGACAATCTCCCAGAATGAAGTGATAAAAACAAAGAGAGATAAATTAACAAGAGAACATAGTATTTGCAGTAGATATAGAAAAAAATCTTCCTAAGAGTGCCAGAAGGCTTTGATCTTCTCCGGCATTAATCCCTTGAAGGCGTGCCTCGGCTGAGGTGTGTCTCTTCGGCCAGAGTTGTGGATAAGAGACTCTGCTGGGCCCCTTAAGCTTGGCAGACATTTTGGGGCTTCCCCGGGGCTTGCTTCAACCTGGGAACTTTGATCTTCTCTGGAATTCATCCCCTGATGGCTTGCCTTGGCTGGGGTGAGTGTTTGGGGGACGAAGTTGCGGATAAAGCTGACTCTGCTGGCCCCCTTAAGCCCACCTATAAGGGGTAGAAGCAGAGGAGCCCAGCCGCTCTGCTTCGCAGCCGCACACTCCACCTACCATTGAGTACTACCACAACACATAGAAATACCCACAGTGTAAGTGTGACAATGGGAAAACAACGCAGACCAACTTTAGCCATAGAGAATAAAGATGGAAACTATGATGACTCAACAATGGCCAACTACCTAAGAAGTCTTTCAGAAATGGAGTTTAGAGAAGAAATATGGAGGTTGCTCACAGAAATCAAAGAAAGTATAAATCAGAACACTAATAAAAGTCAAGAGAATATGAAGATAGAAATCAGAAAATTCCAAACTAAAATATCAGGTCAAATAACAGGTCTGAAAAACTCAGTAGACGAATTGAAGAACATAATGGATGAGCTTTCCAACAGGTTAAAAGCAGCTGAGGATAGAATTAGTGCTCTAGAAGACGAGATGCATAACAACCTTACACAGCAGAAGAGATTGGAAAAAAGCCTTAAATCAAAGGATCAGACAATGGAAAAGTTACTCAAAGAATATGAGCAGATGAAAATAGAAGTCTTTGATAAGCTCAACAGAAACAACTTTAGAATCATTGGAGTCCCAGAGACCCAAGAAGAAAATGTCCAGGAAGAATCAATGGTTAAGAACATCATCACAGAGAAACTACCAGAGCTAAAGAAAACATGTGACCAAATCCTGCATGCCCGAAGAGTACCAGCTAAAATAAACCCCAGGAGAAACACCCCAAGACACATCCTAGTCACCATGATGAAACCCACAGATAGAGATAGAATACTGCAAGCAGCAAGATCGAAAAGGGAAATTACATTCCAGGGAGCATCCTTGAAATTTACAGCAGACCTGTCACCAGAAACACTCAAGGCCAGAAGGCAGTGGTGGAATATAGTGGCAAAACTCAATGAAATAAATGCTTTGCTAAGAGTACTGCACCCAGCAAAACTCACTTTCAGGTTTGAAGGATGTATACATGGCTTCACAGATAAACAACAGCTCAAAAACTTTGCAGACTCAAAACCAGCCTTAAAAGAAAAACTGAAAGATCTATTCTAAAGACAAGACAGAGCAAAAAACACACCAAACTTCTATACAAAGATGGCAATAAATCCCATGACAATTATTTCTCTCAATGTCAATGGACTAAATGCACCTGTTAAGAGGCACAGGGTGGCAAAATGGATCAAAAAACTGAAGCCAACCTTCTGCTGCCTACAAGAAACACACCTGAATAGACAGAATAAACATAGACTCAAAATCAAAGGCTGGAGGAAAATCATTCAAGCAAACAATACCCTTAAAAAAGCGGGGTGGCCATACTAATATCAGATGACACAAACTTTATACTCAGAAAAGTTGTAAGGGACAAAGATGGATATTATGTACTAATCAAGCGATTTGTACAGCAAGAAGAAATCACTCTCCTAAACATATATGCACCCAATGAGGGACCAGCAAAGTATTTAATACAATTGTTGACAAATCTGAAGAAGGATATCAACAATAACACAATAATTGTGGGAGACCTCAAAACAGGCTTGTCAACACTTGATAGGTCAACCAAATGGAAACCCAACAAGAATATACTAGACCTGAAAAGAGAAATGGAAGAAAGAGGCCTAGTAGATATATATAGGGCACTCCATCCTCAGAAACCTGGATACACATTCTTTTCCAATGTACTTGGGTCATTATCCAGGACAGACCACGTGCTGGCACATAAAACATACCTCTATAAAATCAAAAGGATAGAAATTTTGCAGGCTACCTTTGCTTACCACAAGGGTCTGAAGTTAGATGTGAACTACAAAGGGACACAGAAGAAAACATTTAACACCTGGAAGTTAAACAGCCTCATGCTCAATAACCAGTGGGTCCAAGATGAAATCAAGGAGGAAATCAAAAGGTTCCTGGAAACAAATGACAATAAAGACACAAACTATCAGAACTTATGGGACACCGCAAAAGCAGTACTGAGAGGAATATTTATAGCTTTGCAAGCACACATCAGGAAGGAAGAAGGAGCTTACCTGAGTAGCTTAATGACACAGCTAATAGAACTAGAAAGTGCTCAACAAAAGGACCCAAAAATAGGGAGACAGAAGGAAATAACAAAGCTGAGAGCAGAAATCAATGAAGTGGAAACCCGAAAAACAATCCGAAAGATCAACGAAAGCAGAAGTTGGTTCTTTGAAAAAATAAACAAGATTGATAGACCATTGGCAAAACTCACAAAGCAAAAGAAAGAGAGAAACTTGATAACACATATTAGAAATGAAAGGACGAGATCACTACAGATACTGCAGAGATTCAAAGGGTATTCAGAGAATACTTTGAGAAACTCTATGCCACTAAATATGAGAACCTGGACAAAATGGATAAATTTTTGAACTCATATAACCTTCCACGGTTGAATAAAGAAGATGTAGCATATCTAAACACCCCCATCACTATTGAGGAAATTAAAACTGTAATAAAAAATTTGCCCCAAAACAAAAGCCAGGCCCTGATGGATTCACGAATGAATTCTTTCAAACCTTTCAAGAGGAACTACTACCAATCCTGGCCAGGCTCTTTTATGAAATTGAAAAAACAGGAATACTTCCATATAGCTTTAATGAAGCCAACATCACCTTAATACAAAAAACCTGATAGAGATACTGCCAAAAAAGAAAATTACAAACCAATATCCCTGATGAATGCAGATGCAAAGATCCTCAACAAAATCCTGGCCTCATCAAGATCATTCATTTTGATCAAGTAAGTTTCATCCCAGAAATGCAAGGCTGGTTTAACATCCGTAAATCTATCAACATAATACACAACATAAAAAACAAGAAAAAGAAAACTCACATGGTCATATCAATAAACGCAGAAAAAGCATTTGATAAGGTTCAACACCCATTCTTGATGAAAACTCTCAGCAAGATAGGAATAAAAGGAACCTTTCTCAATATAGTTAAAGCCATCTACCAGAAGCCAGTGGCAAATATTATCCTCAATGGAGATAAACTAAAAGCCTTCCCTCTAAATTCTGGTACAAGACAAGGCTGTCCTTTCTCACCACTCCTATTCAACATAGTACTGGAAGTACTTGCTATACCGATTAGGCAAGAAAAAGATATCAAGGGAATCCAGATAGAAAAGGAAGAAGTCAAGCTCTCACTGTTTGCAGATGGCATGATACTCTACTTATTAAACCCTAAAGACTACCAAAAAGCTTCTAGAAATAATAGATTCATATAGCAAAGTGGCAGGCTACAATATTAGCACACAAAAATCAATGGCCTTTTTATATACTAATAATGATAGGGAAGAAATGGACATTAAGAGAACAATCCCATTCACATTAGTGCCACACAAACTCAAATATCTTGGAGTCAACCTGACTAAAAATGTGAAGGATCTATACAAAGAAAACTACA
Source organism: Suncus etruscus (assembly GCF_024139225.1). NCBI lineage: Eukaryota > Metazoa > Chordata > Mammalia > Eulipotyphla > Soricidae > Suncus > Suncus etruscus. The sequence goes on from NC_064868.1 coordinate 108,567,073, forward strand.
AAACACTGCTCCAAGAAATAAGAGAGGACACGCGGAAATGGAAACACATACCTTGCTCATGGATTGGCAGGATCAACATCATTAAAATGCAATACAAGCATTGTACAGATTTAACGCGATTCCTCTGAAGATACCCATGACATTCTTCAAAGAAGTGGATCAAATACGTCTGAAATTTATCTGGAACAATAAACAACCTCGAATAGCTAAAGCACTCCTTGGGAAAAGGAATGTGGGAGGCATTACTTTCCCCAATTTTAAGCTGTATTACAAAGCAATATTTATCAAAACAGCATGGTATTGGAATAAAGACAGACCCTCAGATCAGTGGAATAGGCTTGAGTACTCAGAGACGGTTCCTCAGACATATAACTACCTAGTTTTTGATAAAGGAGCAAGAAATCCTAAATGGAGCAAGGAAAGCCTATTCAACAAGTGGCGTTGAAACAACTGGTTAGCCACTTGCAAAAAAGCGAACTCAAGACCCCCAGTTAATACCATGTACAAAGGTAAAATCGAAATGGATTAAAGACCTTGATATCAGATCTGAAACTATAAGGTATATAGAACAACATGTAGGTGAAACACTCCAGGACATTGAGACTAAAGGCATCTTTAAGGAGTTGACAGCACTTTCCAAATAAGTGGAAGCAGAGATAAACAGATGGGACTATATTAAGCATAGAAGCTTCTGCATCTCAAAGGAAATAGTACCCAGAATACAAAGGCCACCCACTGAGTGGGAGAAATTATTCACCCAATACTCATCAGATAAAGGGCTAATATCCAAAATTTACAAGGTACTGACAGAACTATACAAAAGAAAAACAACTAACCCCATCAAAAAATGGGGAGAAGAAATGAACAGACACTTTGAAAAAGAAGAAAGGCAAATGGCCAAAAGGCACATGAAAAGGTGCTCAACATCACTAATCGTCAGGGAGATGCAAATCAAAACTACTATGAGGTACCACCCCATGCCACTGAGATTGGCACACATCACAGAAAAGGAAAACAAGCAGTGCTGGTGGGGATGTGGAGAGAAAGGAACTCTTTTTCACTGCTGGTGGGAATGCCGTCTAGTACAACCTTTATGGAAAGCGATATGGAGATTCCTTCACAAACTGGAAATTGAGCTTCCATATGATCCAGCTATACCAGTCCTAGGAATATACCCAAGGAACACAAAAATACAATACAAAAACCCCTTCCTTACTTTTATATTCATTGCAGCGCTATTTACAATAGTCAGACTCTGGAAACAACCAAGATGCCCTTCAACAGATGAGTGGCTAAAGAAACTGTGCTACATATACACAATGGAATACTATGCAGCCGTCAGGAGAGATGGAGTCATGAAATTTTCCTATACATGGATGTACATGGAATCTATTATGTTGAGTGAAGTAAGTCAGAGGGAGAGAGAAAGATGCAGAATGTTTTCACTCATCTACGGGCTTTAAGAAAAATTAAAGACATTTTTAACAGTATCTCAGAGACAAGAGAGATGAGGGCTGGTAGGTGCAGCTCAAGACATGAAGCTATTCACATAGAGTGGTAAGTGCAGTTGGAGAGATGTCTACACCGAAAACTATCATAACAATGTGAATGAATGAGGGAAGTGGAAAGCCTGTCTCGAGTACAGGTGTAGGGGGATGGGAAGGAGGGAGATCTGGGAAATTGGTGGTGGGAATGTTGCACTGGTGAAGAGAGGTGTTTTTACATGACTGTAATCATACAACTATAATCATGTTTGTAATCACGGTGTTTAAATAAAGATAATTATATATATATATTAAAAAAAGAAATATTCAAAGGAAAAAAAAGAGTGCCAGAAGGATAAGAAAAAGGGAAATGGAAGAGCAACAGAAAAAATAATAACTGAGCTCTTTCCTGATCTGTAGCAAGAGGCCCCTGCAAAGATTCAGTAGGCTCAAAGAGTAACAAACAATATAGACTCATATAAAACAATACCTAGACACATATAAGGGAAGCGACATAAGAACCTCTATTAGATTAAAAAATACCTTCCATTAGATATCTTACAAACCTGGAAGACGTTGAATGAGATAGTCAAAGTAATGAATAATAAACACTTCCAGCCCTAGAGTCTCGTGCTCAGGAAGTTATAATTTAAACTTGAGGGAAGGATGTGAACCTTTCAGAAAACAAAAACACTTAACATTTGCAACAAATATACAAATCCTGTAAGAATTATTGAAAGTCTGCTTGTTAAAAGCAAAGACCTTCAAAAACAACTAGACTCCGGGCACACATATATAAGTATATTAGCACAGCTCTCTATTATCTCTATACATCATTACACTCTCTCAATATCAATGGACTAATCTCCCCTATAATAAGGAATAGAGTGTCTAAATGGATAAAGAAAGAAAATCCATTCATCTGCTACCTAAAAGTAATATACCTAAACTCACATGCGAACCAATGAATAAAAAAAATCTGGGATGGCTATACTTATTTCAGAAGAAAGAGCATTTGATATAAAGAAGGTAGTTAGAGACAGTGATGGACATTACTTATTGATTAATGGAACAAATGGACTGAGAGATACTATCCTCAAAATTAATGCACCAAATAAACAACGCTCCGTAAAGTTCATAACCTGCTAACAAACATAAAGAAATACATTGACAGAAACAAATAGTTTCAGCAGTCTACCATGACCACTTGACAAAACAAAAAGATAGTATATCAGTAAAGTGACAAGGTCCATAATGGAAGAGCTAAAAGAATTGAGATTGTCAGAACTATACAGAGCTCTTAACATTCCAAAACAAAAATATACATTCTTCTCTATTGCACACAGAATTTTCTCAAGAATATATTCTGTATTAGGACATAACAAAATATATATTTACAAACAAATATAATTATTTTACAAAGTAACTTCGCAGACCATAGTATCATGACATGAGAAATTTACTACAGAAGGAATATGGACAAAATATTGCACAAATGGGATATTCCACACATGGAAGCTGAAGAAAATACTTCTAAAAAAGTAATGGTCCAAAAATAATCAAAGAAGACATAAAATATTCCTTGAAACTAATTAAAGTGAAGATACAAGCTGCCAAAATCTATAGGATAACAAGAGCAGTACACCAGGGGTAATCCAGAACAATGTATGCCTCCATTAAGAAAGGAGAAACCCAAATCAACAACTTCAAAACACATCTCAAATTTTTGGAAAAAAAAAGCAAACAAATCCAAAATGTAGTAGGAGGGAAATAGTACAAATGAGAGCAGAATTCACAACATAAAACCCAAGAAAGCAATTCAAAGATTCAATGTAATCAGGTGTTGGTTTTTTGGCAACATAATAAAGATAAATAATCCTTCATCTAGACTAATGAGAAAAAAGCAGAACATGTTCGTATTAGATCATAATGAAAGTGGAGAAATTACGACAGATCCTCAACAATTCAAAATATAATGAAAGTTTACTGTGAAAAACTTTTTGTTAACCTAGAGAGCCTAGAAGAAATGAATTCTTCAAATTTTAAAATCTCCCAGAGTTTAAAACAAGGAAGTGGAAAGCCTAAACTGGTCAATCACAGGTGAAGAAATAGAAACAGCATTTAAGAATATCTCCAAGAACAAACGTTCTGATCTGGATGGGTTAAATAATAAATTTTATCAATCTTTTATAGAAAATCTACTATCTTGACTTCTCAATGCCTTCTAAACCATCAATGACACAGAAATACTTTAAAATACCTTCTATAAAGCTAATTTACACTATTATTCAAGACAGAAAGAAGCATATACAAGAAAGAAAATGTCATGCCAATCTCTCTGGTGAACATCAATGCAAAAATCCCTAACAAAATCTTAGCTAACTTAATTCAACAGCACATCCAGAACTAAAAAATAGAAAACAAAAACAAAAACAAAACAAAACAAACAAACATACACCCTGATCAAGTGTATTGTTCCCAGGAATACAAAGCTGGTTCAGCATATGCCAAAAAAATTAACAAAATACACCAAATTAATAGAAGGAAAGATAAGAACCATTGCACATATCAATCAATGCAGAGAAAGCTTTTTACAAGATGCAACAAAACAGGAGTGGAGGGAATTTTCCTCAAGATAGTAAGGGTCATTTACAACAAACACACAGCCAGTATCATTCTTAATGGTGAAAAAAAGAGAAAGAAATTGAAACCATTTCTTTTAAAATTAGGCACAAGGCAAGGATGTGCATTGCCTCCACTTTTTTTCAACATATTATTAGAAATCTGGCTATAGGTAAGGCAAGAAAACCAACAAATCAAAAGGATAACAATTAAAGACGTCAAATGCATCATTCCAGGTGTAGGACTGATATGTGTGTGAAAGAAAGAAACAGAAGATTTTAGAAATGGAAAATATTGTATGCTATGGATCAAAAAAATCAATACTGTTAAAATGATTATATTTTCTAAGCTATTATATAAGTTGAAACGAATTCCCATCAAAATTCAGAGGACATTCAACAAGGACCTAGAAAAGTCTATAAAGATAGTTTGTATAGAATTCTATGAGGCCTTGGATAACCAAAGTGATATTAACAAATAAGAAATGTGAATGTAGCTCATTACGTGATCGGAATTGTGTCTTATAGCTATAATGAATAAAAATATGTAGCACAAAAATTATAACAGGCTGTTTGATTTGAGGTCATAATTGAAAACCCAATCACAAAATCACAAATGTGTGCACAGTTAATTTTTGATAAAGGAGCTGAAATTATAAAATGCTCTAACGATAGCATCTTCAACAAATGGTGCTAGGAAAATTGGATAACTACATGTAAGAAATGAAAACTCAATCCATATCTTACATCTTACACAAACATCAATTTTAAGTGAATCAGCGACCTTGAGATCTGACTGGAAACTCTAAAGAAAAGTTTCAGAAAAATATAGGATGAACACCCCAAGGTTTGATCCTCAGAGGCATCTTCAATGACCTGATACAAAAATAAGCAAAATAAAAATGAAACAAATGGAACTACATCAAACATTTATTTGCTGCATGTCAAAAGAAGCATAGCTACTATAAAAGACAGCTAAGTGTAAAATAAAATCTCATTCAATATTTCAGATGAGGGCTTTATGTCAGTATATATAAAGTATTAATGACAAACAATTAAAACAGATTTAAAAATCTTAGCAATAAACTGGAAGAAGACATGAACAAACACTGTTGGATTAAGAAACAGATCACACCTGCTTTACCCAAAATAAAATCTTCTGCCCTAGCTTCCTTTTTTCGTTCACCCTCCCCTTTTGAGATGTAAAGACTCACCTATGCTTGATTAGTTTGAGATAGGTACTTTTGTCTGTCACTCAACTCTGCCACTCTCAGTAGTGGATTGAGCTGGCCAATAAAAATTGCAGGAGAAGTAGGTTTGGTGGGTTCTCAGACCATGAGGCTGAGTCCCCTCTCCATGCTTTTCTCCCCTATGTCTGTACCAGTTTATTAATGTTTGCAGCTACTCTGCTTCAAACCCATTCTCTCGGGTTGGATTATGAGATGTGAGCCCTAACAAGACACTTCTTAAAGGAAGACAAGGATATTGTCAATAGTCACATAAAAATGTGCTCACTGCCATTTAGCATTAGTAAAATCCATATCAAGAAACCAAAAATATATCATCTTATACAAGTGAGAATGGCACATATCAAAAATAGTATGAATGATCTGTGTTGGTTGCGATATGTTAAAAAAGGAATTCTCATTTCCAACTGGAGAGAATGTTGGTTGATTCAATTCCTATGGAAAATATTATGACTAGACCTCAGCAAACTTAGAATTAAGTTTCTATATGAATGACCTAGCAATTTCATATTTGGTTATCTATCCCCAAGATTTAAATATTCCAAAGGACATACTAAGAACATTATTATTGTTGGAATTAGTATAATAGCTAAGATAAAGAATCACTCTAGGTGTACAAAAACAGGTGACTAGATTAGGAAGATGTGGTACATATACAAAATGGAAATCTATGCAGCTGCAAGAAATCATGCAATTTATTGCAACCTAATTGGAACTAGAAAATATCGTGTTGATTGAAGTAAGCCATAAGATGACAAACACAGAATAATCTCGTTAATCTGTGGTATATAAAATACTGTATTAGTAAATGTAAAGTAGTAAAGGGGGATTCCTAGATCATTCTTGATTCCAGTGCCTAGGGAGGGAAATGAGAGAGAAGAAAATAAAATCAAGGTGGGAAGAAAGGATATGAGAAAGGGTAGTATTGTGGAACAAGGTTCTGGGCTTTGGTTATATTGGGGGTGATGGAGGGTGATATAATTATATAGCTAAAGCACAAACTTATCAACCTGAAAGCACGAGATCTAATTGAATAAAAATAAAAAATTAAAATAGTAGGAATAATTTGTGCTAAATAAAAAAGAATTCTCATCCTCTGCTGGTGGGGTGGGAATATTTTTGTTTCAACTCCTATGGAAAACAGTGTCGAGAAGTCTCAGTAAACCTTGCATTGATGTCTGCATCTGCGTAGATGCAGTGTGTGATGATACACAGTGCATCTCCCAGCCCATTTCTCTATTATTTGCACTGTTAATATCTTCAAAGTTTGTTCAGTGTTGAAAAAGCTTTATCACTTTTTATGATTTCAATAAACAGATTTATTTAAAAAAATTCTCACAGACCATTAGAATCTAGCTGCCATGTGAGACAGTAACTCCATTTTTGGGTATCTACCCCCAGGACTTAAAAACATTCTTTCCAAGGAATATGTGCACACTTTTATTACTTTACTTATATTTAAAAAAAAAAGTTGTTCAAAGTTTGATTTCAATCTTAAAATGTACCACCCTTCACCATGAGCATTACCTGCTACCAATGTACCCAGTTTCCCTCCCCTTCTTCCTCAGTGCCTGCCTTTGGGACAGGCATTTAACTCCACTCTATCTCAAACACTCTCTTTGGTCCTCTTTTTTCCCCTTTAAACACTGTGGGATTGCACTTAATGAAGTGGTGTCATGCATATAACTTTATTATAGCCTTTAAGCACCCAGTTATTGTCCAAGTCCTATCTATCATTAGTCCGTGTAGTCCCTTCTCTACCCTAACTGCAGTATTTCAGTATTTGTGGCAAGCTTCCTACCATGAACTGGTCCTCCTAGCCCTCCTCTTTATTGACTCTGGATATTATTATACTCTTTTTTACTCTTCTTATATCCCATAAACTCATTTCACGAAGCATAATACTCTTCATATTCATCCATGCAGAAGAAAATTTCATGAATCAATATTTTCCTAACAGCTGCATAGTATTACATTTTGTATATACACCAATGTTTCTCTAGCCACTTTTTTATTCTTGGGCAATTAAATTGTATCCAGATTCTTGCTATTGTATATAGTGCTGTGATTAACATAGGAGTGCAGAGGGATTTTCGGTATTGTTGGGTATTTGTTGTTGTTGTTTTTATTCCTAGGGTATATCCCTAGGAGTTGTATTGTTGGATCATATGGGAGCTCAATTTCCAGTTTTTTGAGGATTCTCCATATTGTTTTCCAGAAAGGCTGGAAAACATTCCCACCAGCAGTGAATGAGAGTTCCTTTTTACCTACATCCCAGCCAGCACTTACTATTCATATTCTTTGTTATTCTTGTTCTTTGTGATGACACTGCATTATTTATTGCTGCACTTAGTGTGGTAACTGGAATGCTATACAGCTGCAAGGAATTTTCTGTGAACTGATAGAAATGATGATACTATACTGAGCAAAGTAAGCCAGAAGTAGAAAGAAAAAGCAGGATGATTTCACTTACCTGTGGTATATAGAATAACTGATTAAGAAAATGTAAAGTGAAAAGTGGAAGTTGCTTAGATTACCCCAGAGCTTAAGTAAAAATATTGTGAATAAAATAAATCAAGGCAGAAAGGAAGAATATGAGAATAGAAAATGATGTAGGAACAAGTGTCAGGGCTTTATATTGATGATGTGCGAGAGTGGTATAGCTATAAACCCAAAATACAGATTCAACAACAGTGAAAGCATAAAATATAAGCTGCAGCCACACAATTTTGTAATGTGCCTACCAAGTTAGCATCCAGATATGGGTTATGGGAATGTGGGGGTTGATAAGTATGGGAATACCATTGATGAGGATTGGCACTGGTATCTATATTGGTTTTGAAATAGTATATGCCTAAAATATAAATATCAATAACTTTGCAAGTCACAGTTCTTTAAATTTAAAATACTATTTGAGCTTTATTTTTCTTTATTTTTGGCAAACATCTTTTGAAATTTCTTGAAATCTTATATAATTGATCTCTGCCTTTTTAGAGATGTAAGATGTGATGATAAGCATTTATTTGTGTCCTTCATGGTGTTTATATATTACGAAAACAATATGAAGAGGAGTTTATATGTCTTATCATACTGTGAAAAGTCTTTTAACTGGTGACAATGAATATCTGAGATAATAGCCATCATAAAGATTCAAAAGAATATAATGGCCACTTCACTGAATACTTTCTTCAATTCTCTGGGCTATTAGATTCATGAGATATTATTATTTTCTTGTGTTTTTCTTGTATGCTAAGGACACCTGAAACAACAAAAACCATGACACCATTTCATCTTCCTAGTATCCATAGTAAAACATAGCTATAGATTTTAATTAACATATATTTAATATTTAAATAATTAAATGTTCAAATATGTTATGGTGACTTACAGTCACTGGGTTCATCCTGTTCATAAATAATCAGCTGTTTCTTCCATGATAATTGAAACCTAAGTAGATTTCGTTATCTTTAAAATGTCTCAACTTTATTTTACATTCAGAACTATGACTGTGCCTTATATACCTTAAAGAGAAGAATTTTCTAATTATCTTTATTTACTTTTACCTAATCAGAAGTAAATGATCAACTATTATAATTTCTGAATTGTCAGAAGAGATGTCATAAGTTTACTAGCATTTCCCTATATCTTTGAGTTTATGAAAATTTTATCTGAATTCACAAAAATAACATGTTTTATTGAATATTGGCTGGACAGCTCTAGAGGTGAATCATCTGCAAAGATCCTACAGAAAAAAAAATTTAATTAGAGATTTCAGTGAATTTAGTTTATCATTACATGTGCCAAATTGTGTATTGAACATACTCGATAATTAGAAAATTGAGACCTTTAATACATTTTAAATTGAGTAGTTTTGGCATAAAATAATAATTTCAGAAAATATCTATCACATATTTTGTATAAGTCAGGGGGAAACAGAATTCAGTGTATTTTTATATTCAGATACCACTTGTCAAAGAATTTATATAGAAGAGGATTTCTGAGTTTATTAAGATTTTGTTGAATAGCTTTAGGGACTCAGATATTAGGAATGTAAAAATGAATAAACATGTTTCATATTTGTTGGGGATACCTCCTGTTTAAGTGAGTGGGTAGGCAAATAGTATATTGTAGCAATTGTTATAACAATTTGCATGAGAATAATAACAGAGACTTATAATTAAAAAATTGAAATGAAAAAATTACTATTAAAAAGTAATTATTACTTGAGTTGACTCCCATATTTCATAGAGATTTTTAAGTAATGAATCAGAAAATTTACATAAAAGAAGTTATATGTACAAGGTACATGGTCAAGTCAACAATGAGAAATCCGGTGTTGTATAAAATTTCTGTGACCTAGACTCCTGTGCTAGATTATATGGCTTTAACAATTTGTCAAAATATGATTGCAACTGAATATTGTAAACAAGCTATGACATTAAAAAGTTGTTTTATGGGAGACAGATCACAATATTAGTTCTTATTCATAAGATTTTACTATAATCCAGTTATAGGAAGAAAGTAATAAAATTTATGGTTATAAGGAGATTGTAGAAGATATTGGCTATAGAGAAAAAATGATTTAGATAAATCTTACCTAATTAAGTAAATATAAATATGTAATTCCATTCACTTCAAACTCAGATAAATTGAATTTTTCTTTATTATAGATATTTCCATGCAATATTTTGGCAGCTGTTAGTGCTAAATTTATCTCAAATTAAAATTTAAGTCAGTATTTTACATTATACCTGAGATTGCTAACATATTTCAAAGCAGAAGGAACATCGGAGACTCTTAAAAAGCACTAGGGCTGGGGCCCAAGTGGCGTGGAGGAGTAAGGCCTCTGCCTTGCCAGTGCTAGCTTAGAATGGACCTCGGTTCAACCCCCCCAGCATCCAATATGGTCCCCCAAGCCAGGAGCAATTTCTGAGCGCATAGCCAGGAGTAACCCCTGAGCATCACTGGATGTGCCCCACAAAAAAGAAAAGAAAAGAAAAGAAAAAACACAAAAAGCACTAGGGAGCCAAGTATGTAGTACAGAAGTAGAGTACTTACTTTTGCCTGTGAATGGAGTCAATCTTTATTTTCTAACAGGTGGTTATCCAGTTGTTTCAATACCATTTGTTGAAGAGACTGTCTTTGTTCCATTTCAAGTTCTTGACTCTTGACAAATATTAGTTAACCATATATTTGGGGGTTTATCTCTTGATATTCTATTCTAATCCACTGGTATGAGACACTGTTTTTGATCCAGTATCATGTTGTTTTGATCACTATGGATTTATAGTAAAGCTTCAGGTTAGGTAAAGAGATGCTACCCAGTTTCTTGTTTTTTAGTATGTATTTGGCAGAGGAAAATGCAACAACTTGATCTAAGAGAGGGTTGCCCTATCTCATCACCTAATTGTTTGATGAAATCAGAAGACATGTCATCCTTTCCTCTGTGCAAAAACCAAGATCGCTAACTACAGAAGACTGACTTTGACAAACATGACTGGGCAGAACCTATCATGGGACAAAAAAGAAAGATCCTAGCCTAGTCCTTGACCTAGGGTTCATACAAAAACTAAGATCTCTAATTCCAGAGGTCTTACTTTGACAACTGTGACTAAGCAGAATTTCTGGAGCCATACTGAAAGACTCTACCCTAGGCTTTCTTTTAGGATCTGAGCAAAAAGCAAGACCACTAATTACAAAAGACTGATTACAACAACAGTGATGGAACAGAACTTCTAGAACTGTAAAGAAAGATTCTATCTAAGCTTTCATCCTATACCTGCGCAAATACCAAGATCTCTATTTACAGAAGTCTAATACTATCTTTCACAACTGAGCGGAAAGTTTCTTGACACCACACAAAGATCTTGGGTGTGAAAATGAACTTGTATGGAACCTGAAGTAGTTCCCATGGCAGTATGCTTCAAGGGCAGAAAAACCTGTATCTTTTAGGCCAAGGAAATTTCCTGTTTAATTTCCCCAACTTACTGTGCCTATGTAAACAAAAAAGTATAAAGCCTTGCCACACTTTTTTCCCTTTTTCTCTTTTCTATTTTTCTTTCTTTTTCTTCCTTTTTATTATTTCCATTTTTTACTTTTGTTCTCGTGGTTATTATATGAAGGTGGTTGTTTTTCTTAGCTGCGTGCCTTTTTTCTTTTGGTAGATGCTGACCTTTTTGTCTTTGTTTTAGTTTTGTTTTGTTTTTCTTCTTCTGTTTCTTCTTTTAAATTGATATTTATAAACTCTAGAAGGAATCCTCCCAGTTTTTTTTTGTTGTTTGTTTTTATTTTCCAACAGAAGCACATAGCATGAGTCATCTTGTTCTGCCTCATGAATTGAGGGAGGAAAATGGAGGGCACCAAGATCAAACAGTCCGTATGAACATTGAGTGGAAATGAAAAATGATCAAACTCAAACACCAAACCCAAAGTCAATGTCAACAGAATGGATACCCAATCTACAATAAACTATACACAGAAATGAGCAATTAACACTAGCAAACCAGAGGTTGGGGGAAGAGAGAGAGATATGGGATGCATGCTGGAAGGACAAGATTGTTGGTGGGAATTGCCCTGATTTATTGTCACCTTGTACCTTAAATATTACTGTAACATGAAAAATTTGTAATTTACTTTGGTCACAATAAAAAATAGCTAAAAAATAGAAAGTTGGACAAGGGGTATAAGTTGGCTATTAGCTTTCTTAGCACAAGCACTCATTTGGTAATGTAGAAACAAAGAATGTGTTTGCTTTAAAATACAGGAAGGTTGTCTTCCTTATATTATTAGTAAAAATTCTTACCAAGCTTATTTAAATATAGTTAAGCTGGAAGTGTTTAATGATGTTTCAAAAAATTCTATGAGCTTGTGCAATTATTGGTGATGTTTTAAAAATTTTTATGAAAGTTTCTCTCACAGTAATATTTTAGGCATATATTAACATTGAATCAGTGGAATTCCCATCACCAAAGTTGTCCTCCCTCCACCCCCATTCCCGCACCCTCATCCACCGGGCTGCTAGTACAAGTGGTCCCCTCTGTGTCTAGCTTATACTTAGTGATCATACAACTGTTTGGTCTTATTGATTTTTTTACTTAAATATATTTACTGTGAATAGCTTTGAGAGAGTCAAAGAAGATCATTGATCTACCCACTACAAAAGTATTGTGGAATTATTCACTTGAGAAACATAACCACTGTCTTTCCCAACTATTTTTTAAAAGATTATAATATTCTATATATACAAAAGCAGAGGAACTGTAGTGTTTGGGGCGTTTTTTAATATTTTTACTTCTGCAAAATTGTTATATGTAAATTTCAAATGTGAATCACTGGAAATTCACATAATGTGTATATAATAAAATTCAGTTCAGTACCAAAAATTTATTGTATCATTTACCATATATTTATCCTAATTAAATCACACCTATTCTCTTCCTTTCTGGTAAACACTATTTGGTCATAGAGTTAAAAGAAAAGACATCTTGGGCTGGAGTGGTGGCACAAGCGGTAGGGTATTTGCCTTGCACATGCTAACGTAGGAAAAACCTTGATTTTATCCCAGGCAACATATATGGTCCCCCATGCCAGGAGTGATTTCTGAATGCAGAGCCAGGAGTAACACCTGAGCATCATAGGTTGGGCCCAAAAACCGAAAACAAACTAACAAAAAAGATATCTTGTTTCGTTTACCTATATACCATGTAGAGAAATATGAAATCATATGCTAGTCTGCTTTATTTAACTTAATATAGTATTGTCTGGTACAGTATTTCTTAAATTTTGATCATGGGCCCTTTTCCACTTTGCCTTCTACATGTGCCCTTCTCAATCAAAACCACAGTTTCAGGTCATGTGTGCCCCCTCTCCACAATTATGTGATTATTTTTACCAGTGGCAAACTTGAACAATCCTGCTATCCAAAAGAATGTTCTTGATTTGATAATTGCTGCTCCAGTTCCATACATGTTACTGCATATGTAAATAATTCTTATGCTTTTAGAAATAATTGATACTCATTAGCATGTATTTATTCTACATTTCTGTCTATTTCCTCTTGCATTCCTTCTTAAGCTTGGATTTTGTAAATAATGCTGAAAATTTACAGAGATGTATAAATATCCTAATATTCATGTTTTGGAGTTTAAGTGTATATTGGTTGGAAAGATTTTTTTAATTTAATTTTTATTGTGATTTATTTTTATTTATTGTGTTATTATTGTTCAAGGAATTATCAAACTTTTCCCAAAATGGTTATACTAATTTACCTTTCCACTAAGAGTTCACTCTTCTCCACATTCTCTCATATTCTCTTGGGATTTTACATATTCTCATAACTCTTGGGTTTTAAAAATTGAGATTTTACAAATATTGAGATTTTACAAATCTCTTGGGATTACATATTCTCATAACTCTTGGGATTTTACAAATTCTCACAGGTGTGAGGAAGTGATATTTTATTGTTTTGATAGATTTTTTCAATTTGTAAGAGATGAAGAGTATGTTGCCATAATTAAAGTTGAACTTTAACATATTATGAATTATAATATGAAAAATGACTACTACATCTAATTACTTTGAATTTATTTTTTTTCTAAAGATACTTCTAACCTCATGATTTTCCGTCTTACCCAGTGTTTAATACTGAAGCTCTTACCAACCCCTTTATAGAAGATGCAGACATTCAAAGAATTTGATAGAATTCATGTATTTGAAAGGCTTTTTAGAGGTCACAGCAGAAAAAATCAATAACTTTTATAGTAATAGAAATAGAGTTTGACTGGAGAGGGAGGTTGCAGCTGGACCCAGAAGACCCCACATATCAGGACTCCTGCTCCTCTTCTACTGGTATGGCTTAGAATCTGGGCAGACAGATGGCCAAAGGCCTCCTGGGCTGACCACTTGGTCCAGGAGACCGAGATTCCCTCATGTCTGACTGGCCTTCAGGGCCATGTCTGGCAACTGGGCTCTGGGGTGAGGAGGGAGGAGGGAAACCTCTCCTCTATTAATTTTCAAACTGGAAAGGGAGGCTGCAGCTGGACCCAGAAGACCCCACATGTCAGTATTTTTGCTCCTCTTCTACTGGCATGGTTGGGAATCTGGGAAACAGCTGGCCAAAAGCCTCCTGGGCTGACCACTTAGTCCAGGAGACCAATATCCCCCCATGTCAGACTGGCATTCAGGGCCAGGTCTGGCAACTGGGCTCTGGGGGTAGAGGGGAGGAGAAAAACTCCTCCCCTATGCATACTGGACCTCACTGCAGCTGTGTTTTTTCTTACTAATAACTCATTTTCAAAACAAATATACTTTTAAAGCATTATCTAAAAATGTTCTTTATTCTAGACGTTCCTAGGAAAGGAAATGGAATGCCAAAGATTTGGATAACACTCAAATAGATCTTTAAATTCAGTCTATATGTGGACGTGACTTTCTGCACTGACTCCAACCCAAAGCCATAAACATATATATATAGCCCCTATCATGTATTGCCTCTCCCCTACCCCTGTGTCTCTCCTATCCCCTCATCTCCCAATCCTGATGTCTTCCCCTAATTAAACTCTCTTTACCCTTAGTTCCGAACTCGGTAGGCACCAAGACCGACCTCCTGCCCCAACAGACCACCTTCCAGCTCCTCAGTGAAAGACACCCTCTTAGTTCCCGTTCTCATGCCTCAGCAAAGAACTACAACCAGCACTCCTGCTGACTCATGCTTGATGGCCCCTCTCACCCCCACCAAATCGTGGACTGTTGCGTGATACAGGAATCAGCTTCAGCAAAACCCCCACCTCAAGGACACTATAGGGTTCCGTAACACCGCAAAGCATGTCTCAAACTCAATTCCAAGGCCTGTGATTACGAAAAGTACCTTGGCTTTTACTTCCCACAAGAATATATCAAAAGACCTAATTGGGAGTCCTATCTTGCCTGTGGAAACTTAATACCTGTATAATAATACATCTTAAGATATGTATTCCTAAATATACAGGTAGCCTCCTCCACCACTTGTTTTATTCAAATACCTTTTCTTTTTAACTCAGTTTTATTTATTTGTTCTATTTTAATATATACATCTTTTCTCTATTCTTACCATTTTTCGTGCTGCTTGGTACAAAAAGCCTTGACTGGGATAAAAGCTCAGATCAAAACCAGACCACAGAGACTGTGTGTGCAGCCTGTCATACTTACTCAGAATAGCATCAGCAACACAGTATGATACCATAAGTTTTTGTATGGGCACAGTAAACAAAAAAGGGGAAACCAAAGACACAAAAACAAGATCTTATCTTCTAGGGATAATAACTCACACTTTTTATAGCAGAAGAGTGCCTCTCATCCTGAACATGTGTCATGTGGATACAATGCAGTCTCCAGGAGATTGGACAGTGTTAGTCCAATCCTACATCCCAGATCCCAGATGCCTAAGACTAGGTTGTCCTATCACATCACCTAACACTAAATGGAAATCAGAAGAGGTATTGTCCTTTGAATTGTGAAAAATAAGAGCAGCAGCAACAGAAAACTGACTTTGATAACTGTGACTGAAGAGAACCTACCTTGGGACCAATAAGGAAAACCCTACCGTAGTCTGTAGCCCAGTACTCCAACTACAACAACAACAACAACAATAAGATGTCTTATTGCAGAGGCCCAACCTGGACAACAGAGAGTGAGCAGAACATTTGGATCCATAATATCCTAGGCTTTGGCATAGGGACTGAACGAAAACAGGGAGCAAGTGTTACAGAAGACTGAACACAACAACAATGCTGGATAGGAACCTCTAGAACCTTAAAGACTCTAACCTAGACACTGACCTATAACCTGTGCAAATACCAAGATCACTAGCTACAGTGGCTTGACTTTCTCACACACAACTGAGAGGAAAGTTTCCTGGCACCATACAAAAGCCTTTGGGATGGGGTAATGAGTATATATGGGGCCAGGAGTTGATCCCATGCTTCAAGGATGAAGAAACCCTGAATCTGTTAGGCCATGGGAATTCCCTTTCTTCCCCAATGCTCACTGTGCCTATGCAAAAAAAAAAAGTGGTGGGAAAGCCAAACCCTGCTACTTCAGCACCCCTACTTTTTCTTGTTTTGTTTTAATTTGTTAGTTTTTTACTTTATTTTCCTTCTCTATTTTCTTCCACTTTTTTCTTTCTTTTTTACTCTTGTGATTATTATTTAGTGATTTATTTTTATTTGCCAGGTTCATTTGTTTTCTTTTCTCTTCCATTTTTTTCCTCTTTTTCTTTTTTTGGTAGATGCTACCAAATTTTTTTCTCCCTTTTTTCTTATCCTTTTTATCTCCAATGACAGTGGAATGGATGCTCAATCTACAACAAGCTGTAAAGTGGAGACCAGTTGCACTAGCATTCTGGGGGATAACAGAGGGAGATATGGGATACATGTTGGGAAAAGGGGTGGAGGGAGGACAGCACTGGTGGTGGGAATGCCCCTCATTCATTGTCACTATATACCATAAATGATGCAGTGAAAGATTTGTAATGCACTTTGGTCACAATAAAAATTAAAAAAAGAAATAGAGTTTGAATATATAATTGATCTTAAAATTATAAATTGTGCACTTAAGGCTGTATAAGTAATGTCTTCTTATGTATTACATTTATAAATTAAGTATCCATTATAAAAAACCATTATCTCAGGTAAAGTAAATTGAAGCACTTGAAAATGTATTTTTGTTTGTTTTTAATCACACATAGGTAAACTCTAGTCTGGTCATTTGACATTGCTTACACCATTTTGGAGAAAAGCTCGTATGTTTTACATAACACTAATCAAAATATATAGTTAGCATTTCAACAAGGATATATTGGTTCATAAACGCCAATATTAACCAAAATACTCAAAATACTCATATCATACAAATGATAAGAATATTACACTTAAAGCATACACTTTTTTTTTTTTTGCTTTTGGGCCACACCTGGTGACACTTAGGGGTTACTCCTGGCTATGAGCTCAGGAGTCGCTCCTGGCTTGGGGGAAACCGTGGTCTGTCCTAGGCTAGTGCTGGCAAGGCAGACACCTTACCTCTAGCGCCACCATGCCGGCCCCAAAACATACTCTTTTTTTTTTTTTTTTTGCTTTTTGGGCCACAACTGGTAGCACTCAGGGGGGTTACTCTAGCTCTGCACTCAGAAATCACTCCTGGCAGGCTCTGTGGACCATATGGGATGCCTGGGATCAATACTAGGTTGGCCTTATGCAAGGCAAATGCCTGATTCGCTGTGTTATTGCTGCAGCCCCTTAAAACATATTCTTATTACATTAGTGCTTCTTATAATGTGCTTGGGTCATCAGAAATGTCTTTGCCCTCATTTAAACAATTAACACAGAGTTAAAGTTCATCTAATGAACTTGAACATTTCCACAAAAGCAAATTTATACACCACATTACACAGATTTATTTACACAGGAAAAGCAATTGCTATTTATTTTATTTAATTAACAATGAAGGATAAATGACATCGGCAAAGAAGTATCAGCCAAAGGGGACCAAGTGTGTTTGTTGGAAGATCGCCTCATTAGCTACTTTCCAAAATATGTTCACTGGAGTGAAAAGTGATCATGTGACTAGCTGGATGACAAAACATCTGTTGTATTAGTTCCAATAAGGCTATTGGGAGTGTGAAAGGACAAAATGTCTTCTAACTTAAATAGGTTAAGTGGGATCTGAGAGATAGTCTATCATTTTTGGCCTTGTCCCTGGCTGCTATTTCTCTGAAAGTAGTAGTAGTAATAATAACTTGGAAAGTAAGAATAACGCCATTTAAAGTTTTATGCTATTTTTATAAGTAAATGATTTCCATCTGCTTTGTAATGAGTATAAATGCTGTGGCAGCAAATTGTCAAAAAACAACTGCTCCTATTCTTAAAAACACACACCAGGGACTGAATGTACTTACTATGTCTAAATGAAAGATATCAGTAATTTTAAGATATTTTTTGTTCTAAACATAATTATAATATTGTGTTGCTATAATGTTACATTATAAAGACACTTATGAAGACCCAAGCCTAATTGCCAAGCTATTAGTAAATGATGATGAAAAAAAGTTAAACACAGCTTTAACATTGCTGTGCTAATTTGCATCCAAGAGAGACTATTGTTAGTTATTGAGAAGTACTTCAAATTGTTATCTATAGAAAGGATGAAATATTTCTGTCATTTCTGTGTCACTTCTGACACAATCACACAGTATTTTTATGTAGAAAAATGACTCATTAAGGTATGTTGACAACTCATAAAGTGCAACATTACATTCTTTCTCCCTCTCCCTCATTTGCTCTTTATTTCTCTTTCTCACATAAACACAGTTTGTCTTAGTAAGACTGAATAAATAAATATGAGTTAAATAGCCAAATCTGCTATTATTTCAAAAGGAAGAAAAATGTTTGTTTGCTGTAGTCCATTGGTAAATTGTCTACTTAATTACAGCTCGAGTAAGGGGAGGAAAAGAGAGTGAGAGATTAACATACTCTCCAGACAAAGCAGTTTTCTCCAGGGTCAGAGAGAGCCCCAGTACATATACGAGAGTTAAGGTATGAAAGTTTAAGAATACACATCTCAAGAGGGGAGATTTGGGCGACAATACTTGGCGACCATGTACCTAGGCAACATATATGTCTAGCATCTAATTTCCAGCTGAACAGTGACTAGCTCCTGTCAGGGTCTTCCTGGGATCCAGGTACTGTATCCAGCAAGCCGTCCTAGTTGCCAAACAATCTCAGGGGGCTGAAACCTCCTGGGAAGACTACTTTCACAATCAAGAGTGAACAACCCTGTGAAGGGTTGAGGGGAGGAGAGATAATCGCTGCAGTGCCAACAAATACTCAGACACAACGGGGGTTCTGTCAGAGCAGTTCCAACTTTATTGAGCAGGCTCACAGGTTATATAGGGCAAAAGGAGGAAGCGAACAAGAGAAAGGGGCTCAGAATTAGCAAACATGTTTTTCTGCGATTTTGATGGTCGACCAGCTAGCACATCCTGTGATTGTTGTTCTGCTTCAGAAACTGACAGCCTGTTACTGAGCTGCTTGCTGACCTTCTGCAAACTACGTGCTGGGAACAGAGTCTGAAATGGCAGACAAAGTAGATCTTTGCTGTGACATAAACCAGGCATAGGCCAGATAATGGTGTGGGTGCAACAAGTTCCTATTAGCCTCTTGATAGATATGGCTCTTCCCTTTCTTCCACTTTCCCAAGCAAATGTTAAACTTGTAATAATATTTAATTTATTAATATAAACTTATAGTATTTGCTTAATATCTTTGATTTGTCCAGCATTAGGTTTAGCACAATGAAGAGTAAAACATTTCACTATAAATATAAAGTAGAAAGATTTTTAGTTGATATTTTCTGCATAGATTTTATTGGTAGATTGTGAATTGATCAGTTTAGCAGATATTTATGGAGCTAAGTATTCTAGGAAGAGAAACAAGCTGTGCAAAGACGGGTAAGGCAGAAATATGGTAAATTTATTTAAAATAATGAGAAAATGTGTGTCAATGTATATGATTGAGTAAGAATGAGAGTAATAGGTAATGAAGACAGCATTGACAAAGATGAAGTTCTGGTAAGTCATTGGAAACTCTGTCTCTGTTATATTAAAAAACATGAGGTACTCATACCACATATATTTAGATATGTATGCATTACGTATATGTACGTATTATGTATCTATATGTATCTAGGTAAACATAGTAAATTAATTAGCATACATAATCTTATTATTCCCTGCATCTATTGAGTTAGCGTGGAAAGAATTGCATATATCACCAAGAATTGAAAATACGTATTATGGATATTTATAATGCAATCATAAGTATTAAATAAACAGTTTGAAGAGCCTAAATATTTACTTGAGCTGAAAAATTGTACAAGAGTAAAGTACTTGACTGGCATCCAGCCAACCCTCCCTGGAACCACCATATGGTTCCCTGAGCACAAAGACAGGAGTAACTCTTTACCACTGCCAGATTTGGTCCCCAAACAAAAATATTAACAGATAGTGTTTAAAAATAATTTTAAAAGGCAAAGTTCTTTATCAAAATAAACTTCACACAGCAGTAACTATTTTGTACTAAAGGCAAAGTGAATAAATCTCTAATATATAGATATCCTTCTTAATTTTTTTTGGTTTTTTTTTTACATTTTTGTTTTTTTTTTCCTTTTATTTTTTTTTTTTTTTTTTTTTGGTGAGAGGTCGTCCCAGCCATGCTTAATGATTATTCTAGGTTCTGCAATCAAGGATCACTCCTACTAGGACTGAAGGGACCATATGCAAAGCTGCAGATCAAATTTGTTTAGTCTCAAACTATACCAATCTTTTGCTTGCTGTACTATCTCACTGACCCCGGGAATGTCCATTTTTAGCTGTAAAACTACACCTTATTGGCAATAGTTTAACTTTTTTTTTGGTTCGTCATTTCTGTACCCTCTCTAAATTAACTGACAATATAATTAGGTATTGACGGTTAAATGAATTGTAGAAGAGATGATTCTTTGTCACGCACAAATATATAATCAAATGAATTTCCCATTTTGGGGGCCCAAACCCAGCTGTACTCAGGGGTTACTCCTGTCTCAGAGCTCCGAAAATTTCTCCTGTCAGGCTCAGGGAACCATATGGGATACCAGGTGTAGAGTATTCTTGGAATTATGTTCTTAGTTCTGTGCCTGTAGTCCCACCTGGATCTTCCAGGTGAGGGCAATTGAGTGTGAAATAAAAGAGCTTGTGGGGAAGGCCAGAGAGGCTTTTTTGCCAGAGCTGAGGGCTTGTTTGGTTTGCTTTTTGGAGCTGGCTGCAACTGACAAAAGACTCTCTTTGCTGAACCTTTGGTCCCCTAATTTTTTGCCTTTGTTGATTATTTACTCCGGATATTATTACCAAGGTCTCCCCCAAAAGGGGGGATGGAAGAATGGGATTTAATTTATCTTTCTGGGAACTATTTTTGGACTCAGAAACAATAAGGAGTTCAACAT
The DNA here is from genome assembly GCF_024139225.1 of Suncus etruscus. NCBI lineage: Eukaryota > Metazoa > Chordata > Mammalia > Eulipotyphla > Soricidae > Suncus > Suncus etruscus. The sequence goes on from NC_064868.1 coordinate 108,588,433, forward strand.
CCACCAACACCAGGGATTGAACTCGATTGGCCACATGTAAAGCAAACATCCTATCCTCTGTGACCCCTTTTCCAGATCTTTTAGCCCTTTGTGTAATATCAGTCCTTCCAAGAAAATGGAAATATATCATCAGTCTTTATTGAAAATGTATTTCCTAGGCACTCTAATTTTCTTATAGAATATCACAGAAAAGAACTAGCAGAAGAAATTCAAAACATATACTCAGCCTTCACACGTGAGACCAAATGTAGAGAATAATTAAAAGTAATAATTAAATAATGATTAAATAATTAATATTCAGATAGTATTAGAGAATATAAAACATGAATCCATTTCATACAATATTAGTAAAATGAAAAATAAAAATGCAATAACTAGATGGCAATTGTCAATGTGAATTCAAACATGTCATGAGCTAGACCAGTTTATCTTAAGCCACAAGCAATTTGTACTTAAATCAAAAAATACATAATTTAAATATGACACAAGTCAAGTATAACTATTGATTGCACTATTTTTAGTTTGAAGACAAAAGTACTTTTTAAATTAAACATTTTTAAAATGTTCTAATTCTGGAGTTGTCTTAGCATCTAGTTGGGAAGAAATATGCATTAATTCATTGAAAAAGATTAGCAGTTATGAAAACTTTTTTTAAGATGATATAAATATATGACTGCCAAAATTAACTCATTATTGCCTGGACTATTGTAGTTTGCTTATGTATGTGCTGAAGAGATGCACACAAAAGAGAGTTTGAGACTTAAAAAAATCTAGGAAAAGTCAGCCAGCCACAAATCTGACTAATTTCCTTCTGCTGCAAGTTTTATATCAAAAGAAAGTTTTCTGGGTACCATGGATGGTAAAACAGTGAATGATAAACAAAAATAAATAAATAAAAATAAAATAGCAAATGGTCATTAACCTCCTAAAGAAAACTTGAATGAGAATATTTAGCTGTCAATATCTAGAGTTATTTCAATATTATTTTGGGGAGAAATGTTCCAAATTTAAATGTCCAATTAATTATTCTTGACACAGAACGTGTGTTATGACAAATAGAAAGCTAAAATTTAATCATGAAGTGCATCCTTTATTTTATACTACCCTATTATAGATTTGTGTTCATTCTGACATTTTGTGGTTAATTCTAGCCAATACCTGTTCTCTTTTCTAGGTTTTATATATGTTAAAAATGTAAGAATATACATACTCATTTACATATCAGCTTGTTTGCATGTCATTTTATTCTCTAAATATACTATACAATTATATTGAAAATGTTTTCTAAATTTATTTTTATTTCCAATCACAAAGTTGAGAAAAATACACAAAGTTTATTGAATTGCCTTTTCTGACAGTTATGTTTCTGACACTGAACTCAAAAAGTTATTTGGCCTACTTATTAGGCAAATTTATTGAATAAACTGTTAATAGGAAAGAAATTTCACTAATTTTATATTAAAATTCAGATATAGTACCTCTTAACAATATAAAAATGCTTCTCTTACTTTTAGAAACATATATACTACATAATAACTTGCAAAGTGCGTTCATATTTAAAAGAGGGAAGGGGTATCACTGATAGCAGTCTAGATAAAACCATGAGTGAATTGCTAACTTAATTTTAATTCTTTCATGCTGGTTAATTTATCTTTTTTAATAAAAGGGTTAGTATTCATATATCTGATAGGAAAATACATTTTTATTGCTTGTATCTCTGAAGGCCTTGGGAATCTTCATTTTAAATGATTAATGTGATTCATATAAAATGGAGATGTTGAAGCAAATAGATTTAAGTATATCTTATCTGTTTGTAGCATCCTAAATGCATTTTAAATAAGAAATGTGTTTATTTTATGTATGTGTAAATTTCTGTAGATTTGATAAATATATTAAGCTTATACAACCTACATCTATTGTTTATTTTAAGGCCGAATTTTTACTTAAGTAACAATATTTGCAACTTATTTTATTTCAAAATCTCAGTTATTATGTTTTAGCTGGTAATATTTGTCTTGTGATATTTTTACTTAGATTTATGGAAAAAGAAAAAGAATAAAGCAAATATATGCGCTCTCATTGCATACTGCTTTTATTTAAATTTAACAAACATGATTCAATTTTTTACATGACTTGCAGATTTTCACTAACTGAACAATAATAGTTCAAAGTGAAAACTTTGACATTTTTCAGTAATTTAAAAATAATCTCAATTTCAAACAATGCAGCATCAGATTGTTTCATTGGCTATTTTTATGACTAGTTAAAGTATTAGTGCCCCACCTCACACACTTCCAAATACTGAAGAAATAGAATACTCAAAAACTTATCTTAATACAGCATTATCTTTATATCAAAGTCAAAAATTACACTGAGATAAATACAGATCAAATTTCCCTGATATGTATAGATTTGAAAACTTAGCAGCATTGCATCATATTAAATCCAAAGCATAAAAACTCATACATCATGATCAAATGCATTTTATTAATATGGTTCAATGTAAGATATATTGATAGAGTGAAATGAGACATTGTATGTAATAAGTATTAAATATAAAGCAAAGCATATTGTAAAATAAAGCATACTCGATGGGGAAAGAAAATCTCAATGAATGAGTTATGGCAAAAATTTGCTTCAGTAATTCAAAGGCCATATGTCACTTGCCAACAGCTAATATCATGATCAGCAATGAATGTTTGGACACTTGTACAATAAGTTCAAAAACAAGAGTAGCCTCACCTGTTCAGTTCACCATAAGAAAAAAGGGCAAGGAAAAAAAGAAAATGCAGGTCCAAGTATGTAGGAAATACAGTAAGTAGGGCACTTACTTTGAAGGCATCTAACTTGAGTTTAATCACCAACACTAGATATGGTCTCCTGCAATTCCTGAAGTAAGTACTGAACAAAGAGCAAGAAATAAAGAAAAGAAAGACAGAAATAAAAGCATAAAGAAGAAAGGAAGGAAGGAAGGAAGGGAGGGAGGGAGGGAGGGAGGGAGGGAGGGAGGGAGGGAGGGAGGGAGGAAGGAAGGAAGGAAGGAAGGAAGGAAGGAAGGAAGGAAGGAAGGAAGGAAGGAAGGAAGGAAGGAAGGAAGGAAGGAAGGAAGGAAGGAAGGAAGGAAGGAAGGAAGGAAGGAAGGGAAAGAAAGCAGAAAGAAGACAAAATAATAAAGGGAACCATATCAAAATGTATTAATAAAACTTTTTATTTTAAACTGAATGAAATCCTTATATATCATGAAAAATTATTAAAACATAAATGTTCTAAATAGTGTTAATTACTTAATTAACAAAATCAAAATCAACATAGAATTGTATGTTGCAGAGGTGGAAGAGAAAGTATAGGAGTTAAGACATTTGCCTAGCATGTCAACACTTTTCCAAAATCTAGAATTACATAGGCTTCCCCAACCACCACCAGGAGTGACCTCCGTCAACAAATAGCCTTAGTAAATCTCTGATTGTGCTCCAGTATTAATTAATTAAAATATAATACAGTCCTATATATTAATAAAGGAATATCTGAAAAAGAAATTGAAAACACTTTCACAATATAATGAGTAAAATATAAATCAATTTAATCAAGATAGTGCAAATCTGTTCACTAAATGCTATAAATTTGGTAAAAGAAATCGAAGCACAAAGAAAGATATTCTAATTTTTTTATTTAGAATAATGATAGTGTCATATTACCCAAAGCTATCTATACATGTAACATAATCTCTACCAAGTTTCCGATTTAATATTTCACATAAGTGGAAATATCTATTGTTTAATTTTTGTGGAATTCATATGGAAACAAAATCCTGAGAAATAAAGCTGGAAGCAACAATTAAATGTTTAAATTTTTACTCCATCTATACTTACATATCTAAAATTTCTTGGCAAACAGAATGAATATAATTAAAATAATAAGATAGAGGTCTGAGTTCACTTTTTTCTTTTGCATGTGGCTGACCCATGCTGTCCCAGCATCACTTGTTGAAGAGACTTTCTTGCTCCATTGTGTTTCTTGCCCCTTTGTCAAATATTATTGATTGTATATCTTGGGGTCATTCTTTGAATATTGAAGTCTATTCCATTGATCGGAGGGTCTGTTTTTATTACAATATCATGCTATTTAATTATTATTGTATTTTTATACAATTTATATTTGGGGAAAGTGGTGCCTCCCATCTTTTCCCCCTAAGGGTTGTTTTAGCTATCCTTTTATCATTCCAAATAAATTTCAGAAATATTTGTTCCACATTTTTTAATGCCATGTGTATCTTTGGGGGAATTGCTTTAAATCTGTATGGGAATTATTGCAATTTTAATTATGTTAATCCTCAGAATCAAGAATGGGTTTATATGGCTCCATTTCCTTGTGTCCTTTTTCATTCCTTGGAGCAGTTGTTTTATAGTTGTATTTGTATAGATCACTCACTCCTTTACATTGATTCCAAGGTATTTGAATTTCTTTGGTGATATTGTGTATGGGATTGTTTTTAATGTCTATGTCTTCTCTATCATCATTTGTGTATAAGAAGGCCATTGATTTTGTGCACTAATTTTGTAGTCTGCCTATTTTCTTTACAAATTTATTGTTTCTAGAAGTTTTTTGTTAGATTCTTTAGGATTTTCTAAGTATATATCATGTCAAACAGTGAGTATTGCAGTGTATCATCTGCAAACAATAAGAGTTTGACTTCTTCCTTTCCTATATGGATACCACTGAAATTTTTTTCTTGCCTAATTGCTATGGCAAGTACCTTCAACACACCATGCATACATAACATCATGCACAAAGGTCAAATCGAATGAATTAAAGACTTTGATATCAGTCCTGGAACTCTAAGGTATATAGAAGAATATATAGGCAATACACTCCATTACATTGAAAGTAAATTTATCTTCCAGTAGGAATTACAAGAAGTGGGTAATTGGAGTTGGGAAAGTTGCACTGGTTAAGGGAGGGTGAGCATTTTATGGTTGAGACTCAATTCTGAACATTTTTGTAACTGTAATGCTTAATTAAAGAAAGTATTTTAAAAATAATGACAACAGTAACTTTTTTTTTGAGACATTCCTGGCATGCTCAGGGCTTACTTCCTACTGGCTTTCCATTCAGAGACCACTACTGGCGGAATTCAGGGGAATTGATATGGGTTGGTTGCTTGCAACAGAAGAACCTTACCTCTAGTATTATTGCTCTAGCACCTAGTCATCACTTAATGGCCAAGAACAATAGTAATATAGGTTATTTTCAGAAAGAACATATGTTCCCAAGTATATCAAAGATGATGGTTATTCCATTCTTATTGAACACTTTCCCCAGTCAATTTTTTAATCATCTTTGATGCTTAAACCTAACTGATGAAATATGATTTGTTATGTGTGAGAGTGAACACTTTGCATTTGCAAGATCAAGATTTTACCCATGGAACTTCATGATCCACTGAGCACTGCCAAGAGTGATCTCTGAGCACAGAGCAGGGAGGTGTCCCCAGCGATATTGGGTGTGGGCTTAAAAACAAGCAAGTAATATACATTAATTATGATTTTCAAAAAAGGTTTTTTGGGCAAGATGAATAGTATATTGGGTAGGGTGTTTGCCTTGTACATGGCCTAACCTGAGTTTGCTCTCACACCCCATATGGTCCCCAAGTACCATCAGGTGTAATTCCAGCATGCAGAGCAAGGAGTAACCCTTAAGCATCACTTACTTAGTATGTTTCAAACCAAACCAAAATAAAAAAGGTCTTATATGTAAGAATGGGAATCTCTTTATGTAAACAAGTTCATCTCAAAGTTCCATATTAGCATTTTAAATCCTATAAAAATTGTGTATTCTAACCTTATATGTGGCATCATAGATGGAAATTATTCCATATAGAGCAATTAACAATTAAATATAAAAATTGCAGAAATGACTGCATATTTGAGTTTTATATAAGTAAAATATGTATAAATTTGTTTCTAATTAAATAGAGCAAGATGATTTTGAAAGTTATACTTTATCTCAGTATAGATTGAAGATCTGAAAAGGTAAAATGGACTGAAGAGAAGGGACATTTGTTGGCATTTTTGTGGCAGGAATTAAGAAACAACATTGGACCCAAAACATTAGCAATTTCACACCTGGGACCAATATTATTGCAAGAAAATCATATTTACAATGATAAATATTATCCTTATTACCTTCTTCAATAAACTGAAAAATTAAGAGTAATGAACAATAAGGAATAAGAAAATAAATGGGTCATTGAATTTTATTTTAAATAAAGCACTCAGTTTGATATTTGAGAATCTACCATTTGAAAGATATCAATGTTATCTGATCCACACTTGTTATACCTAATGTTACAGAAATTTAAAACTCCGGAGGGTTTGATTTCATTTTCATTGAAATTCAATTATACAACTTGGTTAAGATTTTCAGTTTAAGATTTTCAAGAACTTCCATTTACTCTGAGTCTAGTGTTACACAGCTTATTTTTTTCACCAGACAACTAAGTCTGCAAATGGGTTAATCAGATCACCCCAATGCAATGGCAATGGTTTCAAAATACTTAGTGAACAGTTGTCATTGTCACTGATTTGTTGTTCTGTAACTTAAAGGAAAATTTGACATTAATGAACATGTGATGTCCCAACTTGTAAAGAACTACTTCTGTTCTGTAAATAACAAAGGTTTGAATTTCTCCTTAAAAATAAAAATTCCGTCAAAATGGGATGACTCAGAAATATGTCAACAGTAAGAGAACATAAAATAGAAAACAATAGAATACATATATATTATGCAGATCAATCATTGTTAAAAAGATGATAAATTTGAAATTATAAAATCTATTTTGAAGATTGTTTTGTTTAAGCGAACTTCTGCTATACAATTATTCTTTGATAATGAGCATTTTAATTTTATTAGACAGTTTACACCTTTCAATATTATTCTACTGAATGTACTATAGTACTTTATCTTTTAATGCATATCATTTTATTTTCACTATGGATTAGAGCTTCAATTATGTTAATTTTATTAAAACCATGTCCTTTTAAACATGTAATAAAATTTTAGTATTTTATAAAATGGCATACTAATTAGACCAGTTTATTTTATTTTGAACTTGATGAGTATATTTAATATAAGGTATCAAAATGTGCTGTGAATTCAAGTGATAAAATAATACTGATATATTAGGGTCAGAGTGGTGGTGCAAGAGGTAAGGCATTTGTCTTGCTCTGGACCATTGTTCAATCCCCCGGCATTCTATATGGTCCCCCAAGCCAGGAGTGATTTCTGAGAGCATAGCCAGGAGTAACCCCTGAGCATCACCTAGTGTGGCCTAAAAAGCAATAATAATAATAATAATAATAATACTGATATAGACAATATCTATAATATAATAATATGACAATGTATGTAGTAAAATAACATATAACTTTTAAATATGTTCTTAGGCTCTATAAAACTCTCAAAAGTTTTTAATTTTATTAGGATTTTTAGTACTAATTTTTATCTGAATAAGAAAACAATCATCTATCAACTTTTTATCAGGAATATCTCTGCAAAAATGCATATTATTTTTTGGGGGGGTCACATCTGGCAGCGCTCAGGGGTTACTCCTGGCTCTACACTCAGAAATCACTCCTGGCAGTCTCAGGGGACCATATCGAATGCCGGGATTCGAACCACTGACATTCTGCATGCATGGCAAACACTTTATCTCGATGCTATCCCTGGCCCGCCATAATACATGTTATTAATTGTTACAAAATTCTTTTACATGAATACCTATTAATACATCAATAATATTAATCATGGAAGAATTTGGTGATAAATAATGTTTTCTCCATAACAGGCACTGTACAATGTTGTATTCCAATATAGATTTAGAAGACTTAATTTTAGTCTATTTTTACTTTAGTATATCATTGATTTATCTCAACTTCAGTACTATCATCTTTAAAAACACATAATAAGCATATCTAACTAATATTTTTGTGGTAAATAAACGTAAAAATGAATGAAAAGTACACATAATAAAAATGTTCAGTATGTGGAAGATTGCATGATGAATATGAAGATGAAGGTGGTAATATATTATTTTTCTCCAGCTATTTTAACATTTTATTTCATCTTTATATAGTTGATAGCACATATAGTGTAACTCAAAAGTATTAATCTAATTTAAAAGATATATCAATTTATAATCAGAGATGATATAAATGGATATTTTATTTTAAAAGAAACCAGTGGTACCAGAAATATATCCTTGGGAGACAGTTTGGGGTTTCATATGTTAAGTTTTGCGATACTACATTGCTGTGATTTGTTTCCTTATTCTTATGAGAGATCAGGGGAAAAATAATAACTTCTTTTTTTTCCTTTTGGGTCATACCCAATGGCACTCAGGAGTTACTCCTTTTCTGGGCTCAGAAACTACTCCTGAAAAACTCAACGGCCCATATGGGATAGTGTGGATTTAACCTCAGTTGGATGCATGCAAAGCAATTGCCCTATCCGATGTGCTTTGGTTCTGGGCACAGAAAAATCATAACTTTCAAGTAAAGAGAAACTTATCTTTAAGTCTAAATAGTTAATCTATCAAAAGCCCTTTAAATGAAATATCATAGTTTTGGGCGGTGCCACACTTAATGGTGCTCAGGAGTTACCCCTGGCTCTGCTCTCAGAAATTACTACAGGCAGGCTGGTGTCCATATGGGATACCAGGGATTAGACTTGGGTTGGCTGCTTATATGGCAAATGCCCTACCTGCTGTGCTATCCTGGAGGCTTGCTGAAGTTCTTTTTAATTAAAATTTCAGAATGTGGAGGAGCAAGAAGATGACTTAAATCCTTAGACTGGATGAATTGTATACTGGATCTCCCTCCAGGTTCTAGCCTGTCAAAATATGACCCACTAAGAAACAATCTGAGCTTAGAGTATTCCTGAAACACTGACAGGTGTGTTCTCCTTCCTCAAAAAATAAACAAAAATTTATATATGGCATTATTTAACTAAAATATGAAATTAATGAATGAAAATAGGTAAATGATGGACCAATATTATGATACAAGAGATATAAAAGTAAAATGCAATTTAAACAAGTGTCTGTGCCTATATTACTATATTCAAATGTTTTGTTTCTGACTTAAAAAGTAAATGCCAATAAACTACAATCCACACTTTGTCTACAGAAACAAAAATTTGATTTTATAAACAAATCAGGGGGCCTGAGGGATATCATGAGTGCCACTAGATATGCCCCCCCCCAAAAAAAACAAATCTAACTGTCATATAGAGATTTATAATGGCCTATTTTGTTGATGTTGTTTTTGTTGTTACTATTTTGGTTGGAGTGTTTGCGCCACACCCATACACAGAAACTGTCTCTGGGTCTGGGTGTAGAAATGACTCCTAGAAATGTTTAGGGATTCAAACAAGTGTTACAGTCCCTGTAGCTGTATGCAAGTATCTTGCTTTCTGTACTATCTCTCTGATATCTATTGAGTTATTTTACATATAACACTAATTATGGCATTATATAACAGTACTGTATTACATTATATTTATATCATATGATATGTTACTGATCAGATAAAACAAAATGGTGATAGTTTTTAAATATCAACAAAATGATTAGTAGTAGGTACATATCTAATTTAAGATTATTTACCTGTATGGGCCGGAGTCAAAGAACAGCAGGTAGAGCGCTTGCCTTGCATGTGCTCGACCTGAGTTTGGTCACTAGCATCCCATATGGCCACCTGAGCATGCCAGGAAAGCTTCCTGAGCAAAGCTAGGAGTAGCCCCTGAGCATCGCCTGGTGTAGTTTAAAAAAGAGACAAAAATTATTTGCCTGTAGACTAAGGAAAATATATTTATATTAAAAGCTATTTGTTTCTTTTTTTTTTACTTTATTTTAAAATAGCACATCATATGTTTGACATAGTTGAAAGTTAGACATTTGTTTCCAGATAAGTTGGAGCAGTTTTAGATAAAGAGAAGAAACAAAAGAAAGTAAAATCAGAGGCTAGCACTTTGTGTAAATTATTCAAATCAAATAAAGCCATTAATACAATTGCCAAAGGTTTAGTAAACTCTTGTTATTAGCTGTCCATTCTGTTAAATTTCTGTCCCTAGAAGAATGATAGCACCAAACAAATGAAGTTGTCCAGAAATGCAAAGTGCTATTACTGATACAACTTTTAGGGGTTACATACCTAACCCCTGAGCTGCCAGAACTCCTGGAAGAAGTAAAATATCAGGGGAGGATACTTGTATTCAATTCAAAAAGCCCAATACTATATAGCCCAATAAGATATTAGTGTACTTAAAGTTTGGTCAGATTGGTTTCCCAAAGAAAATCATAGAGATGTGCTGAAGCAGGGCCATAACCAAAATAGTGATTCTGGGTGATGGATGTGCAGGCATGGCTTTAGCAGGGAAGAATCTTGACCCCCTCGTCTCTCATGATTGTCAGCTTTCTGCTATATTGACAGTGCACCCATGCTATTTTTATAGTTTTGGTTTACATTTCTTTTGAGAAAAGAGTGAGTCTATGGAGTTTGCCTGTGAGAACAGGGTGACTGCATTTGTGGTTATGGGTATGGCTACCAGGCTTGCTGGAAAAAAGAAGATAAGGGATGAGGGTGCCTGCACAAGTTTCAAAAAGCCCTGGTGATATCAGCCCAAATACTGGTGAACATGAAGTCTAGTTTAGATTGATGTCTCTGTAGATAATCTTAGAGGGGTGCTAAGTCAGGGCCATAGTCAAAACTGTGATTCTGGGTGATAGATGCAGCCAGTGTGGCTTTTGCAGAGCAGGGATTGGTCTGCCTTTACCTACAGAGATTGCCAAAATACTAGGTTTTTTTCTTATAGTAAGCATCAGTAGTCACTTTGAATATTGTAAGATCTGATTTAGTTTTTGAAGTTTTCATTTTCTTTTATTCTGGTTTAATTGATTAAATATTAATTTCAAAATGGCATTTAAAAACTTCTGATCTATCAGAAATTTAGAAAACTAAAGTAAATGTTTTGAACTTCTGAGCCATGAAAATATTTCTTTTAAAAAGTTTCAGGGGAAAACCATTTCAATAACCCAGTCTTTCTATATAAACAACTCAATACAAAGTATAAAATAAAGTGTCTGGAGGGAAAAATTAAATGAAAAGTGAATAAATCTATCAAAACAATTTTTCTCTCCTAAATTGACATGACAATGTAGTTTCTTCCTCTGTTCTAACCCAAAAGGATCAAATAGTCAGATCAATGTCTATTTTATTGGACGATTATGGATTGGGGGCTGGAAGAAGTTCTCAGAGCTTATCTGGACAATTTTCTTACGTTCAGGTGAGAATATCTTTATATATTATATATTATGCAGGGTGTTAGAGAAAACAGACTGCAAATAAAATAGTATTTACTGCAAAAATATGACATTTGTATATAAGATCTGGCATGTTATTTTGCCTATGTCTTGTACTACTCTCTGTGTAACTTCTATGATTATTATTCACAATAGACGTCATGCCCTAAGCTTCTGCCCACAGTAAGAATAGCTGTAACTACCCTGCTCCTGCCTGTGCTGACTCATAAATTCTCAGAGGGCATCTTTGGCATCCAGAAATCCGTATCATCATAAGCACTATTCTGAGATTATCAATAAGAACATCCATTGTTGTTCAGGCCACCTAAAATTTGTGACTTCTTCCTTATCTAACATGAAGTGCAAGTAAATAAAAAATGAAGAAATTTGGTCAAATAAATTGAGAAAGATATATGCCCAAGGAATTCCTAAATATAAAGTAACTTCTGATAGTGAGACAATTTCAGAGCAAAAGTTTCTTGAAATTCACTGAACTAAGAAAATAATGAAAATATACATTAAACATTTCAAGGAAATATTCGAGGTAAACAACACAATAGTATGGCCCAACAGCAGAATCAAAGCGGTGAAAACTGGAATAAGTGACTTAGCGGTCAAGCACAGAATACATTATCATTGAAAAAGGCATTGCAAAACATTTTTAAAAGAAGAAAAATATATTCTTTTTTATTTTTAAATTTCTTTTTTTTAGGTTTTTCGGACTACACCCATTTGATGCTCAGGGATTACTCCTGGCTAAGCATTCAGAAATTGCCCTGGCTTGGGGGGACCATATGGTATACCGGAGGATAGAACCGTGGTCCTTCCCTGGCTAGCGCTTGCAAGGCAGACACCTTACCTCTAGCGCCAACTCGCCGGCCCCAAAAAATATATTCTTAATAGATAACAAGAGAAATAACCTCTATATCATACAGTTTTCAGTAGAAAAAAGGGAAAAAAGGGAAGAATGGCTGGTTAGAAGAAATAATAAATGAAACTTCTCTCATGAGAATATTTGTGCATGATTTAGGATGCCTAAAATGTAGAAAAAATAAAAGTGGAAACTACAATCAGAAGTCACAGAACTAAAATTTTGCTAGTTGAAATTACAAATAATTGAAGGCTTCAACAGTAGAGCAAGAGTGACTGAGGATAAAATCAGAATGCAGGAAAGTTCTATAACACAATTGAAGATGGAAAATATTTTCAAAATAAATAAACAATACACCAGAGAACTATGGGATGAGTTGATGAGAAACAATTTAAGAATCATCAGAATCCTAAAAGAATATGAAGAAGAATTTTATGAAGATAGTAAATCAAAGGGCTCATAAATGAGAAGTTCTCAGAGCAAAGGACCACAAGGACCCAGATTCAAGAATCCCAAATGCCCAAAAAGATCCAAATAAAACCAAAAACATTATGAAATTGGTGAGAAGAAAAGACACTCTCATTCAGAGCTGGTCGGAATTCCCAATCATTTTGGAAAATTATATGTACATTTCTTTTTTAAAATGTAGGATGTGAGTTTCTATATTACCCAGCCATTCTACTCTATGGCATCTATCTTAAGTGATCCAAAACTATTCTGATAAGCATTTGTACCTAATGTTCATTTAAGCTATTATAACTATAACAAAAAAAATTAGAAACAGCCCAAATGTGCAAGAATAGATGAATAAATCAAGAAACTATGGCATTAGGAACACAAAAATACAATACAAAAATCTCTTCCTTACACCTATATTCATCGCAGCACTATTTACCATAGCAAGACTCTGGAAACAACCAAGACGCCCTTCAACAGATGAATGATTAAAGAAACTGTGGTATTATGCAGCCATCAGGAGAGATGAAGTCATGACATTTTCCTATACATGAATGTACATGGAATCTATTATGCTGAGTGAAATAAGTCAGAGAGAGAAAGAGAAAAATGCAGAGTGGTCTCACTTATCTATGGGTTTTAAGAAAAATAAAAGACATTCTTGCAATAATTTTCAGAGACGAAAGACAGGAGGGCTGAAAGTTACAGCCCACTTCATTAACCTCACCATAAAGAGTGATGATTTTAGTTAAAGAAATAACTACATTGCGAACTATCCTAACAATAAGAATGTATGAGGGAAATAGAAAGCCTGTCTAGATTGCAGGTGGGGGCGGAGTGGGGAGGAGGGATATTTGGGACATTCGTGGTAGGAATGTTGCACTGGTGATGGGGGGGTGTCCTCTTATATAATTAAAACCCAACCACAATCATGTTTGTAACCAAGGTGTTTAAATAAAATATTATTAACAAATGAAACTATGACACATATATACAATGGACTAATATTAATCCCAAGAAAATATAAAATTGTGCAATTTGTTACTATGTGTTTAGATCTAGAGAGTATCAAGCTGAATGAAATTAGCCAATAAGAGAGGGACTCACAAAATGATCTCTCATATATGGGCTAAAAAAGCTATGGTACTGGAATGATAGATACACAAATGAAACAGAGAGAACATGTATTAGTTAAGAAATTTTCTATTAGGTGATATGGAAATAGAGGTGATAGCACAGCAGTGGGACATTTGCCTTGTATGTGGCTGACCAGGGAGAGACCTGTTGGATTTCCGGCATCCTATATGGTTCCCCAGCCTGTTGGGGCAATTTCTGAGTGCAGAGCCAGGAATAATCCTTGGGTGTGGCCCAAAAGCCAATCAATAAATCAATTATTTTTAAAGAACCTTTCTACTGGGGAGAATGAGTTGTGCATAAAGGGAGGATTGGGTTGGTAGTAGAGGAAATTGGATATTATAATGGAGGGTGTGGTGTTGGAAGTTTTATATATGAAACCATTTCAATAACAGTTTTGTAAATCATCGTTCTTAAATTATTTAAAATTAAAAAAATTATATTTAAAATAGAACTTCCACACAACCCATTTTGACTGCTAAACCACATACGCAGGCTTTCCTTCGATATGATCAATGTACCATATATTGACTACAATGCTTAAATAGATAGGATTTGAAATAAATCCTGATATTTAAGAATAAATAAATGGACAAAATTGTATATTTTTTACAATGGAGTACTTGAAATGCTATGACAAGATGATTCTTTGCAGTTTGCAACTTAGATGGAATTGGATGTATCATACTACAGTATATCCTTGGTATAGAGAGAGACAAAACAAGAGATTAGGTAGGTACTAAGTGATTACAGACTCTTCACCTTAAATTAAAGAATTTAATGCCAGACAACTATGGGGATAAACAAGGGAAATGAAGAGATGGAGAAGAACAATGTAAGGACATTAGTTGAAGGTCTTGAGTATTTTGATAAAGGTAATAGTTAAAAACAGTTTAAGATAAAAAAAAATGAGCTTTTACAGTTTTGTAAGAATGTGCCCTAAATTATTATATTCAAATTTAAATAAAATAAAACATACATCATGATCATTTTTAATGCTTGCTATTATATAGTGGTATCTCATTTTATTTTACATTTCCTTAGTGTTATGTGATGTTGGATATCTTTTCCTGTATTTATTTGCATTAGATTTTCTTCTTTCAAGATATGTATATATATATATATATATATATATGTGTGTGTGTGTGTGTGTGTGTGTGTCCTCCAATTTTAAATGTGTTTTCTACGGTATTGTTTTTTAATTTTTGTAATTTTTTTCATATTTATGTGTCTTTATCAAGCAAGGATTTTGCAGTCTTACTCTTTCCGTATCTTGCCTTTCATTTTATACCAGTAGATTTTCTGATTTGAATTTTGTTTTTTATATTTTATCTAAAATATCATTCTCCAAGATTACCTAAATATTTTACTGGATTATTTACCAGAAATTTTTTGTTTGTTTTTTTTTTTGGCCACACCCGGCAGTGCTCAGAGGTCACTTCTGGCTGTCTGCTTAGAAATAGCTCCTGGCAGACACGGGGGACCATATGGGACACTGGGATTTGAACCAACCACCTTTGATCCTGCACCGGCTGCTTGCAAGGCAAATGCCGCTGTGCTATCTCTCCGGGTCCTATTTACCAGAATTTTATTCATTTTACATTTTTCTTTTAAGACTGTGATTTACTTTTAGTTAACTTTTATGAAGACTTAAAAAGTCAATGTCTAGGTTCTCTTTTCATGTGGATACATATTTATTCCATGATGAAAATTTGTAAGGACAAACATTTCTCATGAAATATTCTGCTTGTTACATTAAATTGCCTATATGTGGATATCTCTGACATAATTTACTGTAATGTCCAATAAGAAATTTGAAAGAAAAAAATGACGAGTTTTGGACTTGTTAACAAGAAAAAAGAAAAGGTAAAACAAGACTCACATGAAGGTCTTTTTCACAGACACCAATTTAACAACAGAGAAGAAAAAATTCCCAAGTGTCTGGTTTCTTCGGTTGGCAGAAAAAATTAACAGATGAATTATTTTGACAATGGAAAAATAATTACACATATAAACAGACTTTAAAGGGATATAAATTCTAGAGTATATGATATATACTTTTATTTATTTATTTTTTAATTTATTTGGTTCTGAAAGCATTAGTATTCAGGGCTTATTCGAAGATGAGTGTTCAGGGATCACTCCTTACTGGGTTAGGACATCATATGTTGTGCCAGGGATTGACTCTGGGTTGACAAGTGCTCTACTCACTGTACTTTTACTTATGCTGCACATACTTTTCTGAAATTTCTGAAAGGATGAAGGTGGTGTGAGGCATTAAGGAGATTGGGGGTGGGTGGTCCTTATACAAAGAGGAAATCAGTGTGATTAATAGGACAAAAATAGCTGCTGTGTGTGTTTTTTCAATTTTGAGACTTTTACATAGAATTTTACTTCTACAGAAGGAGGTATATCTGGATAATGTTCATTCTTTAAGTTATGGATGAGGGAGATGAGAGATTTGACTCCCCAAATATGTAGGTTTTTTCCACATTTGCCTGTTACTCTGACTGAGACAGGTATTTTCTTTGAAACAGTCAGGTAACAAAGCACCCTCCTGCTACCCTCTCAATGTCAGAGAATTCTTGACATCTAGTAAAACCAAGAGACAGTATTTTAGAGTTACTTTTGGCATTGAAAAAAAGAGTCCTACCTGGATCCACTACAGACACAGAGAAGACTGGACCCCACCGGCACCTCCACCAAAAGAAGCTTCAACAGGAAAAAAAGTCTAGAAATTAAAATCAAAGATCAGGAAAAAAATCAAAGATAAAAGCTTCCCCTGACAACCGGTACATGCTACCAGACACATGTTCCCTGCATTTCCTCTATTGATATATATTTATGCTTTCATACTTTCATTCTAAAATGTGTACTAAGGTTCTTTCTACCATCATCTGAGAGGGTTGCTCATGTGTGCATTGCCAGCCTGTGCACATGGTGTCTGCATGCTCATGTTGCCTGCTTCTCTCTCTTGACATGCGTACTTGTAAGTATGTATACTTTACCTCTGGGATATATACTGGATCTCTATCCCTGTCTCTCCTCTCAATATCTCTATCTATCTCTTTTTCTTTCCTGTCACCATTGAGGAAAGCTGCCCACATGTGCTTCCTTGGCCTATGCACAGGGTGCTCACATGAACATGTAGCCCATATCTCATGTCTTTAGACGTGTACTTTCCTATTTTTGTGTTAAGTTTATACTGGCATTCTCTCTGTCTTTGGAGAAGTCTGTGTTCTCTCACGAATGCATTATTCTCTCTGATTTACACCTTCATCTTCCTGAGAATTTCCAAATAAAACTGTTCTTATTTCATTTTTCATTGCTCGTTTCCTCCTAAAATTCTTTTCTGCAAAGTAACGAGATGAACCGGAAAGACCTGACCTTCTTTTTTCCTGCAAAGAGCAATTCCTCACTCTAATCTGAGTCCATCATTCCTAAGAAAGTCTCTTCAAGTGTTGAAGATTAACTCCCACATCAGGTAGAACAAGTGGAAGACAAATTCTGCTTGCTTCCTGCCTGCTGGGCCTGATGGTAATTGGTGTCTGTGTCATGCCATGAAACAGCTCACCAGAAATTTAATCTGTCATAGGTCTACCCAGATATCTCCAGGGTAGCAGAGGTAGGAAGAAAGTGGTAGATACCCTTCTTGAAATTCTCACCTTTCCTGTCCTCCCACTTCACCTAAGTCACCTCTATGACCCACAATGCACCATATTATATTCTTTCACTTTAGGAAAATGTTGCCAACATCCATATTTGTAATGCATGATTTCACCTTAACAAACTCCCTCCCATATACACACATAAAGCTATATATAAAGTCTCAGGCTGTGATAAAGTATTAATTTTGGAAAAGATCTAGTATGCGAATAATTTTATAAATACGATTGATAAGAATTCACCATTAAGGAGATTCTTGTATGTCAGCTACACCTATGTAATCTTGGTTCTCTACTGACTGGATAGGATTATGTTCTCTGCTCAACACCATAATATCTCTCCATCTTTCTTTATAGTTTTATTGAAATCATTTTTAAATCACTGTTTATTAGCTTTTAAAATCTGTTACTGGAAGAGGACAGAAAACTTGAAAAAATACTTTTAAAGCTTGGCA
This sequence comes from Suncus etruscus, assembly GCF_024139225.1. Taxonomy (NCBI): domain Eukaryota; kingdom Metazoa; phylum Chordata; class Mammalia; order Eulipotyphla; family Soricidae; genus Suncus; species Suncus etruscus. Next base: position 108,606,370 of record NC_064868.1, read on the forward strand.
GAGGTTAGTATTAATTTTCCTTTACAAAAAAAGATAAATTTCTTGCTCCAGCTTGAAGTCAAAACTCCCCAAGAACATTTTTTATTAGGTGGGGACTTGTTTCTAGAGTCTATTTTATTAAGTTTGATTTAGGAACATACTGATTGCTGCCCAGTAACTTAGGTAGATTATAGAATCCAAACCATACTAAGTACTCATGAAACATTTTAACAGTCCTAGCCCGACCATATATTTCCCCAGATAACTGAGGTCAAAATAAGAAGACAGTAGTACTCTTTTCTATAACCTCCCTTGTTCCCCATTTCAATCAAGTCACCTAGATCACTTGTTGAAATAGACATATATGTCAGGAGACTTACAGCATAATTTGTTTGTGAGCCCAAAGGAAAAACTGAAACAGAAGTCCAAAATCACTGGGAAGATCTAATATATTTTATATAATATCTTTATTTAAGTACCATGATTACAAACATGTTTGTAGTTGGGTTTCAGTCATTAGAAAAAAACACACCCTTTCACCAGTGCAAAATTCCCCAGTGGTGGGAATGAGATCTAATGCTTTAAGTAAAATAGATGTATTTGGGAAAGGAAGGTAGTGGAAAGAAAGAGTAGAGTAGAAAGAAATGCTCAAGAGAGTTCCTCAGCTTTGTGACAGTCATTTACCAAGAATGAGGAAATGCAACCTAAAGTAGCTTTCCCCATCATAGTCAAAGACATTTACCACCAGCCTGCAGAATACGTAAAACTCAATGTAGTAGCAACACAGAAGGCTTAGTTATAAAATAACACACAATACATATATATATGTCTTTATATATAAAATATATGTTTATATACATATATAAATATAAATATGTATGTATATATATGTATATAAAGTCTAAAGTCCTAGTGTTGGGTGTGGCCTTTCTTGGCATGGCACCTTTAGTCCTTTGGCTGCTAGGTTTGGAGAAGGGTAGAAGTGGTGAAATAATTTCACAGGCAATCAGTTAGAGTTTCAGAGGAGTCAGCCAGCTTTATTACATGGCTCTATCCACCATGTTCATTTCCAACCTGGCTTCCTAAGCTGCATCTCCACTGACTCTCTCCCTCTGTCTCTTTTTCTGCTTCGCTGCATATTTCCTTGCTGAGTTCCAGGCCCTGTCAGCTCCTGTTTAATAATCTCCAAGCCTCTTCCTCTCCCTGACTTTCTCTTATCACCTCTCTCCCCCCAGGAAGTATCCTCTACCCGCCCATTCTAGGTGTGGGCTGTTCTTTTCATTCAAGTGGGATAAACAGGAAGTTAGGGGAGAGGATACCCACATTCCAGAAGCTAGAAAAGGCTTCTAAAATTTAATAGACTATTGTTCCTATGTCCAGCCTATGAGTGTAATATGCTATTCAGTTTTGATCTATTGTAGTCTGCTAATATATCTTGTCATTTGTTTACCCTCAGTTTGTTTTCAGGATGGAATCTAGATGCACAATTTTGGTTATTCTACTTTCTTGATATAGAGTCCTTCAGTGCTTTTTGTCATTTCTTACAGTATTATAGATTTACTTTTCACTTTTGTTATGCGTATATTTCATGCTTGTTATGTTAATGAAGTTCTCTTCCAGATATGTTCTTCTGGACTCTGGATGAATCCTTTGTGCTTTTGAAATAATTTTTCCACCTAGTTTTCTGGCTATTATTTTTTTGAAGTGCTGTAACCAGTTCCATCTGGGTTTTTCATTATTTACCTTTGGATCCATTTCAATTCAAATATTTGTTAAAATGTGTATGTGAGTGTTTATGCATGTGGTCACCAGCTTTATGTCTGTTGATTTTTTTGTATTGTATTTTGTCCGTCTACATTGTGTATATTGTAAATAGTCCCTTCTTCCTCTCCTCTCTCTTTATTTATTTGTTCTTGCTGCCAAAACTAATCTTCTCTTCCAACAGCCCTTAACTTTATTTATGCAGAAACTCTCTTCTCTCCTCCAGTTACCCCCATGGACTTATACAAGCTTCTGTTTTTGACTTTAGAAGAGACTCACAGCTTTCAGAGTGTTGCTTCCAGTGAGGGTAATGAACCTTTGGTTTGGACTCCTCAAGACGTCACTGATGGCTAAAATGGCTTTCTGGATTCTTCTTTTATCCAGATCTTTTCAAATGGACTCAAAGAAGATATTCACCTCTTGTGTATATTTCTTATGGGTGTATTTCTTTGCTTTGTAGATGCCTCTACATCCTGTTTTCTTATGTAATTATGGTTCTCCCCCCCATTTTTAATTTTACTTTAGAAATCTACTTTATATAGCATTTTCTAGCATGTTATTTGTTGAAACTAACTTGATAACTCGTATTAGGAATGAAAAAGGAGACATCACTAGTGATATGGTAGAGATCCAAAGGGTAATCAGAAAATACTTTGAGAAACTATGCTACTAAAAATAAAAACGTGGAAGAAATGGATAAATTTTTGGACTCTTATAATCTTCCACGGTTGAATGAAAAGGATGTAGCATATCTAAATACACCCATCACTATTGATGAAATTAAGATCGTAATCAAATGTCTGCCCAAAAACAAAAGTCCAGGCCCAGATGGATTTACTAATGAATTCTTTCAAACCTTTCAAAAGGAACTTCTACCAATCCTGTCAATACTCTTTCATGAAATAAGAAAAACAGGAACATGTCCAAAATAGCTTTTATGAAGCCAACATCACCTTGATACCGAAACCAGACAGAGATGATACCAAAAAAGAAAATTACAGACCAATATGGCTAATGAATACAGATGCAAAGATTCTCAGTAAAATCCTGGCAAATAGGATTCAATGCCTCATTAAGAAAACCATCCATTACGATCGAGTATGTTTCATCCCAGGAATGCAAGGCTGGTTTAACATTTATAAATCTATCAACATAATACGCAACATCAACAATAAGAAAAATAAAAACCACATGATCATATCAATAGATACAGAGAAAGCATTTGATAAGTTCCAACACCCATACTTGATCAAAACTCTCAGCAAGATGGGAATGGAAGGAACCTTTCTCAATATAGTTAATGCTATCTACTGCAAGGCAGAGGCAAATATTGTCCTCAAAGGAGAAAAACTGAAAGCCTTTCTCTAAATTCTGGCACAAGACAAGGCTGTCCTCTCTCACCACTCCTATTCAACATAGCACTGGATGTACTCGCTATAGAGAGTCGGAAAATAAAAAATATCAAGGGAATACAGATAGGAAAGGAAGAAGTCAAGCTCTCGCTGTTTGCAGATGGCATGATACTCTACCTAGAAAACCTTAAAACCTCTATGTAAAAGCTTCTGGAAACAACAGACTCATATAGCAAGGTGGCAGGTTACAAAATTAACACACAAAAATCAATGGGCTTTCTATACACCAATAGTAATAAGGAAGAAATGGACATTAAGAAAACAACTCCATTCACAATAGTGCCACACAAACTCAAATATCTTGGAATCAACTTGACTAAAAATGTGAAGGACCTATACAAAGAAAACTATAAAACTCTGCTCCAAGAAATAAGAGAGGGCACACAGAAATGAAAATACATACCCTGCTCATGGATTGGCTGGATTAACATCATGAAAATGGCAATACTCCCCAAAGCATTGTACTGATTTAATTTGATCCCTATAAAGATACCCATGACATTCTTCAAAGAAGTGGACCAAGCATTTTGAAATTGATTTGGAACAATAAACACCCTAGAATAGCTAAAGCAATTATTGGGAAAAAGAATATGGAAGGAATTACTTTCCCCAATTTTAAACTGTACTACAAAGCAATAGTTATCAAAACAGCATGATATTGGAATAAAGATAGGCCCTCAGATCAGTAGAATAGGCTTGAATACTCAGAGAATGTTCCCCAGACATAGAATCACCTAATTTTTGATAAAGGAGGAAGAAATTCTAAATGGAGCAAAAAAAGCCTCTTCAACAATTGGTGTTGGCATAACTGGCTAGCCACTTGCAAAAAATTGAACTTAGACCCCCAGCTAACATCATGTACATAGGTTAAATCCAAATGGATGAAAGACCTAGATATCAGACCCAAAACCATAAGATATATAGAACAACACATAGGTAAAACACTCCAGGACATTGAGAGTAAAGGCATCTTCAAAGAGGAAACTGCACTCTCTAAGCAAGTGAAAGCAGAGATTAACAGATGGGAATATAGTAAACTGAGAAGCTTCTGCACCTCAAAAGAAATAGCGCCCAGGATACAAGAGCCCCCCAGTGAGTGGGAGAAACTATTCACCCAATACCCATCAAATAAGGGGCTAATCTCCAAAATATACAAGGCACTGACAGAAATTTACAAGAAAAACACATCTAATCCCATCAAAAAATGGGGAGAAGAAATGGACAGACACTTTGACAAAAATGAAATAGAAATGGCCAAAAGACACATGAAAAAATGCTCCACATCACTAATCATCAGGGAGATGCAAATCAAAGCAACTATGAGGTACCACCTCACACCCCAGAGATTGGCACACATCACAAAGAATGAGAACAAGCAGTGTTGGCGGTGATGTGGAGAGAAAGGAACTCTTATTCACTGCTGTTGGGAATGCCGTCTATTTCAGCCTTTATGGAAAGCAATATGGAGATTCCTCCAAAAACTAGAAATTGAGCTCCCATACAACCCAGCTATAGTACTCCTAGGAATATACCCTAGGAACACAAAAATACAATACAAAAACCCCTTCCTTACACCTATAAGCATTGCAGCACTATTTACCATAGCAAGACTCTAGAAACAACCAAGATACCCTTCAACAGATGAATGGCTAAAGAAACTGTGGTACATATTCACAATGGAATATTATGCAGCTGTCTGGAGAGACGAAATCATGAAATTTTCCTATACATGGATGTACACGGAATCTATTATGCTGAGTGAAATAAGTCAGAGTGAGAGAGAGAGAGAGAGAGAGAGAGAGAGAGAGAGAGAGAGAGAGAGACGCAGAATAGTCTCACTCATCTATGGGTTTTAAGAAAAATGAAAGACATTCTTGCAATAGTAACTTTCAGACACAAAAGAGAAAAGAGCTGGAATTTGCAGCTCACCTCATGAAGCTCACCACAAACAGCGATGAGTTTAATTAGATAAATAACTAAATTTTAAACTATCCTTATAATGAGAATGTTCGAGGGAAATAGAAAGCCTGTCTCAAGTACAGGCTGGGATTGTGTAGGAAGGAGGGAGATTGGGACATTGGTGATGGGAATGTTGCACTGGTGATGGGTGGTGTTCTTTACATGACTGAAACCCAAACACAATCATGTATGTAATAAGTTTTTTTAAACAAAAAAATGAGTTTTCTTGCCATCCTTGTTATGATTTGGAATAAACTTCATCTTGTCTGCAGGGCAGACTTCTTTGCATTACCTCCTAAGATCTTTAACTGGAAACTACCTTGTAACACTCCAATTACTTCATAAAATCTTCATAATCTACTAGATTCTTGATCTCTGAATTTCAGCTTTGTCATTTGATCACAAAGGAAGACTTTTTGGGAACTTTAAAAAAATAAACTTTTGTAACTGTGAAATTTTCTTGTCTGAAGCTTGTAGTTGGTTCCTTGACTCATGTTTTTGGGTAAGAATAGCTTTTTTATGGGTTTTAAGAAAAATGAAAGACATTCTTGCAATAATAATTTTCAGACACAAAAGAGAAAAGAGCTGGAAGTTCCAGCTCACCTCAGGAAGCTCACCACAAACAGGGATGAGTTTCGTTAGAGAAATAACTACATTGTGAACTATCCTAACAATGAGAATGCATGAGGGAACTAGAAAGCCTGTTTAGAGTACAGCCGTGGGTCGGGTGGGGAGGAGGGAGATTTGGGACATTGGTGATGGGAATGTTGCACTGGTGATGGGTGATGTTCTTTACATGACTGAAACCCAAGCACAATCATGTATGTAATCAAGGTGTTTAAATAAAATTAAAAAAGAAAAAAATAAGAATAGCTTTTTTAGGGCTAAAACTTTTTCTTTCCTTTTTTCCTTTTGATACACCTATGCATATTCTTCTATTCATTTAGTTTAGTTTTCCCCTTGTCTTTTCAGGGACTACTACTTACTTTTCATTTTGTTTTAACATTTTTATAGAATTAAGAACGGGAGGGGCCGGACCTGTTTTGCAGCAGTAGGACCTTTGCCTTGCATGTGGCTGACATATCATAGATCTCATTTCAATCCCCCAGAGTCCCATATGGTCTCCAAGCCAGGAGCGATTTCTGAGTGCATTGCCAGGAGTAAACCCTGAGCATCACTGGGTGTTGTCTCCAAACTACAAACAAAAAGAATTAAGAAGAGGGAGATGCAAATAAAGTCCTGTGTAAATTAGTCCTCATCTGTATAATATATATCTCAATTGTTTTCTTTTATATCAGTCCTCATATATATCTTAATTGGTTTCCGTCAGTCTTCTTTTCTCATTGCCTTTTCATCTATCTTTTTTTCCTTCCCTTTGAAGGGTGGGGCTTTGTTTTGATCTCAATAAATGCTAGTCATGAGGCCTGACCATCTAGTCTTGTGGTTTCACGTGGTGGAGCAACTGGCTTGTAGATGAATAGCTTGCACTGTAAGTTTGTTGCCTGCTAAAACCTTCATATCTGTGTGGATTATTTATTGAGGGGAATTACTACCTGACCAGCTTCTCTTATCCATCTGGGATAGGGGATATGGGATTCCTCTTTCCCCACTGGGACTGTGGAACGTTCAACCCAACATTCAACTAAAAGGTTTCCTTCTCTCATCACTTCTATTCAATATAGTATTGCAAGTACTTGACACAGCCAGCAATTAGATAAGAAAATCATCAGTGTCATCCAGGTAGGAAGGAAGAAGTTAGGCACTCACTATTTGTTGTTGATATGATACTATATTTCAGAATTACCAAATACTCCATACATAAAGCCTAGAAACAACAAGTTTGTATATTAAAGTTTCAGGCTACAAAATTAATATGATAAAGTCCATGGCTTCCATATAGGCAAATAATAAAATTGAAGAGATATTTGAAATATACCCATTCACAACTGTGCTCAAATAAACAAACACGTCTGAGTCAGTCTAAGATGTAAAAAACGTATCCGATTAAAGGTAAAAAAAATAAAGTAGCATACAAAACAAAAAAGGATAAAAGGAAATAGAAAAACACCTCTAGCTCATGAATTGGGAGGTTCATTAACATCAAAATTGCAATTGTTCCAGAAGTACTTTACAGATTTAATGCACGCCCTATAAAGATACCATGACATGCTTTCAATGAAAGATAAAAAAAACACTCCTGATATTCCTATTGAATAATAAAATCCCTCAAATAACTAATGTATTCTGAGAGGGGGGATGAGATAAATCACTCTACCTAACTTCAAATTGTACTATACATAGGTAATAATATAAGCAGTATGGCACTAGAATAAATATAGACCCTTAGAACAGTACATTAGAATTCAGTAGCCTGAGACTGACTTTCTAGAGCAGGGGTCTTGAAACTTTTTAAAGTGGGGGCCGGATTACGGTCCCTTAGAGAGCTGGAGGGCCGGACTATATGAGCTACTAATTCCTACTCACACTGCACATATCTTATATAAATAAAATGAAAACTATTTCTAAATAAACAGATCACGCACCAGTATTTCAATGGGAACTGTGGGCCTGTTTTTGGCTAATGAGATGGTCAATGTCCGGTTCCATATTTGTCACTGCCAGGTGTAACAAGTGATGCAAGTGGGCATCACTTAATATTGATCTGGTTGGAGATTGCGGATGTTTCATTCTTGAAAAAGTCTGTTCACAGGCATAAGTGCTACCAAAGATGGTTACCATTTTGAGTGCATGGTTCCTGATATTTGGATATGTCTCAGAGGAGAGAGATGAATTTCTATTCAAAAGATACTTGAGGGCCCGGAGAGATAGCACAGCAGCATTTGCCTTGCAAGCAGCCGCTCCAGGACCAAAGGTGGTTGGTTCGAATCCCGGTGTCCCATATGGTCCCCCGTGCCTGCCAGGAGCTATTTCTGAGCAGACAGCCAGGAGCAATCCCTGAGCACCGCCGGGTGTAACCCAAAAAACCAAAAAAAAAAAAAAAGGTTACTTGATTTAAATGCGTCTTTCAGAGAGTCACAATTCTGCAGTTCAGTCAGTTCTATTTGGTAAATTGTAAGGACATTTTCAATCTCAACAGAAAATGGGTTACGAAAAAGCTGTATGTCCTGTTCATGGAGATGAAGCTCTTTGAATCTAAATTGAAACTCCTTTTGCAACAATTCTAGTGAACCCAGACATGTTTCCTTTGGGAATGCAACCAATGGTTAGTCCACTGACGGGTTTTGAGTTGTTGGGAGATGACTGAAGTTTTCCTCCTGTACTTGTTTGATGAGAAGGCCTAATTTTACTTCAAATGCTTTCACATCACATGCGATGCCATATCACAGACTAGCTTCCCCTTGCCTTGAGTTGCAGATTGAATCTTTTGAGTAGCTCTGTTATAGCTGTCAGAAAGGCAAGGTGCCATTTCCATTCTGCATCATTGAGCTCTGGTACTTCTTGGTATTTCGAAAGTAGAAAAGCTGTAATCTACGAAAGTAAGTCATAGAAACGTTTCGAAACTCTCCCTCTACTCAGCCAATGGACTTCTGTGGGCAGAGGCGGTTGACGTCATCCCTGAGAAACTCTGACACTGAGTGTATATGCTGGCAGGTATCTTGGCAACCAAACAACGCTCACTGGTGGCGGGCAGGATCAGACTCCTCTGCCTGCCGCATGTGGCCCGCGGGCTGTAGTTTGAAGACCCCTGTTCTAGAGTATAATCAGGTAATCTTTGATGAAGAACAAAAATATGAAGTAGAGCAAGAAAAGCCTCTTTAACAATTGCTGCTAGGAAAACTAGTCAGCTGCATGCAAAAAATGAACTTGTATCATATTTCTTTCTAATGGCATGCACAAAAGTCAAATCAGTATAGATGAAAGACTTTGATATCTGACATGAATTCATAGGTACACAGTGTAAAAATGTATGCAGAACCAACTATGACTGAAGCTGAAGTTGTCTTCAATGATGAAATAGTATGGACCAAGCAAGTAGATGTGAATGTTAACAAATGGGACGACATTATATTAAGAAGCTTCTGTACCTCAAAAAATATTACCAGGGAAAAAAATCAGAATGGGACAAATTATTTACCAAATATTCAAATGATAAGATTATTATCAAAGATATATAAGGCACTGGGAGAACTCTATAAGCAAAAGAAAATACAAACCCACAAAAATGGGGGTTATTGAAATGGAGTAAATTTTAAATCAAAGTCAGAGTTCCAAGTAATTTATGTTTCACATTTCAGTCAGGACATGGATTTTACCTTCATACATGATGTTAGCTGGGGGTCTAAGTTCAATTTTTTGCAAGTGGCTATCCAATTTTGTCAACACCACTTGTTGAAGAGGCTTTCCCTGCTCCATTTAGGATTTCCTGCTCCTTTATCAAAAATTAGGTGGTTGTATATCTGGGGAACATTTTCTGAGTATTCAAGCCTATTCCACTAATCTGAGGACCTATCCTTATTCCAATACCATGCTGTTTTGATAACTATTGCTTTGTAGTACAGTTTAAAGTTGGGGAAAGTAATTCCTCCCATATTATTTTTCCCAATGATTGCTTTAGCTATTCTAGGGTATTTATTGTTCCAAATCAATTTCAAAAGTGTCTGATCCACTTCTTTGAAGAATGTCATGGGTATCTTTAGAGGGATGGCATTAAATCTGTATAATGCCTTGGGGAGTATTGCCATTTTGATGATGTTAATCCTGCCAATCCATGAGCAGGGTATGCGTTTCCATTTCCGTGTGTCCTCTCTTATTTCTTGGAGCAGAGTTTTATAGTTTTCTTTGTATAGGTCCTTCACATATTTAGTCAAGTTGATTCCAAGATATTTGAGTTTGTGTGGCACTATTGTGAATGGGGTTGTTTTCTTAATGTCCATTTCATCCTTATTACTATTGGTGTATAAAAAGGCCATTGATTTTTGTGTGTTAATTTTGTAGCCTGCCACCTTGCTATATGAGTCTATTGTTTCTAGAAGCTTTTTGATAGAGTCTTTAGGGTTTTCTAAGTAGAGTATCATGTCATCTGCAAAGAGTGAGAGCTTGACTTCTTCCTTTCCTATCTGGATTCCCTTGATATCCTTTTCTTGCCTAATCGCTATAGCAAGTACATCCAGTGCTATGTTGAATAGGAGTGGTGAGAGAGGACAGCCTTGTCTTGTGCCAGGATTTAGAGGGAAGGCTTTCAGTTTTTCTCCATTGAGGATAATATTTGCCACTGGCTTGTGGTAGATGGCCTTCACTATATTGAGAAAGGTTCCCTCCATTTCCATCTTGCTGAGAGTTTTGATCAAGAATGGGTGTTGGACCTTATCAAATGCTTTCTCTGCATCTATTGATATGATCATGTGGTTTTTATTTTTCTTGTTATTGATGTTGTGTATTATGTTGATAGATTTACGGATGTTAAACCAGCCTTGCATTCCTGGGATGAAACCTACTTGATCGTAGTGGATGATCTTTTTTAACGAGGCATTGAATCCTATTTGCCAGGATTTTGTTGAGGATCTTTGCATCTGCATTCATCAGTGATATTGGTCTGTAATTTTCTTTTTTGGTAGCGTCTCTGTCTGGTTTAGGTATCAAGGTGATGTTGGCTTCATAAAAGCTATTTGGAAGTGTTTCTGTTTGTTCAATTTCATGAAAGAGTCTTGCCAAGATTGGTAGTAGTTCCTCTTGGAAAGTTTGATAGAATTCATTAGTGAATTCATCTGGACCTGGGCTTTTGTTTTTCGGCAGACATTTGATTACTGTTTTAATTTCATCAATGGTGATGGGGTGTTTAGATATGCTACATCCTCTTCCTTCAACCGTGGAAGATTATAAGAGTCCAAGAATTTATCCATTTCTTCCAGGTTCTCATTTTTAGTGGCGTAGAGTTTTTCAAAGTAGTTTCTGATTACCCTTTGAATCTCTGTCATATCAGTAGTGATCTCTCCTTTTTCATTCCTGATATGAGTTATCAAGTTTCTCTCTCTCTCTTTCTTTGTTAGGTTTGCCAGTGGTCTATCAATCTTGTTTATTTTTTCAAAGAACCAACTTCTGCTTTTGTTGATCTTTCAGATTGTTTTTTGAGTTTCCACTTCGTTGATTTCTGCTCTCAGCTTTGTTATTTCCTTCTGTCTTCCTATTCTTGGGTCCTTTTGTTGAGCACTTTCTAGTTTTATTAGCTGTGTCATTAAGCTACTCAGGTAAGCTCCTTCTTCCTTCCTGATGTGTGCTTGCAAACCTATAAATTTTCCTCTCAGTACTGCTTTTGCTGTGTCCCATAAGTTCTGAGAGTTTGTGTCTTTATTGTCATTTGTTTCCAGGAACCTTTTGATTTCCTCCTTGATTTCATCTCGGACCCACTGGTTATTGAGCATGAGGCTGTTTAACTTCCAGGTGTTAAAGTGTTTCTTCTGAGTCCCTTTGGAGTTCACAAATAATTTCAGAGCCTTGTGGTCAGCGAAGGTAGTCTGCAAAATTTCAATCCTCTTGATCTTATGGAGGTATGTTTTATTAGCCAGCATGTAGTCTATCCTGGAGAATGTCCCATGTACATTGGAGAAGAATGTGTATCCAGGTTTCTGGGGATGGAGTGTCCTATATATATCCACTAGGCCTCTTTCTTCCATTTCTCTCCTCAGGTCTAGTATATTCTTTTTGGGTTTTAGTCTGGTTGACCTATCCAGTGGTGTTAAGGTCCCCCACAATTATTGTGTTGTTGTTGATATTATTTTTCAGATTTGTCAACAGTTGTATTAAATATTTTGCTGGCCCCTCATTCGGTGCATATATGTTTAGGAGAGTGAATTCTTCCTGCTCTACGTACTCCTTGATTAATATAAAATGTCCATCTTTGTCCCTTACAACCTTCCTGAGTATAAAGTTTGCATTATCTGATATTAGTATGGCCACTCCAGCTTTTTTATGGGTGTTGTTTGTTTGGATAATTTTTCTCCAGCCTTTTATTTTGAGTCTATCTTTGTTCTGACTATTCAGGTGCGTTTCTTGTAGGCAGCAGAAGGTTGGATTGAGTTTTTTGATCCATTTAGCCACTTTGTGTCTCTTAACTGGTGCATTTAGTCCATTGACATTGAGAGAAAGAATTGTCCTGGGATTTAACACCATTTTTATTTTAAAATTTTGTGTGTCTTTTGGGTAGTCTTGTCTTAGATTAGGTCTTTCAGTTTTTCTCTTAAGACTGGTTTTGTGTCTGTGAAGTTTCTGAGCTGTTTTTTGTCTGTGAAGCCATGTATTCTTTCGTCAAACCGGAAAGTGAGTTTTGCTGGGTATAGTATTCTGGGTAAAGCATTCATTTCATTCAGTCTTGTCACAATATCCCACCACTGCTTTCTGGCATTGAGTGTTTCTGGTGACAGGTCTGCTGTAAATCTCAGGAAAGCTTGCTTGAACGTGATTTCCCCTTTTGATCTTGCTGTTTTCAGAATTCTGTCTCTATCTGTGGGATTTGTCATTGTGACTAGGATGTGTCTTGGGGTGGTTTTTCTGGGGTCTCTTTTGGTTGGTACTCTTCGGGCATGCAGGATTTGATCACATATATTCTTTAGCTCTGGAAGTTTCTCTTTAATGATGTTCTTGACCGTTGATTCTTCCTGGAAATTTTCTTCCCGGGTCTCTGGGACTCCAATGATTCTTAAGTTGTTTCTGTTGATCTTATCATAGACTTCTATTTTCATCTGTTCCCATTCTTTGACTAATTTTTCCATTGTCTGCTCATTTGCTTTAAGTTTTTTGTCCAATCTCTCCTGCTCTATAGAATTGTTATGTATCTCATCTTCCACAGCACCAAGTCTATTCTCAGCTTCTGATACCCTGTCCCAGAGCTTATGCATTTTGTCATTCACTTCGTTTACTGACTTTTTCAGTCCTGTTAGTTGACATGTTATTTCAGTTTGGAGTTTTGTGATTTTTGTCTTCATATTTTCTTGGTTCTTATTAGTGTTCTGTTCAACTCGATCCATGGTTTCTTGGAGATTGTTGAGCATCTTCCATATTGCTAGTCTAAAGTCCTTATCTGAGAGGTTGATTAGTTGGTTGGTCATTATCTGGTCCTCAGAATTGTCATCTTCATTATCTATGTCTGATGTTGGCCTGCGTTGTTTCCCCATTGTCACACTTGTATTGTGGGTTTTTCTACGTGTTGTGGTGGTATTCATTGTCTATATGATGAAGGCAGCACACTCCTCTGGCTCCTCCCTTTCTGGATGGGCTGACTTGCCTCTAAGGGAGGGGAGTCCTCCGTGGATGAAGCCTCACACTGGGTCAAATCTTAGGCCCGAGCATGCAACAGAGAAGACAGTCCGGAGAGAAATATTTGCTTCTGTGATATCGCGCCGTTCTTAGTGTGATTTTTCCTTCTTGTTGCAATGGAGTTTTTTCCTTAGAAAGAGTGCACGGCCGCGTAGCAAAGCGGAGCTAAAGTGCTCTGCTGGAGCCTCTTTTTGCCCCACTCGCAAGAGTTTCACGCAAGAGGACAGTAGACAGACATAGACAGGTCACACTCACAGTTTTTCACAGTTGGGCCCCACTGGGCCAGTGTACTTTTGCGGATTTTCCCCACCTGGTGTCACACACAGGGAGCCGGCTTTTGCAAAGCTTAGCCGGTTTTCATGCTCTGTAGTCCCTCCCTGAAAATGGTGTCTGGGCGAGAGAGATTTCTGGAGCCTCTTTTTGCCCCACTCGCAAGAGTTTCACGCAAGAGGACAGTAGACAGACATAGACGGGTCACACTCAGAGTTTTTCACAGTTGGGCCCCAGTGGGCCAGTGTACTTTCGCGGATTTTCCCCACCTGGTGTCACACACAGGGAGCCGGCTTTTGCAAAGGTTAGCCGGTTTTCATGCTCTGTAGTCCCTCCCTGAAAATGGCGTCTGGGCGAGCGAGATTTCTGGAGCCTCTTTTTGCCCCACTCGCAAGAGTTTCACGCAAGAGGACAGTAGACAGACATACACAGGTCACACTCACAGTTTTTCACTGTTGGGCCCCACTGGGCCGGTGTACTTTCACGGATTTTCCCCGCCTGGTGTCACACACAGGGAGCCGGCTTTTGCAAAGCTTAGCCGGTTTTCATACTCTATAGTCCCTCCCTGAAAATGGCGTCTGGGCGAGCGAGGTTTCTGGAGCCTCTTTTTGCCCCACTCGCAAGAGTTTCACGCAAGAGGACAGTAGACAGACATACACAGGTCACACTCACAGTTTTTCACAGTTGGGCCCCACTGGGCCGGTGTACTTTCGCGGATTTTCCCTGCCTGGTGTCACACACAGGGAGCCGGCTTTTGCAAAGCTTAGCCGGTTTTCATGCTCTGTAGTCCCTCCCTGAAAATGGCGTCTGGGCGAGCGAGATTTCTGGAGCCTCTTTTTGCCCCACTCGCAAGAGTTTCACGCAAGAGGACAGTAGACAGACATACACAGGTCACACTCACAGTTTTTCACAGTTGGGCCCCAGTGGGCCAGTGTACTTTCGCGGATTTTCCCCACCTGGTGTCACACACAGGGAGCCGGCTTTTGCAAAGCTTTGCCAGTTTTCATGCTCTGTAGTCCCTCCCTGAAAATAGCGTCTATAACATGATATTTTAAAGTGATGGTCAAATGCAAGAAGGCAGGTTTTGCTGCATGTTTAAACAACAGTATAGGGGCCGAGCGATGACACAGCTGTAGGACTTTTTCTTGCATGTGACTGATGCAGGACTGACCCGGTTTCAATTCCCAGCATTCTATATGGTCCCAGGAGCCTGCCAGGAGCTATTACTAAACACAGAGCTAGGAGTAACTCCTGAGAGCCGCAAAGTGTGACCCAAAAAATAAACAAATAAAAATCATTATAAGTAACTCTAAATAAGTAATTCTAAATAAGGAATTTCTGATTTTAATCAACTATAACCTTATGTGGTCACAATAAAATCTTATTGATTTCTTATAAAAATTGTTGGGAAGAAAATGAATCACACATATTCATGTCTCTGTGCACTTCTTTGGACACTTGAGTAATCAAAATTCCATAATAAATATTCTTAGGAAAAAACACTAACGTATTCAAGGGATGTTATATATAGACACATAAAAAGTCAGTGAGGCAAAATATATACTGCAGCAGGAAATAGGATAGGACCTGTGGCTTGTAGATACAGTAAAATTGCACATGGAGGTAACAGGAGCCAGTAGGGTGTTGCTTTGCACAAAAGTCACTCAGGTTCAATCTGCAGCACCTTGTATCTTAATACTAGTGTAGATCCAGGAGTAACCACTAAGAATTACTGGTTGTGCCCCCCAAAAAACAAAACACTAAAACAAAGCAAAAACAAAACTAACCTCACTTGAGGAGTAACAGTGACTACTTGATAAGTACTAAAAATTCTCTCAATAGATATTTTCTGGGAAATAGGTTTTTCAGACAGATCATGTATTTCTGGTGTTCATCCAAATATGAATTATTTTCCTGTTTTTATTCATCAAAATAGTTAATTATAAAGTAATTTAATGGCCTGCTGTGTCTCAGTTGACCTCAGATTGAAGTAATTCATAGAATATGAATTAAAGATATTCATATTCATATCTTAAGAAAGCTTGTTTTGAATGGCTTGGGGAGGTCTATCTCTAATGCCTTGTTATTTCTAAATCCACTTGAACAAATTGAAGAACTCAATTGCTTTTAATAAAATTAAATTTGGCCAGAGTCAAAAAAATAGAGGATAGGAGAAAATTGAAAGATTAATTTTGAGTGCATTGTGTTTGGTGTTCTCATTAAATATCCAAATGCATTTCTCTAGTACACATTTTAATATAAGAAGAGTTCAGACAACTGTGAATACTCTTGGGCAAATCAAGGGTAGCTATCATGTCTTGTGCAAGGAACTCTTAAAGGTATTAATCGTAAATTTAAATCAGGACCAGTTGTGTCTTTCCCTGCAGTTATATTTTATCCTTAAGCATTTTCACAGAGTAAACTCCATGATCCAGAAATGGAAACTGTAAAAGACGCACTTCCTATGTGTATGTAATTTATAAATCAGAAAGTTTTGGGCCAGTACATGCAGGAGAGCAAGCTTCAAAATGGGAATGGGGAGAGAATAAAACATTGAGTGTGTAAGGTATTTGCTTTGCAGATGGCTAACCAGGGTTCAATACTTGACACCCCATATGATCTTCTGAGAACCACCAGGGGTGATCCCTGAGCATAAAACTTCGAGTATGTTCGATATACCTCTAGGTGTGACCCAATAGAAAAAAACAAAAATGGATTGTTTATATGTTAAGTAAAATTAAAGAAATGTATGTAATTTAATGATTAGGAACTTCCAGGGCAAATTGTGCATGTTTATAAAGGGAGGCAATGAACATGTACTGTTGATAAATATACAATGAAGGTATAGTAATAGTAATAAATATAGTATATAATAATAATAATAATAATAATAATAATAATTGCAAGCACAAAAAGAAATGGAAAAATTTCCTCTGGAAGCATTTTTATGATTGTAATAAGGAAAGAGGTGACTTTCAGTCAAGGAGAGCTCCATTTCACATGTCCATCAGTCCTTTGTCTTTTTCAGTAGAAAGTATTTTGTAAAGTTTTCTTTTAGTCCAATTAAAAAAAAAGAACATAACAATGCGTCTTTCCTAGGAAGGAATTATCATATTATACAAACGACAAACTTCCAGCAATTGTCTTTTGTTCTTTATTTAACCCAGAATTTCCAGCACAAATTTGATGATAAGATGATGTATACAAAGTTTTTATTATTTCATTATTTATATAGCTAAGCACAATTTATTTAAAAATTAACACGTTGGGGTTAGTAGATGTAGCGCTAGAGGTAAGGTATCTATGTGACTTGTAAGCACTAGTCTAGGACAGACCGCGGTTCGATCCCCCCGAGTCCCGTATGGTCCCACCCAAGCCAAGAGCAATTTCTGAGTGCATAACCAGGAGTAATCCCTGGGCATCAAACAAGTGTGCCCCCCAAAAAAAAACAAACAAAAATGAACATGAGCACTGAGGATTATTTAATAAAAAGTATCCTCAGTGTTGCAATATGTGCAATATTTATGCAATATTCTGCTTTATTAGAAACTGCATCAGATGGACATTGAGTGAATAGTTTCTCCCACTCAGCGGGGGGCTCTTGTATCCTGGGTGCTATTTCTTTTGAGGTTCAGAAGCTTCTCAGTTTAATATATTCCCATCTGTTAATCTCTGCTTTCACTTGCTTGGGGAGTGCAGTTTCCTCTTTGAAGATGCCTTTAGTCTCAATGTCCTGGAGTGTTTTACCTACGTGTTGTTCTAGGTATCTTATGGTATCAGGTCTGATATTAAGGCCTTTAATCCATTTGGTTTTTACCTTTGTACATGATGTTAGCTGGGGGTCTAAGTTCGCTTTTTTGCAAGTGGCTAGCCAGTTGTGCCAACACCACTTGTTGTAGTGGCTTTCTTTGCTCCACTTAGGTTTTCTTGCTCCTTTATCAAAAAATAGGTAACTGTATGTATGGGAAACATTCTCTGAGTACTCAAGCCTATTCCACTGATATGAGGGACTGTCTTTATTCCAATACCATGCTGTTTTGATAACTATTGATTTGTAGTACAGTTTAAAGTTGAGGAAAGTAATTCCTCCCATATTCTTTTTCCCGATGATTGCTTTAGCTATTCTAGGGTGTTTATTGTTCCAAATCAATTTCAATAGTGCCTGATCCAGTTCTTTAAAGAATGTCATGGGTATCTTTAGAGAAATCGGATTAAATCTGTACAATGCTTTGGGGAGTATTGCCATTTTAATGATGTTAATCCTTCCAATCCATGAGCAGGGTATGTGCTTCCATTTCCGTGTGCCCTCTCTTATTTCTTGGCCAGAGTTTTATAGTTTTCTTTGTATAGGTCCTTCACATTTTTAGTCAAGTTGATTCCAAGATATTTGAGTTTGTGTGACTCTATTGTGAATGGGGTTATTTTCTTAATGTCCATTTCTTTCTTATTACTATTGGTGTATAGAAAGGCCATTGATTTTTGTGTGTTAATTTTGTACCCTGCCACCTTGCTATATGGGGCTAATCTCCAAATATACAAAGCATTGACAGAAATTTTCAAGGAAAAAAACCCATCTAATCCCATCAAAAATGGGGAGAAGAAATGGACAGACACTTTGACAAAGAAGAAATACAAATCGCCAAAAGACACATGAAAAAATGCTCCACATCACTAATCATCAGGGAGATGAAAATCAAAACAACTATGAGGTACCACCTCACACCCCAGAGACTGGCATACATCACAAAGAATGAGAATAAGCAGTGTTAGCGGAAATGTGGAGTGAAAGGAACTCTTATCCACTGCTGGTGGGAATGCTGTCTAGTTCAACCTTTATAAAAAGCAATATGGAGATTCCTCCAAAAACTGGAAATCGAGCTCCCATACAACACAGCTATACCACTCCTAGGAATATACCCTAGGAACACAAAAATACAATACCAAAAATCCCTTTCTTACACCTATAAGCATTGCAGCACTATTTACCATAGCAAGACTCTGGAAACAGCCAAGATACCCTTCAACAGATGAATGGCTAAAGAAAGTGTGGTACATATACACAATGGAATATTATGCAGCTGTCAGGAGAGATGAAGTCATGAAATTTTCCTATACATGGATGTACATGGAATCTATTATGCTAAGTGAAATAAGTCAAAGAGAGAGAGAAAGACACAGAATGGTCTCACTCATCTATGTGTTTTAAGA
Organism: Suncus etruscus; assembly: GCF_024139225.1. NCBI lineage: Eukaryota > Metazoa > Chordata > Mammalia > Eulipotyphla > Soricidae > Suncus > Suncus etruscus. The sequence goes on from NC_064868.1 coordinate 108,625,230, forward strand.
AAAATGAAAGACATTCTTGCAATAACAACTTTCAGACACGAAAGGAAAAGAGCTGGAAGTAACAGCTCACCTCATGAAGCTCACCACAAACAAGGATGAGTTTAATTAGAGAAATAACTACGTTTTGAACTATCCTAATTATGAGAATGTACGAGGAAAATAGAAAGCCTGTCTAGCGTACAGGCGGGGGTTGGGTGGGGAGGAGGGAGATTTGGGACATTGGTGATGGGAATGTTGCACTGGTGATGGGTGGTGTTATTTACATGACTGAAACCCAAACACAATCATGTATGTAATAAAGTTGTTTAAATAAAAAAATAAAATATTATATTTATATAAAAAAGAAACCTCATCAAAGTGACCCAAGATTATTGTTTTCTTATATTAGTGATTAGAAATTAAGATAATTCAGGGACAATATTAGATTATCAAAAAGAAGATTTTATTGAACTTATAAGCTATGAAACAGAAATTAATCTATAATCAGTCATTAAAATTAATTAAAAGAATTAAAAATTAGTATTAGAATGTATGTAAGCAAGTTAACAACTTCACACTTAAAGATAACATGTATAAAGAGATCAATATTAATTTTTTAAATTATCTGACTGACACTAATATATAAGTTAGCTGGCAGCAAGATGAAATTTAAAACTAAGAAATTTTATGTTAAAGTGGTTAGAAAAATGGTTTGAATGTAACAGTGAAAACTAAACATTACATTTAGCTCAGTCTCCATGCTCAATAATATAAGTGATGCAGAAAAAGAAAATAACACCCCTTGAAAGAATTGAATGTAGGATATATGACATTTATCTTAAAAAGGAGAGTCACGATTAAATACAAGCAAATAAATATAAATTGTTCAAGTATTTTCAGTTTCAGAACTATTCCTGTTTTTGAATGGCCACATATTTTTTGTGACTCCTTTGTGCATCTTAGTAAATTTAGCCATGCTTTTGACTTTGGTAACCTAATGTTTTAGTTAATCTACATCCAGAAATGAGCTAGGTCATGGGGAAAAATGAGGATATTAGGAATATATTCCACTAGAATTTATGAATTTTGGGCCCAGAAAGAAAATACCATGGGTAGACTTGCACGCTGTCCACCCAGATTTTATTCCCAATGCTCTATATTTCCACTCAGCCCTGCTACTGAACACACAGAGTGGCAACTGAACACACAATCAGGATATTATCCAAGACACAATATTTTTACCTATTTGATATTTAGAGTAAAATCAATTTCATCTTAATTGCTTCTTCACTGAAAATAAATATATTTAGCAGAATGTAATCTTAATTACATCTATAGATTGTATCATTCTCAATGTGTAACTATATATTCCTTATGGAGAAGAGACACAGATAATTTGAACTGTATAGATACAGTACATTTTATGTGTTATGACATAAAATGGATTCAACTAAATATCCTCTATTGTATTTCATCTACTTTAACACATTTTCTTTTGCCTGATATAACTACAATGCTCTCACAACTAGCCTATCTCTATTCAGACTTCTCTCTCTCCTTTACAAACAAATTCCTGTATTGAAAACATTTTTAAATATAATTTTAATTTTGATCATAGTGGCTTACATATTGTTGACGGTAATATTTTAGGTACATATTTGCATAAAATCAGGGGGGATTCCCATCACCAATTTGTCCTCCCTACACCTCCGTTTTTGTCCTACGTCCCATATCCTCTTCCCTCACCCCCAGGGCTGCTAGAATATGTGGTCCCCTCTGTACCTAACCTACTTCTTAGTAGTCTTGCACCTGTTTGGTCTTGGTGCCTCCCTTATTTCCTCCTCTAACTGGGAGGCAGGACTAGCTAGCTCAAGTTATGTGGTTTTGCCGGAAAAAGAGAAAATAAATAAACTGGGGTAAGAGTCTAATACCCTGAAAATGGGCGGAATCCTTCTAGAGGCTCTCATCATCGATTTGAGAGATGAAGGAGAAAAAGAAGGTGAAACACTCCACCAGTACAAAAAGAAGTGTCAAATATCCAGTGAGGACTCCAACAATAACGATAAGCACCAGAAAAAAAAACAAACAAAAACAAAACAAAACAAAACAAAACAAAAAACGCCATGGTCTTGAGATAAGAAACATGGCATAGCACATAAAGAAAGAAAAGAAAAGAAGAGAAAAAAAAATAAGTATAACTGGGGACAACAACTTCAATAACCACACTCAAACAAAGTAATCGACCAAAAATAGATAGGTAAATAAAAATAATAATAATAATAAATTAAGATAAAAAATAATATATAAAAAATAAACAATGTTTTGTGCTTTTTGCTTTTTTTTTTCCCTCCTGCCCTGGCACAGTAAATATTGGGGTCATTCGAAAAGGAATTCACTTGGCCTAAGAGATATGGGGTTTCTCCGTCCTGGGAGTATATTGTCATGGGATTAACTATAGACTCTGTTCAGGATCATTTACTCTCCAGGTGGTGCTTTTGCGGTGTTTGGAAGACTTCTGCTCCGTCCTGGGTGATAAAATCAGACCTCTGTATCTAGAGATCTCAGTATCTGCACAGGTCCAGGGGTGGGACTTATGATGAAGTCAGTCTTTTTGGTTCTAGAAGTTCTGTTCCCTCAGTGTCGTTTTAATCCATCTTCTGTGGTTGGTGGTCTTGGTCTTTGCACTGAACCTAGGATGGCACCTAGGATAGCGTCTTTCTTTGTGTTCCCAGAAGCCCCATTCCGTTACAATGGTCTCTGCCAGACCTTTGGAACTGGGTATCATGGTTATTGTGCAGGCCATAGTTCAAACCCTAGACTAGGGCTTTATTATTGGTCCCAAGATATATACAGTCTGGTCATGGTTCTAGCAGCCAGTCATCTGTAAATCGCGATCATGGTTTTTGGACCTACCAACGGGTGACAAGTTTTCTGATTTTGTCTTATCGTTAGCTGGTAAGGTAGGATAACCTGCTCTTAGGTCAAGTTGTTCCCATTTTCCTCGTTGTCAGGATATCATATTAGAGCTGGCACTTGTTGGTGACCCTGCAGTATTAAGACTGTCTCGGATGGGATTTGTTTCCTGCAGCTGTTGTGAAGAACTGTGCCAGGAAACATTTTTTGTTTCCCCTTCACAGTGGTTTAACATAATCTCAGAACCAAGTAGCATAGTTATGATCATTCTCTAAAGAGAGGATTTTATACCATGAACCTTAGGAGTCTGTTTTTTGCCATTTTAATGCATTTTCCAATGGAGGTTAAACAATCTTTTCTCTTTGTACCAATTCTATTTATGGAGTGTCTGGGAAATGACAACATGAGAGGTTTATGCCCCTAAGTGAAATTTCTGAGTCTTCAATACTTGTACTTGTATGGTACTAGTTGATAAGTCCCTTTATACTAAAAATTCTTTTAAATAAAATCTTTGAATTAAAATCACCAAGATAAAGAACAGCATCTAATATCTTCTAATCAAAAGTGATTGAAAGGATTGAAAGACCTGACCATAGTTCTGAGCTTAATATGGGCCCCATTTTAAGTTATACCAGAATGAAGAACACTTGAAATGGTGTTCAGATTGTTTTTATTGGCAAGTCTAAGTTTCTTACCCCACGATTCAAAGTCAAACGCGAAAAATAAATCAAAACAAAATAAACAACAAACAAACAAAAAAACAAAATCAAACATTGAAATCCTGCTGTTTGTCATTGACACCACTGGATCTTTTGCTTATCCTCCTTATAAACCCACAATAAAAGTGCCATGTTTTATGTCACAATTATATTTTTATAACTGACTATTTCTTAGGCATTTCTTTGAAGTTTGTAATGGAAAATTAACAGAAGTTTGAGGGATAGTACAGAGGGCAAGATACATACCTTGATTTTGGCTGACCCAGCTTGAATCTCTGGCACAGCGTATGGTTTCCAACCACATCAAAAGTCACCAGAAGACTTAAGTTCAGAGCCAGGAATAAGCTCTGGGCACAGCTGAGTCAGTCCCAAATGCCCCTCCTCAATACTTTAGTACAAAACTACATATAATTTGAAGTTATACTTATTTATTTGGCAGTTAAAGAAGGTAGTAATAGATCCCTGGTGTCCTCATATATCATCATGATCAAGACCTCAAGCTGGTTCTTTACTAGTTTTTATCACTCAAATCCATACTGCTTACATCTATCTCAAAGGCTTTCCTGGTCTTTTGCTGATTAGGTCCCTTTGACCAATGGGCCTGCCCATGATGTTTGTGGCATGCTTTCTTTCCCTTTCTGGTGTTTCCTGACTTTCGTTCCACCAACTTCTTGGGCTCTGTCATCTGTCTGGGCATGAACGTAGGGTTCAAGAGAGGTTGCCGTCAATCCAGGTCAAAGATAAGTGTAAAGAGACAGTCAACTATATGTGTTCCCATTCTTAACTCTCCTTATTCCCATCCCTTAACCATGTACCTGTACTATGTGACTGACTATTGAAGATATTTATTCTGTTAACCAGCGTATTTTAACATATGGCTCATATTAGTTATTTGTAAATAGTTTTTGAATGAATTAAACAAACTTGAAAAGTGAGTCTTGCTCTAGTTTCACGTCTCATCTCTGTTTAATTCACTGTAATTTAATTTGGCATAAATTTTAAGCTTTAATCCCACTATTATTTTACAAGGAGAAATTCATTTTGGAGGGTAATTTCAAATGTAATAGAGTGATAAATCAAGAGAGAAAAGGATTCTACTTTTAATCCACTTTGAAGTCATTCTGTTTACTTGATGCCTAAGGAGGATCAAGGAAATTAAATTTGTTTTGAAAAAATTACAAAACTAATTACAAGTGATATGGAAATTCAATCTATTCTTTTATAATGACACTTATAAGTCTTCTATTAAACACAAATTTGGCTAATATGGCTATGTCTGGCACTGTTAGGATAACATGAAATTTGAGAATTGCTTTACTTAAGTAGTTTAAAATTTATTACTTAATCCGAAGGGATTGGAGTTGTTTTACTACGATGTTGAAAACAATTTCCTAATTTATACAGAACAGTTGTAGCACACACAACAATTACATTTAATATATTTTATACTCTCATCTTGTTAAATGATGTTCTTTGTTCCCCAGTCAAGCATTTATTGTTGCAGGAGATCAGAAAGGTAGAGATCAGGAAACTTTTTTCTTCCCTTCTGTCTCCAATACTCATAACACAGTTAGCAAGTTTTCTTTGTGTCAGAAATTTCCTCAGATCCATTTGAGTACAAATGTTATGCTAATATATATCATTTGGCCTGGTTATAATATTAATTTTGTAGTTGAAAACTTTACTGAAAAATAAGTTTCCTATGAGCACTTTTTTAGGTATTGAAAATATTAATATTATCTATGAATATCAGTATTAGTAGAAGTACTAATGGTAGTAGTATCAGTAAATGTCATCTTCATAATTGTTTTGTTTGATAAAGGGATTTAATATCTTATTACTTTGGTCTGTTTAATGGAACTGTGACAAAATATGATGATTTATCTATGGTAAATTAATCTGCATTTTGTAAATAGAAATCTATAGCTAGTTTCCAGGTAACTTTAATTAAATAACATTTAAAATCAAAACAGAGCCATGAATTGGAGTCCTTTAATACAGTACAAGTATATATTTTTATATTTGTTCCTAGATACCACTATGTACATTTAAATTTGATTCAGTACCTTTCGCATGAAGTGCCAGAGCAAAAATGATACAAGCATTTTAATATTTACTTGACATAATCCAATGAATGATAAGAAAGGAACAGATAGAATCCTAAAAGCCATGTCTCCATAAAATAAATATGCACGTACTGCCATATGGAAAAAATCATGCTCAGTAGTATGACTCAGTAAAAAAATAAAAAAGGCAGACTTGTATAATGTCCTCTTTTACAATCACTCATAAGAAAATGTCTATTTGTACCAGAGAGCTAGTACAAGGCATGTGACTAGTCCCAGTTTTATCACTGGCACCATATATGGCAACAGGAGTTATATTCTAGCAGAAAACCAGGAGTGAAAACCAAATAAGAAAAGAAATTATTTAAAGTAAAATAAAGTTGCAATTTATGTTCAATTCATTTTTATGTACATATGGTTTTTATAGAATAATAGATAAAAAGTGTTGAACAATGTATCCAAATAGACATTATTTCCAAAGAGGACATAAAAATATTCATCTTGCACATTAAAAAATATTCAACATTATTAACAATTGCAAAAATCAAAACCATAGTAATATATCACTTCATGCCTGCTAGAATGACTTATCTTTGTTTTATTTTTTGGCTACACTGGGTGGTGCTCAGAGATAACTCCTGGCTCTTCACTCAGAAGCTACTCCTGGTGGTCTCAGGGGACCGTGAGGGATTCCAGGGATTGAACATGGGTCGTCTGCTCTACTATTACTCCAGGTCCAGAGAATGACTAAGAAGAGAGGAAACAACAGATACTGATATGAATATTATGAAGAGTAATCTTCATACAATTTTGCCTGAGATGTAAATTAAACCTATCACTAAAGAAAACAATATGTATGCTCCTCAAATGATTAAAAATAAATCCTATCATGTTATCCATTAATACCACTTCTGTGTATATTTGCAAAGGAAGTGCATCATGATTGTGATAAGATACATACACTATTATGATTATCGCAGAATTGTTCATAATAGTTCATATCTAGAAACTATTCAAGGTATACAGTGTATTTGTGGGAAAATAGGTAAGGTATTAGCACATAATAAAACATTGATAATGGATAAACAGAGATTATTCCCTCCTTTGTGGTGGCATAGATGGGCCTTGAGTACTTCTACTAAGCTAGAAAAATCATTCATAGATGAATACTATACAGTATTTAGCACTTATATGTAGAGTTTAGAAAGTCAAACTTGTGTAAAATGATAAATTTTTGGATCCACTAAATTTTAACTTTCTTGGCCATCTACATTATATGCTCTGTGGGTGGAAAAATGTTCCCTTAAAAGTTTTTATTGGGAGATTGGTTAATAATGAAATCGACCGTATATAAATTAAAAGAATAAAAAAACTGAATTGTATTTATGAGTTACAAATATATAATACGCAAAATCATGTTGGGCAATTTATCTAAAAATGGTCTAGATCCTGGGGCTTCAAAAGATAATTCCCAGGAATGAGAACATCAGAAGTTTGGTACCTAAGTAATTGTCATGCCCTGCAAATAGTTTCTTTAGATATAAGTTTCAGCATTTTTGTTTTTGGTGCTCAGTTTATCCATCTACACTTAAGGGAGAGGTAAATGTTTTTCAGTTTTAGCTTGGGTCTTTATAGTCCTAGCTTAAAATAATCGATATGTCAGAATCTACACAGAGATTATCTTATTGTTATTTCTGTCTTTTGTATATTAATTTTATTAAATTACTGTTATTTGCAAAGTTATATAATTGATTTTTAGACATACAACATTCCAGTATAAATCCTCATATGAGTGTAAAGTTCCCTTCAATATTTCCAGGTTCCGTTCCATACATACCTCCTCCCCTTGACTGCCTGTCATGTGGCAGGCATCTTTTTTTTTCTTTTATTTTTTTAAATTTATTTAAACACCTTAATTACATACATGATTGTGTTTGGGTTTCAGTCATGTAAAGAATACCACCCATCACCAGTGCAACATTCCCATCACCAATGTCCCAAGTCTCCCTTCTCCCCACCCGACCCCCGCCTGTACTCTAGACAGGCTCTCCATTTTCCTCATATATTCTCGTTATTAGGACAGTTCAAAATGTAGTTATTTCCCTAACTAAACTCATCACTCTTTGTGGTGAGCTTCCTGAGGTGAGCTGGAACTTCCAGCTCTTTTCTCTTTTGTGTCTGAAAATTATTATTACAATGGTGTCTTTCATTTTTCTTAAAACCCATAGATGAGTGAGACCATTCTGCGTTTTTCTCTCTCTCTCTGACTTATTTCACTCAGCATAATAGATTCCGTGTACATCCATGTATAGGAAAATTTCATGACTTCATCTCTCCTGACAGCTGCATAATATTCCATTGTGTATATGTACCACAGTTTCTTTAGCCATTCGTCTGTTGAAGGGCATCAATGGCAGGCATCTTTTTAAGGTTTGCTGTTCAGACTGGGATATCATGATTTCAGAGTTGTTAACTTTGTGGTTTGGATATTTATTTCTCTTTTTTTTTATCATCACCTATGTACCTGAAACTTTTCGATTCTGTCCCCAATTATTTCACTTGTCTTTCTTCCCCTCCACATTGTTTATTTCCTTCTCCTCCCTATACTATGAGGCCAAGGGTGAGCTAGGCAGTTCCTTGTTAAACCATTGATATTATTCCAAATTCCACATGATAAGTCATATCATCCATCTTCTTTTGGCTTACTTCATTTAACACTATGTTTTCTAATTCCATCCATGCTACAATGAATTGCATTATTACATCACTCCTTATAGGTTTGTAGTATTCCATTATATAACTCTATTTTGATGGAGTTTTAGAAATTTTTTGTTAATTTTTGTGAGTACTTACATATCCTTTAACCCTTTTATCTTATGCAATGAGTGCAAATATTTTCTCCACTAAGCTGTCTTCAAGTTTTTAGCCTGTGTTTCTTTTGCCATACAAAATCTTTTTAGTTTTATGTAGTCACATTTGTTTAGTTTTTATTTTGTATCCTTTGACTTTGGCATTATATTTTTGAACACTCCTTGAGTTATTGAAGCATTTTTGTCTATATTTTCTCAATGTACTTTAGAGAGTCATATATGGTCTCAAAGTCTTTGATTCACTTTGAGTTGATTTTGTCTTAGATGTAAGATATAGAGAGATATTTCAATATATTACACATTATTTTTCAATTCCCTAAACTATTGGTTGAAGAATCTGTATATTTTCCTATCATGCTCTCAGCTCCTTTGTCAAAAATTTCTGAGAGTATATATATGGATTTGTTTTTGGATATTCTATTCTATCCCTTTAATCAGAGTGTGATTGTACCAATGCCATGCTTTTCTGATCACTCTGAGTTTGTAGAACAGCTTAAAGTTAGGCATCAAAATGACTCTTAGTTTCTTAGTTTTCAGTATGGCTTTACCTTTTAGAAGTATTTTAAAATTCTACTCAAAACTTATAATTCAAAGTTCTACATCCTTTGAAGAATGTTGTATGAAGTTGGCTAGTGATGTCATTGAATCTATATAGTATTTTAGGTAGGGTGATCGTTTTGAAAATATTGATTTTTCTAATCCACATATATAAAATAATTTTCCATTCCTTAAGGATTTTATTAAGTATTTTAAAATTTTCATGGCATTTTTATTTTATCTCTTTTGTTTGCTTAGTTCTAAATCTTTGATGCTTTTGAACACTATTTTAAATGTGTTGAACTCTGATATTTCTTTCTGATTTCTATAAAGAATTGCAATTTTTTAGCATTGACTGTGTAGTTGGTCACTATTTTGTATTTGTTTATTATTTCTATAAACTTCCTTGTGAACTCAGTGTCTTCGATCTATATCATCAGTTCATATACAAATGGAGATAATTTTACTTCCTCTTTTTCAATTTGGACCTCCTTCATTTCCTTTTATTCCTGATTTATTTTCCTGGAATTTCTAATATGTCACTGAATATGGGTAGAGACAAAGGATATCTTTGCCTTGTGTCTTATGTCATGGGAAATTATTTCTGTTATTCACCATTAAGAATCTTATTGGCTATCAATGTTTTATATATAGCTGCTACTATTTCAAGGAAGATTTCTTCCACCCATATTTTACTGAGGACTTTTTTGTATCCTGTATGGGTATTGCATAGTTTCAAAAACTTTCTTTGCATCTATTTATATGGTTACATTTATCTTTATTTTTATGATGTGATGTATAAATGTTAATTGATTTTCATATATTGAAGTATTCCTACATCTTTGGAATGAATCTTACTTGACCATGGTGTATTTTTTTATGTGCTGTTGAATTCTTTTTGCAAAGTTTTGTTGAAGTTTTTGCACAGATGAATGTTCAGCAAGAATATTAGTCTGAAATTTTGTTGTTTTTCTGTAGTAACTGTCAGTTTTGGGTATCTGTGTAATATTTGTTTCAAAGAAATTGTTTGAAAGCATTCCTATTTGTTTAGTATTTCTTTTAGAAATTTATGGATCAATTTCAATAAATCTTTGAAGGTCTGGTAACTATCACCTATAAACCTATCTGGGCCAGGGCTTTTATTCTTCCCGTGATTATTTGTTACTGCTTCAATTTCCTTGCTTAGATTGGTCTCTTCAGGCATTCTACTTTCTCCTCAGTCAGGCTTTGGATATTATATATTTCTAGGTATCTGTCAATTTTTCTAACTTAACAGCATAAAGTTGTTCATAGTAAGCTCTTACATGTCTTGAGTTTCTGGGGTTATTTTGTAATTTTTTGTGTTTTGTTTTGGTTGGTCCAATTAAATTGATCACTTTATCTTTATTTCTCATGATCCTTATCAAAACTTTGCCCATCATGTATATTATTTTAGATAACCAGTTTCTTGTTTTATTGTTTTTGTATTGCTTTCTTGGTTTCTATATCATTAATTTATGCTTTAATTTTTATTATTTTTTCTTTTACTAGTGTTTGAGTTCATATGTTGTTGATTCTCCAGATAATTAAGGTGTGAGTTTAAGTTTTTGATTTTATCTTTTTCTTCTCTCCTTATACAGGCCTGTACTATATGAGTTCCCCCCTAAATTCTGGTTTTGCTGAGCCTTGTAGATTTGTATCTTGTTTCTTCATATCATTAGTCTCTAGGAATATTTTTCTTTCTTGATTTCCTCTTTGTTCCAGCTGTTATTAGTCAACATGCTACTCATTTTTCAGGAGTTAGAATTTCTTCACATTACCTTATTATAATTATCTTCATGGCATTCTGGTCCAATAGGATGTTTGGTATGTGAATTTATGTAAATGGACTTATGTCTTAAAATGTTATCTATCCTGGAGAATGTTCCATATGTATTAGAGAAGAATGTGTATTAATCTTTTTTTATGAAAGGCACTACATAAATCAGTTATTTTGAGCTCTTTTAATTCTCATCTAGAGACTTATAGCTTTACTGGCATTCTTTCTAGTGGATCTATCCAGTGATGAGATTGGCATATTAAAATATTCCTATTATATATGAATCCCTTATTATATTTCCATTCATGTGCTTCTCTAGGTTTATGAACAAAAACCTTACAAACATTGTTTATTCGATATTTGTTGCTTATATTGATCATAGCTATTACTTATAATTTTACTGTTCACTTGAACAATGAGTAGTATCCATGCTTGCCTCTGTAAGCAACAAATGAATTTATTTTGTTTCCTGATCCACCCAGATATTCTGTTCATATTGATGGAGAATTCAGTCCATCAAGATCTAGTGATATCATTTATAGTAAGGGCTTTGTCATTTTACTATGTAGTGTTGTTAAACTTTTACAAGTGCCTTCTTGGTTTATGTGACCTTTCAGTACTTTATTCAGAGCTAATTTGGTTACTGCAAATGTGGTCAAGCTACATTTTTTCTGAGAACGATTTTTTTCTGCCCCTCCCATCTACTGAGAGCATTACAGGGTAGTGAAGTCTAGGTTGACAGCATCTTTCATTCAGTAATTTGGATATGTCATAACCATGTTTTTCTTACCTTAAACCTTATATAGATCTTAGATGGTATTATGATGTTTTTTCTTTATATTTGATGTATTTCTTTCCTTTACTTCTTTAAGAAGTTAACCTCTCTTTTACTATTGAATTTTGATTAATTTGTGTCTTGTTATTGTTCACTTTGAGTCTACTTTGTTTGGTATTCCTGGCTTCTTTAACTTATGCAGCTGCCTCCATACTATTGTATCTCCCACAACCATTCTTCCTCTTTCTGCTTTTCCTCATTTTCTGGTCTTCCTATTACTTGGAGTTTTTTCTCTTATTGTTTCTTTTAAAGTACCTTATGTTGTCTTCCATCCTTTTTTTCTCTTATTTTTGAATTTCCTTATCAATGCTGGGTTATATTTTATCTTCAAGCTTGTCTGTTGCTAGTATATTCTTTAACTCTTTCAATTTCATTTACATGAAATCTTTCTTCCACAGAAATAGTTCCTCTTTGAGCTGGTTGAAATTCTTTTTTACTGTTTGTTTAATTTCCTTTGCTAGTGCTCCCCTAAATTTGTTGCCAGAGTAATAAATGTTGATTTTTAGAACCTCATATTACCATACCCAAGCATTTTGAAGGGTTCATGTACTTGCCTTGATTTCTCTCTTAATTTGTGACTGCTTTGGAACTTCATAGTTTCCACCACTTTTCTTCAAGTTGTGCAGGTGTTAATGGTAGAGTTTTAGATATCCAGTTAATTGAAAAATGATGTGTTGAATTGTTTATACCAAAGGGCTACATGAGCTTCTAAGGTTATTTTCTTTACCATGTGGTATTATTAAAGTATACTGGAAAATGGGAAACTAGTTGCTAAACTGAGTTAACTAAGATTTAAATCTGTATACTGTATCAGAATTGGAACTGTCACTTTCTGCCTGCCCTTGAATTGGATACATATGTAAAAATTCTGGGGTGTGGATGTATTGCAAGGTTTTGGGTTCAGAGGGTACAAGGGCATCAGTTAAGTCCAATTCTTGTCAAGGTGTCATGGTGGAGAGGTGCAGAATATGGAACTGGGTTCTCCAGTTGTCTATGGGTGTAAATCCAGTCCCACATTGATAACCTGAGTTCATAGGGTAGAGGGTTATTCGATTTGGACAGTTCCTGCCTTTGTGGCAGGGTGGGGTGGTGAAGAAGATAGGGCAGGATTTCCTAGATTAGCAGGTGTGCCTCTACTGGTGGGCTTCAGGGATTATTTCTATGAATATTATGTAGCAGCAATTTTCAGAAAAGCTTGCTTTACATAAATTTTGAGTTGCAGACTTAATGTTGTAGTCTTTCTACAGAGAGATCCAATTCTTTGGAGAAGAAATGATTATTTTTGCTAACTTATTTGGAAGAATTTTTAATGTCTACCTATAACCCTCCTTAAATAGATTTATTAACTGCTGGCTGTTATTATAACTACAATATGCTCATTCATTATTCAGTTCAATGTATAAGATTCATCCACACTCACATTTTTTTCTCAGCATGATACTTCTTTCTCTACATCATGTTTCCATGTAGAACTCGTCTCTGATTTGTCTTTGTTTCTAAGTTATACAATACTACATAATATACTGATAAGAAACCTACGTAATAAATATTTCTAATGTATCTTTTGTTTTATAAAGCAAACGTAATTTATTTTTAGAAAAGAAAATGAATGGGCAGATGCACAGCTGTTGCAATGAAAACTGGAGGAAAAAATGTTCTCTGCATTTAGATTCACGGCAGAAATTCCTGTTTTAGCTAAAATATGCATCCTTAGCTAAATAAATGGTAATCTGTGTTTGGAATTATGAATATGCAAATAAATTTCTTAATGAATAAAAATAATAAAACACATAGAATTAGAGCCCTAAATTAACTGTCTTCTCCCTCAGTATTCCATTCTTTTGCAAATAAAAATATAACAAATTTTAAACTTCTACCATATATAATTTATAGAAGAACTGTATGAAATAAATAATGACTTGGCCAATATTCTTGTATTTTCTGCTACCCAATTCATCTGTTTACTCAAAAGATGAGTTATATTGCATGATGTCCCAGAGAGAGTCAATTCTTTTATGCAACTTACTATCCTGCATCCTGTAAGCATTTAATGTGTTAATAATAAAGAACAGGTTTTTTCTGTAAAGGGGAACCGCATTATTGTATTAAATAATAATACCCAACAATTATCCTATTATTGAAATTTTATTGAGAAACTTCAATTTTTATCTGGCTCCACTAAGTTTTAATAACATTCTAGAGTATCAAATAATATCAGTAATATATTATTTAGTGTCAGTGAGTTTCCAATAGATTACTTTCAATAATCAGGGATGAGATAAAAATAATATAAACATTTAAGAATATGAAAAATCATACTTCAGTATAAAGAACTAAGAATTTAAAATTTAAAGAGTTTTTTAAAATTTGAGGTGTGAGCTTCAATTAAATATTTTAGTTAAATTATTTTTAATGTTTTTATTTTGTATAATGTGTGGGACATACCTGGTAATACTCAGGGCCTACTGCTGACACTCTGCTCAGGAGTGAACTGTCATGGTGCTAGGAAGACCATAAACAATATTAAGGATCAAATTGGTGTGCTACATGCAAAAATACTACCTTACTCTTGCATTATTTCATCACCAGTCTAAATTTCAGGATCTTGTTGTAGCTTTATTTATTGGGCAGTGGCACATCTGATATTGTCCAGGAGTACTTACAATTTCTATGTTTACTGACTGCTCATAGTAGTGGTTGGGGATTGAACCATGGCCTCATTGAACTATCTATCACTCCTTCAGTTAAATATTTTGACGTTTTAGAACAGTACAGTGTTTCAATAAGGTCATTGCCTCAATAATGTAGATATCACATTTAAAAAAAAATAAAAAAAATGAAACTTTTAGAATATGTTTGCTCGGGAAGGACATGCCTCTACGTGCTCTTTGCTTGTCCAAATCACAGACCAGAGTGGTGTCTCAGGAACAACACCCTCCCTCTTGACTATTTCTAAAACATAAAAGGGACACGTGTACCTCCTTTGTATATCTCAGATGTATTCTCTTAACATCTATAACTCTTTTCGAACATCCTCGTATAGTGGCAATTCTTCCCACTGCTTTTGTTATTTGATTGTTGGATTTTCCCCCTTTGAGATCTGTTTTATAAGCAATACTGGTAGAAGAGTATCTCTGTATAGCTATCATGTTTGAACCAAGTTACGGGGAATGTTGGACTTTATTCGTCGGCTCCCAGATGCACCAACAATACCTTTTGGCATTGCTTCTCTTTTGCATAGGCACATTAAAATGGGAAAATAATACATATGCAAACAAGTTCTTATCTAATAGAAATGGGAACACAAATTTGGTAATGCAATTAGGCACTGCCAGGTATGACCCCAAAATTAAAAACAAATGAATGTCACTAAAAATTACAAAAAATAATGATAACATGAAATAAATTAATAAGTTCAAGACAAGTGAGGAAATAAATATATCAAACTTATTAGTATTTTGTAAAGCTATGTGGTTGATCCTATCATATTTGTAGGGTACAGAAATGATTTTAAGAAAAAAATTCAGATCATGGAGCTCTATTATAGTGGGTAGGGCATTTGTCTTGCACATGGTCAGCCAGATTTTAATTGCCAGTATTTAAAATAGTCCCCTGAGTTCCCCATAAATAATCATTTCTTTCTTTCTTTTATCTTTTTTTTTTGGTTTCTGGGCCACACTTGGTAATGCTCAAGGGTTACTCGTGGCTATGCACAGAGAAATTGCTCCTGGTTTAGGGGACCATATGGGATGGTCTGTCCTGGGTCAACCTCATACAAGGCAAATGCCCTACTGCTGTGCTATTGATCCAGCCCCCATAAATCATTTGAGTGTAGATCTAGGAGTAACCCCTCAGCATCACCATGCCCCAAAATAAAAAATACATACATATTATTTTGGGGGGGTTTGGGCCACACCCACTGACTCTCAGGGATTACTCTTGGCTATGCGCTCAGAAATCGCTCCTGGCTTGAGGGACCCTATGGGAGTCCGGAGGATCAAACCACCATCTGTCCTAGGGTACCGCAGACAAGGCAGTTGCCTTACCACTTGTGCCACACTCTGGCCCATAAATATTTTTAATTTAATTTACTTTATTTAAAGAGTATGTATCAAATACTTGACATAGCTGGCCATAATATGTTTCCATGTAACTGGAAGAGAATGTTGAGATAGATGATTATAACATATTTGTTTCTAGATTAAGTGGGAGAAAAATTATTAAAAAAGAAATGAAAAATAAGAGAAAAAGTTGTACAGACACAAGCTTATTTGTGAAAATCATTACATCTCCAATAGGTTAAGTCATTATCAGAACGTTTAGTTTTTTCTCCTTGCTTGTTGGCCATTCCAGTACTTCTTTTGTTTCTGAACATTAGGTGGCTTCAATTTAGGTGGCCTAAATTGATGTGTTCCTACAGTGATGACATTATTAAGCAAAAATAGAATTGTCATGTAGCCACATGGTCCAGGAATGCCAAGCACTATTTCTGACACTGCATCTTTTGTATAGTGCCTTTTTGGCTACCAGATTCCAGAAAGATGAAAAGGAGAAGGAAAGGTGCCCACACTCACTCCAAAAATGTACTGGTGATATCAAACCAAATACCAACATATCTGGAGCTTTGGCCAAATCGGTGACTCTGCAGAGAGTCTTAAAGGAGTGATTAACCAGAGACGTTGGCAAAGCGGTTGTTTTAGATAATGATGCAATAGGCATGGCTTCAGCAGGGTCAGGAATTCACCCACCCTCTCTCTAAGATTGTCAGCTTTCAGCTGAATGGCCAGTGTACTCATAAAATTTCCCAACTTCGTTTGCATGGCTTTTGAGAACTGAATGAGTCTATGGAGCTGGCTGAACATGAAAAGATTTTAAGTAAAGTGCCTAACATATATGTTAATGACAGCTTGTATGTTTTCCATAAGATTATTAATGATTATTCTTGTCCATCTCTATGCATATTGGTACTAGAATTGATCATATAAAACTCTCTATATGTAATTCTATATGTCAAAATTAATATATAATTGAAATTATGTATTTAAGTATGCTGTAGACAAAAATGATTGTGTAAACATAACCAAAATTTATTTATGCTACAAACATAATTTATAATACAAATAAAATATGCAAATTTATTCTAAAATTTTATGGCAAAATGTCAGATTTTTAGAATTTTTAGAATCACAATTACTAAGAGAGAGAGCAGCTGTATAAAAGAATATTTGCAATATTCATCGAAATGGCACTAAACAAAAACTATGGCAGTTTTTGGTATATTGAATGATGTAATCTATTGATGATTTTCCGTAACTTAGATGTGACTATTTTTAATAAACTGCTTTGTTCTTGATTTTTATTGTTTTTAGGAATGTATCAAATGGCAGTCATAGGATATCTGAGAAGTCTGAGGGTTTTTTTCCCCTTTATGCTTGTTTTTAAGAATTGCCTAACTATGGGAATATGCATAAGTGTGACAAAGTTGATAGACTTACAAAAGTAATTTCTGTGTAGTTTATTAAGGAAAGCAAGTTTATGATTAATGAATGCTTTTTATGATCCCATGCCACACAGGTTCTCAGACATTAAACATATATTCATTCAGTGAAGCTAGTAATTTACAAAAGGTAGATGTAAAGGATTTGGGAACAGATATAAGGAACATAAATAATTGGAGAATAACTGACATTGTCTCTGCTACCAAAATATAAATTGGAGTATGCTATGAATATTATACTGTAAACTGCATCCCAGTGAGAAAATATCTATAGAAGATTATATCCCCAGTATAGCTATAATAGAGACTTAACACCTTGATAACATGTGCTTTATTTTAAGGATATTTGTATGAAGACAAACAGAAAATTATACTGATAGTGGTAGGGTGGGGAAGAACTTCACAATTTATATAACTCACATAAAATGGCAATGATAATGATAGTGGAAGGCTGGAATAGATAGATTATGTATATTTAAAACATAGATATTGTGAATACACATTACATTGATATAATCAACTAAATTTTAGATCAATATTTTTATAAAATATTTAATTGGTAATGAAAGGTATTTTTCCTACTTATTAAAGTAAATATTCATACAGACAAAATTATTGACCAGTGCCTTATTTTATCTCTTAAAGCTTTGTACATTATCAAAAACATATTTATAGATATTATCATCTTAATCAACACTATATATCTGAAAAATAATTACTGTATTTGTTCCAATACAAATTTTTAAACAATTTTGTTTGTTTAGGAACAAAACACTCAATTACTTAAGGCTTAATGCTGGTTCAGTGCTCAAAAATCATTCCAGAACTGCTTGGGGCACCATATCTAGCACTTACAACTTTGATTTTGAAACAACCCAAATTTTCAAACAATGAAAAATAGATAAGGAAGTTATGGCACACTATTCAGTAATGAGGGATGAGGAAATCATGCATTTCACTACAACTTGGCTGGAACAACTTGGCTTGAATATCAAGTTAAGTAAATCAGGAAGAAAATAGCAAAATAATACTGTATGTTCTCACTTATCTGAGGCATATAACATAAGAAGACAAGGAAAAGAAAGATATCAAAGTTAACCAAACCCTTACTCCTACATTGCAGAAACAAAAATGTCAAGGAAGGTAAGGAATAGAAGGGGAAAACATGTTTGTATGTAGTTATTGAGAAGTCTTGTTCATGTTGATGGTGTTGTAGAAGAAAGATTTCTATGTACAACAAAACTACTAGAACTAACACTACTATAGCCATGGAACACAAAGCAAAATGTGTCGACGAGGCAAGTTAGAAGAGGGTACCAAATTGGAAGAGGAACATTGGTGTAGAAATATTGACAATGGTGGTGGGAGTGGAATTTGAAAACCATATGCCTGAAACTCAATTATTAACAGCTTGTAAATCAACGTGCCTAAATAAATAATAAATAAACAAACAAAAATAAAAATACCTCATCATGTTATTTCAGTAGTATGTTCAGTGATACAACTCTATTAGCATGAAAACAACAATAAACAAATGGGAATGCATGAGACTAAAGACTTTTTGCATTTTTTCACAAGATCATTAGCCTCCCCAAATCCTCTTAACAAACTTATTTTTCAATGTAATTATCACAGATTGGGTCATATGTTTACAATAGTTAACTCTACATGCACAGAGTTAACTTACAAAAACTCAAATATCCAAGACCCTTGACTAATATTATTATGTTATCTCTAGTCAGGTTTTTTTTCTTATGAATTTTGGCCATCTGTTTTCTTTTGCTGGAGAAGTTGTTTATCTCTTCTTCCAGACTTTAATGGTGATATTTGTCTTTCACTATGATGCCTGAATAAAAATTGAAGAATGAAATGCTCATGCCTCTTACTGTCATCATAATATATATCAAATCTACAATAAGATATCACCTCACAATAGAGAAACTGAATTATATCAAAGAGAAGAAATAACCACTTCTGATAGGTATGTGAGGATAAAACACACTTACCCATTGGCTAGAACATAAATTGACTCCATATGTAGAAAGGATATGGAGGTTCCTAAGAAAGTAAGAACAGAACTATAAAACAATTCAGTAATTCCACTTTAAGACATAGATTAGAAGAACACAAAAATGGTAGTTGATTATGTTTATACATACACACTAACACAGGCATTTCTATGTTGATGAATTGAGATTTATAGTAACCAAGATCTTAAAACAACTAGGACACTCAAGAAGACATGAGTATGCTAAAACTATACGGTATAGATCACAAAGAACTTTACTCAGCTATAATAAAGATGAAATCTTCATAGTTTTTTCCCAAAATAGGAATGGAGCTGGAAGGTATTAAGCTAAGTAGAATGAATCAGGAGGCAAATATAACTTTTAATTTTTTTTGAAAAAGGATGACATGCTTTATTAAAAGTGCTGATTTTATTTGCAGATAAGAGAACATCAGGTTTACAAGTTACACCTTGGACACAGCCTTGGTTAATCCTGAAGTAGTGCTAAATTCAATTCAACTGTGCCAGAGTGCTGATCTTAGTATACTTAAATGTGGTATATTTGTTCATGATATTCTTGTGCTCTGTAAGTTCACTGTTCACCATTATCAGATTCTTAGTCAGAAGCTGAATAACAACAAGGAATTTTTTTGGTATATGGCAGTGTTCGTGTCCATTATCGAGAATTTTCAGTGCTAAATAAAAAAGATCCAGCAGGAATTTGATATAGAGAAAAATATACCATTTCATAGTCCAATATAGTTGGTTTCATCATATATTTGGCTGTAGTATGTTGCTCAACATCAATCTATCAAATATTGGTGCTCTTTGAAGGACGCATAGAGGGAAGTGCAGAAGGAGGCCTAAACCAAAAATTAAATCTCTTAGAACCTTCATTTCCATATTCCTAATTTGGTGTTGGAGTAAGTACTGTCAGTCACAAAGTCAGTGTCGCCAATTACTGGAGGGTACATTTTCATATTGGCTTGCAGTAGACATGGCAGTAAGGTCAATCAGCTGAAGCATCTTCTTGGGCAATTATTTTATATGAAATGAGTGATATTGGAAAGAAACAGTCATAAGCATGTTTTATTGTATCAACCAAAATTTCATTTGTAATTGAGTAGCCAGCCCATTAATATGGCTCTCATTTTTCAGCAACTTCTCTATTCTAGAGATATTTGGTTCTTCCTCTAGTTGTCTCAGATAAGCAGAGTTGTCCTTCACATATCTACTACAAAGCTTTGGATCAGCTCCCTAGTCTGCACCCACAAAGCTCACTGCAAGAATCACGTCACAGATAAACACTTGTGCAAGGGCACATCCTGATGTTTCCATTGGAATTGGAGAGTGTCAACGAAAATAAGCTCAGGCAAAAGCTTTTCTTCCTTAACAGGCTCTGGCTCTATTGGAGCTTGGCCTCAGGCTTCAGCACCTGCTCCAGCATGGCTGCCTTTTTCAGAGGTTTGGAAAGCTTTTTTGAAATAACTTTTCCAGCAGTTAAAAACTTGGCTTCCTTCTTCAGATGCATATTGGCCTGTGGCTGTTCTCCAATTTTGTTACTTATGGCTGCAAGCACTGTTCTCAGTCCCATCCTGGGTATAAAGGCTATGGCCCAGACCATGGACACCCTCTTAGCACCTGCAATACTAATCTTTGTCTTTATTTTAAGCACTTGACAACCCAGAGTGCCATGATGTCATCTTCATCAGGTGCAGCTTTAAAAGGGAAATAGAAGAAAGAGAAATCTGGAGCACTAGGTGACCTCCAGATGCCAGCTTCAAGCCAGATCAACAGCCGTTGCCAGCTCATTCCCCAGAAACATGCCACATAACTAGATGTTTCTAAAGTGCTTGCTGTGTGCTATTAGTTGGAGGAAAGGAATAGACAATTTACAATGCAAAAATTCTGAGACTATGACAAAAGAAAAGGTTAAATGTCAGAAAGGGTCCTGTGGACATTGGTGGAGGAATATTGGCACAATGATACAGAGATGGTATAGTAAAATTTTATTAATAAGTCACAGAAAACATTGCAATCTTTTCACATAAGGTTTTTCTAATATATAGAAAACATTAAATTAATAATATGTAAATGATAAATATATAGAAATACATTAAAAGAGAAAAACAGAGACATACCTGCTCTTAAGAGTGTCAGAGAAAGTAGAAATATAGTTGAATTACTTTCCTTATACTCTAATGGGGCAAAATAGGGAACGAGTAGAAAATAAATGGTGATTTATTATTTCAAAGGTAATTCCTTTAAAATAAACTTGTTTTATTTTGCAAACTCTGCACCATTTTTGAGTATTTATTTCTTGGGACTATTTGCACTTGGAACTGGGAACTAAGGAATGGAAGTAGCAGAATCTTCTAATCTCTAGAGGACAGTAGTGCAGAAAACAGAAAGTAGAATATTCAAGAAAGACCCAGTAAATGGAGCAATATTAGTTGGAATTTTCTTTCTCCAAAACAGCCCAACATCAAATTACATAATAAATATTCCAATCATAATAAATATACAAAGAAAAATTCAAAGACAATAAAGCAAACTTCACAAGTATAGGACAAATTCAGTGAAAGTAGGAAAAAGGATTTCTTATTGCAGAGGCCCAACTTGAACAACAGAGACTGAGCAGAACCCTTAGATTCATAATACTTGGGCTTGGGGACTGAATGAAAACAGGGAGCATCTGTTACAGAAGACTGAACACAACAACAATGATGGAACAGAACCTTTAAAACCGTAAAGACTCTAACCTAGATCCTGTTCTAGGACCTGCACAAATGCCAAGACTGCTTGCTACAGTGGCCTCATTGTCTTACTCACAACTGAGAGGAAAGTTTCCTGGCACCACATACAAAGCCCTTGGGATGAGGTAATGAGTATCTATGAAGCCAGGGGTTGATTCCATGATGGTATTCTTCAAGGGTAGAGAAACCCTGAATCTCTTAGGCCACGGGAATTCCCATTCTCCCCCAATGCATACTGTACCTATGCAAAAAAAATAAATAAGTGGAGGGAACGCCAAACCCTGCCAATACAGCACCCTTCTTTTTCTTGTTTTGTTTTGATTTGTTAGTTTTTGACTTTATTTTCTTCTCTCTTTCCTCCATTTTTCTCTTCCCTTTTCACTCCTGTGGTTATTGTTTGGTGATTTTTTTTCTTATTAGCCGGGTGCATTTTTTCTTTTTCTCTTTCTTTTTTGGTAGCTGAGGCCAAATATTTTTCTTTTATCTTCTTCCTTTATTCTCTTATCCTTTTTTTTTAATTTTTATTGTGACCAAAGTGTATTACAAATCTTTCACTGCATCATTTATGGTACATAGTGACAATGAATGAGGGGCATTCCCACCACCAGTGCTGTCCTCCCTCCGCCCCTATTCCCAGTATGCATCCCATATCTCCCTCCTCTACCCCGCAGTATGCTAGTGCAACTGGTCTCCACTTTACAGCTTGTTGTAGATTGAGCATCCATTCCACCGTCATTGGAGATAAAAAAAAGGATAAGAAAAAGGGGAGAAAAAAAATTGGTGACAACTACCAAAAAAAAAGGAAGGAGAAAAGAAAAAAAAAGAAAAATGGGAAAAAAAATGGACCCGACAAATAAAAATAAAAATAAATCTCTAAATAATAACCACAAGCATGAAAAAGAAAGAGAAAAGTGGAAGAACAAAGAGAAGAAAAATAAAGCAAAAAACTAACAAATCAAAACAAAACAAGACAAAGTATGGGTGCTGGAGTGGTAGGGTTTGGCAAACGACAACAGAATAGATAATGTACAACAGCTGTAAAGTGGAGACCTGTTGCACTAGTATTCTGGGGGAAAAGGGAGGAAGATATGAGATGCATGCTGGAAACGGGGGTGGAGGGAGGACAGCACTGGGGGTGGGAGTGCCCCTCATTGTTGTCACTATGTACCATAAATAACTCTGTGAAAAAAATAACTGTAGTAGAATGCCTGTCTCGAATACATGCAGGGGATGGGAAGGGAGAGGGGAGAATGTTACACTGATAAAGGGGGGTGTTCTGTTTGAGACTGTAACCCAACTACGATCGTGTTACTTAAATGAAAAATATATTTAAAAAAAGAAAAAAGAAAGTAGGAAAAATATTTAAAGAAATGTTTTGATGACTCGATGACATGCCCTTTTTAATATTTTACAGTGTCCTTAAAATGCGTGATATTAAGCCAGATCTCTGTATGCCACTCAGTGACTCAGTGCCTGCTTACCTTGAAGGCACTGTTTCAGCAGAGAGTTCCATCTCTGGCATCACCCTATATTTCCAAGTGTGGCTTTCACCATGGCCACTATGATTCCTGGAGTCACAATATGTGAATGAAAACCTGTGAGCATCACAACCAAGCGTGTGAGGTTCAAATATATCAACAATAGCTGTGACAACCACTACAAATGTTCATGTAAAGGGAAAAATATATCAAGTCATAGCATACAGGAAAGAACTATGATCAAATAATCATTTAGAATTTTAATATCAGTGTTCTTTCTGGCCATGAGCTCTTGTAGTATTGTTTCTCTCAAAATATATATATTTTGTTGTTTGAGAAATTTATTTTTATTTTTAAAATTGTATATGATCAAGATATTAAGTCATTTCAGGTTTTGAATATACAAACACCAATTACACCAACAGTGTAATTTATTAGTGTCCCCAATTTTTCACATAGCCTGCCTTCTTGCAGACAAAACCAAATTTCCTTCACATTGTTTATTACCCCTCAAAGGAAAATAGAATTATTAAAATTTAGATCAACAAGGATCAATTGGAAATGATTATCATTACTCTACAGTGTCATGAAATTCAGTATCTAAGGTTTTACTGGGATGTGGTTTATGCTACTTGAGCCTTTTGTATGTTACTGTTTAGGCTCACTGAGTTTGGTAGATTATTATGCAACTGTTTTATTATATTTCTTGTGATACTACTGGACTGACATGGCTATACAATTCCAGCTTGGGCCACATGGTCCACTATTGATAGATATGGAACAAATTTGGCGTTTGGTAGATCGATAAGGTAAAGTCATGTAACTGGGCCATTTTTGTTGGAGGGTGTCGGGTGTAGTCCTGGGTTGGTGTGGTTCATGCACAAAGATGAATCTTACTCCCTCCCCCTTCTGAGAATACTATAGAGCTTTCAGCCTGAAGCAGACTACCTGGAAAGAGCTCGTGGCCATCACTTACTTTGTGGAACTTGATAAAGGAGTTAAGCCATTTCTCAGCTGAGAAGATGGTGAGTGTGATGAGAGGCTTCTGGATATTTCCATTGGTGAAGTGGATGTGTGGGGGCTTGATCCAATTTCCTTCTGAAAATAGCTCTAGAGTTTTCAGTCTTGTAATTTGGACCCACCTGAGAAGGTTCAGCTGTTCATATTATTTGAGTTCAGTTGTGGAGCTGGGCTATTTATGTCCTAAGTGTCTATTTAAATCAGGCATACTCAAAATCGCCTTGATTAACACCTTCAGTAAGAAATGTATTTTATACTATCAATTTTATAAAACTCAACATAATTTGAAAGCACTAGCTAATCCTAAAATTTATCTAGTACTGATCCTTGGACACAGGTTAATTAGAATGGTCTTGAAACTGCAGGCATCTGTAATTATCTGAATCCAATCTCTTCTGAAAACACTATGGAGTGTAAAATTATTTAAAGCAGAATGCCATATGTCATTGTTTTTAATAATAAAAGTAATGTGCTCCTGGTTTATCTAATAATAATAAAATCTTTCTGATATGTTCATAAACTGCTATTAAATACCTATGTAATAATTCATGAAGGATTTTTGCTTAATATAAAACATTTGTAAAGATCTGTTTTACAGTTAATTGACAATAAAATTATTAGTGTTTTAACTATGAGCAGTGGTGTACAGGAGCATTTTAAGATAGCTTGCCTCAGAAAAACCATCTTTCTGATGGCAGGAAATATATGCTATAGTTACTAAACAATGGCTTGATATAAATTATGTCAGAAATATGTATACTATAGGAATAACTAAAGCGTATGAAGGTTCCTGACAAAAACCTATTCCCAGTTATTAATCATTTATCACACTTTAATGTACAGTTATAGGGAGAGAAAGCCTCTTATCTGAATAGGATGGTGGTGTTTTCATCCTATATTATGTATTGCAGTTTTGGTCATGTTGTTTATTCCAAGAAAATCTATAATACTTGCTGTTAAATACCACTGTTAGTACATATATATGTGCCAAAAATTGCACTAAGTACTGTTTAAAAAGCTTTTCTTTTTTGTTTGTTTGTTTGTTTTTGGGTCACACCCGGCAGTGCTCAGGGATTACTCCTGGCTCTACACACAGAAATCGCTCCTGGCAGGCTCAGGAGGCCATATGGGATGCCAGGATTTGAACCACCATCCTTCTGCATGCAAGGCAAACATCCTACTTCTATGCTATCTCTCCAGCCCCTAAAAAGCTTTTCTAATCTTTGCAATACCCCTTCATTTTTTTTGTTTGTTTTTGGGCCACTCCCGGTGATGCTCAGGGGTTACTCCTGGATATGCACTCAGAAATCGCTCCTGGCGTGGGGGACCATATGGGATACTGGGGGATCGAACTGCAGTCTGTCCTAGGCTAGCACGGGCAAGGCAGATACTTTACCACTTGCGCCACAACTCTGGCCCCTACCCCTTCATTTTTGATAATTCTCAATTTTTCATTTTTACAAACCTGTACTTTTACACAATAAGAGATTAAATATGATATGGAATGAGGCATAGCTAGAAAATCTTCGAACTGGAATTTTGAATTCATAGCTACCATAGTTTAGAAAATTATTATTGCTATGTGGTGAAATTCTACCAATCTAAAAAATGTTTTTTTCTGGTCCCTGTTCAGGTACCAGTCACCAGAGACCACCTGCTAGATGCCAAGCAGGTTTAAAGCTGACAAGAAAGGGTTTTCTGGAGATTGAGTTTGATGGGGGAACAGGCAGGCTAGGGAAGACAGTGTTCTAACTGACAAAACCTGGGAAGAGAGAGGGAGAGAGGTTGGAACCAGGGCAATGAGTCAGTCAGAAAGAGGACTAGATGATAGGAAAAGGCAGAAGATACAAGGTAACAGAAACAAGGTTAGCCAACAGATTTTTTAGAGACAATCTGTAAGATACAACCAGTATCCAAGAGAAACTCAGGAGAAACTGACAGGAAAAATAGCCATATAGTCACATTCCAGTCAAGGGTTTATATAGACCCTGGGCAACTACCTCTAAATGAATTACCAGGGGTCTTTTCTAACTAATTTCTCTGCCCTTAAGGGCTGTCCAAGGGCCATGTGGGGCCCCATGTAACCCAATAATTTCTATAAATTATTCACTAATTAAATATATTAAAATTGGCTTATCATACTTTAAACATCATCATTGTTTTTCTTTTTATCTTTTTACTATTTAAACACTGGTTATAATGTTGTTCATAATATATTTTTTTCACAGATAAAGTTGTTCATGATTGAGTTAATGTCATACAATGTACAACAACCTTCAACAGTGCACATTTCAAACAACTAATGTCTCCAGATCCCCTCTAACCCTCCCTTATTGCCTCTTCCTTCCTCTATCTGAGGCATACAATTTTCTTCTCTTACTTTCTATCATCTCTCTTTCTCACTTTCTTGCTCTTCCTTTTTTTTTAGACATTTATATCACTGGTTTTCTTACAACATTTAGCTCAAGGTTACAACTCTCGTGAAAAAAATGCTTAGTATATTGTTATTTAGAATAAAATATTTAGGATGACCAACATCTCAAAGGTACATTTTAGTTGGAGAAGTGATCCAAGGTTTGATGTAGAAAACTCTTGAAGGTTGTAATACTCTCTCCTATGAATTGGGCGAGGAATAACTGTTGTCAAAAAAAGACTTCCTGATGAAGTGCTGTGAGTTTTATTGATGTCAGCATGAGCATCAAACCAGATCATATACAGGTCAGGGTTATGTAGAGAATAGCCACTGATGATACTGCTTGTGATGTTTTGCACAGGTCACACAATTGAAACCAAATGACACCTCTTTGTTAATTACTTCAGACAGTTCCGGTTGGTAAAGCCCAATGAGAAGGGAGTCAATATTCAATAATTGACATCATGTTTGGAAACTGGTGCAAAATTTAAATTTTCATTTTTTTAAAGTAGCAGCCTGAATTGCAGAGGTTTTTACCTAGCCAGGTTCTTTTATAGCAGCTCAACAAAATCCCCCCTTTCTTTTCTGTTTCCAGGAGAATCAGGTAGGATCACAACCAGGGATGTGGCATTCACTTGGAGACACAGAGGCAGCTCAGAGAATGATAAACAGAAAGTTGTGTCAAAGAGCCTGATATTGCTCCTTCCAGTTTGCTGCCTTGAATGGAAATTTCAAATCATACAAGACAATAACACATTGGTAAAGAAGAAGGTACTGTAGAAGCTACAAGACCTGCAAAACAAACTAAAAAACAGGACAACAGTGCACCTTAAAAATAGGACAAAGGTATGTCAATCCTTTGTTTCCCACCCCCTCGATATCTCTTATTTTGGATACAACTTCCTTTAAATGTCCTAGTCCAAGTTTGTACAGAAGAACAAAAGGCAAAGACCCAAGAATCTAGTTGTTTTAAATTATACTATAATATACAGTTGTTTTAAACAAGTACATGTCGACTGGCTGCCATGTAGTTACATATGCAAGCACTTTTTTGGAGGGTTCGGCTTGTGGGGAATGAGCCACAGTCAGTGATATTCAGGAAATACTCCTGGACTGACGCCATTGAATGAAAGTTAAGCATCTTAACCCTGTACTTCTCTTATGTTTCACATAAGCAGCTTAAAAATGTTCTTGCTTTATTTCCACTTAATGGTTTCTGTTCTACTTTGGAGAATGAGCACAATTTTTTTTAAATAAAATGGCATACACTAGAAACTTTATGTAAGTCTCTTGTGTACAGAATTTTTCCCAAACTCAAAATATATAATATTATAATCACAATCAAAAGTCTAATAAAATCCTTTACCATAAAATGTATCCCTTAAATTTGATTTACCAGTGTTTTTGACCCCTAAATTCAGGTAACCACTAATAAAGATCATTAGTCTAAATTTTTATTTTTATTTAATTTACCATATATATATATCAAGTGTGAAATCATTGTTATTTGCATTCTTCTGTGACACTTTGACTAATATTTAATGCAAAACTTCTGTGATTTGAATGACATGCAAATTTTTATGAAATTTTTTTCTGATATTTTATAAATATTAATTTAAAGGAAAAAGCAATATCTTTGTCAGAACTTATCTAAGTTCATCTTAGTTTATTATTTAAAAATCCATGATTTTGGATTATTGAATTTTAGGAAAGTAAGATTTCAACACCAACCCCCACCAGTATCAACTCCTATCACCAGTGCTCTCATACTGAGCTACCTTGGAAGGCACATTACAAACTTTGGTGGTTCCATCTTAAATCTTCTGTTTTCAGTGTTGTTGACTTATGTCTTCTTTGGTCATAAAGTTAGACCACTCTCCCACCACATCACTAACATAATAGAAACTCTGACTCCTGTACCCCATTACTTCCTTCCTCATCTTATTTTTTCTCACCTCGATTTTGTTTCTTTTCTATCCTCCTTCTTGGTGTCTACGGTTAAGGCTGATCAAGACACCACCTTTTACTACAGTACTTTTCCTCATCCAGTTATTAAATATACCACAATTTATTGAGCTCATCCTTGGTAGGTCTTTCTTCTCTTGCTTTGCTCATTAAACATAATATTTTTCTTTCAGTTCCAACAAGATTGCATGATTTCATCATTTCTTAAAGCTGCAGTTTTCCATTTTGTGTATGGTACCATATCTTCATAATCTATTCATCTCTTATTGGGCATGTAGGTTGATTCCATAACTTAGCTATTGTACTAAATGCAGAAATGAATAATAGTGTGCATGAGGTGTCATTTGATTTAATTTAACATAATTATGCTTTTGGACCACACCACTAGAATTCAGGGCTTATACTGGCTCTGCTCTTAGGGTTCACTCCTGGCAGCCCTGGATACCTTATGGAGCAATGTAAGGTCAAATTAGTGTCAACAGTATACAAACCAAACACTTTCCCCACTGTACTCTCTTTGCCAACCAGGAATTTTTAAAATCATCACATTATTTCAGCCAAAATGTTTACTTAAATATTCAAAATAGTAACTATTAAAATGTTGAACCTATTTTTGCATGCAAAATTATCAAAATTATTTATTTATGTATTTATTTATTGTTTCATGTTCACAGGCTCTGCTCAGGGTTTACTTTGTCTCTAGGTAGGATGTAAGGGACCATATTAGGTGCTAGATAAGGAATGAGGGTCAACTGCATGCAAGGCAAGACTCTTATCGTTCTATTCTTTGACCCCAGAAAACATTTGTCTGTTTATCTTTTATTTAATTGCTTGTTTATGGTCATTCATTGTTTTTGTTTGGGGCCCACATCCAGTGATGTCCAGGGCTTACTCCTGGCTCTTTCCTTCAGAATGACTCATGCCAGGCTCAGGGGAAATCTGTTATTGGGGATAAAATCTATGCAAGACAAGTACTCTAACTCACTGTATTGTTCATCCTGTCCCACCCTTCTTGTTATTCTTATGAACTAAAGCCACAGGCTTGTAAACATTTTGAAGACAATTGTTTTGTTTTTCTCTGTCTTCTATAACTTCAAGTGGTTTGGTAAACAGCGTCTGTACTGCTTTCTATAGACACCCTACTTGTTTTCTTTTGAAAACATTGTTAGGCAACAGAGCCCTGGAATGTAAAGTAGAAACGCTCATGTTCTCAATCTGTGTGAGTTCTTAGTGAAACTTTATGTTTCTTGCATACAAAATATTATCTTTACTAGTTATTTTTTCTTTTGTGGGAGAAAGCCAGCTGTGCTCTGGGCTGGCTTACTGGTTCTATGCTCAGGGATCACTTCTGTTGGTGATCAGGGATAATACATGGTGCCAGAGATTGAATCAACTTTGACTACATGCAAAAAAACTTCCTTACATCCAATACCATCACTCTGGGTTCATATTGGAATTCTGATGAAGTCTTTAGGCATTTATATTACTAACAGGTGCCTCGGAAGTCATATGGAGTGTTGGAAAATTGGATATGGATTGGTTTCATGCCAAGACAAATACCTTATTTGCTGTATTGTTTCTCAGACCTGTAGAATAGAGGATTTTTTCTAAGTGTTTAATTTGTTTTATATCTTTGAATCACAATTTAAGTTAAATAGTTTATCAATAAAATATTTGTTAATATTATAGTTTGAATGTCTGCATCTCCAGCTTCCATGTTATATGAAGAAATGTATGTATTTAAAAACATAATTATATTAAAACTTAGGTGTTTTTATTTAGATGTGTGTAGTTGTCACTAACTTTACAATATATATTTAAAATATTTTTCATATATCGGATATAATGAAACATATATATGAAACATATTATTACAAAAAAGTAGCCAAGGTCATCAGAACTGTATGTTTTATTTATAGAACTGAACTTACATGGAGATTTATGGCTAAGAGGGTCCCTGTTGTGAGGGCAGTGTGATTTTAGAAGATAATTTGCATGAAAAGTAAAATTATCGGTATTGTAAATCCTAGTATTTAATGTGGTGACAAGTTAAAATATATGCAGATTTTTGTTTCCTCTCTAGATATTACTAATTATTATCCTTAGTGAAAGTTTTTATGTGATCTAGTTAAAGCAGACATATTATTTGTCTTGATTACCAAAAGTCAATTAACAAAACCTTTCATGACATGCTTTGAAGTAAAACGAAGAATATTATAATGCTCAGCTGAATGCATTTATAGCTGGTTAAATGGACAGATACTCATTGAGGAAGGTCACTCCAAGTGGAATGCTTCAGGATTCTGCATTGAACCAATTCCAAATATGACCAGTTAGCAATTATTTTTATGAGACTCTTCAAAAACTGCATGCCATAACTTGGTACAAGGTTAAAAAAATACTACTCTTAAATTAAGGACTTTTGAAATAGCGAAGAGTTTACTATTGGGTTTAAAATAAAGATTTTTTTTACTTTTTTTAGCATCTTGAAATTAAATAAAATCCAGCTATTTCTGCACCAGGAAAGTCAAATGACAATTTGAAAAGCTGTTCATAGCAATCTAGAAAAGAATGGAAGGACTGATAAATGTTCTCTCTGGAATCTAATTAGGTTTGATTTGAATCCAGAGAGTCTCAATGAGTACTAGAATAGAGTCACAATATAGAAATGGGACAATATATTAGTAGTGTGCTGTTTTTGAGATAAAATTGCAGAAGTTATAAAATAAAAATTATTGTTAGTGATTATAGAGGAACAAAGAAACAATGATATATCAGAGAGGAATACATCTACTGATGTTACATTTCAAAAAAGTATAACTGAATATTTTCCACTCAGCCTTGAAGTATTATTTAAGTATAGGGGGCAGTGTCTAATGCAACACTACATTTTTTGTTTATAGAATGTGGAGATCAAGAAGGGAGTTGATACTATACACAACATCTCTGTGTATGAATGAAGTCTCACTCTTGTTTGGTTCTTGCATAGTCAAGGAATTCAGAGCTATAGGTCAGCTATACCATTATAATGGCACTTAAAATAAAACCCAGTCTTCATAGAATCACAAGTTGTAATCACAAGTGTGCACATGTAATGCCGCCATAATTTAAGACAAGTTAAAATCAGAAGGCCTGCTGGGCTCCCCCAGTGCAGATGGCTGAGAAAAGACTTCAAAAAGAGGTCGCTTCCTTGAAAAATGAGGGTGGTATTTCTCAAGCTTAGTTTCAAACAATAGTTGCAAACATATATTTGCCCTAATAAGAATCTCCCTGCTGCTGGGCCAAGTATGTATATATCTGAACATTTACTTCCAAATGACAAAATTAGTACATACAAATATGGCCTTGATTAAATATCACTTTACCTGGGTAAATCAGCATCAAGAGAAATATAAAAATAACTTTGTAATTCTCAAAGTCAAGGTAGTCTTTTAAAATACATTCTGCTCACTCAGAAGAAAGGAGCCCTTCATAGGAACACCTGGCTAACTTGATAATTTTTTTAATTTATATCAGAATTAACATTCAAGGTCCAGCCTAGGAGTAAAAACTTTGAGATGTTAAAGTTTGCCATTACATACCAGAGAAGCCTCTGGCTCAACTCCCCTCTGCCTTTTAATGGGAACTTATCATTCAGAAGATTTGTAACCCAACTTTAAAGACCTATGAATTATCTGTTGTGAAGAAACTTAATAGCTCAAATAGTATGTACTGATAAGCTTGTTGCTAACAAGAAAGTTCAATTTTTTAACCTTGCAGGAAAGCAGGTGTAGGCAGTCTCTCACACATAAAATCCATGTTTAAATATACCCCTGTAACATTCAATAAACAGACCTACAATTAGGATCCACCACCACAACAGAGTGTGTCTCCTTCCTTCTCCTTCAATCCACTTTCCTGGGCACCCAGAGAACTCCCTGAAGTGTCCAGAAAGGAGGCCGTGGCACACATGCTAACTTCCTCATATCTTTCATTGTGTTCTTCTTCCTCTATACACAACGTATTTTCAATGATCATCAAATATATCCAAGAGTACAAATGGATTTATGAAAGAACAAAATCACTCATGAGGGGGCCGGATTGATAACACAGCTGGTAGCGTATTTGCCTTGCAGACTGCCAACCTGGACGAACCCGAGTTCAATCCCTGGCATCTCATATGATCCCCCAAGCCTGCCAGGAGCGATTTCTGAGTGCACAGCCAGGAGTAACCCCTCAGCTCCTCCAGGTGTGGCCCCAAACCAAAAAAGAAATAACTCATATGTTAGCAAGTATATAGAAAATGTAAAGAAAGTAAACATTTTAGCTTTGTCTGGAAGTTTTTTAAATGTTTTATGACCACAACATTATTTATAATGTGACATCCTGTAGATGTAGTTATAGTAGTCTACAAATAGTGCCTACGTTAATCTATTTGAACAGATAAAGATTTTACCCATAAAATCCTTCCATTGAAAATTCAATAAATCATGGATAATTAGTTGTTGCTTGCTAAGCATTTATTTTGATTCTGATTTTAATAAGCTTGGACCAGAAAAAATGAACTTTCATTCATAAAATATTATTTTCAAAAATCCTTAGTGTTGTAAGTCTGTATGGGGTGAAAACAATGAAAGGAGAAAACATTTTTCAGGTACAGTATTGTGGCATGATTTTGATTAAGCTGAACATTTTCTGAGCTTTATAGTTACAGAATCTTGTATACGGAAATTACAGTTGCTCTTAATCTGCTTTCAGCAGGCTGATACAAATATTAAAATGTAATGAACTAACAAGATTGTTTGTTAATGCCACATAAAAGTGCTAATTATACATCATTTCCTGCCTACAGCTAAACCCAAGAGACGTCTTCTAAGAAATCATTAAGCTTCTTCACTAGAAATGTGAATACAGCTGAGCTGCAGAATGAATTTCCACTTAAGGACCTTGGTGCTATCTCACAGAAAAAATAAAGAAAAAAATAAGTACCACAAAAAGAAGTATTATTTATTAAATGTACTCCAGGAAGAAAATTATTTTGCTCATGGAAGATGACTTAATATATTTACACCTAATCTTCAAAATATGATTTCAATTTTAGATTTCCTTCTGAGTTTCATTTAATCTATATTTGAGGACTTATATTGGATGATTGTTGTAAACCTTAGTATTACATAATTTAATATTTATTCATGTGTATCACCAGTAACTTTTATTAATATGAGTCACCAGTAATTTTTCAAAATATATTCCCATATTTTCTAATATAAATACTCTAATTATAGATACAGAAGAGATGTTTCATGATATATTTTTCCTTTGAAAAAATAACATCAATGCTACAGACTTTTATCAACTTTTTATTAATTTATCTTTTTATCTGAATCTATTCACTATAGAGGTATTTATAGCAGATAATGTACTGTTGAATACCTGTTGGCCTTTGATCATTTTCTGGGTGTGCTGAATGGTAATTAATTGTTAATTTTATTAGTATTAGAAGTGTGATTTCTTTAAGCAAAGAACACAATTTGAATGATTTTCAGTTTTGTTAAATAAAAGATATTTGAACATTTGTATAGAATACAAACTGAATTTCAAGCCTGGTACATAGCTCACCTTTAAAGCCCTTACTTCCCTTGTATGAGATCTTGAATTCTATCCCGCCTCTTCACTAGAACAAACAAACGAAAGCCACCCAGAATTACACTCCTTAGTTGCTCTTTACCCCTCTGTGTAGACACCTTTGTGTAGGTTTAAATTGAGTGGAGGAGGAAAAAAACAAATATGAAAGGATGGGGGCCAGGGGCCAATTGGTCTCAGGTGCATTGGTGGTGTTAAAAACAAAAAGGACAGAACTACATATCCAAGCCAAAGGCAACAAACCATAAAATCAAGAGACCCAAACCGTATCAATCTAAAATTAATAGGGCCTGTTACACTGGCAGGATGGAGGGCAGGGTACGTGGTATAGAGTGCACCTGGGGAACATTATTGGGGAAAGGTCAACAATGGTGACTGGATTGGCTTTGATTCATTGCATGTTTGAAACCCTACTATGAAGAACTTTGTAAATCACAATGGTTTCACTAAATAATTTAAATATAAAAAGAGAAAAAATAAGTAACAATATTGTTGAGGTGTCATTTCTTGACAATCATTTTAAATTTTGGATGTCATATGATATAATATGATTTTATCTTCTGTCTGCTGTCTGGTAGACTGTTTTAAAATGTTGAAGCCACATAGGATTGTTTAAAATTATCGTTTAAATTGCCTTCTTTTTCTCAGAAAACTAAGAAAGGAGACAGTACTGAGACAAATATGATCGTCCTAGAACATTTCATCTATCTCTATGTTTAGGGATCACTCTTGGCAGGCTCAGGGGACATGAACTGAGGATGCAATTTTGGTTGGCTTCATGCAAAGCAAGTACCATAACCATAAGTTCCATAATTCATTGTGATTTTCTCTGGCCCCTGTTTCTGGTATTAGTTCTATTTATTGTACATTGAAAATCAGATCAGATCATATGCATATATATGGTATATATATGTTTATATACATGTATATATGTAATATATATAATATATATGGTGATACAAGAAATAATGCCCAAGACCTCTCTCATATAATGTAAGTGCTGTACCCCAGGTCATATCTTCAGTCCAAATTATATATAAATTATATTTTATATTATAAGTATATACATATAATTATATTATAGATAAGTACATATAAAATTATATAAAATATACATAAAATTCTCCTTTCCTCTTTATTTTTGTTGTAATCATTTGGTCTTTCTGAAACTGTGCCCACACACTTGATTTGACAGGTATTCGGGGCTATTGTGCTTAGTGGTTTTACGCAAACACACTTGGCTGTGATGCACCATAGATTTCACGCTTTGGCAAAATGCCAAGCGTTTTAAACACTAAAACTCCTAAGATGTTGCCTATAACTTTTGAGAACTACTAGGGATAGAACTAGAGACTTGTTCTTATAAGGCAGGTATTTTTCTTCTAAGTGACCATCCTTAGTATTACACAAAAAAAAACCCCATAAATTATAAATATATACTTACCATTGCATGAGAAATCAGTATACTCTTATGGAATGAAAACTGATTTTCTCCAATTTTGTTTTTTGTTTTGTCTTGTTTTTCGGCCACACCCGGTGAGACTCAGGGATTAATCCTGGCTATGCACTCAGAAATCACTTCTGGCTTGGCAGACCATATGGGATGCTGGGGGATCGAACCACCGTCCAACCTAGGCTAGAGTGCACAAGGTAGATGACTTATGCCCTGTGCCAGCGCACCGGCCCCATAATTTTCTCCAATTTTGCTATTTTTTCAACAAATCCTCAAATTAAGTCTGTTTATTTCACATTTTTATTTGTTATGTTTGATATGTTGTTTGTTTTAGGGTCACACCCAGCGGGGCTCAGGGGTTATCATGGCTCTTCACTCAGAAATCACCCCTGGTAGGCTGGAGGGATTATATGGGATGCCAGGGATCTAACCCGGCTTGAAAGCATACAAGGTGAACATCCTATCTGCTGTGATATAGCTCTAGCCCCTATGTTTGATTTTTATTGGAATATCTAGCATAAAACTCAAATTGAAGAAATTCTCCCAGTTTTTCAATCATTGTTGATTTCCCTCTAGTTGCATTAACTGATGGCTGTTAAAATAACAACTTCAAGTTAAATACAGTGATCTTTAACCACCTAATTGGCATATTCCTTTTCACCAATTCACATGATATTAAATAAATAAAATAGAAATGACCTTTCATAATGTTTTAAAGTGTTAGGGTCTTGTATTTATTTGGCTGGTGTGCTTAGCGGTATTAACCGATCATAAGCTTAGACAGTTAAGGATGCATATGCATAACAATTGACATGGGAAAATGCCTAGCACTGAATCTGTAAAGTTCGCATTAACACTGGAACATGTGTGTGTGTGAATGTGTTTTAGGAATACTGATTATATATAGCTAATGGCTCTGCACATAGATACTCAGCAGTATTCCTGATTGTACTCAGGAATGACCTTAGAAGACAATATATGGTATTGGGAATTAAACTAGGGTCAGTATATGCAAGCCAAGTACCTTATCCCCTACACTATCTTTGGGGGAAAACTTTCAGGGGTCTCAAACTCAATTTACCTGGGGGCTGCAGGAGGCAAAGCCAGGGTGATACTTGAGTGCAAAGTCAGTAGTAAGCCTGGAACATTGGGGGGTGTGGCCCAAACATCTAAAACAAAACAAAACAAAAAAAGATTCCTCTAGGGCAGGGCCACAAAATGTTGTATGGAGGGCCACAAACAGCCCGCAGGCCGCGAGTTTGAGACCCCTGCAAGTTTAGTTCCATCTAATTCTTTGAAAATTGGAATTATGCTTTATTTTACTGATAAATATTTATAACACTATCTCACATGTAATATTTTAACAATGTACCAATATCTAGATTGGACTTTCCACCATATTTGATTAATTTCTAATACAAGATTATTTTTAATTTCATCACATGGACAATAAACTCTTTACTAGGCTATTAAACATTGTCTTCACATTTAGTGAGAAAGTCTTCTTAGTGGGTATTAAGAACCAATGAGGATAGATTGATACTATGTAAAAAATTTTATATTTAAAAAAAGATATAATTATATTCCTTGGGGAAAATAATAGCTTTCTTAATTTCTGGATAAAATGTGACTAATTAAATGAACAACTGAACCTTGGAATATTATGATTCTGCAAGACAAGTGAGTAGAAAAAATTAAAAATCTGTCATCAAAATCTATGGCTAAGCTAGAAGGGAAAAATAAAGCTTAAATTGAAGAAAAGAAAAAAAATCCAGATCTGGTGTATAGGGAAATCTAATGAATAAAATGTTCTTTTGATAGCCTAATTCTTTGCATACCATCATTCACTAATCAATTTAACCTTGATGATGAAGTGCCTGCATGTCAAGGTCAGTTTGGGGGATTAAGAAGACCTAAACCACAAGTTTCACATAGGAAATATGATATTGCTATCTAAGGAGAGATGATATTTATAGGAAGGAATGAAGCAGTAGAGATAGATTCATGTTTAAGAATGTTGGATAGTGTTTCTCTAATCACCTCATCTCTGGCATCTCCTGTGTGACTCCAACATGGCCTTTTCTGTCATGAAACACTTACTTCATAGCCTTTCTTACCTAGCACACTGTCTCTTATTTGCTAAGGTATATTTTTCCATATACAAATTTATTACTCTGTCCCTCTATTTACAATCCTCTGTGTCTGTTCCCTTTTTCTCATATTAACACATAATATTTACTAATCCCCATATATATCCAAACTCCCAAACTTTTACTATTGTTATCTTCAGTGAGTCAGTTATATAGCTGTATCTTTCATAAAATAAATAATTAAGTACTATTAGATGAAATAAGCCCTTCATGTCAGAATAGATGCATTTTTTGAGGATGGAAAGTACTGGGCTATGCTCAGGCTTACTTCTGGTTTTGAAGTCAGAGATTGCTTCTCATGTGATCCAGGGACATATGGGTTTACAGGCCTCAAACTCAAGTCTATTACCTATGAAAAAGTGTCCTACTAGCTATACTATTGATCTAAATTTTGGAGTAGTAGATTTCCTAATTATTTAGTATGTTATTTTATGTGGGGTAAGAGATCTTCAGAGATGAGAGTAATACAATTTATCTACATAAAATGGTCCATTCTCAAAAGAGTGATGGAATAACATTTATAGTTTAGTTCTGGGAATTGTTAAATGTTTCAAACTTTGTAAAACTGTGAAAGAAATTCTAAATAGTAAATGCAAAAAAAGTGATTGAGAAGGTAGGCATTAATATGATCTTCATACTTCATAGAATATTTTATATTATATGTACATTATATAATACAAAATATAGTATTCCATATAGTATATACAATATATATTTCAACATAATTTGTATATTTTAATATTTTATATTTATAGTCAAGGTAAATGTCTAGTCTTTAGAAAAACTGCCATGTTTTTGAGTTTAAGATTGCACAATGACACATATTTTCTGACTCACAAATCTAAACTTGTTTTGATAAATGCCATATAAATGGTACTGGAATATGTGCGCTGATGAAGGGTGTTGTATATTGTAAGAGTAAAACTAAATCATGCACAACTTTGTAATTGTGAAATAAAATGTATTTTGAATAACCTTGTATACCATAGTGTTTGAATAAAGTAAATTTTTGGACCACACCCTGTGATGCTCAGGGGTTACTCCTGGCTAGGCTCTCAGAAATCACTCCTGGCTCAGTGGACCATATGGGATGTTGGGGATTATAGCAAGGTCCAACTTGGATCAGTCATGTGCAAGGCAAATGCCCTACCGCTGTGCTATCACTTGAGCCCTAAATAAAGTAATTTTTAAAAGTTAAAAAATATGAATATCACTGTAGAGAAAATAGATGGTTACTGTACTTAATGTTTTCTCATCATTTGCTCTTTCTGTGAGAGTATCATTCAATCTAGTTTATTAGAA
Source organism: Suncus etruscus (assembly GCF_024139225.1). Classification (NCBI taxonomy): domain Eukaryota; kingdom Metazoa; phylum Chordata; class Mammalia; order Eulipotyphla; family Soricidae; genus Suncus; species Suncus etruscus. The sequence goes on from NC_064868.1 coordinate 108,664,611, forward strand.
AGAAAAATGTAGGATTTTGTGATAACCATGGAATTTACTTATTAAATGATACAGGGAATTTTGGCTCATTGATCTTAAATTAGTCATTTTGAATAGTTCTATATTTACGGTTTTTTAAATAGCACCTCTTAATAGCACTTGACAATGCAAAAGTTATAGCTGAGTTTTAATAGTTTGGAAGGATATCTCTATTATTATGGATATTTTATATACATATTATATATTATGTACACACATATGCTTATAAGACATGCATGGTACATTCAGTGATAGTAACACAAAAACATTCTGTTCTATTGTAAGCAAAGATAGCACTGTAATCTCTATGAAATTTGTAAAGCTAAATTATTTTATCTGATTTGGTGTTTTTGTTATAATTTCCAGATAAATGAGTTGCAGTTTCAACATTTTTCTTGTTATAAAATCTTACAAACTTGTAAAATTATATAACTTTGAACTTCATCCTTTTCACCATTCTAAAACTTGATTGGCTACAATTTTATCAAAATATATAAGTTGTAAACTATAGAAAATAGAAATTACTGATGATTCATATTTTGGGACATAGAAAATGTCAAAGTTGTACCGTCTATTATCATGCAATTATATGTAGTATATTAAATTTTGATGCTACATTCTTATGATAAAGAATATGAGAACTGCACAACATGAATCTTCTTGTGACAATGATTCTAAATGTAATTAAGAAATAGTTGAGGGGCCGGAGAGATAGCATGGTGGTAGAGCGTTTGCCTTTGATGAAGAAGGACAGTGGTTCGAATCCCGCATCCCATATGGTCCCCCGCACTTGCCAGGAGCAATATCTGAGCATAGAGCCAGGAGTAACCCCTGAGCGCTGCTGGGTGTGACCCCAAAACAAACTAACAAACAAAAAAGAAATAGTTGACCCATTAGCATTACATGAGGAAAAATAACAAGCTATTGATTATAGAATGAACAGAACAAAGAAGCGTATGCTTCAAGAGTGTTAAATAAGTCATGTGAAAATTATTTTTAAAAACATATGCTGTGGTATAGATTAATAGTGGATTATTATGTACAATAGTAATTCGAAAGAAGAGTAATTTTTTTAATTTTATTTTTTATTTAAGCACACCATGGTTACAAGGTTTTACATACTACAGGTTTTTCACAAAGTTATACATAATTGAGGTACAGTCATACAATGTACAACAACCTTCACCAGTGTACATTTCCAGCCATCAATGTTCTCAGTCTCCCTCTCACCCTCTCTGATCCTCTCTTCTCCTAGTCTCTGGGGTATGTCAGATATGAAGACATTTAAGAAATAAACAACTTTAGCTAGAGTGCTGATAACAGAGGGGAGGTACAGATAAAACTATGAGGACTCTTAATGTAAATACTGGAACTCCAGCCAGAGTTCTGTATTCATTCTTTTAACTCACTCCTCCCAGAGGAAGACAATCTTCAGAGATTTTACTTTACTGGTAGCTTCCTCTTTCTTCCCTTGAGAAATGTGAAACCCTCCTTAGATTTAGTGAAGCCTGACTTAGAAATTTGTTTGTTATCTGCCCTGCTTTTTATGATTCATTATTCCTGAACAATACATGTCCTACATGGAGTTTAATTTGAGCTCAGTCTACGAGACTGGGAGCCCCCTGACCACATGCTTTTCTCTATTATGTATGTCTTGCTTTCTGACTCCTTGCAGCACCACTTTTCAGGCCTGTTCACCCGGGGCTGGACTCCAGCAGGACATATTTTATCTTTTCCCTCTTATCTCTCATTTTCTCTCTTCTATTTTTTTATCTTTTTAGACACTGTAATAATTTGCAGTACAGTGCACAATTACTGCCATCAATGTCCCCAGTTTCCCTCCCTCCCACCCTCTGCATCTGGGGCAGGTATTTGACTTTTCTCTCTCTCTTGTTCTTCCTCTCTTTTTGATACTGTGTTTAACACTATTGCTAAGGGATATCATGTATATCATTTTATCCCCTTTCAGCACCCAGCACTTGTCCAGTGACCAGTTCCAACTGTCATTGTCACTGTGGACTGTACACTACCCTAAATCAATTAGTAATAATACCTAGAGAAAACAGAGATGAGGATCAGGAGGACCAGTCCATGGTAGAACTAAGAGTAATTTTAATTTGATTTCTGTCATTTAAAGGATATTTTTCTGTCTTTGAATTGTTGCCATTTGTATTAATAAAACTATGAATATAAACAGTAATATCTGGATTTCATTTTTATTTAACAGAATCTCATGCATATCTGATACCTGTATTCATTGAAACAAGAGGCACCACGGTCTATATAAAATAAAGAAATTGTATTTCTCTTATACCACATATGTATAAATATAATTTCAATGACTACATTTGATAACCTTTACTCTTTGTTGCTTACTATAGCTATTTGCCATTTATAAATGTCATAGAAAAGTAACAAACACAGGATAGTATGAAAGAGAAAAGTGTTAAAAAAAGAAGAGATTTTACTGGTAGCAAATTTTTTGTAATAATGAATTTTTTTATGGATTTTGTTTTGAAAATGTATCTTAACTACTTCCCCTGTAAAGGAAAATATACACTGTACTACTGTCATTTACCACCTTTTCTGGCAATTCTCAATACTGCATTGATATAACAATATTATTTCATGTCAAAAGATCTTTTAACATCCGGTTCAAAACATAATTTTGATGACTGGAAGTATGCCTGACTTTATCCATTCAGGCTGAAAATTCAGTAACTGTTTGGTAAGGTAAGCTACCTTACTGTAAATAGTTGTCAAAGGATTTGATGGAGATATTGATTTGAGCCATTCACAATGGTAAATCAATGGAACTATGAAAGTTTTAGGATACAAAGAGTGGTGAAAATTTTAGAAAGAACAATTCAAATTCTAAGCCTTAAATTGCAACCTGCAAGCCTAAAACATTAGATAATGAAGCAGAGGAAGAAAAAAAAGCCAAATGCCAGAGTAAGAAAGAACCCAGTATTGCTGCTCAAATTACATCAATATTTTAGTTATATGCTGGGTTCCCTTTTGATCTACAGATTATATTCGATTTAACTGGCTACTTGCATTACCTACATCACTGACACTGGGCAATAAGAATGCTTATTTGAATAATTGTCCTGTGAAGGCATTTCATGTTTAGCCTTTTTGTATCATAGCACTGTATTTTAGAGCATATTATTAAGTAGTGGATTTAGTTGTCTAGCAATATGCATGACTATTGGTCTACCCTGTACATTATTGTGCCCTTATGTTTGTTAATTGAATTTGAAATAAATTCTACCAGGACATTTTGATAATCTCTCAGAACCATTATTATAATGGAGTCTTATAGTATTTTATAATGAGCACAAACACAATAGTATTTGAGGAAATCAACATGGATAACATATTTTCATTTTATCTGCTGAAATTGATGAATACATATAAAAAGTCCTTGTTCAGAGATCAGTTTGCTCTTTTAACTATACTTGTATATAGTTCATGAACCTAGTAATGATATAATGCTGAGAGGAACTATCTCATCTCCTCGGTAGCTTTCATTTCCTGAACTTTCCTCCTGGTTCTAATTGGTCATGTGATTTTTGGCTTTAACATTCTCCCCTCATTCTCATTTGGTTACTTAGTGGGCTTCGATATATTACATGGACTTCGTTTTGATCTATGTGTAACTTATCTTCATCTATTCATTCTCTGAAAATTCATCAATCTTTCTCTGAAACACTCTTTATTCATAGGTATATTGGAATTTTCTTTCCTAGGTAGAACCTAGCAAGAATCTAAGCACCCTCTCTACAGTGAAAGAACTAGGTCACTACTACTTAGATTTGCATGCAGAGTATCGTTGTCAAATATGAATCACTATATATCACACTTTAGGATTTTTATTGGATCTCTACACACATCAAGGAAAATATAGCTGAACAGAGTAGAAGGTGGGGGGGTTCGAATGTAACAACCAACATGAATAAATTTCAGATTTCCCCCCTGCTCTATTTCCTTCTACTACCAATTACTTCTTCTCCTTCTTCTTAGATTTCTTTGGTCTTGCTGGGGGAGTAGTACTGGGAGTATAATACTGTGGGTCAGAAGTAAAATGCAAAGGAAAAAGTGGATTGTAAAGTGGATGCTGGGGATTAAGAATGCCAGTACGAGTAAAGCAAATAGACCCGCGTCGAGTACTGGAAGTTGAAGGTGCAGGAGCCTGAGGGACCCCAGCTGGGACAGAATCCTGAGCCAACCTATCTCTGTACTGCATGTTTGATCTTATCGGAGGCAGTTCTAACATAACCCCTGATGTATGGTAAGTAATATTTGAAGGGGCTCTCACTGGTGGGCCTCTGGGAGGAAGAGGCATTTGACGTGGTGTAAAGGGTATAAATTCATCTGCACTGCTGCCACCCATCTCACTTCCTCCCATGCTGGCATTGGTTCCCCCTGTCATCATGGCAGGAGGTCTGCCAGACACATTAGCAGAATCCTGTCCCCACTGCCACAAGCCTGCCTGTCCCCCGGAGCTATTTACTTTTGCGGTTGCTCGGGAAGCTTGAGCAACAGCAGGTGTTGGCCCAAAGGACCCTTCAATTCTCAAAATGTCAACAGGACTGGAGGATCCTGTTGCCTCCGAGGGACGCTCCAGTTGCTCTCTTGTCAGATCATTCAGCACATTGACAGGAGGATTCTGCAGACCTGGCACGCCAGCTTGGCCCTCGGACTCGGCAACATTAGTGAGCATGGAAGTTGGCTCGGCACTTGCACCCTGGAGAGACAGGTCTGGAAGAGTCTCCTGATTCCCATGTTCTTCTGCAGCTACTTCTTTGGGTTGAGTAGCATTCTCATCAGAGCTTGAAAAAAAAAAAGGAAGTAAATCTATTAATAAAACCAGAAATGTAGTAACTAGAAAATAGCTGAAATGTCTGTCCAAAGTCACCAGCTCCTCCTGACGAAATGTAAACATACTATTTTTCCCACATGTGGTCCGCAAATAATTCTTCATTCTTTTCTTCTCATCAAAGGCAAGCTATGTGTATTTCTTTTGGGCTGACCTATAACTCCAACCCATTCTCCATTTCCCACTTTCCAACCTTACAAGGAAGCAATTCTAGAAGACACATATATTTTCCTAAATGAGATCAGTGTGCAGATACATCAGAGAAAACACTAAAATATTCAGTTCCCAGAAGAATTTACGATCTTCTAACCCCAACATTCAGATTCGGGCAGAAGTTTTCTGTCATCTTCTGAAGAGAAAACATTAACCCTCTCATAAAGAGAAGAAGCTAAGTTTAACAGACCCCCCAGTCTCTCTTCATAGTGCTTTATTCAACATTTCCATGAACTTATAAAAATTTCCTTCTTTTATAACCCATACCACAGCCCAGAGTTGGAATTTCTTCACGCTTAAATTCCACTGTTAAGACATTAACATTAAATTGCCTACATCTGCCACTTTTATTTTATAACTACATTTGAAAATCTCCACCCTTAAGTTAAAAACTATCATATCTAAACTTTTCTTATCTTGCGAGTTTTGATTTGCGAGCCCTTCTTACACTGACTTCAAACCACTAGATGCTATCCTACTTACACAGGAAAATGATTCCAACTTGCCTTTTTTTCCTAACAAAATTAAGCAGTTGCAAGTTGTGTACATTTATTTACTTACACATTTTCCAGAGAAGCCATGGCAGAATTTGATCAGGATCGCTTTTGCGATGAGATGGAGAAAATCAGCTGAACACCCACACAGGTCAGCTCAGTCTGGAGAAATGACTGCTGCTGCTTGGAGCAACTTGACAAGTCCAGTGAAGCCAGAGACCAACTGCTTCTTTCTAGATTAGAAGTTCTCTTTCTGAGGTTACCAGTTGCTAGGGAAGAGAGGAAGATAAGAAGGGAGGGGATCAATCTGTGACATGTCTTTGAAGCCAAATGCGAGTCTGCTATTTGCACAGTAGTATACAGACTGTGAAGGCACTCATATATTAACCAAGTTACATGGCAGATGAAAAGACAAACGCTTTCAATGAGATTTGACAAGAGTCATGGCAGCAGGGAGCCTTATTAAGGGTTATTCCTCGAGGTTTCATTGCCAAAGGTAGTGGTCATGTTTTCTGATCCAGTTTTGAAATGCATTGAGCAGAGCACCATGCCTAATCTCACAATTTAAACTTCCAATTTGGAGTAAGAGCACTGTTAGCTTTGTGAAAAACAGAGGATTGGGAATTTAATTGCTTTTCAGTGTGAGTCTCTCTTGTGAATATGAAGCAAAAATAGCACTGTAAAAATTCAACTAAGAATCATATTGATTTCCTTCGGAGTGCCTCAATTTGCAATTTGCGGCTTATTTCTTTATCCTCCTTTCTAATTTCTTGGCTCTGTATGTTTGTGTGTATGTATCAATAAACAACCATATAGTTATTAAGACAGAGTTCTAGAAACCTCTCTACAAGAAAGAGGGACATTAAATGAACCATAACTGTCATTACACATTTACTACTATTAACTGAAATTTTGCCTTTTTTTTACTTTATTTTTGCATAAAATGCTTTCTGTTTTTCCAGGTGAAAATTTTCCCTTCTTATATTTAAGCATATTTGTTAATATTTTTATGTTATACTATTGACTTAGAGGTTTGTGGATTTGATACTAGAGTGACTATCCTCAATATGAGATTACTAATTTTGCTTTAAGATAAAGTCAAAAAATTCACCCACTTTTTAAATTTATTCAAGACTTGTGAAGATGATATTAACATATATTACTCATCTCAATATAAAATTGTGCTATGTTTCCATTATTTTAAGCATACATACATAATTCTTTTATATTAAGAAAATAACAGAAAGAAACAACATACATTTCTACATATATATGCGATGATTGCATGTATCAATATTATTCAAAACATTGTAATGCAGATAAATGGTCATTTCTGTGAAGCAACAAAACTCATAATAAAAATGACCTTTTGGGGATGGATTCTTGCCTTAATATGTTTGACCAGAGTTTTATCTCTTATATCTTATATAACCCCTTAAGTTTTCTAGGAGTCATCTTTGAGAGCAGAGTCAGGTGTAAGCCATGAGAACAGCTGGGTGTGGCTCAAAAGACAAAATTTAATATAATATAATAAATTTATCATTGGGGCCTCTAAAGCCACATTTTCTTCAGATACCTATGTCTATCTTATATTATTGAGCTTTTCTTTAAATCTCATATAGATGAAAGCGACCTGTTTACTACAATTTTACACCAGAATTCTGTTCTATTGCCTCGAAGAATTCCCTCTTCAGAAATATCTTAAAAGGACCACCCCAAGATATGAAGCTTACCACATAGAGCACTAACTGCACTGTCAACAACAATGACAATGATTGTGTGTGTGTGTGTGTGTGTGAGAGAGAGAGAGAGAGAGAGAGAGAGAGAGAAGGAGAATACCTGTACCAAAGACAACCAGGGAGAAGGGGGGAAGGGGGTCATTGGTGACAGGAAAGTTGCACTGGTCAAAGGTGATGTACATTCTATGACTAAAACCAAACTACAAACATTTTTATAGCCATCTACTTAGTAAAGACATTATTATAAAAATAAAATAAATATAAAGGCAAAAAAGTAGTCTAATTGAAACAAAAGAAAAGTATTAAAATTGTGTGGATGGCAAGTGGGTATGTAGTAAAACCCATACCTGAGAGGCTTGAGACAGTGTGTTCCATCCCTGCAGCCTTCCTCTATACCAAGTGTGATCCCAGAAGTGCTAACATTTGTGATTTCCCCCAAGTTACAACAAAGTGTGTGCTCCCCAGCTTGATGTAATCAATTCAATGTCAACAGCACAACTGAGGTATGTGATGTGTACCTCAACTTAGTGTGAAAGCACCCAGCACTGCATCCTAGAGTACATGAGCAATGCGCTAAAGTGTGTAACACAAAGTGTGTAACAACTAAATTACAACGTAATTCTACTATGTGCAGTGCACTGAAGTGCATGACACCCAGTCATCACAACAGTCACGAGGGAGATGAAAGAATGAATGCTTTTAAAAGTAAAAAAAAATCATTATTCTTGTTGCAACAGAAAGCAAGAATTCATCTTTTCTCACAACTGAGTAATATTTCTGTATGTATATCTATACATGCTTAGTATGACATCTGATTTAATATATATATATATACACACCTAGGTTCATTGCAGCAATACTTAAAATAACTAAGATCTGAAAACAGCCCATGTGTTCAATTACATAAATGGATAAGGAAGATGTGGTATAATGGTAACACATATACCATTAACTATGTGACATAATTGATATAACATACTAATCGGATCATAGGGGAAATTCTATGTATAGAAACAAGCTCTTATCTACTAGGGATAAGAACTCATATAATTTACATTACAGGGGCATCTCACACCCTGAATTTATGTCATGTGAACCCAACTTAGATTCCATGTGATTAGAGAGCGACCGTCCGACCGTCTAACCTCGAACCCTAGATCACAGACATAGAATCAACACAGTTCTCCACAACAGCTCTAAAAACAAAACTCCCTCTGGGACATTCTAAATACTGCTCTGACAACAAAATGCACCAGTTTTGATATGACATCCTTACAAAGAAGAAATGTCAACAACTTGATCTAAGAGCAGGTTGTCTTATTTCATCACCTAATGATAAGATGAAATCAGAAGACATGCCATCTTTGATCTGTGAAAAACTCAAGATATCTAACTACAGAAGACTGATTGTGACAACCATGACAGGGCAGAATTTATGCTGAGACCAATAAGAAAGGCCCTAGCCTAGGCTTTGGCCTATGGTCTTTACAACAACCAAGAGCTCTAATTCCACAGGTCTGACTGAGACAACTGCAACTGAGCAGAACTTCTGGAAACATAATGAAAGACTGATCGGTGCAAAAAACAAGGCCACCAATTACAGAAGACTGATTAAAACAACCATGATGGAACAGAACTTCTAGAACTGTAAAGAAAGACTCTATTCTAGGCTTCATTCTATGACCACTGGAAATACCAAGATCTTTAGTCACAGAAGCCTGATTTTATCAAACACGACTGAGCGGAAAGTTTCCTGGCACCATAAAAAGACCTAGGGGAGTAAAAAAAGAGCATGTACTGAGTCTGTAGTTCAAGGGTGGAGAAACCCTGTACCTCTTAGGCCAAGGGAATTCCCTTTCTAATTTCCCCAATATTTACTGTGCCTATTCAAAAAAAAACACCTTTTTTTTATTTTGGGATCATGGTTATTGTTTTGCTATTGTCTTTATTGCTGTGGTGCTTTTCGATTTTTTTGTTTGTTTGTTTAATTTTTTGTATTTTTTGTCTCTTTGTTATGTAGTTCTTCCTTTTTCTCTTCTCTTTTTTAAGTAAATTTTTATTGTGACCAAAATGCATTACAAATCTTTCACAGAATTATTTACAGTACATAGTGACAATGAATGAGGGGCATTCCCAACACCAGTGTTGTCCTCCCTCCACCCCTGTTCCCAACATGTATCCCATATCTCTCTCCTTTACCCCCCCAGAATACTAGTGTAACTGGTCTCTACTTTACAGCCTGTTATAGATTGGGTATCTATTATGTTGTCATTGACTTTGGGTTTGGTGATCAAGTCTGATCATTTTTTATTTTCACTACATGTTCATATGACTGGTCCTGGTTATCATCCTTTCCCTCCCTCAATTTTTGAGGCTGAATGATTCAAGTTATGTGATTCTGTTGGAGATAAAAAAAAGATAAGAAAAAGAGAGAGTAAATTGGTAGCAACTCTCCCCAAAAAAGAAAAAATGCACCCAGCAAAAAATTAAATAAATAAATTTTAAAAAAATCACCAAATAATAACCACAAGATTGAAAAAGAAAGAAAAAAGTGGTGGAAGAAAAAACAGAAGGAAAATAATATCAAAAACAAACAAACAAACAAACAAAAAAACAAGAAAAAGAAGGGGTGGTGGAGTAACAGGGTTTGGTGTCCCCCTCCCCAATTTTTTATTTTTTTACATAGGCACAGTATGTATTGGGGAAGAGAGGGAATTCCCGTGGCCTAAGAGATTCAGGGTTTCTCCACCCTTGAAGCATACTATCATGGGAACAACCACTGGCTCCATACATACTCATTATCACATCCCAAGAGATATTTTTTTGGTGCCAGAAAACTTTCCTCTCAGTTGTGGATGAGAAAATCAGGCCACTGTAGCTACTGATCTTGGTATTTGCGCAGGTCATAGGACAAGTGTCATGTGGATACAACTCAGTCTCCATGAGATTGGACAGTTTTAGTTCAATCCCACACCCCAGAGCCCAGACGTAGAACTGATTCAGCTCCCTGCAACAACACCAGGTACTAAGCTCCATTGGGAGATTTATAACACTGCTCTGGCACCAACTTGTGCCAGTTTTGATATGATAATGAGGACAACGAGGAAATGACAACTTGACCTAAGACTAGGTTTTCCTATCACATCACCTAACACTAAGTGGAAATCAGAAGATGTATCATCCTTTGAGCTGTGAAAAATAAGAGCACTAACTACAGAAAACTGACTTTGACAACCGTGACTGGGCAGAACTTACCTTGGGACCAATAAGAAAAGCCCTACCCTAGGCAATAGCCCAGGATTCTTACAAAAATCAAGATTTCTTATTACAGAGGCCCAGCTTTGACAATAGAGACTGAGTAATACCTCTCAAACCATAATATCCTAGTCTTCAGCTTAGGGGCTGAACAAAAACAGGGAGCACTTGTTACAGAAGACTGAATACAATAGCAATGATGGAACAGAACCTCTAGAACCGTAAAGACTCTATCCTAGACCTTGTCCTATGACTGCACAAATCCTTTTCTTCTCTTAAATTTATATTTATAACCTCTAGATGGTCTCCCCCTGGTATTATTGTTTGTTTTCTTTCTGCCTTTTTTCCCTTCAAACAGAACCACATAAATTGAATCATCTTGTTCTGCCTGATAAATTGAGGGGGAAAATGGATGGTACAAAGACCAAACAGTCATATGAACATTAAGTAGAAACAAAAAAATAACCAGACTTAAACACCAAATCCAAGTTGTTTTAGAGTTTAAAGTTATTAGGCATGGGCAGAAAAGGAAATAGTACATTATGTCAAAAATAGGATATATTTTAAAAGTTTAAATTTTATATTGTTATCCAGGTAAGGGCTGATAATTAGCAGATATAAATATATAAAGAGCTAAGTAGATAACTTAGAGATAGAAGATGAGTTAAATATTAAAATTACACCTACCACAGAATATTTTAAATTTCCCCAATTTTATAGTAATGGTAAAAGTATAATCTTCTCAGCCAATTGAAAGAAAGCTGTTAGCCTACCATGATTATATCTTTAAATTAAAATGTGAAGTAATAAAATTTACAATATTTAAAATTTATTTGAAGAACATAGGGAGAGAAAAATGATTAATGAAAGAATTAGATACAGCATAGCTTAGTGTTGAAAATATCTAAGGTATAAATGTATTTTGTTATTCTTGTTTTTATTAAAATTTCTATTTTATGGGCCCGGAGAGATAGTACAGTGGTGTTTGCCTTGCAAGCAGCCAATCCAGGACCAAAGGTGGTTGGTTCAAATCCCAGTGTCCCATGTGGTCCCCCGTGCCTGCCAGGAGCTATTTCTGAGCAGACAGCCAGGAGTAACCCCTGAGCACCGCCAGGTGTGGCCCAAAAACCAAAAAAAAATTTCTATTTTAGGCAAAATTTACAACATTGCATAAAACATTCCAGCACCTTCCATCAGAGTGTTAGCTGACCTTTACCATTATTCCAATGTCTTCCTTCCTTCCTAGATACATTCCCATTCATCCTACAATGATATCCTACAATGATATCCAGCTCCAAATATTGCTCATACCTCTCAAAATGCTTAGAGGAAATTATATAAATATAATTGAGGAGAATATAAGGATACATAGATCATTTTTCACAATGAATGTGAATTCATTAAAAACATGATTGTTGAGGCTGGTGACATAGTAGAGGGGGTAGGATATTTGTCTTATTTATAGCCAAACTGGGTTCAATTTCAGGTATCCTATATTGTATCTAGAATCCTCCTAAGAGTGATCCCTGAGATTATAATTATAACCACAAGTAAGCCCTGAGCACAACCAGCTGTGACCCCTATCAAAAAATATTAAAGAGGTTAAATAATTAGCTAAGGTATAGCTTAGGAAAGAGAGGAAGGGAGAGCAAAAGATAAGAGAGAGAAAAGAAAAATAAGTAAATATAGTAAAAATAAATGAAAAATTAAGTAAATCAAATAAAAGAGATTGTGATTATCATGTTTTACAATTTTTAGCAAAGAAATTTTAGATCTAGAAATATAAGTAAACCATAAATCAGGGGTCAGAAAGACTGTGCAGGATTTAAGGGGATTTCTACCATTCTGCTACCCTGGTTTGGTCCTCGGTATCATATATGTCCTCCCACACCTCAGTACCATCTCTGTACTATCTCAGTATACCAAGCATCAGCCCTGTGCTGACTATGAAGCACAGAGCCCAGAGTGAATTTTGAGTCAAGATGAAATCTGAGAACTATTAGTGTTTCCCAACACACACTCCTCACATCATAAATTTAAAATAAAATTAAGTTTTAAGAAATTAGGGCATAGGAGATAACCCTGAATTCAATCTCAAGCACCACAAGCAAACTCTCCTCCCCCACACACAACTTTCAGGCCACGCACATTTGTGTGCAACCCAGGTAGCTGCCTGAGAAGAACTGCCCTGCTTGGAAGAGTCACCAGGAGTTTCCTAGGGGGGTTCCAGTTTTGTTAAGGTACCCACACACACACATGCACAACATATAAATAAACCCAAATCAATAATTTTTCTTTTGCTAAGGAAAAATAATGCAGACGATTTGGACATGAGAATGAATCTCAGTAGAGACAGAAATTGAGTTTCTGGTTCCATCAGACTAATAGGGAAGTGATGAGATTGTCATGCTAATCTCTGAAGGAAAAGTTGCTAGATCCCACATATTAGTGCACCCTTTAAATATGCCTGTGGAAATATATTTTGTTTTCCACAAAACATTTGGAGTTACTAGAATCCATAACAGCAAACCAAATTTAGCCTTAATACGGCAGTGAATGACTATTATTGACAGACACATTTTAATTTGAATTTTGTATTACTAACATTAATATTAAATTGATGTCAGGACTCTTGAACTGCAGATATACAGTTGTTCATATTGTTTCCATGACAGTAAGATATAGCTGAAGTGAAGTTTATACTAACCTGTTTTTAGTATTAGAGCAACTAGAAAAATATAGAGGCTGTATATATGTGTGTGGAGGGAGAGAGGTAGCTTAAATGGAAAGGTTGAATAATTCAGGCAAACTATTATTGATTTTACAAATGGCTTCACCTGCATATTACTTCAAAAACTGTAAGACATTTAAAATTTATATTAGTCTATAATATAAACTAAGATATACATATGGGCAAGCACTTAATGGTAATAAAAATGCACAATAGACAATGGAATCTTAATTAAGTTGATAATAACATATGAATATAAATTTCAAATACATATGAAAGAAACATTACATATCTATTTGCCATGTCATATTTGTTGAGCAAAGAAAGGTGTACCTAATTTCTTGACTACTGGATTTCAAAAAGAAAAATTCATTTGGAATTCTTTCATTTATTTCATTATTAGGATATTTAAATTCATGTTGAAAATATTTTTAAAATTTTATATCAATCTAATCATAACTGCTGAGTTGTTACAATTTTGACTTGAAATAAATCTGAGAAACACACACCTGCATTCACATCCCATCTTTATATTTACTGGCTTTGTGACCTTGCATAGGTTACCTAATTTTTCTGAACCCCATTCTCTTTTGTAAAGTGAGATAATAGAATTATACTAAATGATGTGTGAAATATGACAATTGAACAGTAGGTGATTAAAATATAATCCAAATTTTATGTATTAGATTAAGTTTCCTTATATGTAAAATAGGGATACAGAGCTGTTCAGAAAATTAAATGTGATAATTATATGAAATTGCTTTTGCAAACTCTGGTGATATTTCAAGAGCAAGAAAAACTTTGGGACACATTTTAAAGAGCACAGTTATTTTGCTTACACTGAAAGCTGTTTTTTACTTCTTGAATCAGTACTGTATGAGGATTAATCACGCTATTTAATAAAAGGCACCATATAAAATACTTAAAACTTTTCACTTGGTGTTACATAAATTTTACCCATTGTATTTAATGTCATAAATACTTTTGAAAAGTCTGAATTTTTGTATTTGACTATACCTAATAGGGCTTCAGAATCTTTTATTACACAGCAGGAATCACTGATTAGAATAAAATACATGGGAAAAAATTTTCCTTGATAGCAACGATTTGGTTGATTGTCTGAATGATTTACTACTTTATTGAAAAACATAGTTTTTTATCACTCTAGTTAAACATCCCACATACACTTCTCAAGTGATCAACTTTCTTGTTTCAGAAAATGCATAATATTCACAGAGCGTAATTTAATGTTCAGGAAAATTTGCTGATGAAACTAAAAATAATTTATTCTTTTTAATCAGCATGGAATACAAAGTTAAAAGTAATTTACGACTGAATTTCAGGTGCACAATATTCCAACAATTGTCCCTTTTTCAATATTCCTAGTTTTCCTTCTGACTCTCATAATGCCTTCCTCTATCGTAGGCATTATTTTCTTTTCTTTTTCCTTTTATGCACTGTACTTTGAAATAGTATTACTGTTATTTATTTTTCTTTACCTCCTTTCAGGCCCCTGTTTCCTTTCAGGATGACCACTTCACTCCACCATTGTATATCTTTGCATAGATTTTCTCCTATCTTTAGTTGACTCTGAGGTACTTGATTTTCTGAGGCACAATTGTAAATGGAATTGTTTTTTTGTTTGTTTGTTTGTTTGTTTTCTTTTTGTTTGGTTGTTTTGGGGTCACACACAGCAGCGCTCAGGGGTTACTCCTGACTCTATGCTCAGAAATCGTTCCTGGCAGGTTCGGGGGATGCCGGGATTCGAACCACTGTCCTTCTGCATGCAAAGCAAAGGACCCTTCCTCCTCTATCTCTCAGGTCCCGGGATTCTTTTTTAATGGCTCTTTCTTCTCTTTCATTATTTGTATACATGAAATCCATGTACATGTGTCCAACACCACTCGCATTACCAAACAATGTACCCCCATTCACTTTACAAAAGCCACAGCACCTCTCCTTTTCAACCCATGAACTGAATTTTGATCAATTCTCATGACAAATTGCCTTTGTTACTACCATGTTGTGTACAGTTAGGTACCACATACAAAAGAGTTTATTCTGAACTATCCCTTTCCTTTTACCTCACTACACACAATATGATTTCCTCTATTTAATTCCATGTTGTTGTCCATTTCATGTTATTTTTCTTTCTTAGAACAGCTTAATATCCCACTGCTCATATGTACTATAACTTCTTAATGCCTGTATCTGTAATTGGTTAGTTAGATTGTTTTTATATCTTGGTGATTGTACTAAGTGTAGCTATAATATAGATATGCATTTTAAATTAATTAATTAATTTTAAATTAATGTTTTTGTATTTTGTAAATGCCAAGAAGTGATATTCCTAGATTATATAGGAGTTCTACTATTTTGGGGGGAGGAAGCTGCATATTGCTTCCCATGGAGATTGAACTAAATGACATGCCCATCAACAGTGGATAAGATTATTTTCTCACCACAATCCTACCAACATAGTTTCAAAACATGTGGATTCCCCAACTCCTTGATAAGTGCCATTTTCCTAGGTGTTAAATGATATATCTTTGCTTTTTTGATTTGCCTTTCCCTAGCCAAAAGTAGAGTTGAGCACATTTGCATATGCCTGTAGGCTATCTGTATGTCTTCTGGGGGGAAGTGTTTGTTCATATTCTCATCCCATTTGGGGATGGATGAGGTAAACTAAAATAAAAATGTATATTTGTTTCTTTATTTTTAAAGTAAAATACATTATTTAATTTAATCATCATAAGATACAGTTAGAAAATTGTTCACAATTATGCTTCAATCAATGTACAAAATCCATCACTTTACCAATGAATATTTCCTGCCACCAATGTGAGCTGTCCTCACTCGTACCCTTTACCATGACAACCTCTCTCTGTCGCAGGTATTTTTCATATCTTTCTCTGTCTTCCTTGTTTTCCTTTTTAGACACTGTTGTTTGAAATGATGTTATTGAAAGGGTATCATGCATTTCAATTTACCTCTTTTTAGAACTCAGTTTTTGTCCAGAGCGATTATTTCCATCTCTCAGTATCATAGTGAACTCTTCTTTGTATTAACTGCATTACCCCACTATATTTGACAATCTTCCTACTATGGACTGGTCCTCCTGGCCCTTGTCCCAGATAGTCTTTGGAAATTATTACCATATATTTTCTTTGTTTTTATATCCCACAAATAAGTGTGAACATTCTATGCCTGTCACCCTCTGACTCATTTTGCTCAGTGTAATATTCTCCATATCCACATATATAAGACAATTTTGTGACTTCATTTTTCCTAACAAGTGCTTAGTATTCCATTATGTGTCATGTACTGTAGTTTATCCACTGACTTTTTTCTCAGGGTCTTGGTTTGTTTCCAGATTCTGTCTATTGTGAATAGTGCTGCAAACGATATAGGAGGGCAGAGAGATTTTTAAAGTGTATTTTGGAGCCTCGTACATATCTCAAGAAGCAGTACTGCTGGATTATATGAAGTTTTCAGGAAAGTTTATATTATTTTCCCAAAAAGACTGGACCAGTTGACATAGCAAGCAGCAGTGAATGAGAGTACCTTTCTCTCTGCATCCATGTTAGCCAGTCTCTGGTGTGAGATGATATCTCATTCTTCTTTTAATTTTAACTTAGTAATCTTCCTAGTGATTAATGATGTGGAGCTTTTTTAATGTGTCTTTTGTTCATCTGTATTATTTCTTTGAGGAATTTTCTGTTAATCCGGTCTCTCATTTATGATGGGGTTGAATTTTTTTCTTTTTAAGCTTTGTTAAGTATTCATATGAAACATAAAGGAAGAATGTAGGTACAAACATAAATAACTCATAAGACAAGTAGAGAAAATTAGCTGTTTATTCTTTTTGCAATCAAGCTAAACTTTACATGGCAGTATTTAGTAACAGAGATTCATTAGTGATTGGGCATTTTAAATTTGCATATGTGTTTATAATTGCATTGTTTTGTTGATATCACATCAAGTATGTTTCTAGAACTTCACATGAATTTCTGATAGCTGAAGCTCTTGAAAGATTCTAATCTAAAAGTAATACATATATATGAATCTGATTTCCTGTAGGTACTAATTGAATTATTTTACTGTTCCCATGAAAAAAATTTTATTCTGTTATTCTAGAAAAGTCTTTGCCTCCCACAATCAAAAAATAAAAGACAGGAGACTTCCAGTCAAGCTCAAGGAAAAAAAGTTATGAGAAATGAAAGTAGAAAAGAGCAAAACAAAAACTAATAAACAATCAACGCTAAGTTATATGGGAAAAGAAATCCTTATCCACTATTGTTAAATATGTTGACTAGTTCAGCCCCTGTGGAAAACAATTTGGAAACTACTGAGAAAATAAGAATTGAGCTTCCATATGACCAGAAATTAAACTGCTTGGCATTTTACACACACACATATATGTACATATATATAAATATATAAGTATATATTGGAGTAATTATTGCCTATTTCATACTTTTTAATTGAGGCTACAATTAAATAATTATCATAATAATTCTTATTAAGTTTTTTAAAAGTTGCTTTATTTTCAGTATTACTCTGACCTTGATATCTGATGTTAAAAAAGACAATATGGTTGTTAAGTCCTATCTACTAAGAGTGAGCTCTCAGGGTCCTTTTGTCCCATCTCTTATCTTAACTATTTCTTCTTGTTCCTCAATATTCCCTACAGCAATATTACACTATTAGAGAGTGGAAAGAAAATTGCATTATTCAATAGTACCGCATTTTCTGGCGTATAAGACGACTTTTGAAACAAAACAAAAAAAAGTCAACCGAAAATCTGGGTCGTCTTATATACCGAGTATATCCCGGAAAATGTTTCAATATGCCGCTAAACGAAAATCGTCTAAATATTGCCAAAAAACGCATTTTCCAACTCAATCCTGCACCAATCACTTCAAGGCTGCTCGGACCGCCTCTCTAACTCAGCCAATCCAAGCAGGCTTCTTATGCATGCAAATTAGACAACGTTCTGGACTCAAATCTACACTGTCAAAAGCCTGCTCAGATTGGCCAGAGTCAGAGAGGAAGTCTATGATAGTAGAACCTTTGAACCTTTGCTTGTCGTGATTGGCTCACTGTGGTACATGAGCACAGGAACACATGCAGCACATGCAGCACAGGAACGTTCTGTCTGATACAGCGAATATAGTCCTAAATCTATGTTTTAACTGCAAAATTAAGGGGTCATCTTATACACCCGGTCGTCTTTTATGCCGGCAAATACGGCAATTTATATTTTCTGCTTTGGAAAGTAAACTCTTGAATACAATCAGTTTTGTTCAATACTTTTAAGGAACTCTTTTTAGAGTATTTATTAGACTTAGACTATCTTTGACGCTTTTC
Source organism: Suncus etruscus (assembly GCF_024139225.1). NCBI lineage: Eukaryota > Metazoa > Chordata > Mammalia > Eulipotyphla > Soricidae > Suncus > Suncus etruscus. The sequence continues at coordinate 108,683,313 of NC_064868.1, forward strand.
ATCATTTTAAGACGAATCAGATGTTAACTTCCAAAGAATGTTAAGAAATATAATACAGTGGCCAGAGTGGTAGCACAGTGGTAGGGCATCTGCCTTTCATGCAGCTAGCACAAGATTGATGTGGGTTCGATCCTTGGCATCCCATATGGTCCCCCAAGCCAGGAGTGATTCCTGAGTGCAGAGCCAGGAGTAACTCCTGAGCAATGCTGGATGTGGCCCCCCCAAAATAAATAAATAAGAGGAAACTTAATAGATATATTCCTAGTAAAGTGGACACAGAAAATCAAGAAATATAGTAACAAAATGAGCTGTTAAATAATAGAAATAATAAAGACTTTAAACTATGTATATGTGAGAAAAATAATTAGAAAAAGGAAAAAACAGGGATAAAATTAAAAGAAAGGGACAGCAGAAAAATAAAGTTCATATATTTCATTTTTACTGAGTTCAGAGACTTGTAATTTAACTTCCTGGGAATCAAGTTTTCATATATCCTTATGTATATAAATATGTATGTGTGTGTTTTGGGGACCAAATCTCATGGTGTTCTGGGTTTACTACTGTGTTCAGTAATTATTCATTGCAGTGCTCAGGAGACTGTGGTATCACTGATGGTACCTGGATATAATGTGTGCAAGGCAAGATCCTTAACTCCTGTACAATTTTTTCTTCCCTATTTTAAATTTATAAATAATCTCAATCAATATTATCTCTTAGATATTTGGAAGTGCTCATATATCTCGACCTTTTATTACTGCACTTTAATTTTATCTCATTAGTCTTTTCCTGTTTTTAGTGCCAAATTTTCAATTAGATGCTAACCCAAATACCCTGGCTGATTTCAAAATGCATTATACTTCTTGTGATAAAGAGTTTCAAGAGATTTTGTTTATTGAATCACATAACAAATAGGATAACAGCTATATGTGATTTTGGCATAAATTGGCCATCTGCCTTGAGAAGATATTAAAATGTTAAATATTCTATCATGCAAAATTTTAATAAAAGCAGATATTTTAATTTTTGAAGATTTTAATAGATACAGAAAATTTCTTGTATTTTTGAGGGGGCAAACATGGCGGTGCCCATAGACTTTTCGTTCTGAGCTCAGGAATTACTCATTGCAGTGCCCAAGGAACCATATGGGATGCAGGAGATAGAACTCAGGTCTGACGTGTGCAAGGCAAATGTCTTACCTGCTGTACTATTGCTTTGAATTCTGATCCAACAATTTTGTTCCTGGTAAAGAAAGGTTTCATTTATGCAGCATTAAAAACTCTTGTACTTATTAACATATTCAATATATGTAAAAAACTTTCAAATGTAATACTTTCCATATTTCAATCAGATATTAATACATTTTTGAAAATAGATAAAATCCCTTAACAAACTAAGAGTTAGCATATTTTTAATCTAATAGAGGACAACAATATGTACCAGTAGTAATGACACCTACTGCTACATTTGTCCTGTCTTTTTCAAAATGACTCTTAATGCTTCTTTCAAAAATCATTTCAAGATGTTTCCTTTTCATCGAGTTCTGTAAAGTTCATCCAAATCTAAATGAATATCAATGAAGGATTTTCTTGTTGAGGTCTTCATTTCAATGACTTTTAGTTGAGTTTTGTACCTTCATTCTCTTCTGCCTTGTAGAATCTCATTTCATAGATTTGATGTACAACTTATGAGATTTCCTTTGTATGTATATTCTTTTCTCATTGATTACTACCTGTATTCTTTAATCTGGGAAACTCATAGTAGTGATTGCTTTCACTATTGTTTTTATTATCATTTTTTTTCCTTCTCTTCAAAACACCAATAATTCTTCTAGTGTTCCTCGTGAACACATCCCATAGTTGTCTGGTATGCTGTAAATTACTTTTCAGACTATTTTGTACCTTCTGATGCTTCCTAGCAAGTTCCTTCACATCATCTATCTTGGAGCATCTTGATCTTTTGCTCAGCTTCCATTGTTATTCTGCTATTCAAAACTTCTACTCACTTTTTCACATCACCTCTTCATTTCTGTCATTTTTGATTGTAGTAGTTTCTTCATTATGACTCCTATTCCCTGTGCTTTGCTGACTACATGCACTGTTGTTTCTTTGAGTTCATTAAATATCCACGTTGTGGTATCATTAAAGTCATTGAGGATTTAAGGAGCTGGTTGGTGTTCTCTGAGTCATCAGTGATATTGTTTTCATTCATTAAACTTTGTGGTCTTTTACATGTTTCCCCATTGATTTTCTAGTTTCCTTACTTTGCTGGGGTTGAGGTTCTGTAATTAGTTGCCATGGAAGATACTGAGTGATTAGGTTGGGTGTTGCCCTCTTCCTTTCCTCCCTGTCATCACCAAGTGACAGGAAGAATGACTGTGATTAGTGTTTAATTTGCTGAGAATCTCTATTGTGCAGCCACCTACATATTCAAATAATTCAAGAGCTGTGGTGTGGGCCTCTTAATATAGTGTCTGTTGGGTGTGGAAGATTCTAGGACCAATCTGAAAAAGGACACTGCCTCCCAAGTTAAAGTAGGCACAATGATGTGAGCCAGAGACTAGCTTCACCTGGAATAGCAGTGCAGTGTGTAGAAATCAGGGGTTATGGCATGGTCCATAAATATGGCACAGAACAGGAATGAAAGCTCAATTTTATAAAAGTGGAAATCAGCTCAGATGTTAGCAGAAGGCTATAAAATTAATAAATTAAATAATCAGGATTTAACTCCAGTTCTAATGAGAAACCCACTATATAATTCCTTTCCCAGGCTGACTCTCCCTCAGACTATTTTCTTTGTAAAAAGGGAAATGAGATTTCTTCAAAGGGTGAGAGAGTTCCATACATGTTCCAGGGTTAAAGCATGAAAGTACTTTACCTCAAGAGGGGCAATCTAAGTGACATGTGCGAGGGAATGATATATGCAGGCATCAGTGGAAAATTAACTCATATATTCACAGTCCTGTCTCAATAATTATCAATATTTTTGCTTTATATTGTTTATTCTGATTTTATTGTCCTACTGCTTTTTATATAGATTATTTTTAGTGAATACAATTTTTATTGTCTCTTAAATTTATTGCTCTATTATTTTTACAGGCATAGTCCATAATTACATAGTTGACTATACAACCATTCTTATACAGATCAGCAATGTCTTTATACCTAATTACTATGTGATCCATTCTGTCAGCCTAATGGCTTAATTAATTTGGGAGTTGTATCATTCCTTAAACTGTTATTTCTTTGCAATTTTAACTATTTATTTGAAGTTTGGTTTTCTTTTTTGAAAATTTTATTCCTTATCAAAATTTTACTATAAATTGTTTTATTTCATAGAATTTTAAAAATAATTATAAAAGAACTGCAAGAACTAGGAAATTATGATTTTTAGCAAACCATGATAAGATATATAGATATAGGGTTCTTATAACTTATAGGTTTGAGAATAGGAGTTTTCTTCCTTTTTTTTCTTTCAAAAACTTGGCCAAGTGTATGTGTTTCCTTTGGGTTTTATATAAATCAACTCATCAGAGAATAAATAGCATATACTCAGGGTTTATTCTTGGCTTTCTATTCAAGTGCCACTCTTGGTGGTGCTCAAGGGATCATATGTGGTTTAAATGATCAAACAAGGGTAAGCCATATCCAAGGCTATCACTTTACTTTTTGTACTATCTTTCCTGTCCTTGTATGGAATGTTATTCTTAAGAGTAATGTGGAAGATTTCTATCAAACATAGATAATGGATGTAGTGCTTGAATATATTGTCTCTATTTTCTAGTAGACCATTAAAGGAATGTTGTTGAAATGAAATGAAGTTGACCATCATATAAAACTTGTACCATAAACTGCCACAATGCTTAATGAGTAAAAAATCCAGAAAGATGGGGGAAGGGATCAAATGTATAATTTGTAAAATGCATAGACGTTCTTTAATAAATAAAGTTAATGCTGTCATTAGTGGCAGCTCTAAGCAAAACTTTGTCTTTTTTTTCCTTTGGAAAAGCACTCTGGGGAGATGAATATTGCTGCAGTCATATTGTGTTTTCAGTTAATGAGATGTGGGTTCTATTTGTTAGAGTTTTATGGTAATGAAGCTTATAATTTACTGACAAACTGGCTTGCTTTCAAAACATTCTTATTGCACTGACATTTTTTTCATCAGTAACATTGATGGGCTAATTTGTGTGTTTATGGCAGCAGATGTGCACCTTCGCTAAAAGGCTGCGGGAGTGAGGTGAAAGGACAGGAGCAAAAAGGAAGAGAGGTTCTCAGAGATTTCCCTTGGTTAAAAAAAATCCATGCAGGAATGAAAATTAATGACAAAGTGTATTTGAAACATCCATAGCTCATTCATCACATTACCTAAAATGTCCAATATTTATCTTTGATATTTGGTTTAGTTACAAGTATGCTAAATGCCAGGTTTCTTTATTCAGTGTGAAAACTGAAGGGAACATTTGTCATTTAAATTTCAATAAGTGTAACCAAAAACAGTTTAATTTAAAGTAGGTGAAAACACACTTACCTCCCCTAGAACCTCAGAACTATCGTCTCTGAGTGAGGTGAATCACAATGGTTAATGAGGCTTAGCTTGATATTCTGAATTGTTTTTTTAGTTTGAAATTTGTGGCTCCAACCATGGAGTTCAATTTTTCCCTCTATTTTGAAATTTTATGCTCATTGCAATAAAAATAGTGCTTCTGAAATTCAACCCCACACCTGTGAGTCTACACCTAAGTGGATGTGTAACAGAAATAATATTATCTTGAGGTTATTTATTGGAGATATTAAAATTTTGTTATTATAAATTTATAATTTGCAATAGTTGGCATAAAAATTCATGATGAATGCAAAAACACATATAATAAATCATTAATCTTAACGTAATTCACAGTAGAAAATGAAGGAAAAGTAAGCTATTTACAGTACTTTGCATGTTAGTTACATTAGGAGAAGGGGAAGAGACAGAAGCAAAAAAAAAAAAATACCAGATTCTCTGATGGCTAATTAGAAACAGTTTTTTTGTGGTCGCAGAAAATAGCTACAAAATATCTTACAGGAGTTTGTGGAACAAAAAGATGAGGAAATCTATCACAGGACTCAAGAAAAGTATGTTCATCTTTACACGAAGCTGTTTTGTGGTACATGTCCAACAAAACACCAGACTCTTATCTTCTGTGTATTCCTGAACATTTCTAAAATAAAAGTCATTTAAAGATTCTATAGTACATACAAAAAAGTCCCTCCCTTTTAAAAGTTGCCATCTAATTGGAGACCCAAAATAATTGCATCAGTTATATAACACAGAATTTAAAGAAATAATTGCACCAGTACGAATAGAGTTAGACATATGCAGTTGTCATTTGCACCCTGCCAGCTCCATAGACTCAATGTGTTCTTGAAGGAGATGTAAAGCAAGTTATGAAAAGTGATGGGTACACCAGCCACTCAGCTGAAAGCTAGCAATCTTGAGGGTCCCTGTCCTGCTGAAGCCATGCCCACGGCATCCATCAACCACATCACTGCTTTTGCCAATGGCCTGCTTCACCAGTCCTCTATGGCTCTCCTCAGAGACACCAATCTGACAGACACTCTTGGTATGCAAGTATTTGTACTGATAATACCAGAGCATTTTTGGACTGAATGTAGGCACATCAACCCCATTTTTTTATACTTCTGGAAGACCTGACCGCTGAAAACATGCCCCCACAAATTCTGCAGTAATAGCAATAGTGTTTGGAAGTCTATTTTTGTTTATACTGTCATCCTTGCAGGACCATGACAATTTAGATGCCAATATTTCATAAAGCTACCCAATTTTCAGAAACAAATGAAGTAATAGAATGATTAACTAGCAACAAAAGCTTATTAAACCTTTCGACAATGACTTAAAGACTCATTAGAGATACAATATTTTTACAAAGTTGCTTGTTGCTGTACTATTTCTCTATTCCTTTCTTTTTTTAATACTTTTTCACCTACTTAACTGGAAATAAGTTTATTATGATAAGCTATGTCAACTATGTGGTATATGCTCTTTAAATAAAAATAAATTTAATTGTAAAAATATAGAGGTTTCTGAAGTCGGCCACTTCATGACAAAGACCTACTCTAGAACTTGGGTGTTCATGAAGGCACCATGGCCACATTTAACATCCTTAGCTGTACATAAAGGTTGAAGAAGTTTCAAACACGCTGCAGGTGAAACTTGGCAAATATGATGCTATTTAGCAAATGTGTTGTGGAAACATTCACATTTCTCTCATGTCTTTCTCCCTTTTACTTCTTTTGTTTTTGTTTTGTTTTTTGATTTTTTGTTTTTGGGTCACACTGGCAGCGCTCCGGGGTCACTCCTGGCTCGATGCTCAGAAATCGCTCCTGGCAGGCTTGGGGGACCATATGGGGTGCCGGGATTCAAACCGCTGACCTTCTGCTTGCAAGGCAAATGCCTTACCTCCATGCTATCTCTCTGGCCCCTTTTAGTTTTGGTTTTTTTTTTCTAAAAAAATTCTTACCCACTTGCACAAGATAGATTGTCTATAGCCCCATTCCTCCACTTAAGACTACTGATTGAAAAAAGATTAAAATCACATAGAAATAGATTTTATGCTATTTATAATGTATTGTTCAATTCTGAATTAAGGATATGAAATTTTAAAATTAATCACCAAAGCCTGAACATGAATATGTGAACTATAACTGAGATTACCCCTATCCTCTTTTTATTAATCTTAAGTTAATGTTTCCTAGGAATAGTAGTAAAAATTTAAAAAATCATCACATCATAATAGTATGACAATAACATCAGTGATCATGATGGCAAAATGAAATAACAAGTTGAAAATGCGTTGGATGCTATGTACTGTTTCATGAGGCTTATAATTAACCTCCATTGTGTGTGTGTGTTACTTCGGATTAAAATCAGGGCCTTATATACAAACAAGCATATGTCTAACTGTTCAACTGCAGTTTTAATCCATGATCTTCTTATCAATCTACTGATTAGAAGTTATGAAAGTGCAAGAAAGTTTACTAAAATTAATTAATTTTTGTGGAAAGTAATGTAGGGGAGATCACTCAGGCTCAAGAGTATTACTATTGGTTTTTAACTCAGAGATTCATAGTGCTACAATCTGAATTATTGTACTTGTTGAAAACATAAGAACACTTATTACCAGGGAAATGTGAATACAAGCTAGAATGTGCTATCATTTCACAATAGTGAGAACGACAAAGAGAATGAAAACACTCAGTGTTGGCAGATATGTGACATAAAAGATATCTTCATTCACTGCTTTTCAGATTGTTGTCTGATTCAGTCTATATTGAAAACAATATTAAGAAATTTGGATGAGTACCATCCCCTGGATGTGACTGGAAATGCACTGGACTATAAGGTGCTCAAGTAATAGAAAAGAGAAGGGCAAATTGTGTGCTTGCCTTGCATATGGCTAACCTGGATCCATCCCTGCAACATATATGGGTCCCCACCCCCACACACACAGTTGGCAGAAGTTATCCCTGTGTGTAGGGCCAGGAGTAAGCACTAACCATCACAGATTGTTGAACACACAAAAGAACACAGGAATACACACAATTGGGGAAAATATTATTCATGCATAGTTGGCTTTTTTCTTAAAAGGGTTCTGTAGGACATGTAAGTTGAAGAAACTCTGTCATGACACATTTATCTGAATGGTAAATTCAGTATTAGAAGAAAAAAATAAGTAACTGAATTGATGACAAACATTTTTAATTACTAATAGAAAAAATATATAAAGGGGAAAGAGAAACAAAAATTGGGAGATATACATAGTTGTATCTAGACCCATATATTAAGCCTGATGTCCTCATGCCTGATTTTCAGCCTATGAACAATCAAAAAGTACATGCAGTAATTGTGTTTTATTCCTTTGACTATATTGTATTTTATCATATACAATGTGTTTTATGTTATGAAATTTAACTGAAAATTTCTTTGATTCTGTATTCCCTAGATATGACTGTTTTAAGAATGGATTAAAATGTTCTACCCTAACAGAAAGTAGTGTTGAAAAAAGAAATTATCAATTTCTCCTTTCCAGTTACCAGGAGAAATTATATCTTAACCCACACCATTTTACAGTCCATATTTTTTCTTTGCGTTTTTTGGGTCACACTCTGCAGGACTCAGGGCTTACTGCTAGCTCTGCTCAAACAAACATCACTCCTGGTGTCCTGGCCAGGTCTTTCATGAGCAGGGCAACTTACTTAACTTCTGTTGGACCCCTTACCTCAGACTCCTAAAATTTTATTCTTATCTGCAGCTCACAATCTTCAGATTTCCAATTTGCCTACAAAGACCCTAAAAAAATGAAATACTTCCCTGAGCCACTGTAAGCTGTCAGGATGTCAGCATTCATCTCTAAGTGCACACGTAAAAAAAAGTCATATTATGATACGAGAGCCCTATTAGCCTCACTGTAGAAAAAAAATCAGCTGTTTCAGCCCTGTATGGTCCCTAGACACCAACCATCCACATGCCTAAATCTTTCTGATGTCCCTCCCTTTCAGGAAAGGCTTATGCCTTTCTTCTCAAAAATGTATACCATTTGCTACTATAAAGTTATTGTTCTTTGTACTTGAATTGGACACCACTGAACAGGAATCCAGGAATGCAAATGCAAAACCGTCACTCCTAAACCAATGTTTTCATGTGCAGCAGAATATTATATCTTAAGGAAGCAACAGAGTAAATACAAAGCTTGCAAGTTTTATCTATAAAAGGTTTTGAGAGGACTTCCGGGGAAACTCCTATCTCTGTCTGCCTGAAACTCTGCTTCTGAATCCCCGAAGGTTTCCTCAGGGTCCTAGGGAGCGCACCCCCAAAAAACTGCATTTTGAAGCTGGTGAGTGTCTACATTCTGGGGCTGCGGGATCACTCTGCCCTGCCGTGCCTTTGTTCACTCTGAGGACTTCGGGAGAAGCTCCTATCTCTGTCTGCCTGAAACTCTGCTTTTGAATCCCTAAAGGTTTCCTCAGGGGCCTAGGGAGCACCCCCAAAAAACTGCATTCTGAAGCTGGTGAGTGCCTACATTCTGGGGCTGTGGGGATTGCTCTGCCCTGCCGTGCCTTTGTTCACTCTGAGGACTTCGGGGGAAACTCCTATCTCTGTCTGCCTGAAACTCTGCTTCTGAATCCCCAAAGGTTTCCTCAGGGGCCTAGGGAGCGCACCCCCAAAAAAACTGCATTTTGAAGCTGGTGAGTGCCTACATTCTGGGGCTGCGGGATCACTCTGCCCTACTGTGCCTTTGTTCACTCTGAGGACTGTCAACTAGAGGAAGCAGAAGAGCTCAGCTGCTTTGCTTCCCTTGGCAGCCGCGAACTCTTCCTAATCAATGAACCCCACCACAACACGCAGGAAAAACCACACTACAAGTGTGACAATGGGAAAAACTCGCAGGCAAACACCATCCATAGACATTGAAGACGAAAGCTCGGTTGACCTAATAAATTCCAACCACCTGATTAACCTTTCAGATAAGGAGTTTAGAATAGAAATATGGAATATGTTTGTAGAACTCAAAAAGAGCATAGATCGATCTGAAGAGAACACAAAGACAGAAATCAGTAAACTCCAAACTGAAATAACAAATCTGAAAAATACGGTTGCTCAACTGAAAACCATAATGGATAGCCTCGCCAACAGGATATCAGCAGCTGAGGAGAGAATCGGAGTACTGGAAGATGAGATGCAGAAAAGCTCAACACAACAGAAGAAATTGGAAAAGAATTTTAAGACAAATGAACAGGCAATGGAAAGAGTACTCAAGGCATGCGAAAAGATGAAAATAGAAGTCTTTGATAAACTCAACAGAAACAACATAAGAATCATTGGAGTCCCAGAAACCCAGGAAGGATATCTCCATGAAGAATCAACTGTCAAAGACATCATCAAAGAGATACTCCCAGAGTTAAAGACTACATGCAACCAAATCCTGCATGCCCGAAGAATACCAGCTAAAAGAGACCCAAAGAAAAACACCCCAAGACATATCCTCGTTACAATGACAAATCCCATAGATAGGGATAGAATACTGAAAGCAGCAGGATCAAAAAGGGAAATTACATTTAAAGGAGCATCCCTAAGACTTACAGCAGACATGTCACAAGAAACTCTCAAGGCCAGAAGACAGTGGTTGGATATTGTGACAAGACTGAATGAAATGAATGCCTCCCCAAGAATACTACACCCAGCCCAACTCACGTTCAGGTTTGGAGGAAGAATACACAGATTCACGGATAAACAACAGCTCAGAAACTTCACAGATGACAAACCAACCTTAAAGGAAAAATTGACAGGTCTACTCTAAGACAAGAGAGACCAACAAACACAGCAAACTTATCTACAAAGATGACATTAAATCCTATGACAATCATCTCCCTCAATGTCAATGGACTAAATTCACCAATTAAAAGACACAGAGTGGCAAAATGGGTCAAAAAGATGAATCCAACCTTCTGCTGCCTACAAGAAACACATCTGAATAGTCAGAACAAACATAGACTCAAAATCAAAGGTTGGAAAAAATTATCCAAGCAAACAACACCCTCAAAAAAGCTGGGGTGGCTATATTAATATCAGATGACACCAACTTTATACTCAGAAAAGTGGTAAGGGACAGAGATGGACAGTATGTACTAATCAAGGGATATGTGCAACAGGAAGAAATCAGACTATTAAACATATATGCACCCAATGAGAGACCAGAAAATTATCTAATACAATTACTGACAAATCTGAAAGAAGAAATCAATAATAACACAATCATTGTGGGAGACTTCAACACAGCCCTATCAACACTTGATAGGTCAACCAGACTGAAACCCAACAAAAACATACTAGCCCTGAAAAGAGTTATGGAAGAAAGAGGACTAGTAGATATATACAGGACACTCCATACCAAAAAAACTTGATACACATTCTTTTCCAATGTACATGGGTCATTCTCCAGAATAGACTACATGCTGACACATAAAACATACCTCCATAAAATCAAGAGGATAGAAATCTTGCAGGCTATCTTTGCTGACCACGAGGCTCTGAAATTAGATGTGAACTACAAAGCCACACAGAAGAAAAACTTTAACAATTGGAAATTAAACACCCTGCTACTGAACAACCAGTGGGTCCGAGATGAAATCAAAAAGGAAATCAAAACGTTCCTAGAAACAAATGATAATGAAGACGCAAACTGCCAGAATCTATGGGACACAGCAAAAGCGGTCCTGAGAGGAAAATTTATAGCTCTACAAGCACACATCAGGAAGGAAGAAGGAGCATACCTGAATAACTTAATGGCGCAGCTTAAAAACATTAGAAAATGACCAACAAAAGGAACCAAAAATAGGGAGACAGAAGGAAATAACAAAGCTGAAAGCAGAACTCAATGAAGTGGAAAACCAAAAAGCAATCTGAACGATCAACGAAAGCAGAAGCTGGTTTTTTGAAAAAAATAAACAAGATTGATAGACCATTGGCAAAACTCACAAAGAAAGAGAGATAGAGAGAGAAATATGATAACCCGTATTAGAAATGAAAAGGGGGAGATCACAACAGAAATTGCAGAGATCCAAAGGATAATCAGAGACTACTTTGAGAAACTTTATGCTACAAAACATGAGAACCTAGAAGAAATGGAAAAATTCTTGGACATTTAAAACCTTCCACATGTAAGTAAGGAGGATGTAGCATATCTAAACACCCCCATCACTACTGAGGAAATTGAAACTGTAATCAAACATCTACCCAAAAAGAATAGCCCAGGCCCAGATGGTTTTCCTAATAAATTTTTTCAAATCTTTCAAGAGGAGCTACTACCAATCCTAGCCAGACTCACTCCATGAAATTGAAAAAATGGGAACACTCCCAAACAGCTTTTATGAAACCAACATCACCTTGATACCGAAACCAGACAGAGATGTTGCCAAAAAAGAAAATTACAGACCAATATACCTGATGAATGCTGATGCAAAGATCTTCAACAAAATCCTAACAAATAGGATTCAATGCATCATCAAGAAGATCATACACTACGACCAAGTAGGTTTCATCCCAGGAATTCAAGGATGGTTTCACATCCGTAAATCTATTAACATCATACACAACATCAACAACAAGAAAAATAAAAATCATGTGATCATATCAATAGATGCAGAAAAAGCATTTGATAAGGTCCAACACCCATTCTTGATCAAAACTCTCAGCAAGATGGGAATGGAAGGAACCTTTCTCAATCTAGTTGAAGCCATATACCACAAGCCAATGGCAAATATTATCCTCAATGGAGAAAAACTAAAAGCCTTTTCTCTAAATTCTGGTACAAGACAAGGCTGTTCGCTCTCACCACTCCTCTTCAACATAGTACTGGGAGTTCTTGCTATAGCGATCAGGCAAGAAAAAGATATCATGGGAATCCAGATAGGAAAGGAAGAAGTCAAGCTCTCATTGTTTGCAGATGACATGATACTCTACTTAGAAAACCCTAAAGACTCTACCAAAAAGCTTCTAGAAACAATAGATTCATATAGCAAGGTGGCAGGCTACAAAATCAACCTACAGAAATCAATGGCCTTTTTATACACCAATAATAATAGGGAAGAGATGGAAGTCAGGAAGGCAATCCCATTCACAATAGTGCCACACAAACTCAAATATCTTGGAGTCAACTTGACCAAAGACGTGAAGGACCTATACAAAGAAAACTATAAAGCCCTGCTCCAAGAAATAAGAGAGGACACATGGAAATGGAAACACTTACCCTGCTCATGGCTTGGCAGGATTAACATCATTAAAATGGCAATACTCCCCAAAGCATTATACAGATTTAATGCGATCCCCTTAAAAATACCCATGACATTCTTCAAAGAAGTGGATCAAACACTTATGAAGTTCATCTGGAACAATAAACATCCTCGAATAGCTAAAGTACTCCTAGAGAAAAGGAAAATGGGAGGCATTACTTTCCCCAACTTTAAACTGTACTACAAAGCAATAGTTATTAAAACAGCATGGTATTGGAATAAAGACAGACCCTCAGATCAGTGGAATAGGCTTGAGTTCTCAGAGAACATTCCCCAGGCATACAATTACCTAATTTTGGACAAAGGAGCAAGAAATCCTAAGTGGAGCAGGGATAATCTCTTCAACAAGTGGTGCTGGCAGAACTGGTTAGTGACTTGCAAAAAAGCGAACATAGACCCCCAGTTAACATAATGTACGAAGGTAAAATCCAAGTGGATTAAAGACCTTGATATCAGATCAGATACCATAAGTTATATAGAACAACACGTCGGTAAATCACTCCATGACATTGAGACTAAAGGTATCTTCAAGGAGCAAACTGCACTTTCCAAACAAGTGGAAACAGAGATTAACAGATGGGAATACATTAAACTGAGAAGCTTCTGCTACTCAAAAGAAATAGTGCCCAGGATACAAGAGTCACCCACTGAGTGGGAGAAACTATTCACCCAACATCCTTCAGATAAGGGGCTAATATCCAAAACATACAGGGCACTGACACAACTTTACAAAAAAAAATCTAATCCCATCAAAAAATGGGGAGAAGAAATGAACAGACATTTTGATAAAAAAGAAATACAAATGGCCAAAAGACACATGAAAAAATGCTCCTCGTCACTAATCATCAGAGAGATGCAAATCAAAACAACGATGAGATACCACCTCACACCACAGAGATTGGTGCACATCACAAAGAATGAGAACAATCAGTGCTGGCGGGGATGTGGAGAGAAAGGAACTCTTATCCACTGCTGGTGGGAATGCCGTCTAGTACAGCCTGTATGGAAAGCGATATGGAGGTTCCTTCAAAATCTGGAAATTGAGCTCCCATTCGACCCAGCTATTCCACTCCTAGGGATATACCCTAGGAACACAAGAATACAATACAAAAACCCCTTCCTCACACCTATATTTATTGCAGCACTATTCACAATAGCCAGGCTCTGGAAACAACCAAGATGCCCTTCAACAGACAAATGGCTAAAGAAACTGTGGTACATATACACAATGAAATATTATGCAGCCATCAGGAGAGATGAAGTCATGAAATTTTCCTATACATGGATATACATGGAATCTATCATGCTCAGTGAAATAAGTCATAAGGAGAGAGAGACACAGAATAGTCTCACTCATCTATGGGTTTTAAGAAAAATAAAAGTCATTTTTGTAACAATCCTCAGAGACAATGAGAGGAGGGCTGGAACACCAGCTCACTCCATGAAGCTTACCACAAAGAGTGGTGAGCACAGTTATAGAAATAACTACACTGAGAACTACCATAATCAAGTGAATGAATGAGGGAACTGGAAAGCCTGTCTGGAGTACAGGTGGGGGTGGGGTGGGATGGAGGGAGATTTGGGACATTGGTGGCGGGAATGTTGCACTGGTGAAGAGGGGTGTTCTTTATATGACTGAAACCTTATCACAATCATTTATGTAATCAAGATATTCAAATAAAGAGAAAAAATTAAAAAATAATATAAAATAAAAGGTTTTGACACATGATTATTCAAGAATTATCTCATATTAAAATGTTTTGATCATCCAAATATATTAAATTGTGAGATTTTTCACATGAAAATATGAACCTGAGAGTGATAGAGAATTAGGAAATATTATAATGAGTTTTTTTTGCATTGATTTGGGGTTACACTGATCAGTGTTCAGGGCTAACTCCTGGCTCTGTGATCAGGTTTCAGTCCTGGTGGTGCTATTTTACCAATAACTTAAAAATTTTGGCCAGATTTTTAGGAAGTTTGCTAGCTTAGGTTGCCCTGGTATCATATATGATTCCCTGTATACTCCTAGTGTTCATCCCTGATTATTCATGAATAGAACCAGAGCACCGTCATGTGTACTCTAACCCCATCCTTCCCCTGAAAAGTGCTTCTGAAACTATAATCAACTGTTATATATTATAATATGCCGCATATTGTAATATGAAATATTGCAATATATTAATTATTCTGCTACTGTCATCTATTAAAAGAGTAAGCAGGCACAAATATTTCTCAACAAATATTTTTATTCTTTAGTAAAAAAAAGTTGTTGAACTATCGCTATGCAATATAAATTATTTATTTATAAAGTCTGTGCCTGTGAATTTGAAAAATAAGTCAACATATAGACATAATTTTGAAGAATATAAAACAATTTTGGAATAAGGCAGAAATAATTTTTCTAGTAAGCTATTCCAATGTTTGCTTTTCTTTAACCACTTTGGATTCATGTATTCAAGAAAGGCTTCACTTCTGCTATATTTGAATGACTATGCAGTGCCACTCACATAAAGGAGAAAAATCTATATTCAACATCCTTTACATCTTTGGTTAATTTTCCTACCTCAGGCTAGGTTGCAGATGAGCAGAATATTGCTGATATTTTAAAGAATGTATATTGATGTAGTCAAGAAAAGACAAAGTGTGTCTTTACAAAGGATAATATTTGAATATGGGAGAACATTTTAATTGTAATTATGAACTAACTACACTCTAGGGCAAATATCTCTCAATTCTCTTCTTTTGTACTTCATCCATTATGCAAGTCTGCCAAAAGTGCTCTCTATTGCTCTAAGGCAATTGATTAACATTGACCAGTTTTTTCTCATTTCTGTTCAAAGTAGTGTAGGGGGCTTCACAACACTATTATTTGAAGGGAGCTAAGTCTGTTCTTGAACTAAAATAAAAGAATTTTGGAACCGAAAGGATAGCACAGCGGTAGGGTGTTTTTCTTGCAAATGGCCAACCTGGATTTGACCCTGGTTCAATACCTGATATTCTATATGGTCCCCGAGCCTGCCAAAAACGATTTCACAGCACAGAGCCTGGAGCAACCCCTGAATGTCACTGGGTGTGGCCCAAAATGAAGGAAGGAGGGAAGGAAGGAAAGAAGGAAGGAAGGAAGGAAGGAAGGAAGGAAGGAAGGAAGGAAGGAAGGAAGGAAGGAAGGAAGGAAGGAAGGAAGGAAGGAAGGAAGGAAGGAAGGAAGGAAGGAAGGAAGGAAAGGAGGAAGGGAGGGAGGGAGGGAGGGAAGGAGGAAGGGAGGTGGGAGGGAGGGAAGGGAGGGAGGGAGGGAGGGAAGGGAGCGGAGGGAGGGAAGGGAGCGGAGGGAGGGAAGGGAGCGGAGGGAGGGAGGGAAGAGAGGGGAGGGAGGGAAGGGAGAGGAGGGAGGGAGGGAGGGAAGGGAGGGGAGGGAAGGAGGGAGGGAAGAGAGGGGAGGGAGGGAGGGAAGGGAGGGGAGGGAGGGAGGGAGGGGAGGGAGGGAGGGAAGGGAGGGGAGGGAGGGAACGAAGGAAAGAGGAAGGGGAAGGGAAGGAGAGAGGGAAAGAAATAAATAAGAAAGAGAAAGAAAAAGAAAGAGAGAAAGGAAAGAAAGAAAGAAAGAAAGAAAGAAAGAAAGAAAGAAAGAAAGAAAGAAAGAAAGAAAGAAAGAAAGAAAGAAAGAAAGAAAGAAAGAAAGAAAGAAAGAAAGAAAGAAAGAAAGAAAGAAAGAAAGAAAGAAAGAAAGAAAAGAAAGAAAGAGGGAGGGAGGAAGGAAGGAAGAAAGAAAGAAAGAGAGAAAGAGAGAGGGAAAGAAAGAAAGAAAGAAAGAAGAAAGAAAGAAGGAAAGAAAGAAGAAAAAAGGAAAGAAAGAAATAAAGAAAGAAAGAATGAAAGAAAGAAAGAAAGAAAGAAAGAAAGAAAGAAAGAAAGAAAGAAAGAAAGAAAGAAAGAAAGAGAGAGAGAGAGAGAGAAAAAAGAGAGAAAGAAAGAATGAAAGAAAGAAAGAAAGAAAGAAAGAAAGAGAGAGAGAAAGAGAGGGAAAGAAAGAAAGAAAGAAAGAAAGAAAGAAAGAAAGAAAGAAAGAAAGAAAGAAAGAAAGAAAGAAAGAAAGAAAGAAAGAAAGAAAGAAAGAAAGAAAGAAAGAAAGAAAGAAAGAAAGAAAGAAAGAAAGAAAGAAAGAGGGAGGGAGGGAGGGAGGAAGGAAGGAAGGAAGAGAGAAAGAGAGAGGGAAAGAAAGAAAGAAAGAAGAAAGAAAGAAGAAAAAAGAAAGAAGGAAAGAAAGAAGAAAAAGGAAAGAAATAAATAAAGAAAGAGAAAGAATGAAGGAATGAATGAAAGAAAGAAAGAAAGAAAGAAAGAAAGAAAGAAAGAAAGAAAGAAAGAAAGAAAGAAAGAAAGAAAGAAAGAAAGAAAGAAAGAAAGAAAGAAAGTAAGAAAGAAAGAAAGAAAGAAAGAAAGATAGATAAAAGCATTTCATGAAAGTTTGCATCTGATAAAACACAATAGAATAGAATGATTCTTGAATTTTAGTTTCTGGAGATGTGGTTTTAGCCCTGTTCAAATAGGATGAAAGATATTTTCTTTATTATTATTATTATTTAGTTTTCTATATTTATGGTCAAATCAGGGGAAGATAGGGTAATTTTGCTTCATGAACTTTTGTAATGGAGAGCATTGACTAATCTGACATGGTCATAAGAGCTTGAAATTGCTGTAAATTATTGTGTGTGAGCCTGTAGTCCATAATTATTTTTGCAATCATCATCTATCAATTGTATTCTGTATTTATTGAGGAAAGGAATCCAGGAAAAGAATAGAATAAGAATCACTAAAAACATTAGTAACAACAATTTCAATTGTCATTCTGTTTCTAAAATCAGATTAGCCTTTTTGGGCGGAATATTTTTTAAATAATTTCTCTCATGTCACCATAGAAATTCTATGTGTATTGTTCATAGACATTACTACAAATTTGAATAGATAATTAGTATGCACAGCTTTCAAAGAAGTGAACAAATTCCAAGAGATTTTTGAGATAGTTTCAGAAGATTTTCTTCTCAGTAGTTAAATTTATACACTAATTGTTTTGTTTTTCTGAAAATGCTATCAAACATGAGCAATGAGAATTTAGGTATTAAGGGGAAATAATGCTTTACAATAACTGCCTTGTTTGACAAGTAAATTAACTTATATATTTTTGATTATTACACTTTGGAGCTTTTTAAAAAGTATTGTGGCTTCATGCAATGAGAAACTCCTAAGCAAGATTTTCATTTACTCTTTGTTAGGTTGCTATAAATTTGCCTCAGGCAGCACTACTGTTAAAAAAACTATTTTAGGGGCCAGAGAGGTGGCATTAGAGGTAAGGTGTCTGCCTTGCAAGCGCTAGCCAAGGAAGGACCTCGGTTCGATCCCCCGGCGTCCCATATGGTCCCCCCAAGCCAGGGGCGATTTCTGAGTGCTTAGCCAGGAGTAACCCCTGAGCATCAAACGGGTGTGACCAAAACAAGACAAAAAAAATTTTTTTAGTAGACAAAAAGCAAAGCAGATGCGCCTCTATAAATGAAGTGATCAATTAACCTAAATTTTTCATTATATCTAGTTTCAATCATTTTTTATATTGCAATGTTTTATTTAACAAAGATTTCTTTATTAATTGCTCTCTTCTATGAATTACTTAGTAATTACTTTGGAAGAGCCAGTATCCTATGTTAGAGTTACATTTGACAAACAAAATAAATTCTAATACTTGCCCTTAATTTCACATATAACTATATTTATAAAGTATTCATATAATTTATCCATGTATTTCTACAATGACTAATGAAACTTTACAGCACAATTTTTACTGAATCCAAAACTTTCTTTAAAGTATTGAAGATTATAGACATCAGAGGAAAGAAATTTCCTTTGAATGCACTTTTAATGCTCTTTCACCCATTGTTTAGTGCAATGATGAGGACATAGCCAGACTTCTATAATTTGGGGGAGTCCAGGGTTTATTCATAGCTCTGTGCTCAAGGTTCACTCATGGAAGTTCACAGGGTACCTCATATGATGCTGAGGAATAAACCCAGACTGCATACAAGGCATGTGCTACATTTGCTGACAATACTTTTATTAAAGTATAGGTCCCATTTGTATATTCTAAAAAGGATAGTTCACATCTAATGGAATATAAAATTAAAAAGGTTGTATCACAAGGAATGGAATTTTAATCAGACCACCACTTAGTAAGAAAGAAATTGATGTTACTGTTGGAACAAATCAGTTTGGGGTCACATTAGGAACAAGTGTAAAGTAAACTAAATTTGGGTTTTCAAAGTTGTATCATTCTTGTCTAGTATCCACTTCCATGTCCTTCACAAGAGTCAATTTCTATATCTCCAACTGGCCAAAGCATCTTTAAACCATTTAGGCAAGTCCCATAATTTCCAAAACTTGCAATCTATATCCTTTGTAATTGATTAAATTTTTCATTATTTAATTTTCATAAGAAAATCACAAATTTTTAGGAACTTATAAAGCATCAGGAAAATCTTTCAATGACTTTACACAAACATAAAACTACTGCTTGAAGGGCTGGAGCCATTCTACAGTGGGTAGGGTATTTTCCTTGCAAGCAGCCAACCCAGATTCAATCCCTGGCATCTCATATAGTCTCTGATCCTGACAGAAGTAACTTCTGAGCACAGAGCCAGGAGTAACTCCTGAGAGCTGCTTGGTGTGGCTCAAAAGTCAAAAAAGGAACAAAAAGAAAACTTCTACTTGAAAATGGCCAAAGAAAATGGTATTCTCAATTACTAAAATTAAAGTTAATTGTTTTCATGGCTGTAATCTGAACGTGTTGTTTTTGCTATAACACTTAAAGAAAGTTACACCTTCCTTGTACTAATATTCTAACCCCTGAGCATCACTGGGTGTGGCCCCCAAAAACAAAATAACAAAAAAGAGTACAAATTAAGTACATTTAAAATTTTATTAACTACTCTAGAACTATTATTCATCTTTGATTTTCACCTTAATTATTTATACAATACTCTTTTTGGGGATAATGCAGTTTATAAAACAGTCTTTGTATTTCTCTTTTGTACTTCTACTGCTATTTCACCAACACAACCAGCATAGTGATAAATTGTTTTAAATAGTTTACTCAAAAAGGATTTCTATGCCCCCATCTCCCTCCTCCCACAGCCCCTGCCTGTATTCCAGACAGGCATTCTACTCTCATTCATTAACATTGTCATGGTAGTTGTTAGTGTATTATTTCTAGAACTGCACTCACCCCTCTTTGAGGTCAGCTTTATTGGTGGTGGTAATGTTGAATTTTTTTTTTAATTTTTTGTTGGATTTTTTTTAGGTGAGCTTTACTGGTGGTGGTAATGGTCAAGGGGTGTTCTTTTTGTGACTGAAACCCAACTACAGTCATGTTTGTAATCACGGTGCTTAAATAAAGATATTATTTTAAACAAAAAAGGATTTCTATGGGAAGGTGATAAGGTGACACTTGAGTGGAAGTTTTACTAAATTAAGGAAATAGAGTCACTATTGTATATACATATTCTTTGTTGTTTAGATATCTGGGTTAGTGCTCAGGTAATATTCTTAGTTCTTGGGGAGCCATGTGTGATGCTGGAGATAGAACCCAAGTTGGTTTTACGCAAGAAAAGTATCTTATTAGCTGTACTGTTTACCTGGCTTGAAAGAAAAGATTATTGTACAGAAAGATCAAAATATCAGATATAAGAGTGAGTTTGATATATTGAACGTATAGGAAAATTTGAGCTTGGTTTGGGAAAAAAAAGGAAGCTATGTAAGCCATAGTTAAAATGTTTAAATTTCATTCTAAGTGCCATCGAAAGCCATGAAGTATTGAGGAAGTACTCTGATTTGCATTTAAAAGTCACACTGACCTCTTTGTTATGAAGCATGAGATCATGTGCAAAATTAAAGTCAATCCATATTTCACACCTTGCACAAAAGTCAATTGAAAGTGGATCAAAGAAATCAGAGAAGAAAAATAAAAATGATGGGTAGCCCGCTTCAAGATTTGGACTTCAAAGGTGTCTAAAAGGTAGTGATACTACTGAAAATGGCAACAAAATTTAAAAAAATACAAACAAGCCAACAACAAATGGGATTATACCAAATTAAAAAATTTCTTCATGGAAAAAAAGAGTTAAATCTAAAAAATAGCTAACTGAATGGTCATATCAATAGATGCAAGGAAAGCATTTAATATAATCCAGATACATGGTACCAATAAAATGGGAATTAAAGGGACTTTCTTCATCATAATCATAGTCATTTGCCACTATACAATAGGAAACCATTTACTCAATGGTGGAAAACATAAAACTTTCCATCTAAGATCAGACAAGGTTAACCCCTCTCACCACTTCTATTCAATAGAGTAATGGAAGTACTTGCTATTGCAATTAGGCAAGGAAAAGATATCGCACATCCACATAGAAAAGGAAGAAGACAAGCTCTCACTATTTTCAATGATGTGATAAATATTTACAAAATCCTAAAGATGCTTCAAAATAAATCTAGAAAATGATTTATTATAGTAAAATGGCATGCTAAACGTTTTCAAAAAGCCAGTGTCTGATGTGAGACTAAAGAACTAAATGAACGACCAGTGATAGCACTAATGCAGGGAGACTACCTTTGGGAATGTCAACTCGTCCAAACTTTTTGGAAAACAACATGGACATTGAACTTCCATTTGATCCAACAATACTGCTCCTGAGACCCCCAAACATAATGTGAACAGGTAATTGCACTTCTATGTTAGTTACAGCACTAATCACAATAGGCAAAATCTAGAAACTACCCAAGTACCCAAGAACAGATTAGAGTATAAAGTATGGTACAACTACATAATGGTCCCCTGAGCCTGCCAGGAGCGATTTCTAAGCGTGGAGTCAGGAGTAACCCCTGAGCGCTGCCAGGTGTGATCCCTCCAAAAATTATTCATTCAGGGGCCAGAGCGGTGGGACAGTGGTAGGGCATTTGACCTAAGATGAACCACGGTTTAATCTTCTGCGTCCCATATGGCCCCCCAAACCAGGAGCAATTTCTGAACGCATAGCCAGAAGTAACCCCTGAGCATCAGTGGGTGTGGCCCCAAAACCAAAACAAACAAACAAAAACATTCATTCAAAGGACTTAATGAACACTAATATTTATTTTACACTTAGCACAGTAGCTGAGATTTGTACTCAATTTAGGTAGCTAACAACAGATGAATGAATTATGAAGATGTGCTATATAAAAAATGCTATATTATGCAGGTGCAAAGTATGACAGGACTATGTAGTGTGCTTCAACCTAGGTAGATTTGGAGGATATCATTTTGAGTGAAGTAAGCTAGAAGAAAAGCAAGCACAGATTAATCTCATATATCTGTGGTATATACAATAAATAGATTAGGAAATGTAATGTAGTAAATAGGACATTTCTAGGTAACACTTGACCCCAGAGTTTAGGGATTTGAAATACATAGAAGGAGAAAAACCAAGCCAGGAATAAAGTCAAGAAAGGGAAGTAAAGGGGCAACAGAAGTCAGAAGTTTGGCTGTATT
This sequence comes from Suncus etruscus, assembly GCF_024139225.1. Lineage (NCBI taxonomy): Eukaryota > Metazoa > Chordata > Mammalia > Eulipotyphla > Soricidae > Suncus > Suncus etruscus. The sequence continues at coordinate 108,705,732 of NC_064868.1, forward strand.
GGTGATGTGGGAGAGTGAATATAATTATACATCCAAAGCAGTTACTCAAGAATACTGAAAATGGAAGTTACAGCTCACCTCATGAAGCTCACCATAAACAGGGATGAGTTTAGTTAGAGAAATAACTACATTTGAACTATCCTAATAATTAGAATGTATGAGGGAAACAGAAAGCCTGTCTAGATTACATGCGGGGGTTGGGTGGGGAGGAGGGAGATTTGGGACATTGGTGATGGGAATGTTGCACTGGTGATGGGTGGTGTTCTTTACATGACTGAAACTCAAATACAATCATGTATGCAATCAAGGTGTTTAAATAAAATATATTAAAAAATAAAAAAAGAATACTGAAAAACCTTAGAGATAAGCTACAGTCACTAAACTTTACAATGTTTCTGCTAAAGTGGCAGGCATGGGGTAGAGAATTGGGGTATGGGTAGGGTGTGACAGAGTATAAAATCACTAGTGATGGGTTTATACTAATGGTGGGATTTGCTGGTGAAATCTCATGTGCCTAAACTCATCTTTCAATAAAAATTACAGTTCTTTAATGAAATCAACTTTTAAAAAATTATTAAAGCACCATAATTTACGAAGTTATTCCTTGTTTAGTTTTAAACATAGTCTATTCTGGCACCAATCTCAAAACAAGTGTCAGCTTCCCTCTAGCAATAGTCCCAGTTTCCATCTCATATCCCTTCTCCAAGCCTGCCATCTTTTAAGCACCTTTTTTAATTTGGATGTCAAAGTTTTGGTCTCATGACTTCAGTATTGTTGTCTTTAGTTGACTATTTAGTTTCATCTTCCTTAACACCACCAGTGGACCTGGACTCTCTTGACCACTGCCACTGCTATTTCTCATCTGTCTTCACCCCTTACCTTCCACTCAAGTTATTTCCTCTCCATATATTCTGGGCCAATAACAATCTAGGCATTCCCTATTTAAACAATTTAATTCCCTCATGTAGTTATTATGAATACCACATATAAGTGATATCTTGTGTTTATTCTTATTTTTATCTCTTCAATAACATGATACATTTCATATCTATCCGCATTGCAACAAGGATTTAATCATTCTCTATAGATGTATAGTTTTCCACTGTCATCTTGACCCACTCTTCTATAGTTGATCATCTAGTACAATTCCAAATTTAGTATTATCTGAGTAGTTCAATGAATAAGCATGTCCATACATAATTTTGAATATTTTTTCTGTCCTGGGGATAGATGCTTAAAAATAGAATTGCTGGTATATATGGCTGCTCAATTCTGAGTTTACTGAGAATGCTCCATAATGCTTTCCAAAGACTTTGGACCTGACAACCTTCCTAAAATGAGTAGATGAGAGTGCTGCTTTCACCACTGTAGCTCTGTTATGTGCTATTATCATTGGTATTATATCTCATTGTAATTTTCATTTGAATTGCCCTGATTATAGGCATTCTTGTGTGTCTGTTAAAATCTATTGATCTTTCTCGGAGGAGTGTCGATTTATTCTATTTTTTTAAATTTTTTCTATACTGTTTGTTAATCTGTGAGTACTTTATATTGTCTGTCATAAGCTCTTTCTCCAATGTGTTGCATTTAAGTTTTTCTCCCTGTCATCTCTCTTACTTTTCTCTCATGTTTCTTTCATAGAAGTTTTTTTAGTTTAATAGTCTTGTTTGATTAATTTATTTTTATAGTTTTTATTCTTTTGCCTTGTCATTTTCATCATTTCATTGAATATTCCTTTGAGGTCTAGGTCTTGGAACATTCTGCCTATATTTTCCTCAGTATCAGATTTTAAGTATTATTTCTATAATTTAAAGTATAATAACTGAAGTAATGACCACAACATTATTTGAAACTGAAACCAAACTTTTTCTGAACCAAGATCTCTTTAGACTCAATACTACCCTGCTGTCCTATCAGTCTCCAGTTGATTCCATACATTAATAGATTTGGTTACATACTTTGACATTATACTACCAATTTTTGTTGTCATATTTCATTGTTTACTTATATACAAAAATCTTTTAACATTATTCACTTAGATTTTTCTCATTCTTCCTGTTGTGTATGTTTTTGGCAGTCAAATGACTGTGTAATCTGTTTAATTACACAGTACAAAAATGCCAGACCCTGGTATTTAAAAGAAAAATGTATTTATTTTTGAATCTAGGTCTACATCCAAGAATGCTGAAAATATACCTGAAAATGTGTCCAGATATAATTCCTGCTGGTGCTTGAGGATCATATACAATACTACACCCTAGTTGGCACCTTAGAAGTCAAGCACACTACCTCTCACTACTCCATCTCTTTGAACCAGAAATATAGATCTCTGAGAGAAAAAAGAAACATATATGTATATATGTGTGTAATAGAAATCATATGATGTATTTTTAAAAAGTTAATACTTCTATTAAGCATTATTTATGCTAATTAACATTTATAAATATTTGTCTAGCAATACTTCATGAGCATCATTAAATATACATCAGACTGAGTTGGTAGTATGATTTTATTATAAAATATGTGGTGTATTTGCATATAGATAAACATGTTACCTACTCAATTGCTAAGGTTGGATTTCAACAAATTATGCAAAATAATTGAATTATCTGAAAAGAACAAAACTGAAGGAAAGGATATATACTTTGGACACCCAAACTGCATTGTTCATGTTCTTTCAGATTGTTTAGTAAATTTCTTGTTTTGGTAGAATCTAGTCTATCTTTAGTTCTGAAGAAAAGAAACAGGTTGCATTCCAGGTGCACTACTTTTTCCTGGAGAGTCAATTACTTTATGATTTTTGTTTCAAACTGCTTTACAACTTAGTTGCCTATTTTCTTTATAAGAACTATAATTAAAGAGATAGCTTTGGTAATCTTGTTAGGTTAATTGCATTATTGATTTGCAATAAAAAGAAAATAGAAATGTACTTATTTAGTGAAGGAATACAGTAACAATTTCTACTACCACCATTGAATCAAGATGCACACTAAAAAATAGGCAAATATCGCAATGAAGCAGAGATAAATTTTTTTAGAAAATGGTGCCCAAACACTACAATATATACCTATCAACCAAGAAAAAAGGCAAATCTGGATACAGACTCTATATTTTTAAATATAATAGAAGATAACTTAGGCTGACACTTAGCTGTTCTTAATACAGCTATGCATTTTTAGAGGGAATACCAATCTGAGATTCATGAAAGAAACCATTGAACAGTTAGATTTAGTTAAAATTGCTGCTTCTCTGTGAGAATCACTATTAAAAAAATGAAAAGACACACTAAGACAAAGATAAAAATTTTAAAAAGTGCATTTCTACTAAAGGAACATTACTCAAAATGATTCAGAAACAAGAAAACAGTACAATAAAGAATAGACCAAATACCTTAGTAGAATCTCACCAAAAAGTAATTCACCTATAGAAAATAAAACAAAAAATGAGATGGTCAGCATCAAATACTCCCTGGGAAAAGCAAATTGAAACAACAATAAGATACTAATACATTCTTGTTTGAATAGACAAAATCCAGAGAACTATGAACAGCAAATACTGATAAGGTATATAACAGCAAAAACTCTCTTAGAATGTTGATAGGATAGTAGAAGTACAAAATCATATTGTTCCTTGGTAGACAGTTGACAACTTCATTTCAATTCTATCCCCCAGGACCCAGTAATCATGCTCATTGGTGTTTATTCCAAATATTTTAAAACTTATGTCCACTCAAAAGTCTTCATGTTGGACTGAGAGACTGAACACGGTGTAGGTATTTTGCCTTAAAATTAGTCTAAACAGGTTTAATCTTCAAGCACCACATGTAGTCCCCTGAACACTGCTAAGCATGAACATTGAGTATAGAGACAGGAGTAAACCCTAAGTATAGGCAGGTATGGTATTCACACCAAAAACAAACAAAACAGAAAAGCACAAAAATCATGCATGCATTTAAAATAATAAATGAATGTTAATTGAGCTTTATTATGTAAAATATATTTATCAGAAGAGACTATGTACTTAATAAATACAAACATCTGGGGCTGGAGCGATAGCACAGTGGTAGGGTGTTTGTCTTGCAGGCAGACAACCTGGGACGGACCCGGTTTTGATCCTTGGCATCCCATATGGTCTTCCAAGCCTACCAAGAAAGATTTCTGAGCACAGAGTGATGAGTAACCCCTGAGAATCACCAGTTGTGGCCCAAAGGCCAAAACAAAACAAAACAAAACAAATATATGACATTCTGATAAAGGTGAGAATATAAAGATGATAAAATCTATGGTTTCCAAGCATGAGCTATGGGGGTAAAAATCAGCAAGTGAAAAGTACTTAGTACATTGAAAACATTGTTTGATATGATAATGATGAATACATGTCTCTATACTTTTTTGTCAAACTCAGGAAGACCCATATTAAAAAGGAACACACTGTGAACATTGAATCATGAAGTTATGCTATGCATAGAAAATAGTTATTGTTTGGGTGAGTGAGGATAGTGAAGAAAAAAGTCTGTGTATGAAATGGGGATATAAAGCATACTTACATTCAATAATGCATCTACAATGACTTTTTTAAACAAAAAACAGTGAATATTGACTAATGCAAAACAAATGTGATAATATTATAATTTTGTATGTTGTGTCTATAACTGAGGAAATCCATTTAAACACCAAATTTTATTTTACATTGAATTTTATATAATTTTTAAATTTGCCCCTAAGTGTGTGGAACAGATTCCCTAAAAGTAGTCATCAATTTTAAATTACCCAGAAAGTACGTACTCATATATATATGACTTTTATAACTCTGTCAGGATAAAATTGATTGCTCTTCAGATCTGAACTATCACTAAATTTAATAAAGATTTGATTCAATTGTGTTAACTTATGAGCTAACTTTGTTACCTAGGTTAGACTATTTAAATATTATTTTAATTATTTTATATTTATATTAAATATTTAATTATTTTAAATAGGACAGATGTTTTTTTATAAATCAAACTACTAAGGCATTAGAATAAGTATTTATCTGATTTGGCATGATTTATTCTGACTAACCTCTATATTAAAATGGCGCAGCAGTAGGGTGTTTGCCTTGCATGCATCTAACCTAGGATGGACTGCTGTTTGATCACTCAGCATCCACATGGTCCCCTAAGCCAGGAGTGATTTCTGAGTGAATAGCTAGGAGTAACGCTTGAGTATCACTAGGTGTGTCCCCCCAAAAAAGCCAAAAATATAATGTAATAGAAAGAAAACAGACTGAAAGATCACTGCTTCCTCTTGTTTGCTGTTCTGTTCAATGCTTTCCTACCAGAGGAGGCCAAGAAAGACCCAGCCAAAATTATTTCCTAGAGATTCCACAAAGGAGACAGACTAAAAGATTGCTGCTTCCTCCTGCTTGCTCTTTTTCCCTGCTTTCCTGCCTAAGAAGTCCCACAAAAACCCAGTCAAAATTATCCTCTGCAGCAAGGTAGACTTTCTCTGCTGGTCAAGGGTGGTGGCAGAGGAGCATGGCAACTTCACTTCATGACTGCATGCATCTTCTAGTCAATGAACCTCACCATAACACATAGAAAAAAAAGCATTTAGAAATAAAAGATTCATATAGCAAAGTGGCAGGCTATGAAAGTAACACACAAAAATTAATGGCCTTCTTATCAAAAAAATTAATAGAGAAGAAACAGACATTAAAATATCCCACTCACAATAGCACCACAGAAATTCAAATACCCTAGAGTCAACTATAGAAGTGAGGGGCCTATAAAAAGAAAACAATAAAACATTGTCTCAAGAAATAAAAGAAAACACAAGAAAATGGAGACATAATTCCTGTTCATTGATTGGGAGGATTAACATAATTAAAATCTCATTAATTAAAATAATGATTAAAATACATAGCAAAGCATGATAAAGGTTTAATGCAAATCCTCTAAGGATACACTTAAGACATTCTTCAAAGAAGTTGGTCAAACAATCCAGATATTTATTTGGAACAAGAAATGGTCATGAATAGAAAGCAACTTTGGGTCAAAAAGATGTGAGGCATCACTTTCCCCAACTTTAAATTGTCCTACAAAGCAATAATTCTTAAAACAGCATGGTACTGGAATAAAGTTGGATCCTCAGACCAATGGAATAGACTATAGTAGTCAGAGAATGACCTCCAGACATACAATCAATAAATATTTGAAAAAGGAGAGAGAATTGCAAAATGGAGCAAGGAAAGCCCCTTCAACAAATAATGTTGGGACAACTGGTCAGTCACATGCACAAAACTGAACACAGACCTCTAATACCATGCACAAAGGTCAAAGAAAAGTAGATTAAATATCTTGCTATCAGACCTGAAGCTAAAAGCTATATATAAGAAACATAGGCAAAACAAACCATGACATTGAGACTAAAGGCATCTTCAATGTGGAAACACCACTGTCTAAACCAGTGGGATCAGAGATAAACAGATGAGATTACATCAAAGGGAAAAGCTTCTGCACTTTAAAGGAAACAGCAACTAGGGAAATACGGTCATCCATGGAATAAGATAAGCTAGTAACTAAATACCCATGAGATAAGAGGCTGGTATCTAAGATATACAAATTAATGACAGAACTTAACATTAAAAAATCTAACCTCATCAAAAAATAGGAAGAAGGAATTCATAGACATTTCCTTAAAGAAGAAATACAGATGGCCAAAGACACATAAAAATGATCCACATCACTAATCATCAGGGAGATGCAAATAAAAACAACAATGAGATATCGTCTCATGCTATAGAGACTGGCACACATCACAAATCACAAAGAATAACCACTGCTGTGATGGATGTGGGAAGAAAGAAACTTATTAACTGCTGGTGTGAATGCCATCTAGTTTGGAGTTTATGGAAAACAATATGGATATTCCTTTCAGCAATTGACATTGAGCTCCCATTTGATCCAGCAATACCACTCCTAAGAATATACCCCTGCCCTCTTATGCTCACAGCAGCACTATTTACAATATTCAGAATCTGGAAACAACACAGATACCCAACAACAGATAAGTCTCTAAAAATATATGGTACATCTATCAAAAGAAATACTATACAGCTGTTAGAAAAAAATAGTGACAAAATTTGCCCATGCATGAATGAATATGGAGACTATTATGTTGAGTTAAAGTAAGTCCTCGGGAGAAAGATATAAAACAGCTTCACTCATTTATGGATTTAAGAAAAATAAAATACAGTATAATAACAATTCTCAGAGATAATAGAGATGAGGGCTGAAAGGAACAGCCCATGATATGAAGCTTACCACAAAGAGTGGTAAGTGTAGTTAGAGAAATAACTACAATAAGAACTACCGTGATAATGATAAAGAGAAAAATACAATGCCTGTTTGAAGACAGGGGATGAGGGAGGATGGAAATGGGGACATTGGTGGTGGGAATGTTGCACTGTCGAAAGGGGAGGGCATTTTATGGCTAAAACTCAATTATGAACAAGTTTATAATCATGGTGCTTAAATAAATTGCTTTCATCAAAACTAATAAAACATTAAAATATTGCTCATTATTTACCATGTTTATTATATCACACTGCAGTCCAACCAACTATATATGCTAGAGCCTGTAAAGAAAGAGAAACAGAGAGAATGTAGCTTTATGAGACCAAAAGTATGTTGACAATTCAGATTAATTTGAATTGAGTTTTTACATACTATGTGTTACTTTGTCTTCCAGAAATCCTTATTCAGATTTCTTTTTTTACTATATTCATGTTCCTTTTAAAAATTGTGCTAAAATGTATTGTAGCAGCCTCACACTGACTTTTCCTTCTTGTGTTTACATATTTATAAGTAAAATGTATGAGTTTAGCATGTTTGTCACAATACCAACACATTTAATATAGTCACAATAGTAAAACCTTTATGTATAAAATGCTTTTTATTCTTGGACTTTCATTATGTTTTGGATTTAGTCAACTCACATTAATAGTATACACATAAAAGAATGAAGTTAAGAGGCATTTCTATAAATGTAATAATAGACACGAATTATGTTTGAAAAGTCTGCGTTTCTGGAAAGATATTAAAACCTTTCACAACTGCACTCTACATCAGCTCACACAAAGTTCTGTTATTATTGAAAGCATATGTGCAATTTTTATTATTGCAAAATATTATGTAAACTTGCACCACAAATTAAACTAAGAATATTCACTATCTGGCATTTTATATCCAAAAAGATATATGCTACAAAGAAAAGATGATAATTTAAAGAGAGTTTTGCGTAGAAATCCACACTTTCTTAGCAAGAATTCTCTTATGTCACATCTATCAATACACTGGTGAGGGTCATGGGCATTTTGGTGGTGGTATAGATGCAGGAGCTTTGTATAACAGGAACACAAAGACGATTATAGCAAGTCACCTCAACAACAATAAAAAATATTATCTTATTTACTTATGATAAATCAAAAATAGCATGATCATGGTATATAACTTGATTAGCTATTATGATTTGGTAGATGAATTTTAATAAATATTCAGAAATCTAAGTTAGCTACTTAGATGGGCAACTGCAGGTTGGTTGGTTCTATTCTAGTAGTTATGTGGTCCCATCAAATATTTTTAAAACTTTTGATAGAATTAATATGTAACTGGGGAAATGCAAGGTAATTCAAATTTTAAAATCATTTATATTCTGCAGGTAACACTGATTTACAAGAACCAAAATTAAAAAAAAACTCTATACCACAACTATTTTATCCACTAATCTGTGATTGAGTACTTTAGTTGTTTCCAGACTTGGGACATTGTATTAGAGTGAATACAATTTCAGATATATCTTTTGAATATTGTGTTTATTTTATTTATAGATACCTATGATGGAAGTGCTGGATCTTAAAGTAGTTATATTTCCATTATTTTTGAGAATTATCCATACTGTTTTCAGGAGATGCTGGACTAGTTTACATTTCCATAATTGTGTATGGGTTCGTTCTCTCCATAAACACTCCAGTTCATATTTCTGGTCTTTTTGATGTAGACTTTTTACATTGGAATGAAGCAATATGTAATGAATATTTTATCTAGTTCCTTAATAAAAATTAATATGAATATTATTTTCCTGGTGTCTGTTGGGCATCTGGAAGTCTTCTTTCGTGTAGTATGAATTCAGCTCATCTCCCTAGTTTTTCAAGATGTTTATGTTGAGTTTCCTGACTACTTTATTTTTGTATAGCTCTTTTTTAGATGTATGATTTGTGCATATTTTTCTAATTCAATAGAATACTGATTAAAGGATAGTTTCTTTTACAGTTCAAGCTTTTTAATTAGATATAATCCTTCACATTTATGCTTTTATTTTTCTTGTCAGTGAGTTAATTAAGATATTTCAGAAAAATGCCATAGAATATTTTCTTATATTTTATTTTTTGGATTTTGGTTTAATGCACAAGTCATTCAATTTTGAGATATTTCTTTCTTATGCATTGTGTGAAATTGTGTTCCACATTCATTGTTTTTTTTTTTTTTTTGGTTTTTTTTTTTGTGTGTGGTTTTTGGGTCACACCCAGCAGTGCTCAGGGGTTATTCCTGGCAGGCATGGGGGACCACATGGGACGCCGGGATTCAAACCGATGACCTCCTGCATGAAAGGCAAACGCCTTAACTCCATGCTATCTCTCCGGCCCCCATATCCATTGTTTTAATGTTGCATTCTAGTTATCTTAATACCTCTTATTCAGTAGACTTTGTTTACATTTTACATTGGTTTATTTGTCACATGTTTACTGTCCATATAAGTGAAAGTTTTCAAATTGCTAGCATGAGTACCTACTTTATTAATGCTATTTTGATTTATATCAATTATAGTGATATATAAAGTGGGGGAACATGTTACCTTCCATCTTGTTTTTTCCCTGATGCTGCTTTGGTTATTGGTAGAGTAGTGATTGTTATTCCATATACATTTTAGGTTTGTTTGGTATATTTTTAAAAGTACACCATTTGAATTTCGTAGGATTCCATGGTTAAAATGGGGTTTATAGCATAGTTAATTATTCCAGTCCATGAACATTTTTCCACTTACTGAAGTCTTTTTGTTTTGTTTTGTTTTGAGGCCTCCAACATCCAGCAGTGTTCAAGGGTTATTCCTGAATATATGCTCAAAAATTACTCCTAGCAGGCTTAGAGGACTATATGCGATGCCCAGAGAACCTGAGTCAGTCATATGCAAGGCAAACACCAAATACCTGCTGCAGCCCCTTTGTGTCATTTCTTTATCTCTTATTAGTGGCTTAAAATCTAGAATATTAATATAGGAGGTCAAGTGCTGTCTTTGCACATGATCCAGCAGGTTCAATACCTGGCATCACATATGATACTGATCTCAACTAGGAGTAGCTCCTGAACACAGAACCAAAAGAAGCCCCTGTCATGGCAGGGTGTCAAACAAACTACTGCCAAAGTTATTAACAATGTTTATCAGTGGAAAATCTAATATATTTTGGAAGTGTATACTTAGACACTCTAGTAATTTTAATAAAATTTAATTAGAATTATTTGCTTGATTTTATTTTTCCATTTTATTTTAGTTAGAATTATTTGCTTGACTTTTCTTTTTTCTGATTATTTTTTCATAATGAACTGATCCATATTTGTATATATTAACTTTGAAACCTGAAAATTTATAAATTTGGTATGTTTTAAATATAAACTGCTTTCTTTAGAGACCATATATCACAAAGTTAACATAATTGATTATTTGATTTCAGGTAAGTGGGGTGAAATTATTAAAAAGAAAGAAGAGTACAGCAAAAAGAAAAATTATGAAAATTATTATAGCTTGCCAATGAGGTAATTAATTCATTATCAGAAGGTTTATTAAGCTCTTTTTGCTAGTTGACCATTACATTACTTCTTTTGTTTCTGAGCATTAGGTGACTTCAGATACACATTGGCATCTAAATTGGTGTATTTCTATGGGGATGACAATATTTAAAAAAAAAATCAGAATTATCATGCTGCTACAAATATCGCAATACCATCCAGGAATTCCAAGCATGATTGCTGACACTGTGGCTTTCATGGGGCATGATTTTGGCTACCAGGTCTTCCTGAAGAACAAAACGGTATGGGGAGGATGCTCACTCAACAAAACACTCTGGTGATATCTTCCTAAATTCTGGCATACCTGGAGTTTTTGTCAGATTGGTGTCTCTGTAGGGAGTCATAGATAACTAGTTCAGCAGGAAAGACTGTTGGCAAAGCAGAAATTGTGGTTGATGGGAGCAATACGCGAAATTTTGGTAGTTTGGTGATTTAACCTATGCTGTACACTCACTTGGCAGCTTTCAGCTGCACAGTTGGTGTGTCCATCATGCTTAAAGGCTTGTTTCACATATTTTTTTAATTTTGTTTTGAGGGGCACCCAGCTGACGCAGGGGTTACTCCTGTTTATGAGCTCAGAAATCGCTCCTGACTCAGGGACCATATGGAACACTGGGGACTGAACCCAGGTCTGTCCTGAGTCAGCAGTGTGCAAGGCAAAAGTCCTAATGTTTTGCTATAGCTCTGGCCCCTTTTTCACATATTTTTCAGAGCTGGCCTAATGAAAACATAGTGATTAAAATGGTCAAATTTGGCATATTTTTCTAAAAAATATCAGTAAATGATCAAAACAATAGTATAGCAGGTTCAAATCCTGGCACTACAGTGATCTTTCAATATCTGTCAGAAGTGATACCTGAAGGAAGAGCCAGGAGTAAGCCCTAAGTACTGCTTGGTATGCTCACACACACCCACCCAAATTTAGTGGAGCATTTGCATTTTCTATGTATATAATCATATCATCTTTAAATACTGATTGTTTAAATTCATTTCCTACACAAGAACCCTAGCAATGTTAAATGAATGAATAAACTGGGAGTGTAATACGAGTGTAGAACATACAAGTTCATTTTTCATAGACTTCTGTGGTCAAAGACATTCAAAAAATTTTGCAGACATAATTCAAAAGTTAGTTGCTAAATAATATACACAATTAATCATCACAGCAATTGGGAAACACATTATGATAGTCAATAACATAACAAAATTATGCATTTTCCCAGAACTGTGAAAACTAATATTAAACCACTCGCAGTGGTCCTCAAACTATGGCCCGCGGGCCACATATTTTATTTGTATCTGTTTTGTTTCTTCATTGCAAAATAAGATATATGCAGTGTGCATAAGAATTCGTTCATAAGTTTTGTATTTACTATAGTCAGACCCTCCAATGGTCTGAGAGACAGTGAACTGGCCCCCTGTTTAAAAAGTTTGAGGACCCCTGCGACTAGAGTTTGATACATAATTTTCTATTTGATGTGGCATATAGAAGAAATTAGTAAAGATCTATACAGGTCAACACACAGCTTAAACAGCAGTATTGTTACCAGTGCAAATAGGGTAAATAGATTGTTCTAAAAAAATAATTTGGGGGATGTAGAACATTCTGAAAACAGCTTCTCCTCACTTGGGCTTTGGCTGGGATTGGATTCTCCATTTTCACCTTTTGTGGTAAACTGCTGAGTACACCAGGGATGGAAAGGTCTTCAATACCTGCGTCAAAACTCACTCATCTCCCTGTTGTTGTTCCTCTTCCAATGGGGCTATCTCTTTGGTTTCAACCCTATAAGTGGCCTATATAAACTTCTGCAGGTTTTAGGGGTAGAGGTCCTAGCACAAAGTAATTTTGGTAAAAGAAAGGCAGTGAGCATCTGACTTTAAATGGAGATCTCATCACCAGTGGGAAGGCACCCTTCTTCTCTTTGGGCATGTGCATTGGAGAATCTCTAGAGAGCCTGGCAATACAGTCCAGAGCAAGAAATGCAAGGAGATGAGCAAGAACAACATGAAGCTATTCAGAATGGGAGCTATTTGTAGTGATGTTTCAGTGAAGGACACTGCATGCTCAGTCTACCTTGAATTGGCCATCATAGTGAAAATCTACCAAACGGTCAAATCATTCACCACTGTTGGGGTCTTCTCAGGTTCCTAGCTCCCTGTTTGGGCATCAATGGTAAAATATGCCAAAGCACCATAATTTGAACCACAGTGAAAGGAATTGAAACAAGGTAACCATGAAGAATTAATAAACTAAGCAAGTAAGGATAAAATCATGGAGTCAGTTGGCTTCTTGGATCATGGTCCCACTCCATGCCCCAAGATAAACCTTAATCCTCTCTTTATTCTACCAGTGCAAATTCAACATCCCCTCCCGGGAAGGGGGCATTGAGTGAGATCTAGGTGAACAAGTCAAACAGACTGGTGAAAAGAAAGAGGAAGTTGGGTAAAACCTTTGTCCTGTGCAAAAGCAAAGTGTAAACTAACAATCTCCATTTAAAAGATTTTATTTTGGCACGAGCACCTCTGGCCCGCCCCCGGCGACTTCCTTCAGCCTTCTCCAGGTAGGGAAGCCCTGCCCAAATGCACCACCAGCACGAGCACCTCTGGCCCGCCCCCAGTGACTTCCTTCAGCCTTCTCCAGGTAGGGAAGCCCCGCCCAAACGTGCCTCCCGCGGAGCACCTCTGGCCTGCCCCCCGGCGACTTCCTTCAGCCATCTCCAGGTATGGAAGCCCTGCCCAAACGCGCTGCCCACGCGAGCACCTATGGCCCGCCCCCGGCGACTTCCTTCAGCCTTCTCCAGGTAGGGAAGCCTGCCCAAACACGACACCCATGCGAACCACGCGAACGTGATAGCGTTCATGCGAATATAGCTTAACACAACTTATAGATGTAGCCAGCTCAGACCTAACACCAAAATTTCTTAAATAATCAAGAGCCCATAAAATTGGAAAAAAAAAAAAGGTGGGCACTCGGAGACCTCCGCTCTCACCAGTCTGCATGCTTTTCCCTAAAGTGAGTGCAGCACCCAGAGGCCGCTCCACCTGGGGCTTAGGGACCCCTGCGTCCACGACCCCCCCCCCGTGCCAGTGCCCAGGAAGAGTGCATTCCCCTGGGACCATTCCACGTGGGTGCACTCCAAAGCATACCAATAAACGCAAAGAAATATGGGTAAACCAAAGAGAACCTTAACATCTTAAAATACGGAGACAATCCCTAACAAGTTTCCAAGTCCGCCAAAACGCACAGATCAGTGGGAAGAAGACCTAAAAGTGGCCATGAGGATGGAAATGCAACAATTGATAAAAGATTTGAAAGAAACATTAGCTACCGAGTACAAGAAATCTATGGATGAACGAATCAGCCTAATTAAATAAGAAATGTTAAAGAACATGAGAGATTCCATACAAAAAGAAATTAAGGAATTAAAAGACAAAGTAACAAGCCTAACAAGCAGAAAAACATTTGGAGAAACACATTGAAGAACTCAAGGAAAACTGCAAACAAAAAATGATCAAGAAACCAACAAAGAAATAAAAGGCAAAGCACTGGAAGGAAAAGTCCAGCATCTAATGAACAAGGACAAAAGAAGCAATCTAAGAATTATGGGTATACCAGAAAGGGAGGAAATAGGGAAAGGGGAAGAACAAGTAGTCAAAGAGATAATAGCAGAGAACTTTCCCACCCTCTGGAAAGAAACTCCAATGCTAATCCAGGAAGTGAAAAGAGTCCCTAATGAAATAGTCCCTAATAAACCAACACCAAGACATATAGTAATCCAAATGGCAAAAAAACCAAAGAGAAAGAGGAACTCCTTAAAGCAATAAGAGAGAAAAAAATCTCAAGTACAAAGGTAGGGACATAAGAATCAAACCAGATCTCCCATTCGAAATAATTCAAGCAAGAAGATAGTAGAATGACATATTTAGATGACTGAAAAAAAGAAACTTCCAACCTAAGGTCCAATACCCAGCAAAACTATCATTCATATGGGAGGATAGACTAAAAACATTCTCAAACAAGAACGAGCTTGAACTATTTGTGCAAACAAAACCAATCCTAAATGACCTGCTCAGAGATGAATTACACAATCCAAACCCCCGATTGTAACAAAAACCACCCTACACAACACAACTGCAGAACAGTCCTCTCTCTCAATAATCTCCCTAAATGTTAATGGACTAAAATCTCCAATTAAAAGACAAAAAAAAGAGAACTGGATTAGGAAAAATAAATCAGACTTCTGCTGTCTGCAAGAAACACACCTACAACTACAGGATAAGCACCGACTTAGAATAAAAGGATGGAAAGTAATTATTCAGGCCAATGGAAAACAAAAAAGAGCAGGGACAGCCATTTTTATATCAGACCAAATTGCATTCAACCTCAAGAAAGTGATCAGAGACAAAGAGGGTCGCTACTTACTGATCAGGGGAACATTAGATCAAGAAACACTAACCCTGGTCAATATCTATGCACCTAATGTAG
The DNA here is from genome assembly GCF_024139225.1 of Suncus etruscus. Classification (NCBI taxonomy): domain Eukaryota; kingdom Metazoa; phylum Chordata; class Mammalia; order Eulipotyphla; family Soricidae; genus Suncus; species Suncus etruscus. The sequence goes on from NC_064868.1 coordinate 108,721,100, forward strand.
AGTCAGCAAAATATGTGAGGCAACTGCTCGTAAACCTGGAGAAACACATGAAGGGAAATGTGATAATAATAGAGGACCTCAATACTCCACTATCACCACTGGACAGATCCACCAAACAGAAAAATAGCAAAGAAATAAGAGCTCTAAATGAAAAATTAGAAGATTGGGGGCTAATAGACTTATATAGAGCCCTCCATCCCCAGAAAGCAGAATACACATTCTTCTCAAGCCCACATGGAACCTTCTACAGAATAGACCATGTCTTAGGATACAAAGCCAACCTATATAAGACCACAAAGGTAAGGATCATTAGAAGTACCCTTTCAGATCACTATGCAACAGAGGTCAAAATTGACGTCAAGAAGAAGCAATGGAGAAAAACTAATACCTCAAGATTAAACAACATGCTGCTTAACAAGAGCTGGATCAAAGAACAACTCAAGGAAGAAATGAAAAGATTCCTTGAGACAAATGACAATGAAGAGACAACATGTCAAAATTTGTGGGAACAGCAAAAGCAGTAATTAGGGGGAAACTCATAGCAATACAGGCGTATGTCAAGAAACAGGAAAATAACAAAACCAACAGTTTAAAAGATCACGTCAAAGAATTAGAACAACAGCAACAGAGAAATCCAACCACAACTAGAAGGCAAGAAATAATAAAAACCAGGGCAGAAATAAGCAACATAGAAACTAAGAAAACAATTCAAAAAATCAATGAGACCAGGAGTTGGTTTTTCGAAAAAATAAACAAGATAGACAAACCACTGGCAAAACTCACCAAAAAAAAAGAGGGAAAACACCCAAAACAGTAGGATCACAAATAAAAATGGAGAGATTACAACAGAACCCCAAGAAATACAACATATCATGAGATCATATTATGAACAACTATACTCCACTAGGCTAGAGAACCGAGAAGAAATCGACAGATTCTTGGAAAAACACCCTCTTCCAAGACTGGAAAAGGAAGATCTAGATCTTCCTAAACAGACCTATCACCTAAACAGCCTAAAGCCTAAACAGACCAATCACCTCAGAGAAAATTGAAGATGTAATTTAAAAACTCCCTAAGAACAAAAGCCCAGGCCCAGATGGATTTACAGGTGAATTCTATCAAGCATTCCAAGAAGACTTACTACCACTTTTCCATAGGCTCTTCCAAACCATAGAAAAAACAGGAATCCTCCCTAACTCCTTTTATGAGGCAAATATAACACTCATTCGAAACGATGGCAAAGACACCACCAAGAAAGAAAACTACAGACCAATCTCACTAATGAACATAGATGCAAAGATACTCAACAAAATCTTAGCAAACCGAATCCAGAACTTTATCAAAAAGATCATACATCATAACCAGGTGGGATTTATACCAGGAATGCAAGGTTGGTTCAACATACGCAAATCAATCAACATTATACATCACATCAACAACAAGAAAGACAAAAACCACATGATCATATCAATCGATGAAGAGAAGGCGTTTGACAAAATCCAACACCCTTTCATTTTAAAGACACTCAGCAAAATAGGCTTAGAAGGAACCTTCCTCAGGATAGTTACAGCTATCTATGAAAAACCTACAGCCAACATTATACTTAATGGTGAGAAACTCGAAGCATTCCCACTAAGGTCAGGAACTAGGCAAGGCTGCCCACTCTCTCCACTATTATTCAATATAACCTTAGAAGTCCTAGCAATAGCAATCCGAAAAGAGAAGGGAATCAAAGGAATCCAAATTGGGAAAGAGGAACACAAACTATCTCTATTTGCAGACGATATGATGATATACATCGAAAACCCTAAACAGTCCACAGTAAAATTCCTACAAATAATTAACCAATACAGCAAAGTGGCTGGATACAAAGTCAACACACAAAAGACAGTAGCGTTTCTATATACAAACCACGAGGTCGAGGAGAGAGAGATTAAAAATACAATTCCATTTAAAATAGTATCAAAAAATATCAGGTACCTAGGAATCAACCTTACAAGGGAAGTGAAAGACCTATACCAGGGAAACTTCAAAACACTTCAGAAAGAAATTGAAGACGATCTAAAGAAATGGAAGAACATCCCATGCTCATGGATAGGTAGAATTAACATAGTTAAAATGACTATCCTACCTCCTACCCAAACTACTATATATATTTAATGCAATCCATATCCAAATCCAGACACCATTCTTTAAAGAAATAGAACAATCAATCACAAAATTCATCTGGAACCACAAAAGACCCAGGATAGCCAAACTAATACTGAAAAAGAAGAAGCTGGGTGGCATCTCCTTACCTAACTTGAAACTATACTATAAAGCCATAATAATTAAAACAGTATGGTACTGGAACAGAGACAGGACCTCAGACCAGTGGGTCAGAACAGAATTCCCAGACATAAACCCCAAGATATACAGCCAACTAATATTTGATAAAAGAGGCAAGAACCTTAAATGGAACAAAGAAAGTCTATTCAACAAATGGTGTTGGTACAACTGGAAAACCACATGTACAAAAGTGAAGATCAACCCATACCTCACCCCTTATACAAAGTCAACTCAAAATGGATCAAAGACCTTGAAATCAGACCCAAATCTATAAAGTTTATTGAGAATAAATTAGGCAGAACACTCGAAGACCTATATATCAAAAAGGTCTTTGAGAATGGAGCACCATTGGCAAGAAATTTAGCATCAAACATAAACAAATGGGACTACATCAAATTAAAAAGCTTCTGCATGGGGAAAGAAACCCTACTTAATGCAAGAAGACAGTTAACTTAATGGGAAAAATCTTTTCACTCGACATATCAGATAAAGGGCTGATATCTAGAACATACAAAGCACTCAGAAAGCTGAGCCACCCAAAACCAAATAAAGCCATAAAAAATGGAGAGATGAAATGAATAGACACTTCTCTGAGGAAGACAAAAGGATGGCCAACAAACACATGAAAACATGCTCACCTTCACTCATCATCAGAGAGATCCAAATCAAGACAACAATGAGATACCACCTTACACCAGTGAGGATGGCTCACATTAAAAATAATGGGAACGGGGCCCGGAGAGATAGCACAGCGGCGTTTGCCTTGCAAGCAGCCGATTCAGGACCAAAGGTGGCTGGTTCGAATCCCGGTGTCCCATATGGCCCCCCGTGCCAGCTAGGAGCTATTTCTGAGCAGACAGCCAGGAGTAACCCCTGAGCATCACTGGGTGTGGCCCAAAAACCAAAAAAAAAAATAATGGGAACAATCTCTGTTGGCGGAGATGCGGTATGAAAGGAACTCTCATACACTGCTGGTGGTAATGCCCCCTAGTCCAACACCTATGGAGAACAGTCTGAAGAGTGCTCAAAGAACTCAGAATTGAGCTGCCATTTGACCCAGCAATTGCTCTCCTAGGCATATACCCCCAAGTGGGAAGGACATTCATTCCAAAATATGTGTGCACCCCACTATTTATTGCAGCACTCAGTATAATAGCCAAGTCTTGGAACCAACCTCGATGTCCAACAATAGATGAATGGATCATTAAGATGTGGTATCTATACACAATGGAATATTACATGGCAGTCAGAAATTATGCAGTCGCAGACTTTGCAGCAACATGGATAGACCTAGATCATATTATATTAAACGAAGTAAGTCAGAAGACAAAAGAGAAACACAGAATGGTAGCACTATTCTGAAGCACCCAGAACATACATCTTATACACAACTAATACTCAACAATCAAATAACAGGGTTTAACAGGGTAGAAACTCCAAACACTGCAATAGTCAATATATACTCGGGAGCAGTGCCCAAAATACTTGAAAAAGAAACAACGCAAACTCTTGATTATACATTATACCACAAAGAAAACAGCAACACCAAAAACTGCAGCATAGAGAGAACAGGTATGTAATCAACCTTCCACAACAAAGGCCCACAATAATCTCTTAGAGATCGTATACAGGAACACAGGTAAAGAACAGCACGGGAAATCACTGTCTCCAATAGAAACATCCCATAACACTACGTTTTAATGCCTTTATCTTACTATATTTAAAATAACCTCTCAGCTTTTATGTCCACAGGCGTCCTTGGATACAAATGGTGGACAAACTAAGATGGCAGCACGGGATACGACACGAGATACCATATCTAGCTTGCACTACGAGATGGCCCCGAGAAAACTCTTTAATATACACTTTATCTCTAGGTTATACCTTCTTTTAGGAATTGAAGCTCGTGACCAGTCAGACCAGAAGCAGTAACTGTGACGTACAGACTTAAACTACAGTCTCTATTCTTCGAACACATTCAAGCAAACTAGCATTCCCTTGCTATTCTCTCCTCTCTTCTCACTACTTTCTTTTTTATTTTTTTTCTTCTTTTTTCTTTTCTATTCTTCTCTTTACTTTTTCCTTTTCTCTTCTCCCTTTCTTTCTAATGTATTTTCTCTTTTCTCCCTTCCTACCTCTTCCATATACCTTCCCCTTTCCCCCCTTTGGAAATCCATCTATCCCTTCACTCCTCAATCCCATACAGACCTCCCGCCATATTAAAACTCTCCACTCTCAGTCCTTAATCTATTAGGCATCAAGATTGACCTCCCATCTTAACGAACCAGTACCCAGTACCCAGGCGAGAGGACACCCAGTCAAACCCACACCTCGTCTCCTGCAAGAAAAGGCAGCCAACTCCCCTGCGGATTCATGCTGCGCGGCCCTCCCTACCAACTCCCCCTAACATGGACTGTTACTTGAAACAGGACTTAGGCCTAAAAGTATCCTCAATGCAAGAACTCTTCCAGGATCTCCCTGCCGCAAATCTTTTGCCAATCTGAAGAAGATCAGGGAATGGGATGGAAAGACGCCTGGGAACCCACACACCACTAGAAAAACCCAAAAGACAATGGGAAAACCTGTACTTCCAACATAAGCATAAGACCTGTATCACACCACCTCTTTACCTGCTTTTCCCCAAATGTAAGATAGTCTTTTGCATCACTTTGGTCCTTTAAATACTTTGCTAACTCACTTAAAAAAAATGTCTGACCTACATATACATATGTAAGCACATACATTTTTATTCCCTATTTTTTCTATTTTTTTATTTTTTTTATCTTTTTTGGGTATGTAACCTGTTTCTGTTTTCCCCTTTGACCACCCCCAAATGCACCGACAATATAATGTAGCACCATTTCCCCCTGCAAAGACACACTAAAAAGGGGAAATCTTACATATAAAAAAAGAGCTCTTATCTACTAGAGATAGGAACTCATAGTTGTTTACAATACAGGGATATCTCCTACCTTGAAAATATGTCATGTGGAATCAACTTAGACCTCAGGTGATTAGATACCATCTGTCCAGCCTTGAACCCTGGATCCCAGACATAGAAACGGCACAGTTCTTCACAACTGCTACAGGAAACAAATCCCATCCGGGACAGCCTTAATACTGCGAGGTCACCAACAAGTGCCAGCTCTAATATGACATCCTGACAACGAGGAAAATGGGAACAACTTGACCTAAGTGCAGGTTGTCCTACCTTACCAGCTAATGACAAGACAAAATCAGAAGACTTGTCACCCTTTGGTAGGTTCAAAAGCCAAGATTGCGAGTTACAGATGACTGGCTGCTAGAACCATGACCAGACTGTATACAGCCTAGGACCAATAAAAAAGCCCTAGCTTAGGGTTTGAACTATGACCTGCACAATAAACATGATCCCCAGTTTCAAAGGTTTGGCAGAGACCATTGCAATGGAATGGGGCTTCTGGAAGCACAAAGAAAGACACTATCCTAGGTGCCATCCTAGGTTCAGTGCAAAGACCAAGACCACCAACCACAGAAGATGGATTAAAATGACACTGACGGAACAGAACTTCTAGAACCACAAAGAATGACTTCATCATAAATCCCACCCCTGGATCTGTGCAGATACTGAGATCCCTAGACACAGAGGCCTGATTGTATCACCCAGGACAGAGCAGAAGTCTTCCAAACACCACAAAAGCACCACAGGGAGAGTAAATGATCCTGAACAGAGTCTATAGTTGATCTCATGACAATACACTCCAAGGGCGAAGAAACCCCATATCTCTTAGGCCAAGTGAATTGTGAATTCCTTTTCGAATGACCCCAGTATTTACTGTGCCAGGGCAGGAGGGAAAAAACAAAAAGCACAAAACATTGTTTATTTATATTTATATAATTTTATCTTCATTTATTATTATTATTTTTATTTACCTATCTATTTTTGGTCAATTTATCTGTTTGGGTGTGATTATTGAAGTTGTTGTCCCCAGTTATACTTATTCTTTCTCTTCCTTTCTGTTCTTTTTTTATGTGCTATGCCATGTTTCTTTTTTTTTTTTTTTTTGGTTTTTGGGCCCCACCCTGTGACGCTCAGGGGTTACTCCTGGCTATGCGCTCAGAAGTTACTCCTGGCTTCTTGGGGGACCATATGGGACGCCGGGGGATCGAACCGCGGTCCATCCTAGGCTAGCGCAGGCAAGGCAGGCACCTTACCTCCAGCACCACCGCCCGGCCCCGCCATGTTTCTTATATCAAGACCACGATGTTTGTTTTTTTTTTGTTGTTGTTGTTTTTTGTTGTTTTTTGGTGCTTATCGTTATTGTTGGAGTCCTCACTGGATATTTGACACTTCTTTTTGTACTGGTGGAATGTTTCACCTTTTTTCTCTCCTTCGTCTCTCAAACCGATGATGAGAGCCTCTAGAAGATTTCCGCTTATTTTCGGCGTATTAGACTTTTACCCCAGTTTATTACTTTTCTCTCCTTCAAACAAAACCATGTAACTTGAACTAGCTAGTCCTGCCCCCCAGTTAGAGGGGGAAATAAGGGAGGCACCAGGACCGAACAGATGCAAGACTACTAAGTAGTAGGCTAGATACAGAGAAGGCCACATATTCTAGCAATCCTGGGGGTGAGGGAAGAGGATATGGGAGGTAGGACAAAAACGGAGGTGTAGGGAGGACAATTTGGTGATGGAAATCCCCCCTGATATTATGTAAATATGTACCTAAAATATTATTGTCAACAATATGTAAGCCACTATGATCAAAATTAAAATTATATTTAAAAAAAGATTTTATTTTGTCATGCAGTTATTCCAATTCCACATATAAGTGATATCATCCTGTATTTATCCTTCTTCTTCTGGCTTAATTCATTTAACATAATACCTTCCAGTTTCCAGTTTCATCCTTGTTGCAGCAAATTGCATGATTGCATTATTCCTTACACCTATGTAGTATTTCATTGCATATATATGCTATATCTTCATGATCTACTTGTCTGGTGTATGATATCTAGCTTGATTTCAACTTTTATGTATCATATTGATTGCTGCAATGAATATCAGTGTACATACATCCTTTTGGAGAGTGTTTTTCTGTCCTGGGGATAGACCCCCAAAAGCAGGGTTGCTGGGCCATATGACATTTCAATACTAAGTTTACTGAGAAAAATATACTGTTTACTATAGGGGTGGGACCAGTCAACATTACATTAGCAGAAGTGAGTTTCTTTTTCACTACATTCCCACGAACACAAATTGTTTCAACATTTTTGATATGTGCCACACTAACTGGTGTAAAACAATATTTCATTGTTATCCTGATTTGGATAAATGATGAGCATTTTTTCCTTTTTTGTTTTTTAAATAATTTTATTGTGACCAAATTAAATTATAAATCTTTCACAATAATATTTTAGGTACATAGTTGCACTGAACCCAGGGTTAGTTTTTTAAATAATTTTAAATAATTTTATTGTGACCAAATTAAATTATAAATCTTTCACAATAATATTTTAGGTACATAGTTGCACTGAACCCATTCCCACAACCAGTGTTGTCCTCCCTTCAACCTTATTCCCAGCATGCATCCCATATCCCCCCTCCTTTGCCCCCCAGGCAACTAGCATAAGCGGTTCCTTCTGTGTCTAGTTCGTTGTAGAAAATGTATTGATTCTGTTGTCATTGGCTTTGGATTTGGTATTTAAGAATGATCATTTTTTTCTACTCAATATTCATACAACTGTTTGATCTTGGTACCATTCATTTTTGTCCTCAATTTATGAGGCAGAATAAGATGATTCAAGTTATGTAGTTATGTTTAAAGGGAAAGAAAAAGAAAAAGAAAACAAAACAAAACAAAACAAAAAAACCCCAAAAAGCTAAAAAACAAACAAACAAACAAACAAAAAATTTGGGAGGGGTCCATCTAGAGTGTTATAAATATCAATTTAAAAGAAGAGAGAGGATCAGGAAGAAACAAATCACAAGAAAAGACAATAAAATAAAAATTTTAAAAATAGGAACAGACAAACAATAAAACAAAACACCAAAACAAAAACTACAATGACAAAAAATTCCAAATAAACACCACCACAATACAGACAACAACCAAGCAATAATCACGAACACGAAATAAAATGGAAAAAAAAAAAGAAAAAATTGTGCCTCCTTTCTTCCCCTCTTTGGCAAAGGCACAGAAAATATTGGGTAGGTTAGAAAGGGATTTCCCAGTTTTTAGAGGAATCTGCATATCGCTTTCCATAATGGTGGGACTAGACAGTATTCCCACCAGCAGTGGATAAGAGTTCCTTTCTCTGAGCATCCCTGCCAACACTGCTTGTTCTCATTCTTTGAGATGTGTGACAATCTCTGTGGTGTGAGGTGTTACCTCATAGTTGTTTTGATTTACATCTTCTTGATGATTATTGATGTGGAGAATTTTTCATGTGCCTTTTGGCCATTTGTATTTCTTCTTTATCAAAATGTCTGTCCATTTCTTCTCCCCATTTTCTGATGGGATTAGATGTTTATTTTTCTTGTAAAGTTCTATCAGTGCCTTGTATATTTTGGAGAATAGCCCCATATCTGATGGGTATTGGGTGAATAGCTTCTCCCACTCAGTGGGTGGCTCTTGTATCCTAGGTACTATTTCCTTCGAGGTGCAGAAGTTTTTCAGCTTAATATATTCCCATTTGTCAATCTCTGCTTTCACTTGTTTGGAGAGTGCAGTTTCCTCCTTGAAGATGTCTTTAGTCTCAATGTCATGGAGTGTTTTACCTACGTGTTGTTCTATATATCTTATGGTATCAGGTCTGATATCAAGGCCTTTAATCCATTTGGATTTTACCTTTGTACATGATGTTAGCTGGGGGTCTAAGTTTGCTTTTTTGCAAGTGGCTAGCCAGTTGTGCCAACACCACTTGTTGAAGAGGCTTTCTTTGCTCCATTTAGGATTTTTTGTTCCTTTATCAGATATTGGGTAATTGTATGTCTGGGAAACATTCTCTGAGTACTCAAGCCTATTCCACTGATCTGAAGGTCTGTCTTTATTCCAATACCATGCTGTCTTGGTAACTATTACTTTGTAATACAGTTTATAGTTGGGGAAAGTAATGCCTCCCATATTCTTTTTCCCAATGATTGCTTTAGCTATTCGAGGGGGTTTATTGTTCCAAGTGAATTTCAAAAGTGTTTGATCCACTTCTTTGAAGAATGTCATGGGTTATCATTAGAGGGATCACATTAAACCTGTACAATGATTTGGGGAGTATTGCCATTTTAATGATGTTAATGCTAACAATCCATGAGCAGGGTACATGTTTCCATTTTCCTGTGTCCTCTCTTAATCCTTGGAGCAGAGTTTTATAGTTTTCTTTATATAGATCCTTCACATATTTAGTCAAGTTGATGCCAAGATATTTGATTTTGTGTGGCATTAATGTGAATGGGGTTGTTTTTTTTAATGTTCATTTCTTCCCTATTATTATTGGTGTATAGAAAGACCTTTAATTTTTGTGTGTTAATTTTGTAGCCTGCCACCTTGCTATATGAGTCTATTGTTTCTAGACGCTTTTGGTAGAGTCTTTAGAGTTTTCTAAATAGAGTATCAAGTCATCTGCAAACAGTGAGAGCTTGACTTCTTCCTTTCCTATCTAGATTCCCTTGATATTTTTTTCTTGCCTAATTGCTATAGCAAGTACTTCCAGTGCTATGTTGAATAGGAGTGGTGAGAGAGGACAGCCTTTCCTTGTGCCAGAATTAAGAGGGAAGGCTTTTAGTTTTTCTCCATTGAGGATAATATTTGCCACTGGCTTGTGGTAGATGGCCTTCACTATATTGAGAATGGTTCCCTCCATTCCCATCTTGCTGAGAGTTTTGATCAAGAATGGGTGTTGGACCTTATCAAATGCTTTCTCTGCGTCTATTGATATGATCATATGAACACAAAAATACAATACATAAGTCCTTTCTTTACACCTATATTCATTGCAGCACTATTTACCATAGCAAGACTCTGGAACAACCAAGATGCCCTTCAATATAGAATGGCTAAAGAAACTGTGGTACATATACAGAATGGAATATTATGAAGCCATTAGGAGAGATGAAGTCATGAAATTTTCTTATACATAAATGTGCATAGAATCTATTATGCTGAGTGAAGTAAATCAGAGGGACAGAGAAAGACACAGAATGGTCTCACTCATCTATGGTTTTAAAGAAAAATGAAAGACATTCTTGCAATAATTTTCAGAGACAAAAGAGAGGAGGGCTAGAAGTTACAGCCCACTTCATGAACCTCTCCATAAAGAGTGATGAGTTTATTTATAGAAATAACTACATTGTGAACTATCCTAACAATGAGAATGTATGAGGGAAATAGAAAGCCTGTCTAGAGTACAGGTGGGGGCGGGGTAGTAGGAGGGATATTTGGGACATTGATGGTGGGAAAGTTGCACTGGTGATGGGGGGGTGCCCTCTTATATGACTGAAACCCAACCACCATTTTGTAACCAAGGTATTATATAAAATATTATTTTTAAAAAATCATAAAAAAATAAAGGGAATTCCCTTGGCCTAAGCGATACAGCATTTCTCCACTCTTGAAGCATAATGTCATGGGAATAACTACAGGCTCCGTACATTCTCTCTTTCTCTCCCCTGGGTATTTTTGTGGTGTCTGTAAACTTTCTGCTTAGTGGTGGATAATAAAATCAGATCTCAGTATTTTTTTTTTTTTTTTGGTTTTTGGGCCACACCTGTTTGACGCTCAGGGGTTACTCCTGGCTATGTGCTCAGAAATCGCCCCTGGCTTGGGGGGACCATATGGGACGCCGGTCGAACCGCGGTCCTCGGGGATCGAACCGCGGTCCTTCCTTGGCTAGCGCTTGCAAGGCAGACACCTTACCTCCAGCGCCACCTACCCGGCCCCAGATCTCAGTATTTTCACAGGTCATAGGATAGTCTTTCTTTAAAGTTCTAGTTTTGTTCCAACACTGCTGTTTTAATCAGTCTTCTCTATTTGGTGGTCTTGGTGTTTGCACCAATCCTAAAACGATGCCTAGGATACAGTCTTTCATTATGTTTCCAGACGATGAGCATTTTTGATGTACATTTTTTGATGTTCATCTTTCTCAGAGAAGTCATTTCCTTGACTCATTTTAGTGTTTTTTTATTTAGTTTTTGTGGGACGAACCCTTGTCAATACTGGTATATCCTAGATATCAACCCTTTATCTGATATTTTGAGTGAACTTTTTAGTTTGATGTAGTCCCATTTATTCAAAGTTAATTATATATCCCTTGCCATTGTTATGCTATCACTGAAGACCCCTTTGAAGTCTAGATTTTGGAGTGTTTTTCCTATGTTTTTCTCAATGTATTTTATAAAATCAGGTCTAATCTCAATATCTTTGATCCACTTTGTACTGACTGCTATGTAGGGTGTGAGATACCGATTACTCTTTAACTTCTTACATGTGGTTATCAAATTGCTCCAGCACCATTTGTTGAAGAGATGGTCTTTATTACATTTCGTGTTCTTGGATCCTCTGTGACAGATTAATTGACTTTACAGTTGGGGATTGGTAACTTGATATTCTATTCTGGCCTCTTGATCTAAATAACTATCTTTATTACAATATTGTATTGTTTTAATTACTATGGCTTTAGTACAGCTTCAAGTTAAGTACTTAGATGCCTCTCAGTTTCTTGCTTTCGGTATGGTTTTGGCTAATTTGGGTCTTTTATGATTTCAAACAAACATTATAATTGACTATTCAAAATGATTGAAGAAGATTGTCTGAATTTGGTTAGGGATTGCATTGAATCAATATATTAGCTTAGGTTATATGGTCAATTTGATAACGTTTATTCTGCTGACGCAATTACTTATGTATGTCTTCAATTTATTTCTTAAGTCTTAAAAGTTTTTGTAGTATAGGTCTCACCTCTTTTGTTAAGAGGATTCCTAGATACTTGAAAAAAATTGACACTATTTTAAATGAGATAAACTCTTTTATCATTTTTCTCTGAACCATTTTTGTATAGAATAATGCCAATGTCTTTTTTATTGACTTTGTAGCCAACCATTTTCCTATTTATTGTTTTTAGGAGCTTCTTTTATGGACTATTTAGGGTCTTTAATGTCTTCAACATGTCATCTGCAAATAAAGAGAATTTAAATTCTTTTTTTCCAATTTGGATTCCTTTGATTTTCTACTCTTCCTGATTGTTATTGCTAGGACTTATACTATGTTGAATAAGAGTGGAGATGATAGGCTTCCTTTTACAAGATCCAACACCCATTCATCAAGAAGGTTCCTATCTTCCTTGTAAAAAAGGTAAGCCTTTTGCCTTATGTTAATGGAAATGCTTTTAGTATTCACCATTAAGAATAATGTTGGTTATGGGCTTTTCTTTTAATTTTTATTTTGACCAAAATGGATGACAAATCTTTCACAATAATATTATAGGTACATAGCGACTTGGGGCATTCCCACCACCAATACTGTCCTCCCTCCACTCATGTTCCCAGCATGCATCTATATCCTCCTCCTTTACCCCCGGGCTTCTAATATAAGTGGTCCCTCTATGTCTGGCATGTTGTAGATTCGGTATCAATTTTACTGTCATTGGCTTTGGATTTGGTATTTAAGTCTGATCTTTTTTTTTTTTTTTTTTGGTGTTTGGGTCACACCCAGCAGTGTTCAGGGTATACTCCTGGCTATACACTCAGAAATTGCTTCTGGCAGGCTCGGGGGATGATATAGGATGCCGGGATTCGAACCACCATCCTTCTGCATGCAAGGCAAATTCCTTACCTCCATGCTATCTCTCCGGCCGCCTCATTTTTTTTATTTATACTTAATGTTCATACGACTGTTTAGTCTTGGTACCTTCCATTATTTCCCCCCCCCCAATTTATGAGGCAGAACAAGATAGTTTAATTTATGTGGTTCTGTTTGAAAGAAAGAAAAAAATAAAATAAAATGAGGCAAAAATCAAACAAGCAAAAATTGGGAGAAGTCCTTCTAGAGGCTATAAATACCAATTTAGGAGAAGAAAAGGAAAAGGAAGAAAAACATAACAACAATAATAAAAATTTTTTTAAAAATCAAAAAACTGAAAAGCACCACCACAATAAAAACAACAACCATACTTTTTATAGATTGCTGTTCTATCTTGAGAAGGCTCTTATCTTACTTATTTTGCTGAGTGTTTTAATGATGAATAGGTTTTGAATCTTGTAAAATACATTTTCTCCTATTTATATTATCATATGATTTTTATATTTCCTTTTACTGAAATGTTGTATTTACACATCCTTTTAATGATGTGTACTGATGTTGATTGACTAACTTATATTTAGCCATTTTTGCATCCCTGGGATGTAATCCATTTGATCATGATGTATAATATTTTGATGTGCTATTGGATTTAGTTCGCTACAATTTTTTGAGGATTTTTGCATCAATGCTCATCAGTAAATTGAAATTTCTTCATAGGATATTTCATCTTTGGGAATCAGTATAATGTTAGCCTACAGAAGTCATTAGGGAGATATACTATCTCTTCAATATTTTGGAAGAATTTAAGTATCAATACTTGTAATTATTTTCTGAGTGATAAGACTCACAAACCCATCTTGTCCTGTACTTTTATTCTTCAGAAATTAATTACTGATTCAATTTGCTTATTTGTGATTGGCCTGTTGAGGCTACCTACTTATTCAGTTTTGAGAGATTATATTTTTTATGAAATCTGTTTACTTCTTCTAGGTTCTAACTTAACATAGTAATGTTTCTCAAAGTAAGCACTCATGATGTATTGAATTTCTGGGTATTCTGTTGTAGTTTCTCCCCTTTCATTTCTTATTTGAATTATACAAGAAGTTACTTTTTTCCTTTTAAGTCTTGCCAATCATTTGTCTATCTTGTTTATCATTTCCAAAATCCACCTCCTAGTTTCATTGATTCTTTGTATTGTTTTCTTTTTTTCTATATTATTTAATTCTGCTCTGGTTTTTATTATTTCATTTTTTCTACCTGTTCTGGTTCCTTTCTTGTTTGCTTTCCATTATTTAAGCTGTGCTTTAGGTAGCTGATTTTATCTTTTTCCTCTTTCCTTATATATGACTGTATCACTGTGAGTTTTCCCATAATTACTGCTTTTGTGGTATCTCAATGATTTGATTATTCAATTATATCTTCATCATAGTACCCAGGAATCTTTACTTCTTCCTTGATTTTCTATTTGAACTAGTTGTTATTTAGCAGCATGCTTTTATGTTTTCAGGTTTTAAAGTTTCTCCACAAAGTCTTTATATAATCAATCTTTATTTCTGTGGCATTGTAGTCTGATAGGATAGGATGTTACATATGATTATTATGTTAGTGAATTTGTTAGAATTATATCCTAAAATGTAAACTATGCTAGAGAATCTTCCATGTGCACCAGAAAATTTATATTCAGCTTTTGGGGAATAGAAGGCCCTGTATAAATACATTAGTCACAGCTTTCTAGTTTTTCATTGAGGAAGGACTCATATCCTTCCTGGTGTTCTATCTAGTGAATCTATACAGTGGTGAGAATGATACATTGAATTCTCCACTACTATCACGTTTCAATCCACATGTTTCTCTAAATTTCTGAGTAAAAACCTTATATACTTTGTTGACCCAATTTTTGTTGCAAATGTGTTGATTAAAGTAAATACTTCTTTGTCTTTTTCTTCCCTGATCAATAATTAATGTCTATCTATCTCAAATTACTTTTTTAAGGTTGAATGCATGTGATCTAATATAAATATGGCCATCTAACTTATTTTTGTTTTCTAAACACTAGTTTTCTATCCTTTTACTCTAAATCTGTTTATATCCTGAGACTTAAGATATGTTTACTATAAACAGAAAGTGGTTGGGTTTTGTTTTCTGATCCAAACCTCTGTGGTTTTTGATGAGAGTTCAATCAACTGAAATTCAAGGAAACTATTGACAGAAAGAGCTTTTGTGCCTGTAGATTGTTTTGGATTGTTGCTATTATAATTAGTCATTTCATTTATATAAGCAAACTTTGAGTAGTTCGTTTGCATTTGGTTTCACTATCACAAATACTTCCAGTTCTTTTGTGTCTGAGAATGTCTTTATCCCTCCCTCCCATACAAGTGAGAGATTTGTTGGGTAGTAAACTCTAGGTTGAAATTTTCTTTCATTCAGTAATTTGAATATGTCACTCTACTCTTTCCTTGCCTGGATGTTTCTGTGTGGGAGATCTGGTGTGTTTCTTGTACTTTCTTTTCATTTAAGGTTTTTCTTCTCTCACTGAATTACAATATCCATTTGTCTTTTTTATTTATTTTTCCATTTTGATTTCTATATGTCTTTTTCTATCTGGCGTTTCCATTATTTTCCATTTTTTACTATTTTTCCATATACATTTTTATTCCATTATACATTTTTATTCCATACATATTATCCATATACACTTTTATTCCATTATACATTTTTCCATATTTTATATGGCACATTTGTTTCATCTTGGATTTGTGCAGCTATTTCTTTTCAGAGATTGGGAAAACACAGTTCTAATATGTCTCCCACCTTTTGTTATTCACATTTCCTTTTTACTCCTTGTATTCCTTTAATTCAGGGATTATCTCTCATGTCTTTGTCTTTATCAAATACCTTATATGGTCTTTGATACTTTTGACTCTCTTTTCTTTCTTTTTTATTTAATTTTCAGTACTGGTTTTTAATTTGTCTTTAATTTTCTCTATATGGTTCTCTGCCTATGTGATTCTGTTACTATGGCTTGCCAATGCTCCCTGGCTTTTTGGTTCCTTTAATTCCATGTGTATGGATTCTCTAATATTTTGAAAGTGTTTATCTTTGAGATTGTTGAATTGTTCACTTATTGATTGCTTAATTTTTCTAGCTTATGCCTCCTTGAATTCTATTGCTAAAGCATTAAGTATTGATTTTAGGTCCTAAGAAAACACACTCAAGCATTTTCATGGACTTGGGGATAAGCATCATGGTATCTAATAGCCAATTTTACTAGCATTAATCTTAAAAAATGTACATTATTACTTATTATTCAGTTCAGTTTGCGAGATTATGCTAGATACACTGCAGGAGAATTCACATAATACAAGGATGTTATAGCCTATAAACTCAAGGTAATTTTGTTTCACATGTGTGAGCAAACCAATGAATATTCAGAGTAAGTTCATGTCAGCAAAGAATTCATATATAATCACACCATGGTTTGATATGTCACATGTCTTGGTTGCTATACAACTGAATTTTAAGGACAATTAATATCTATATTAATGGAATATAATAATATAATATATTATAATCTATAATATATATAATATAATAAAGAATAATGGACACAGCCCTCATCTTTGCTCTAATTTTTATTTATAAATCCTGCCTGATTAATAAGATTAATGAGACCATTAGTGTATGCAATGATATTTTTTAAATTTGCTCTAAAGAGTTCATTTGTTCAGAACATAGTGCTAGATTCATTAAGGAAAAAACTCTAGTCAGGTATAAGCTTTTACATGAGGATTCTAATTATTTTTTCAAGTATTTCCTGTTCTCTTTGTGTAATTATCATCTTGCTTCACTGATTTACCTAATTCATTTATCATTTGTTGTAATGAAAAATTCTCAAATAACTGCAATACAGAAATTCTTAAGGTCATGGAACAGCAGAGTTACACTGGTATTTTGCTTTATGTGATAGTATAGAATCTTATTCTATACCATTTTATGAGCTAAGGTCAAAAGTCTCTTTATTGTGCTTCATTGCCATGTATGAATTTTGATACTTGCTTTGCTTTGAAGAAATGTTGTCATATTTATTAGATGTTCTTTGGACTACAGTTTTTCATATATTTTAAGAAGATCATATGATCAAATTGCTTTATATTTTGAAGAATCCTTAAAATATCTAATGGTATATTTGTAGTTTACTAAATGTAATATTAAGGGGGGAATATTGGAAATAAAAGAAATAGTGAGAGTAAGAAAGAGAAAGAGAGACAGAATAGAGTAACTGAGACACTCTTGAGACACTCAACACATAGCAAGGATCAAAACATATCTACTGATTTATAGTCTAGTGAAGTTTCTCTAGTGCATGATTTGGTTACAATTTGCCATGATATTTATTAATAATGAATTAGGTTTAACTTCTCAAATATCAAATTAGACACTGATTTCTGAGCTAGTTACTAATCAAAGTAGAATAAATGGGAGAGAGTAGATTGAAAAGGATGTCAGAAAGGTACTGAAACAATGTCAAGATATTAACAAAAACATAACTAGTGTTAGTTGGTTATACACACAATTTAGTCTATGGATATTTTGTGATTCTAAGATTAAAATATGTTTTACCTCTCCTTGTTTATTCCTGTTTTCCTACAACTCATGCTACATGTTGAGAGCTTTGAAAATCAATTCTGTAAACTATTTTAAAATGTGAATCCAGAAACCTGACTCCATACCAAACAAAGTTCTAATGAGCTATAGATAATCTTTGGTGCACTTTAAGACAAGAGCACAAATTTCATGTGAAATATTTCAACCTCCTATAATAATTATTAAACTTCCATATAGATAATTTTTAAAATATTACTACTAAACACTTTCAAATTATTTCTCTAATTATCACTGATTATACCTTCTTCTATCCTGCTACTAGCAATATCATAGTGTATCCCACCAGCTAAAATAACTATACCACACACATGGTTATTGTATTTCACTCTGAGGCTCTATATTAGAGATATTTGCTGTCTACTCTACTAACATACAAGATATTGCCACATTTATATACTTTTAAATATTCTCTTACCAGGAAGATAATACTACATAATAATTAATTTAGATTTTTAAGGTCTATAAAAGTAAAATTACAGTAGGACTATCAGTAATACTAATGATAAACTTCACAATAAGAGATAGTGAAACATTCCATTTGTTGTCAGAATTAATAGTAATATATATGTTATATATGTTAATGTGAATTATCTAGAGTTACAGAGAAGCTTAGGCTTAAGAAGTAAAACTGTGAGGCCGGCGAGGTGGCACTAGAGGTAAGGTGTCTGCCCTGCAAGCGCTAGCCAAAGAAGGACCGCGGTTCGATCCCCCCAGCGTCCCATATGGTCCCCCCAAGCCAGGAGCAACTCCTGAGTGCTTAGCCAGGACTAACCCCTGAGCATCAAACGGATGTGGCCCCCCCCCCCAAAAAAAAAAGAAGAAGAAGTAAAACTGTAAGCCTTTTTCGTCTCAAATTTGCATGTTGTGAGATATACAAAAATAAATTTTTATTTTTATTCAAAATATGTTTATTTTTGAATGACTTTTTACTGTTATAACTTTAATAGAAAATTAACGTAAATCAGACTAAAATATTTTTCTTTACCTTTCTGAGTTTGAAATGGAAAAATGGAGTATAAAAATGTAAATTCTCAGTGAATATAGAGACACTTACCTCATTATGTTTTTTCCCTTCCTTGTCCTTCTAATTTCTATAATAAAGAGTCAAGTTAAATTTAAGAATACTATTTTATTTTTCTATATATTTTATTGAATTGGGAAAATGTGGTCTAAAAAGTTATTGATAGTTGAGTTTTTAGCATATGATTTTCAGCACCAATCTCACCAGAAGTTTAAAATCCCATTATGAGTGCCCCTATACTTAACCAACTCCCAACCAAATTCTTGTACCCCCACTTTCCACAATGCATTAAATGCACTTTCCACAATTGCATTAAAGTTTCCTGTTTTAAGCTGACATTGCCTATTTTCCGTGTTGTTGTTTATATAAGTGGATATTTAGTCATACCATTCCCCAGTATAACAAACATCCAGACACCTATTCCCCCATTACTTCCATTTACCATCTTCCTGCCTGCCTTAATTTATTTTTTCTCTGTCATTTTCCCCACTAGGCTCTGTGGCCAAGGGTGATTTAGGCATTACCTCATGACTACAATACATTTCCTATTTTGTATAGCACAGATAAATGGAGGAACCTCTGTTTTTTTCTTCTAACTTACCTCACTCAACATGATTATTTTCCATTTGTATTCATGTTGTACCATACCAAATTGCATGTTTTCATACCTTACAGATAATATTAGTCCCATGTCTATATTTATATATATCACATTTTCATAATCCATTCATCTGTGGTTGGATATCTAGGTCATTCCAAATCTTAGCTATTATACTTATTGCACAAGTTAATAGTGCTGTGCATTTGTCCTTTTGATTGAAATTTTTTTAAACATGAAGTGTTTTTATTCATTTTTAGTATAAACTACTACTTTTCACAAATGAAATTATAAATATATTTTAACTGAAATTATATAACACTTAACATATACCACATATTTAAACAATTATTGACTTATGGTCACTATGGTTTCTTTCATATTTTAGCTACATCAATAATAAACATTGAGGGGTTATAATTTTTTCTTTCACAGTAATTTTAGGTAGATAAATAGCAACAGAATAGTAGTGGTAGATACAAAGTCTGCTCAGTTAAATCAAATATAATTCCACCATCCCAGGTGGAATCAAATTTATAGGTCAATCAGGCTTAATAAGAATATAATGGTTTTGAAGAAATTATGAAATAGCGCTAGAGCGATCTTATGCGCTAACATAAGATGAATCATGGTTCAATCCCCTGGCGTCCCATATGGTCCCTCAAGCCAGGAGGTATTTCTGAGCACATAGCCAGGACTAATTCTGAGCGTCACCAGGTGTGTCCCAAAAACCAAAATAATAAATTCAATTAAATTAAAATAAAAAATAGATATACTCATATAGGTCATTTCATCCCCAGAATGCTGGATGTACATTCTTCTTTAATGCACATGCTACATTCTTCAAGACCAGTGGTCGGCAACCTTTTTTTTCAACTGAGCCAAATCTCACCAAAACCACGATTAAAATTTATTTTGAGAGCCACACAGGGTGTGCACTGACAGAGCCTAGGATCAGAGTCCTGACTCCTGGAGCGGCCGCCCAGCACACAGAAGAGCCAAATTAAAAGTGTAAAGAGCCACATGTGGCTCACGAGCCTCAGGTTGCCGACCACTGTAATCAAGACAGAATACATGATGGGCCATAAAATATACCTTCATATATATAAATTGTATATATATAAATTGTATCAAATATTTTCTCAGATCATGATGCATTGAAAATAAAAGTGAATTAAAAATGGACATAAAGAAATGTCACTACCTGGAAATTAAACAGCCTACTACTAAAATCCAGTGGATCAGAGATTAAATAAAAATTAAATCAAAAGATTTCTGGAATCAAATAAGAATAATGTCAGGAATTGTCAGATTTCATGGGAAACAGAAAAAGCTGTATTAAGAGGTAAAATTATAGCATTAGAATCATTCAGTGCGAAGAAAGTAAAGACCTACATAAATAACTAAATGGTACAGCTTAAAATATTGTAAAATGACTAACAAAATGAACCAAAAATAACCAGGCAGAAAGAGATAGTAAAACTTAGAGCAGAAATTAATAAAGTGGGAAGAAAAAGCAACCCAAAAACAAGAGTCATTTTTAAATGAAAGAGATCAATAAAACATTAGCCTCACTCAAAAAAAGATATAAAAATAATAAACAAAATCCAAAATGAAAATGGTAACATCACAACAAATATTTCATAAATTTAAAGGATAGCCAGTGATTACTTTGAGAATCTTTATGCCACAAAACAAGAGAACCTCAAAAATATGATAAATTATTGTATGGTAAGTGATAAGTTTATGAATTTACCATCAGCCTGATTGCAAAAGCAGACAGAGACACCACAATAAAAAATAATTACAAGCCTATATCCTTGATGAACACAGATACAAAGATCCTTAAAATAATACTAGCTAATTGAATACAACAGCTCATCAAGAAGGTCATACACCATGACCAAGTAGGATTCATTTCAAGGAAATAAAAAGTGTTCACCATATACACATCTATCAATATAATACAACATATCAATAAAAGTAAAAATATAAATCATATGATCATTGTAATAAATGTACAGGAAGAATTTGACAATGTGAAGCACCTGTTTATGATTTAAAAACACTTAAAAAGATAGAAATTGAGCAACTTTTCTAAATATAGTCAAGACATTACTAAAAGACTATTGCAAACATACTCAATAAGGAAAAACTAAAAACTTATGCTCTAAGATATAACATGAGACAAGGTAGTTCCCTCTTGCACTTCTCCTCGATGTAGTACTGAAGTACTTGCCATAGTAATCAGGGAAGAAAATATATATCAAAGGCATCCAGATAGGAAAGAAAGACATCAATTTCTCTTAGTTTTTAGATAACATGAAACTATTTTTCCAAAATCCTAAACACTCTACAAAAGACCTAGAAACAACAGATTTGAATAACAAGGTGGTGAACTACAAAAATCATGGCTTTTCTATTTAAAAATAATGAAAAATAAGAAAAAGGCATTAAAATGTGTCTTTTACAATCTTGGCTTGGAAAATCAAGTACCTCGGAGTCAAAATCACTAAGGAGATGAAAGAACAATACAAAGAAAACTAAAAAATATGGCTTCAAGAAATCAAAGAGGACACAAGGAAATAGAAACATATACCTTAGTCATGGATAGGAGTGGATCAATATCATTTAAATGGCAATATTTTCCAAAGCATTGTAAATATTTAATGAATACCTATAAGAATGTCCTTGACATTTTTCAAAGAATTGGATCAAATACTCTTTTTTTTTTTTTTTTTTTTTTTGGATTTTGAGGCCACACCCATTTGATGCTCAGGGGTTACTCCTGGCCAAGCGCTCAGAAATTGCCCCTGGCTTGGGTGGACCATATGGAATGCTGGGGGATTGAACTGCAGTCCTTCCTTGACTAGCGCTTGCAAGGCAGACACCTTACCTCTAGTGCCACCTCACCGGCCCCTGGATCAAATACTCTTGACAGTCATTCAGACCAATCAGTTTCCACTAATATCAAAATAGCAAAAGTCATCATTGGGAAAAAAATGGGAAGCATTAGTTTCTCTAACTTTAAACTCAATTATAAAGCAGTAGTCATTAAAACAGCATGGTATTGGAAAACAGATCCTCAGATCAATGAATTAGATTTTTGTGTTCTGAGACTGACCACAGGTGTACAATTAATCAATCTTTGATAAATGTGCAAGATATACAAAGTGGAGCAAGGAAAGTCTCTCCAACAAGTTGAACTTGGAAAATTGGTTAACTATATGCAAGAAAAATGAACTCAAGAAGCCTCTTTTTAACACCATGCAAGAAGGTCAAATTCAAGTGCATTAAACACCTTGATTTCAATCCTGATACCATAAGGTACATAGTGGAAAATGTAGGCAAAACATTCATTACATTAAAACTAAAGGCATCTTTAAGAAACAAACACCACTAGTCAAGCAAGTGGAAGCAAAAATAAACAAATAGGCTACATTAAATTGAGAATCTTTTGTGCTTAAAAAAATAAAGGTGACTAAGATACAAAGACTTCCCATGAAATGGAAAAAACTATTTTATTTACCTAATACTCATCCAGTAAGGGGTTGATGTCTAAAATATTTTTATATTTTTATATATTGATAAAATTTAGCAAGAAAAATTATCTGACCTCAACCAAAAATGTGGAGAAGAAATTAATAAGCATTTTTTAAAGAAGAAATACAGAAGGCCAAAAATCACATGAAAAAATACTCGAGTTCACTAATCACCAGGGATATGCAATGAGATATCATCTCACTCACTCCACAGAGATCACATGACAAAGAACAAGAACAACCAGTGCTGCTGTTGAGAATGTCGAGTGGTCTAGCTTGTTTTGGAAAATAATATGGAGATTTCTCAAAAAACTAAAAATTGGGGCCGAGAGATAGCACAATGGTAATGTTTTTGCCTTGCATGTAGAAGAATGGTGGTTCAAATACTGGCATCCCATATGGTCCCCTGAGCCTGCCGGAAGCAATTTCTGAGGGTAGAATCAGGAGAGCCTGAGTGTCAACAGGTGTGACCAAGAAACCAAATCAAAACAAAACAAAACAAAAACAAACAAACAAACTTAGAAACTGAGCTTCTATATAATTCAGTAATACCACTTCTGGGGATATACCATAGTAACACAAAAACACAATACAGAAAATCCTTATGCAATCCTATGTTCATTTTAGCACTACTTACAATAGACAAAACTTTAAACTACCCAAGTGCCTGAGAACAGGTGAGTAGATTAAAAATAAAACAAAACCCAAAAAAAAAAAAAAAACCGTAGTACATATACACAATGGAATACTATGCAGCTGTTAGGTAAAATGAATTTATGAAATTTCTTATACATGAATATATAGAGTATTATTATGAGTGAATTGAGTCAGAGGGAGAGGAACAGATATAAAATGATCTCTATCATTTGTGGCATGTATGAAAACAAAGATTGCATGGTCATATCCAGTGACAATATAGATGAGGTCCAGAAGAATCAGTCCATGTCAGGAAGCTTGCAACTAAGAGCGGTGAGTGCAGAAAGGTAGAGAAGTTTCTACTATGGCGGTGAATGTTGGAATTTATCACTTTAAATACAAACTGGGTGCTGAAAAGAGATAAAGTGATCTGCATAGTACCCCTTCATTAATAATAGTGTTAAAAAGGAAAGAAATGGAGGAGATAGGAGTAAAATGCCTGTCCCAGATGCGAGGGTGGCAGGGAAATTGGAAACGTTGGTGGGAAATGTGCTTTAGTGCAGGGTGGTATATGTTGTATGACTGAAACTCAAGCATGAACAACAGTGTTTAGATATAAGGGGGAAAAGACAATGTTTTTAAAAAGTTTAAAAAGCTGTTCAGTAGGATGCATTAGGCATTAAAAGTGGGAACAACACTAAAAATGTATTTAGTGGCCAGAGCCATAATAATGAGGATAGGATTTTTGCCTTGCATGAGGCTGACCAGGGTTCGATCCTCTATATCCCATCTGGTCCTCTGAGCACTGCCCAGAATAATTTCAAAGTGCAAAGCCAGGTCTATCTCCTGAGCATCATTTAATAGAGGCTGGCAAGCTGCTAGCCTCTATTTTAAAATAAATAAATAAAAATAAAAAATGTGCAATTTTGAAAATGGCTAAAATAGATAATTTTGGGGGGAGGGCACACTGGTGGCACTCAGGAGTTACTCCTAGATTTGCTCAGAAATTGCTCCTGGCGGCCTCCAGGGACCATATGGGAGGCCCAGGATCGAACCCGGGTCATTCCAGGGTCGGCTGTGTCCAAGGCAAACACCCTATCTCTGTGCTATTGCTCTGGGCCCTGAAAGAGATAAAATTATATTATTTCAACTGATGCAAGAATAAATTAGATCATATTGTCATATGTTAAGACAATGCAGTTATCATTTATTTTATTATCACTTTTACATACAGATAATGAACAGTCTTAACACGAAAATTAACTTATATATTTTATGCGTGCATGAATCATGAGTGAGATGTTTTAACTTTTTAGTTTATTTTTATTTTTATATATTTTAAATTTTTATTTAAATCTTATTTTTTTATTTTTTATGACCGAAACCCAAATACAAACATGTCTGTAACCATGGTGCTAAAATAAAGATGTTTTAACTATTAAAGAAATTGTAAAATGTATATTCTTGAAACCATTAAAATAAATTGATGGGGAATTCCCAAGCAATGTTACTGACCAATGAGAAGGATGACTTAATGCTATTGTCTGAGGATGCAGTGCTGCTTGCCCTGCAGTTTCAAAGATCATCAGGACCACTTTAAAGCTTTGAGGGGTCCTGTAGGAATACACTTGTCAATGCTCAGTATCCCATCTGGTATCAGAAATCAAACTCAGCATCTGTCCTTTATATATTTATATATAATGATATATATCATTCAGGACATAAAGTCACACATTTTATATCAACACAGAAAAAATAAGAAAATATATCGGTGGTGGGAATGTTGCACTGGTGAAGGGGGGTGTTATTTTTTGAGGGGTGCCTGGAGGGGTGGAGGGGTGGAGGGGTGGAAGGCGGAGGGGTAGGTAGTTGGAGGGGTGTGTGGAGGGGTGAGTAGGTGGGTGGAGAGGTGGGTAGGTGAGTGGAGGGGTGCCTGGAGGAGTGGTTGTGTGGCTGGAGGGGTGGCTGGTGGAGGGGTAGTAGGTAGGTGGAGGGGTGGCTGGGTGAGTGGAGGGGTGGCTGGGATGGAGGGGTGGAGGGGTGGAGGGGTGAAGGGGTGGCAGGGTGGGTGGGGGGCTGGGTGAGTGGAGGGGTGGCTGGGGTGGAGGGGTGGAGGGGTGGCAGGGTGGGTGGGGGGCTGGGTGAGTGGAGAGGTGGCTGGGGTGGAGGGGTGGAGGGGTGGCAGGGTGGGTGGGGGGCTGGGTGAGTGGAGGGGTGGCTGGGGTGGAGGGGTGGAGGGGTGGCAGGGTGGGTGGGGGGATGAGTGAGTGGAGGGGTGGCTGGGTGGCTAGTGGAGGGGTAGGTGCTTGGGTGGAGGGGGTGGCTGGATGGCTGGAGAGGTGGGTGGGTGGGTGGAGGGGTGGGTGTTGGAGGAGTCAGGGGTGTTATTTTTATGACTGAAATCCAACTACAATCAAGGTTTTAATCATGATGCTTAAATAAAGGTATTGTTATAAAAAGAAAATATACAGGATCTTTATTCATTTATATTAATACAAAATGATAACTATTAAATATTCCAGAATATTTAATTTAGTGAATCATTATCATTTAGGTAAATTTATCCAAAATGACAGTTAATAAAAATAAACGAGCATAATTATATACCATATTTATAAATTATTGAGAAAATAATGGTGTTCCCTAAACAAAAGCATAATTTCAATTGACAAATTATAATTTTTAATATAAATTATTCATTTTAAAAGGCCCTCCAACAATGTCTATTTTTTCTCCTTCCACTTCCCAGCCTGCATAAATGTCAGGCAAATATTAAAATTTATTAACTCTGTGGTTTAGATACATACTTTGAAATTTAATAAGCTATTTATTAAATCTGTTAGCTTTCAAAATGTCGGAATGTTTTGAAAACTAAAATGCAGTATTGTTGCATGACGTAGGTAGAGACCTTACAGGGATTTTTTTCCCTAGCATATTGATTATGTCATAGCCATTAGTTTCTGGCCTAGAGGATTTCACTTGGTAAATATGCCACAGGTTCTACAATTTCTTTCCTCTTGTTGCTTTCAGGATTCTACTCCTATCCACGACATTCTGTCTTGAGTTCTTATATATGGATTGACTTTGCTATAACACTTCGGATTGACTGTTTTTAATGCATTTTTTAATGCAGTACTGGGTCTCCTGGGTTAGAAAAAATGTCAGGCCTCAGAGTGGGGCGGCGGCCATACTGGTATCTAAATGACTAGCTGGAGTTCTAAGTAACCCTTTGAATTTTAAAAGCTGCCCACAGGCATCACAGCTGCTGACCTCTGCCTTTGCCTGCCTGAGTGCAAGACCCTTTGCTGAAAATGCCAGGGGAGTTGCCAGGGAAAGGGGGATTGAATTGGGGGGAAAGGATGCCCACAAGTGGGGCGGCTCCCAGGCCTCACTGCAGATGTCTGCAGCTGTCTCCCAGCGGTGCAGCCTCTGTCTGATCCGAGGGGCCCCCGCCTAACTCAACTGCACTTCCTCCAGGGCTCAACCCCACTCTAAAGTCGGTGCCCTAGGCGTTTGGCTGTGGGATTGGGCTCCCGCTGCTTTCCAAGGCTCTAGCTGCACTTTCCCCGTGACTCAGCTGCACTTTCTAATGTCTGCAACCTGTTAGATCTGCGAGCTTGGCCTGGCGATGGAGCTCCTAGACAAGCGCGGCTCTCTAGAGCTCCAGTCCGCCAAGATAAAGTTAGCAAAATATCTTTAGGGCGCCACTTACTCGTCAAAGCAGTCACCGCCGCTCTCCAGCAGTCTCCCTAGGAGCTTGCTGGTCGATCCGGTGATGGCCGGTGCTCCTCTGCAGGAGACGGGTGCGTCACCAGGCTCAGGGATTTCTGGGTTTTCACACTCAGGGGCTCGAGGGGACGAGCTGTTCTCCTATCTCCAGACTCCCCTCTGCTGCTGCAGTGGCAGTTTCCACCGGTTTTCAGATGGCTTTTTAAAGCCAATCCAGTGGCAAGGCTCCTTGGTGTCAAAGAGCAACCAGATGATGCAATTTTTAATGCATTTTTAATTGAATCACCAAAAGATACTATCACAAAGTTGTTCATAATTGAGTTTCAGCTCTATAATGACTAACACCTGTCCCTTAATCAGTGCACATTGCCTGCCACCAATATATCACCAATTTTTATCTCACCCTAACCCCTGCCCTCTCTGGCAGACATTTTTCTTTTCTCTCACTCTCTGCCTTCTTTTTTGACTTTTAGACACTGTTTTGCAATATGCAGTACGAAGGGGGCTATCATACATTTCACTTTATTTTCTTTCAGCCACCAGTTCTTGTCCAGAGTGATCATTTGGAACTCTCATTATCATATTGGTGCCCTAACTGCACTCCCTGTTTTTTTTGTGGTAAATTTGCTACCTCCAAGGACCTCATCTCTATTGTGTTTGGGTATTATTACCAGATTACCTTTATTTTATTTATTTTATTTTATTTTATTTTATTTTTATTTTATTTTATTTTTTTTTGTTTGGGGTCACACCCAGCAGCGCTCAGGGGTAACTCCTGGCTCTACACTCAGAAATCGCTCCTGGCAGGCTTGGGGGACCATATGGGATGCCGGGATTCAAACCACCGTCCTTATGCATGCAAAGCAAACACCCTACCTCCATGCTATCTCTCCGGCCCCTACCTTTATTTTAAATATCACATATGATTGGAATCTATGTCTATACCCCTCCCTCTGATTCATTTAATACAGATTAATCCTCTCCATATTCATCCATGTATGAGCAAATTTCACCTCATTTTTCCTAATAGCTGCAAAGTATGTCACTGTGTAAATGTAGCACAGTTTGTTTTTTAATCTACTCATCTGTTCCCAGACAACTGGATTATATCCAAATTCTGGCTATAGTAAATAGAGCTGCAATAAAAAATAGAAGTGCAGAAGACTTTTCTGCATTGTATTTTGGATCCCTTGGATATATTCCCAGGAGTGACTTTGCTGGGTTATAAGGTAGTTTGATTTCTAGGGTTTTTTTTTTTTGTTTTTTTGTTTTGTTTTTGAGGAATACCCATAAGGTTTTCAAAGAGATTTTACCAGTTGACATTTTCACCAACAGTGAATGAGAATCCCTTTCTCCCTATGTACGAATCAGAACTGGTTGCTCTTATTCTTTTTAGTGTGCGGCAGTCTTTGTGGTATGAGAGATCTCATTGTTGATTTGCAATGCATTTCTATAATGACTAACAATGCAGTGTATTCTTATATGCCTTTTGTCCATCTGTATTTTTTTACATTGAGGGAATTTTTGTTCTTTTCTTCCAATATTTGATAGGCTTAGATGATTTTTTTCTTGTTAAATTCTACATGTGCCTTGTATATACTACATATTAAGCCCTTATTAGGTGAACAGATTCTCCAAAACCATGGCAGACTTTGTACCATGGCCACCATTTCCTTTTAAATACAGAAGCTTCCTTAGTTTAATATATTTCCATTTGCTTATCAACTTGTTCGATTAACAGTGTTTCATCCTTGAAGATGCCTTTAGCTTCAATGTTACAGGAAGTTCTTTCCATATTTTTACCGGTGTAACTTATGGTTTCAAGTCTAATACTAAGGTCTTTAGTCAATTTTAATTGACTTTTGTGCTTAATATTAAAATGAGGTCTGATTCCATTTTTTTTGCATGTAGATGGTCAGAATTACCAGCACCACTTTTTGAAGAGGTTTCCTTTTCTCTATATCATATTTATAAGTTCTTTTTCAAAAATTAATTAACCATATGCACAGGAGTTGTCTAAGACTATTCAAGTCTATTTCATTGATCTGAATATTTGCTTTATTTGAATCTCATTCTGTTGTAATTACTACTGCTTTGTGGTAGTTTGAGGTTGCGAAAAGTGATTCCTCCCATCTTCTTCCCAAGGAAACCATTAGCTATTTGTGAAAGTTTGCTGTTCCCTGTTCCATAAGAATTTAAGAATTGTTTTATCTATATTTGAAATATTTTATAGGTAGCCTTGTAGAAATTGAATTAAATCTGTACAATGATTTGGAGAGAGTTGCCATTTTAATTATGTTAATCCTCCCAGTCCATGAGCAGGTATAAGTTTCCATTTACTTCTGTCCTCTTTTATTTCTTGAAGTATTGTTTTGTAGTTCTCTTTATATAACTCTTTCACCTCTTAAGTTTACTTACTCTACTGTACTTGATTTTCTGAGGCAAATTGTGAATGGTATTTTTAAATATCTCTTTTTCTTTGTATTTATATGCATATAGACTAGCCATGAATTTTTGACCATTCATTTTATAGCCTGTCACGTTAGTATACAAATCTATTGCTTCTAGAAGTTTTTTGTGAAGTTCTAGGCAAGACTGGGCAATTTTTTCTTGTTGGTTTTGACTATATTGAGGAAATTTCCTGTAATATCCATCTTGTAAGTTTATATCATTTACAGGAGCTGAAATTTATCAAATGCTTTCTCTGCATTTATTTATATTATCATATAATTTTATTTATTCCTATTATTGATATGGTATATTATGTTGATTGACCATTGTATGTTGAACCAACTCTTCACTTGTGGGATGAATCCTCTTTTGGTCATAGTTTATGATCTTCTTGTTGAATTTTTGGATTCAGTTTGCTAGTATTGTGTTAAGGAACTATGCAACTGTGTTTATCAAAGATATTGGCCTACCATTATCCCTTATTGTGGTATCTGTGTCTGCTTTTGGTACCAGAGTTATGTTGAATTCATGAGACTATTTGTCATTGTTGCTGTTTCTTCAGTTTTGGGGAAGATTCTGAAAAAGTTTGCTAGTAGGTAGTTTTTAAAGCTTTGAAAAAATTCACTAGTGAATCCAAGGGCTTTTGTTATGGGAAGAATATTTTTGGACAGTACCAGGAGTTGCTCAGTAATTACTTTTGACTCACATTAAGGA
Organism: Suncus etruscus; assembly: GCF_024139225.1. Taxonomy (NCBI): domain Eukaryota; kingdom Metazoa; phylum Chordata; class Mammalia; order Eulipotyphla; family Soricidae; genus Suncus; species Suncus etruscus. The sequence goes on from NC_064868.1 coordinate 108,751,558, forward strand.
ATTAATCCTGGTGGTGCTAGGGGACCCTAAAGGATGCCAGGGATTAAACTCAAGTTGGCCACATGCAAAGAAAGTGCCCTATTCACTGTCACTCCAGACCTCATGTTTTTGGAAAGATATTGATTACCATTTCGTTTGCCTTGATAGTGATATGTCTGTCCAGGTGTTACAAATCATCATGATTCAACCTTAGGAGGTTACAGGAATCCAAGAATTCATCCATTTCTTTTAGGTTCTCTTGTGGCTAAAAATTCTAAAATTAATTTCTGATTATTCTTTTAAGTTCTGTAGTGTTTGTTGTTATGAAAGCATCCTCCCTTTAATTTCTGATTCAATTTAATAGGTTTCTTGCTCCCACTTTTTGTGAGTATTTCTAATGTATTAGCAATTTTGTTTTATCTTTTAAAAGAAACAACTGTTGCTTTCATGGATCTTTTGATCTTTTGTGGTTTTTTTTAGTTTATTAATTTTTGTGTGAAATTTTATTATTTGCTTCCTCCTGCTTGTTTCATCTCACTTTGTTGATCATTTTCCAGTTTATTCACCTGTGTCATTAAAATATTTATGTAGGCCCTTTCTTTCATCCTGTTGATTATTTGTAAACTTACAAATTTTCCATGGGGCCGGAGAGATAGCATGGAGGTAAGGCATTTGCCTTTCATGCAGAGGGTCCGTGGTTCAAATCCCGGCATCCCATATGGTCCCCTGTGCCTGCCAGGAGTGATTTCTGAGCATAGAGCCAAGAGTAACCCCTGAGCACTGCCAGGTGTGACCCCCCCCCCCAAAAAAAAAAACTAAAAAATTTTCCTTTAAATACTGCTTTTGATGTATCTACAAATCTGGTCATTTGTGTCCTCATAATGCTTTGATTTTAAGAATCTTTTCATTTCTTCTTTAATTTTTTTTCTGACCCAATGTTCATCAGTACTGAACTATTAAATTTGTGTTTTACACAAACTTTCTTTAGAAATTTGCTCGATTTTTGCAGTTTTTTGTCTTAAAGTAGCACCTCATTTCTTTTAAAAGTGGTTTTGATTTGGTTAGAAGATCAACATTTGAAGTTGATTTTGAGTCGATGAAACTTCTCAGGTTTTGTTTCTCTGTAATAGTATGTATTTTTTCCTTCAAATCTGAATGAGGTCTGGATGGATAAAATGTTCTGAGTGAGGCATTAGTTTTATTTTGTTTTATCACTCTAGAGACTAGACCATCACTGCTTTAGGTCTGGAGGATTTTCTCTATTAAATGTGCTATATAAGAACAATCCTTTTTATGTGTCTTATTTCTTTGATCTAGCTACTTTGAGTATTCTATCGTTATGTATGGTTTTCATCATTTGATTAAGATATTTCTTAGATTATTTAATTTATGGTTTTTATTTGGTACTCTTTCCCATATCTAGGATCTGGGTAATTTCTTAGCAGTAATGAATTTGACTATAGTTTCTCCATAAAGTTTTCCTTCCTGACTTTCTTGGATCTCAATGATTCTTACTTTTTATAGTTGAATTTTTCCCAACATTTATTTTCAACAGCTCATTTATTTTAAGGCGTTTATTCCATTTCTGTTATTGTTTGTAGGTTTCTGCACTCCATTTTAGAATTCACTGATCTGTCCTCAGAAGCTGAGGCCTTCTAAATAATTTTTCATTTTACTTTCCCAAGTTTTCTAGTTTTGACATTAGTTTGTACCTTTCTCATTTTGCTATCATGTCCTCTGTATTTTATTGGCTGTTTGTCCCATTGTTTCTTTTAACTAGTTAAATATACTACTCCTTTTGTTTTGTTTTGTTTTGTTTTTAGGCCACACCCGGTGATTCTCAATGGTTATTCCTGGCTATGGGTTCAGAAATCGCTCCTGGCTTGGAAGACCACAGAGGAAGCGAGGGGATAGAACCGCAGTTTATCCTAGGCTAGTGCGTACAAGGTAGACGCCTTATGCCCTACAGCACCGCTCCGTATGCACCATACATTTTCATTCTGAACTATTTTTCAGAGAACTTATATACAGGTTCAATACTGGTTGAATCTGCAGGATTGCAGTTTTCACCCCCAAGGCATGCTGGGCTTTAGAGATGCTCTTCTTTTGTAGTTCCAAGGTGCTTCATTCCAATGTAACTCTCATTCTCCCTCAATGCAGGGAAGGTCCTAGGAGAATTTGTGCTTGTGAGAGATTATCTTGCTGTGTGGTAAGTAAGTAGCCACATATAAAGGAGTTCATTTCCAAGGGTGTGGCCTCACCTGAGTGCATGTGGCAAAGTTCCTTCTCTCATGCAGCTAGCAGTCACCCTGTAGCACAGGTACCCTTTTCATTTGGGACTGGTGTGTCTGGGTGTTGGGTTTAATTTTATAAGTATATGTTTTTATGTCTGTATTGAAGTAGTGCTATCCTATTATTTCATCTCTTACTGAAACTCCTACTATGCAAATATTATTTCTATAATTGGTGCTATTCAATTAATATTATTTTTATTCACTTATAAGTTGATTTTTGCTTATTCAATTCTCTTATAGTTTGGTTATTTTAGCCTTATTTTTATGACTATGCTACTATCAAGGATAGGATAACTGATATTCTGTATTTTGGCTTTTATATGTTCCTTGGTTCAGCTAATAAATACACATAAATTATCTACATTTTATTTTGTTTATATATACATACATGTATATATATATATATATTTGTGGACTTCATTTGTCATATGTGGTATGAAGATTATACAAAGCAAATTCCTCAAATTCCATATTATCTCTCTTATCTTTTAAAGTCATAAATTTCCTGTAGTTATTATTGTAAAAGGCCCCGAGGGATTCGGCTGTTTCAGTTTCTAGTGACTGATCGATGTTCTGTAGTTGAAGTTAAGAAGTTTTGGGAAATGACTGTGAGTTCCTGATCATGATTTCCCACTAGCAATTCTAAAAGTAAGCAAGTCTATTTAGTTTTTGTGTACTTCCATCTTATAGAACTGCACGCATCTGTAGTGTCAGGATCAAGAACTCTGCTGCAATGTTGTGATGTTTTGTGAGGCCTGTGACAACAAGTTTGATTAGGTCTAGACTAAAAAAATGTTCACAATTATATGTATAGCAGATATCCAGTACAGGATAGCCCACAGACTGTTCTATTGTATTTGCATAGCCACCCTAACAGTGGCTAAGAATCTTGGGTGGGAGGTTCAGTTAAAGAACAGACTCTAGTCTTATCATAGAATATATACGTCTGGAAATAAGGTTGAAAAGGCAAGCAAAGGGACTCCCTATTCATGCATTCTCATTTGGAAATTCTTTTTTTTAATATATTATATTTTATTTAATCACCTTGGTTACATATATGATTTGTTTGGGTTTCAGTCATGTAAAGAACACCACCCATCACCAATGCAACATTCTCATCACCCATGTCCCAAATCTCCCTTCTCCCCACCCAACCCCCACCTGTAATCTAGACAGGCTTTCCAATTCCCTCATATATTCTCATTATTAGGAAAGTTCGGAATGTAGTTATTTCTCTAACTAAACTCATCACTCTTTGTGGTAAGCTTCATGAGGTGAAGGCCTTTTATGTCTGAAAATTGTTATTGGAAGAATGTCTTTCATTTTTCTTAAAACCCATAGATGAGTGAGACCATTCTGCGTCTTTCTCTCTCTCTCTCTCTGACTTATTTCACTCAGCATAATAGATTCCATGTACATCCATGTATAGGAAAATTTCATGACTTCATCTCTCCTGACAGCTGCATAATATTCTGTTGTGTATATGTACCACAGTTTCTTTAGCCATTCATCTGTTGAAGGGTATCTTGGCTGTTTCCAGAGTCTTGCTATGGTAAATAGTGCTGCAATGAATATAGGCGTAAGGAAGGGGTTTTTGTATTGTATTTTTGTGTTCCTAGGGTATATTCCTAGGAGTGGTATAGCTGGATCATATGGGAGTTCGATTTTCAGCTTTTGGAAGAATCTCCATATTGCTTTCCATAAAGGTTGAACTAGGCAGCATTCCCACCAGCAGTGGATAAGAGTTCCTTTCTCTCCACATCCTCGCCAACACTGTTTGTTCTCCTTCTTTGTGATGTGTGCCAATATCTGTGGTGTGAGGTGGTACCTCATAGTTGTTTTGATTTGCATCTCCCTGATGATTAGTGATGTGGAACATTTTTTCATGTGTCTTTTGGCCATTTGTATTTCTTCTTTGTCAAAGTGTCTGTCCATTTCTTCTCCCAATTTTTGATGGGCTAGATGTTTTATTTTTCTTGTAAAGTTCTGTCAGCGCCTTGTATATTTTGGACATTAGCTCCTTATCTGATGGGTATTGGGTGAATAGTTTATCCCACTCAGTGGGTGGCTCTTGTATCCTGGGCACTATTTCCTTTGATGTGCAAAAACTTCTCAGCTTAATATATTCCCATCTGTTAATCTCTGCTTTCACTTGCTTGGAGAGTGCAGTTTCCTCCTTGAATATGCCTGTAGTCTCAATGTTCTGGAGTGTTTTGCCTACGTATTGTTCTATATACTTTATGATTTCGGGTCTTATATTGAGGTCTTATATCCATTTGATTTTTACCTTCGTACATGATGTTAACTGGGGGTCTAAGTTCAAATTTTTGCAAATGGCTAGCCAGTTGTGCCAAAACTACTTGTTTGATCTATTTAGGATTTCTTGCTCCTTTTTCAAAAATTAGGTGATTGTATGTCTGGGGAACATTTTCTGAGTATTCAAGTCTATTCCACTGATCTGAGGGCCTATCTTTATTCCAGTACCATGCTGTTTTGATAACTATTACTTTGTAGTAAAGTTTAAAGTTGGGGAAAGTAATTCCTCACATATTCTTTTTCCCAATGATTGCTTTAGCTATGCTAGGGTGTTTATTGTTCCAAACGAATTTCAAAAGTGCCTGATCCACTTCTTTGAAGAATGTCACGGTATCTTTAGAGGGATCGCATTAAATCTGTACAACGCTTTGGGGAGTATTGCCATTTTGATGATGTTAATCCTGCCAATCCATGAGCAGGGTATGTGTTTCCATTTCTGCATGTCCTCTCTTATTTCTTGGAGCAAAGTTTTATAGTTTTCTTTGTATAGGTCCTTTCTGAGCTGTTGTTTGTCTGTGAAACCATGTATTCTTCCATCAAACCGCAAAGTGAGTTTTGCTGGGTACAGTATTCTAGGTAAAGCATTCATTTCATTGAGTTTTGTCACTATGTCCCACCGCTGCTTTCTGGCCTTGAGTGTTTCTGGTGACAGGTCTGCTGTAAATCTCAAGGATACTCCCTTGAATGTAATCTCCCTTTTTGATCTTGCTGTTTTCAGAATTCTGTCTCTATCTATGGAATTTGTCATTGTGACTAGGATGTGTCTTGGGGTATTTTTTCTGGGGTCTCTTTTGGTTGGTACTCTTTGGGCATGCAGGATTTGATTGCATATATTATTTAGCTCTGGAAGTTTCTCTTTAATGATGTTTTTGACTGTTGATTATTCCTGAAAATTTTCTTCCTGGTTTCTGGGACTCCAATGATTCTTAAGTTGTTTCTGTTGAGCTTATCATAAACTTTTATTTTCATCTGTTCCCATTCTTTGACTAATTTTTCCATTGTCTGTTCATTTGCTTTGAGTTTTTTTTCCAATCTCTCCCGCTGTATGGAGTTGTTATTTTTCTCATCTTCCACAGCACCAATTCTATTCTCAGCTTCTGATACCCTGTCCCAGAGCTTATCCATTTTGTCATTCACTTCGTTTACTGACTTTCTCAGGCCTGTTAGTTGACATGTTATTCAGTTTGGAGTTTTGTGATTTCTGTCTTCATATTTTCTTGGTTCTTATTAGTGTTCTGTTCAACTCGATCCATGGTTTCTTTGAGTTCTTTGAGCATCTTCCATATTGCTTGTCTAAACTCCTTATCTGAGAGATTGGTTAGTTGGTTGGTCGTTTTCTGGTCATCAGAAATGTCATCTTCATTCTCTATGTCTGATGCTGGCCTGCGTTGTTTCCCCATTGTCACACTTGTATTGTGGGTTTTTCTACGTGTCATGGTGGTATTCATTGGCTAAATAATATATGAAGACACGCTCATCTGGCTCCGCCCTTTATGGGTGGGTTGACTTGCCTCCAAGGAAGGGGTGTCCTCCATGGATGAAGCCTCACACAGGATCAAATCTTAGGCCCGAGCATACAGCAAAGAAGACATTCTGGGGAGAAATGCTGGGCTTCAGTATCCCGGCACAGTTCTTAGTGTGATTTTTTTCTTCTTGATTCAATGACATTCTTTCCTTAGAAAGAGCGCATGGCCGCATAGCAAAGTCGAGTAGTCATATTCTACTGGAGCCTCTTTTCGGCCCACTCCCAAGAGGTTCACGGGACAGGACAGGAGACAGACACACACAGGCAGCACTCACAATTTCTCACGGTTGGGTCCCACTGGGCAGGAGTAGTTTCGTGGATTTTCCCAGCCTGACGTCACAAACAGGGGACCTCACTTCTGCAAAGTACTGCTTATAGCCGGTTTTCACTTTATGAAGCATTTTCTTGGTGTTCCCACTCTTGAATGAGCCTCTGGAAGAGCGAGTTTTCTGGAGCCTCTTTTCCGCCCACTCCCAAGAGGTTCAGGGGACAGGACAGGAGACAGACAGACACAGGCAGTACTCACAATTTCTCACAGTTGGGCCCCACTGGGCAGGTGTAGTTTCGTCTCATTTGGAAATTCTTAATGGTACTTTCTGACTGTAGGGGATCCTTGGAGTTGCCTTTTACCTATCAGCTATGGACTTAGGGGAATTTGGTTTCTTTTCTTTAGTGCATGCAAAAATTACTCGGCCCTTGGCTTAGCATGGATGGAGTTAACCTCAGATATTTGCCTTCAGATTGCAAAAGCCTATAGCTTATTCAAGAATGTGAATATTATGCCTGAGATAGTGACTTGTTTTTCATTCACTGTCATAAGAGTAACATTACAAGGATTGTAGGAGGTGTAGAGATAATACATTAGTAAAGCATTTGAATGTATTTGTATTGGGTTCAATTGCTATTACCACATATGTTTCCTGATCCTTACCAAAAGTGATTCCTAAGCACAGATCTAAGAACAAGCCCTGAGTGAAGCCCATGTTACCCCTAAAAATAGATGGTAACATTTTACATCTTGGTAGTTGGCAGTGAAACACACTAGAAAACTCTCTGAAATTCTGTTCAGTGCTACAATTCACTCTCCAAATCTTTTCCTCAAACATTGATGTGCATTACAGCATTGGGTCCTGTTCTCTCTCTCTCTCTCTCTCTCTCTCTCTCTCTCTCTCTCTCTCTCTCTTTCTCTCTCTGTGGTTCATAACATATATTCTTTAACTTCATGATTTCTACAGAGAAACCAAAGTCATAAGAAGTCCAGTGAAATTGGACTGTTTCTGTTTCTGATAATTGACCATCAGATCTGTAGATGAAGATGAGAAATTTGGGAAGTTGTTTCATACTAGGGTTCCTCTCTAGGGAGGAACATCTGACCTCCTCTGTTTTCTTTTTATTGGACATATTATTTTTTGCGATGTTATTAAAATTGTATCATTTATATATTATGCCAAATTTCAGCAAGCATCTTTATAACCATTATCTTGAACTATTAAATTTTTAGTTGCTTATCCTCATTTTGGGGAGTACTTTATCTGAAATTTTGTTTTGCTTTTCAGTTTGGAACTTATTTCTCTGCCTTTTCATTCTGTATAAGCATTCATATTTTATGTACTTTAGGAAACTCTACTATCCTTGAAGGATTGGTCTCTTTATGATTATTGTTGTAGATACTCAATGTGAATTTTAGGTTTTAGTCTAAGTAAAGTATATATTTCATAGTTGTAGATTTGTTATATCTCTAAGACTTAATATTTTGGATGTCACCACTTCAAAGTGGACTGAGAATGCTACTTTTATAGTAATTACACTCTACTTATTCAAGTTTTTTGCAACTTTTCTTCACTGGACTATGAGTAACTTATGGATAAAACCTCTTACACACATATATAGATAGATACTAACCAGAAATTGATGCTAATGATTAATTAGGAAACTGACAAAATAATTAATGTATTTAAGCTTATAATATATGGATAAATAAATGCATGAATATGTAAATAATATATAGTATATAGTAAGGTCAAGTTTATAAAAGGACATCACTTATGGCAGATTTACAAGCATTCATCTAGGTCACTCATGTATCTTCTGGAGATCCATTATGAGAGAAATATCAGAAAAAATGCAATTGTTTTATGTTCAGAGGTGACCTGTCTGATGAAGAAAACAGAATGAGATTAATTATGCATGTGAATAGTGAAGTGCATTTCATCCTGAACTGTGTCAAAAGCAAGTCACTGTGAAATGAACTGAATGATTTAACACACAATGAATAAAAGGTCCTCTACACCTTAAAGGTCTTCAGGACAGCCTCTTAATTTGATTTCTGTTTTGTTGTGCTATCTTCATTTTATGGTCTTTAGTTATCCTTATTACAAATGTAATTTTTAAGGGTCAAATTAATTTAATTTCACTTTGGCTTTGGGATGCTTGAATGCATATTTGTGAAAGCCACTAGCTTACAACAGAAGATCTCTGCAAAACTTTCTGCTAAACCATCCTAAGTCACTAGGACAATCTACAAGAAACATTGGGACCATATTGCATCATTCATTACTATAGTCTACAGTATTATTTTTTCTCACATATTCCCCCCCTCGCAATGGTGTCCATATTTTAACACACAGCTTAAAAGCTTAAATACACTTTTTCTGAGATGATAATTACCTTAGTGAGAATTACCTATTTTTTAATATTTTCCTGAAGTCATTATAGTTTACAATGTTTGTTTTAGTTAGATTTCAGACATATAATGTATCAGGATCAATTCCACCACTAGTGTCAACCTCCCTCCAACAATGTTCCCTAAATGCATACCATGCTACCCCTTCCCCTGCCCCCAATTTTCAATCATCACAGACTCATTTTAAGTTTTGACAGTTAAATCTTGGGTCTCTTGGTTTCATTGTTCTTGACTTTGGCTTGATATTTAGTTCTGTCCTTACTTAACACCACCAAATGCACCTGTAAGCCCGTTGCCCCCTTGGCCCCCATTATTTTGTATTTGTGCTTCTCCACCTCCACACATTTTCATTTTCTTGACTTTGTGTCAAGGATGTTCAAGACAACATTCACTTAAACCACTGCAGTTCTTCATTATTCATTCATCTGTTGTTGAACATCTAGATTGATTCAATTGTTTTTTCGGTTTGTTTCTTTGTTTTGTTTTGGGGTCACAGCCGGCAGCCCTCAGATGTTATTCCTGGCTCTGCACTCAGAAATCGGTCCTGGCAGGCTCAGGGGACCATATGAGATGTCAGGGATCAAATATGGGTTTGTCACGTGTCGGCCGAGTCAAGACAAATACCCTACAGCTGTGCTCTCTCCAGCCCCTGATTCCAACTCTGAACTATTGTTATGAATGATGTAATAAATAGTGGTGTGCTTACGTCCTTTTGGATAAATGTTTTTCTGTCCTGTGTATAGGTATACAAGAGAGGGATTCCTGAGTCATCTGGTAGCTCAATTTGAGATTACTGAGAACCCTCCATGCCGTTTTTCATAGGGATGTACCAGGCAGCATTCCCACCAGTGATGGCTGAGAGTTTCTTTCGTACCACATACTCGCCAGCAGAAATTGTTTCCATTATTTTTGATATGTGTCATCCTCATTGGTGTAAGATGGCACCACATTGTTATGTTGATTTGGATTTCCCGGATGATAAGTGATGATGAACATATTTTTATGTTTCTTTTGGCCACCTGTTGGTCTTCCTCAGAGAAGTGTCTGGTCATTTTTTCTCCCAATTTTTGATTTTATTTAGGTTTTGTGGAGCTAACCATTGTGAGTACTTTGTATATCCTAGATGCCAAGTCTTTATCTGATGTGTTAAATGCAAAAAATTACCCCAAACAACTATATGTCTTCTAGTTTTATCATGTTTCTTTCTCCATACAGAAACTTTTTAGTGTGATGTAGTCCCATTTAAGTAGGTTTGATGCTATAGAATTATTAAAATCCTATCATCAAAGACCTTTTTATTTTTTATTTTATTTTTTGTGCCACACCCATTTGATGCTCAGAGGTTACTCCAGGCTATGCACTGAGAAATCGCCCCTGGCTTGGGGGGACCATATGGAACTTCAGGAAATCGAACCACAGTTCATCCTAGGCTAGAGCTTACCTCTAGCGCCACCTCTTGGAGTGTTCTGCCTCTATTTTCCTCAATGAACTCTATGGCTCCTTGTCTGATTTCAATGTATTCAATCCATTTTGAATTTGTGTATGTGTGTGTGTGTGTGTGTGTGTGTGTGTGTGTGTGTGTGTGTGTAAGGTGTAAAGTATGGATCAATCTTTAATTTCTTACACGTAGTTATCCATTTGTTCCAACACCAATTATTGAAGAAACTGTCATTGTTCCATTTAAAATTCTTGGCTCCTTTGTCGAATGTTAGTTGACTGTATATTTGGGGGTATGTCACTGAATATTCTATTCTGACCCATTGGTCTGAGACTCTGTCTTTCTTTCAGTAACATGCTGTTTTGATCACTATGGCTTAGTAGTAAATTTTAAAGTTAGGTAAAGAGATGCCACACAGTTTATTGTATTTTAATATGAATTTGGATAACCTAGGTATTTTATAGTTTCACAAAAATTATAATTTATTGCTCTAAGTCCATAAAAATGATGTTTGAATTTGAATAAGGATTGCATTGAATCTATATAGTAGTTTAATTAATATGGTCACTTTGATGATATTGATTTTTCAAACCCTTGAGCATCAAATTTTCACTAATTCCTTAAAAATCTCTTCAGTTTTTTTCTCAAGTGTTTTGAAGTTTTCAAGGTATAGGTCTATCTCTTCTCTTGTTAGCTTGATCCTAGGTACTTGATAGTTTGATAGTTTTGGACACTGTTTTAAATGAGATAGACTCTTTGATCTCTTTCTCCTCTGAGTCATTATTTGTATAAGGGAATGCAAATGTCTTTTGTGTATTGACTTTGTATCTGGCCATTTTGGTTTATTGTTTCTAGGAGCTTTTTTGTGCACTCTCTAGGGTTTTATATATATATATATATATATATATATATATATATATATATATATATATATATATAATCATATCATCTGCAAATAGAAATATTTTAACTTTTTTTCCTTATTTGAATTCCTTTGATTCCACTCTCTTGTCTGACTGCTTCTAATACTTCTAATACTATGTTAAATAAGAGTAGTGACAGTGGACAGCTTTGCTAGGGCCTGACCTTAGTGAAAATACTTTCAGTTTTTTGCTGTTAAGGATCATGTTGCCTGGTGCTTCTTATAGATAGCTGTTACTATCTTGAAGAATATTTCTTGCATCCTTACTTTGCTGAGTGTTTTCATCATGAATGGATAGTGGATTTTGTCAAATCTCTTCTCTGTATCAATTAACACGATCATGTGGTTTTTGTCCTTTTTGTTGATGTGGTGTATGATATTGATTGATTTGGGTATGCTGACCCATCCTGGGATTGAAGGCCCTGTATAATTCCAATAGTTTTATTTCTTCTATTTTCTGATGTAGGGCTCTTATGTCATTGCTAGTGTTCTGCATAATGAATCTTTCTAGTAGCATTAATGGAGTATTGGTATCTCCCACTACTACCACATTTCTGACCATATGTTTCTCTAGGTTTGTGAGCAAAAGCCTTATATATTTTGCTGGCTCTAAGTTTGAAGAATAAATGTTGATCAGAGTTAGTAATTCTTGGTCTAATGCTCCCCTGATAAATAAGTAGTGAACATCTTTGTCTCTGAGTACTTTATTGAGGATGAATGTAATTTGGATTGACCTGAGTATGTTTGTCCTCATTTTTTTGTTTTCCAGTGACATATATAATTGAGTTCCATCCCTTTACTTTAAGTCTGTGTCTATCCAGAACTTTTAATTGTGTTTCCTGTAGGCAGCAGATATCCAGGTTTTGTTTCCTGATCCAGCCATCTACTCTGTGTATTTTGATGGGAGAGTTTAGTCCACTGACATTTAAGGAAATAATTGACAGAGAAGGCTGTTGTTCTGTTATATTGTGTAGGGTTGTTGTTACAATTGGGTGTTTGGGTTGCGTAATTGATCTCTGAGTAGTTCATTTAGAGTCAGTTAGATTTGCACAAATATTGTGAGTTCTTTTTTGTCTGAGAATGTTTTCAATTTCCCCTCCCATGTAAATGAGAGCTTTACTGGATAGTGCACACTGTTAAAAGTTTCTTTCATTCAGCAGTTTATTTTTTTATAATTTTTATTGTGACTGAAGTTCATTACATAAAATTATTTACGGTACATAGTGACAATGAATGAAGGGCATTCCCACCACCAATGTTGTCCTCCCTCCACTCCTGTTCACAGCATGTGTCCCTTATCTCCCTCCTTTACCCCCCCCCCACAGAATACTAGTGTAACTGGTCTCCACTTTACAGCTTGTTGTGGATTGGGTATCTATTCTGTTTGGTGTTCCAGTCTGGTCATTTTTTATTTACACTACATGTTCATATGACTGGTCCTGGTATCATCCTTTCCCCCCTCAATTTATAAGGCTGAATGATTCAAGTTATGCTATTCTGTTGGAGATAAAAAGGTTAAAGAAAAGAGAAGGAAAAATTGGTGTCAACTACTAAAAAAAAGTTACTGAATATTATCCACAAGAGTGAAAAACAAAGAAAAAAGTGGAAGAAAAAAAAGAAGGAAAATAACATCAAAAAACAAACAAAAAGCAAAACAAAACAAAACCAGAAAAAGTGCTGGAGTGGCAGGGTTTGGTGTTACCCCACCTACTATTTTTTTGTATAGGCACAGTAAGTATAGGGGAAAGAAGGAAATTCCCATGGCCTAAGAAATTCAGGGTTTCTCCACTCTTGAAGCATATTGTCATGGGAACAACCACTGGTTCCATACCTTCTCATTGCCATATCCCAGAGATTTTTTTTTGTTTTGTTTTGTTTTTGTGGTGTCAGGAACCTTTCCTCTCGGTTGTGGATGAGAGAATCAGGCCACTGTAGCAAGCAATCTTGGTATTTGTGCAGGTCCTAGGACAAGGCCTAGGATAGAGTCTTTAAGATTCTAGAGGTTCTGTTCCAACATTGTTGGTGTGTTCAGTTTTCTGTATCGTGTGCTCCATGTTTTTGCTCATTCCCTAAGCCGAAGTCTAGGAAATTATGGTTCCAAAGGTTCTGCTCAGTTTCTGTTGTCAGAATTGGGCCTCTGTACTAAGAAATCTTGAGTTTTGTAAGAGACCTGAGCTATAGCCTAGGGTAGTGCTTTCCTTAATGGTCTCAAGGAAAGTTCAGCCCAGTCACAGTTGTCAAAGTCAGTTTTCTGTAGTTAGTGCTCTTATTTTTCATAGTTCAAAGGACGAAATATCTTCTGGTTTTCACTTAGTGTTAGGTGATGTGATAGGACCTCCTAGTCTTAGGTCAAGTTGTCATTTCTTCGCTGTCCTCGTAGTCATATTAACACTGGTACAAGTATATCTCCCAACAGAGCTTAATTCCTGGTGTTGTTGTGGGGTGTTGTTTCAATTTTACGTCAGGCATCTGGAATTTGAGAATAAACTGGCACTGTCCAATCTTGTGGAGCCTGAGTTGTATCTGCATAACATATGTCCAGAATGGTAGGCACCCTTTTATAAAAAGTGTGAGTTCTTTTCCTTAGAAGATAAGATCTTGTGTCTGAGATTTCCCCTTATTTACTGTGCCTCTACAAAAACGTATGGTGTCCTTTTGTATTGCTGCTGCTATTCCGGGTAAGAATGACAGGCTACACATACAGTATCTGTGGTGTGGTCTGAACTTTTATCCCAGGCAAGATGTTTTCTTGGTTTTGTACCAAGTAGCACCAAAACTGGTGAGGATAGAGAAAATATGTATATATAAAAAACAGAACATATAGATAAAACTGAGGTAAAAAAAGCAAATTGAGAAAAAAAAAGAAAAAAAGGTATTTGAAAAGAGAAAGTGATGGGAGAGGCTCTCTCTATGTTTAGGAATACATATCTTAAGGTGCATTATTATAAAGGTATTAAGCTTATGTAGGCAATATAGGCCTCCCAATTAGGTCTTCTGAGATATTCTTATGGGGAGTGAAAGTCAAGGCACTTTTTCATATCACAGATTTTGGTCTAGAGTTTAAGATATGATTTGCGGTATTTCAGAGTCCTGTAATGTCCTTGAGCTGGGGGTTTTGCTGCAGCTGAATCCGGTATCATGCAACAGTCCATGATTTGATGGGGGTGAGAGGGATGACAAGCTTGAGTCAGCAGGCGTGGTGGTTGTGGTTTCTTGCTGGGACATGAGATGGGGGATCGAGAGGGTGTCTTTCATTGAGGAGCTGGATGGTGGTCTGTTGGGGAAGGAGATCGGTCTTGGTGCCTATCGAGTTAAGAAATGAGGGTAAAGAGGGTTAAAAAAGGGGGGGGGGAGATAACAAATCCAGGTTGGGATATGGGGGAGTAGAAGGGTCTCTGGGTGTGGAAGGGCAATATATAAAAGGGGCTATATACATTGTATAGATGAATTGTTTAAGGATAAGGCTCGGCAGTCAGAAGGACAACTGTATAGAAAGTAATGTTCACGAGGGAGGGACTTCAGAGCATAAAAACCGGCTATCCTTTGCAAAAGCTGGCTCCCTGTGTGTGACACCAGGCGGGGAAAATCCGCGAAAGTACACCGGCCCAGTGGGGCTCAGCTGTGAAAGACTGTGAGTGTGACCTGTCTATGTCTGTCTACTGTCCTCTTGCGTGAAACTCTTGCGAGTGGGGCAAAAAGAGCCTCCAGAAACCTCGCTCGCCCAGACGCCATTTTCAGGGAGGGACTTCAGAGCATAAAAGCCGGCTATCCTTTGCAAAAGCTGGCTCCCTGTGTGTGACACCAGGCGGGGAAAATCCGCGAAAGTACACCGGCCCAGTGGGGCTCAGCTGTGAAAGACTGTGAGTGTGACCTGTCTATGTCTGTCTACTGTCCTCTTGCGTGAAACTCTTGCGAGTGGGGCAAAAAGAGCCTCCAGAAACCTCGCTCGCCCAGACGCCATTTTCAGGGAGGGACTTCAGAGCATAAAAACCAGCTATCCTTTGCAAAAGCTGGCTCCCTGTGTGTGACACCAGGCGGGGAAAATCCGCGAAAGTACACCGGCCCAGTGGGGCTCAGCTGTGAAAGACTGTGAGTGTGACCTGTCTATGTCTGTCTACTGTCCTCTTGCGTGAAACTCTTGCGAGTGGGGCAAAAAGAGCCTCCAGAAACCTCGCTCGCCCAGACGCCATTTTCAGGGAGGGACTTCAGAGCATAAAAGCCGGCTATCCTTTGCAAAAGCTGGCTCCCTGTGTGTGACACCAGGCGGGGAAAATCCGCGAAAGTACACCGGCCCAATGGGGCTCAGCTGTGAAAGACTGTGAGTGTGACCTGTCTATGTCTGTCTACTGTCCTCTTGCGTGAAACTCTTGCGAGTGGGGCAAAAAGAGCCTCCAGAAACCTCGCTCGCCCAGACGCCATTTTCAGGGAGGGACTTCAGAGCATAAAAGCCGGCTATCCTTTGCAAAAGCTGGCTCCCTGTGTGTGACACCAGGCGGGGAAAATCCGCGAAAGTACACCGGCCCAGTGGGGCTCAGCTGTGAAAGACTGTGAGTGTGACCTGTCTATGTCTGTCTACTGTCCTCTTGCGTGAAACTCTTGCGAGTGGGGCAAAAAGAGCCTCCAGAAACCTCGCTCGCCCAGACGCCATTTTCAGGGAGGGACTTCAGAGCATAAAAGCCGGCTATCCTTTGCAAAAGCTGGCTCCCTGTGTGTGACACCAGGCGGGGAAAATCCGCGAAAGTACACCGGCCCAGTGGGGCTCAGCTGTGAAAGACTGTGAGTGTGACCTGTCTATGTCTGTCTACTGTCCTCTTGCGTGAAACTCTTGCGAGTGGGGCAAAAAGAGCCTCCAGAAACCTCGCTCGCCCAGACGCCATTTTCAGGGAGGGACTTCAGAGCATAAAAGCCGGCTATCCTTTGCAAAAGCTGGCTCCCTGTGTGTGACACCAGGCGGGGAAAATCCGCGAAAGTACACCGGCCCAGTGGGGCTCAGCTGTGAAAGACTGTGAGTGTGACCTGTCTATGTCTGTCTACTGTCCTCTTGCGTGAAACTCTTGCGAGTGGGGCAAAAAGAGCCTCCAGAAACCTCGCTCGCCCAGACGCCATTTTCAGGGAGGGACTTCAGAGCATAAAAGCCGGCTATCCTTTGCAAAAGCTGGCTCCCTGTGTGTGACACCAGGCGGGGAAAATCCGCGAAAGTACACCGGCCCAGTGGGGCTCAGCTGTGAAAGACTGTGAGTGTGACCTGTCTATGTCTGTCTACTGTCCTCTTGCGTGAAACTCTTGCGAGTGGGGCAAAAAGAGGCTCAGAGGAGCACGGCCGCTCCGCTTCGCTACACGGCCGTGCACTCTTTCTAAGGAAAGAACTCCATTGCAACAAGAAGGAAAAATCACACTAAGAACGGCGCTATATCACAGAAGCAAACATTTCTCTCTGGACTGTCTTCTCTGTTACATGCTCGGGCCTAAGATTTGACCCAGTGTGAGGCTTCATCCACGGAGGACTCCCCTCCCTTAGAGGCAAGTCAGCCCATCCAGAAAGGGAGGAGCCAGAGGAGTGTGCTGCCTACATCATATAGACAATGAATACCACTACAACACGTAGAAAAACCCACAATACAAATGTGACAATGGGGAAACAGCGCAGGCCAGCATCAGACATAGAGAATGAAGATGACAATTCTGAGGACCAGATAATGACTGAACAACTAATCAACCTCTCAGATAAGGACTTTAGACTAGCAATATGGAAGGTGCTCAACAGACTCCAAGAAACCATGGATCGAGTTGAACAGAACACTAATAAGAACCAAGAAAATATGAAGGCAGAAATGACAAAACTCCAAACTGAAATAACATGTCAACTAACAGGCCTGAAAAACTCAGTAAACGAAGTGAATGACAAAATGGATAAGCTCTGGGACAGGGTATCAGAAGCTGAGAATAGACTTGGTGCTGTGGAAGATGAGATACATAACAATTCCATACAGCAGGAGAGATTGGACAAAAAACTTAAAGCAAATGAGCAGACAATGGAAAAATTAGTCAAAGAATGGGAACAGACGAAAATAGAAGTCTATGATAAGATCAACAGAAACAACTTAAGAATCATTGGAGTCCCAGAGACCCAGGAAGAAAATTTCCAGGAAGAATCAATGGTCAAGAACATCATTAAAGAGAAACTCCCAGAGCTAAAGAATATATGTGATCAAATCCTGCATGCCCGAAGAGTACCAACCAAAAGAGACCCCAGAAAAACCACCCCAAGACACATCCTAGTCACAATGACAAATCCCACAGATAGAGACAGAATTCTGAAAACAGCAAGATCAAAAGGGGAAATCATGTTCAAGCAAGCTTCCCTGAGATTTACAGCAGACCTGTCACCAGAAACGCTCAATGCCAGAAAGCAGTGGTGGGATATTGTGACAAGACTGAATGAAATGAATGCTTCACCCAGAATACTATACCCAGCAAAACTCACTTTCCGGTTTGATGGAAGAATACATGGTTTCACAGACAAAAAACAGCTCAGAAACTTCACAGACACAAAACCAGTCTTAAGAGAAAAACTGAAAGACCTAATCTAAGACAAGACTACCCAAAAGACACACCAAATTTTGAAATAAAGATGGCGTTAAATCCCAGGACAATTCTTTCTCTCAACGTCAATGGACTAAATGCACCAGTTAAGAGACACAGAGTGGCTAAATGGATCAAAAAACTCAATCCAACCTTCTGCTGCCTACAAGAAACGCACCTGAATAGTCAGAACAAACATAGACTCAAAATAAAAGGCTGGAGAAAAGTTATCCAAGCAAACAACACCCAGAAAAAAGCTGGAGTGGCCATACTAATATCAGATAATGCAAACTTTATACTCAGGAAGGTTGTAAGGGACAAAGACGGACATTTTATATTAATCAAGGGGTACGTAGAGCAGGAAGAATTCACTCTCCTAAACATATATGCACCGAATGAGGGGCCAGCAAAATATTTAATACAACTGCTGACAAATCTGAAAAATAATATCAACAACAACACAATAATTGTGGGGGACCTAAACACGGCTTTGTCAACACTGGACAGGTCAACCAGACTGAAACCCAACAAGAATATACTAGACCTGAGGAGAGAAATGGAAGAAAGAGGCCTAGTGGATATATATAGGACACTCCATCCCCAGAAACCTGGATACACATTCTTCTCCAATGTACATGGGACATTCTCCAGGATAGACTACATGCTGGCACATAAAACATACCTCCATAAGATCAAGAGGATAGAAATTTTGCAGACTACCTTCGCTGACCACAAGGCTCTGAAATTATTTGTGAACTCCAAAGGGACTCAGAAGAAACACTTTAACACCTGGAAGTTAAACAGCCTCATGCTCAATAACCAGTGGGTCCGAGATGAAATCAAGGAGGAAATAAAAAGGTTCCTGGAAACAAATGACAATAAAGACACAAACTCTCAGAACTTATGGGACACAGCAAAAGCAGTACTGAGAGGAAAATTTATAGCTTTGCAAGCACACATCAGGAAGGAAGAAGGAGCTTACCTGAGTAGCTTAATGACACAGCTAATAGAACTAGAAAATGCTCAACAAAAGGACCCAAGAACAGGAAGACAGAAGGAAATAACAAAGCTGAGAGCAGAAATCAACGAAGTGGAAACTCAAAAAACAATCCGAAAGATCAACGAAAGCAGAAGTTGGTTCTTTGAAAAAATAAACAAGATTGATAGACCACTGGCAAACCTAACAAAGAAAGAGAGAGAGAGAAACTTGATAACTCGTATCAGGAATGAAAAAGGAGAGATCACTACTGATATGACAGAGATTCAAAGGGTAATCAGAAACTACTTTGAAAAACTCTACGCCACTAAAAATGAGAACCTGGAAGAAATGGATAAATTCTTGGACTCTTATAATCTTCCACGGTTGAAGGAAGAGGATGTAGCATATCTAAACACCCCCATCACCATTGATGAAATTAAAACAGTAATCAAATGTCTGCCGAAAAACAAAAGCCCAGGTCCAGATGGATTCACTAATGAATTCTATCAAACTTTCCAAGAGGAACTACTGCCAATCTTGGCAAGACTCTTTCATGAAATTGAACAAACAGAAACACTTCCAAATAGCTTTTATGAAGCCAACATCACCTTGATACCTAAACCAGACAGAGACGCTACCAAAAAAGAAAATTACAGACCAATATCACTGATGAATGCAGATGCAAAGATCCTCAACAAAATCCTGGCAAATAGGATTCAATGCCTCATTAAGAAGATCATCCACTACGATCAAGTAGGTTTCATCCCAGGAATGCAAGGCTGGTTTAACATCCGTAAATCTATCAACATAATACACAACATCAATAACAAGAAAAATAAAAACCACATGATCATATCAATAGATGCAGAGAAAGCATTTGATAAGGTCCAACACCCATTCTTGATCAAAACTCTCAGCAAGATGGGAATGGAGGGAACCTTTCTCAATATAGTGAAGGCCATCTACCACAAGCCAGTGGCAAATATTATCCTCAATGGAGAAAAACTGAAAGCCTTCCCTCTAAATTCTGGCACAAGACAAGGCTGTCTTCTCTCACCACTCCTATTCAACATAGCACTGGAAGTACTTGCTATAGCGATTAGGCAAGAAAAGGATATCAAGGGAATCCAGATAGGAAAGGAAGAAGTCAAGCTCTCACTGTTTGCAGATGACATGATACTCTACTTAGAAAACCCTAAAGACTCTATCAAAAAGCTTCTAGAAACAATAGACTCATATAGCAAGGTGGCAGGCTACAAAATTAACACACAAAAATCAATGGCCTTTCTATACACCAACAGTAATAAAGAAGAAATGGACATTAAGAAAACAACCCCATTCACAATAGTACCACACAAACTCAAATATCTTGGAATCAACTTGACTAAATATGTGAAGGACCTATACAAAGAAAACTATAAAACTCTGCTCCAAGAAATAAGAGAGGACACACGGAAATGGAAACACATACCCTGCTCATGGATTGGCAGGATTAACATCATTAAAATGTCAATACTCCCCAAGGCATTATACAGATTTAATGCCATCCCTCTAAAGATACCCATGACATTCTTCAAAGAAGTGGATCAGACACTTTTGAAATTCATTTGGAACAATAAACACCCTCGAATAGCTAAAGCAATCATTGGGAAAAAGAATATGGGAGGAATTACTTTTCCCAACTTTAAACTGTACTACAAAGCAACAGTTATCAAAACAGCATGGTATTGGAATAAGGATAGGTCCTCAGATCAGTGGAATAGGCTTGAATACTCAGAAAATGTTCCCCAGAGATACAACCATCTAATTTTTGATAAAGGAGCAGGAAATCCTAAATGGAGCAGGGAAAGCCTCTTCAACAAGTGGTGTTGGCACAATTGGATAGCCACTTGCAAAAAATTAAACTTAGACCCCCAGCTAACATCATGTACAAAGGTAAAATCCAAATGGATTAAAGACCTCGATATCAGCCCCAAAACCATAAGATATATAGAACAGCACATAGGCAAAACACTACAGGACATTACAGGCATCTTCAAGGAGGAAACTGCACTCTCCAAGCAAGTGAAAGCAGAGATTAACAGATGGGAATATATTAAGCTGAGAAGCTTCTGCACCTCAAAGGAAATAGTGCCCAGGATACAAGAGCCACCCACTGAGTGGGAGAAACTATTCACCCAATACCCATCAGATAAGGGGCTAATCTCCAAAATATACAAGGCACTGACAGAACTTTACAAGAAAAAAACATCTAACCCCATCAAAAAATGGGGAGAAGAAATGAACAGACACTTTGACAAAGAAGAAATACGCATGGCCAAAAGACACATGAAAAAATGTTCCACATCACTAATCATCAGGGAGATGCAAATCAAAACAACGATGAGATACCACCTCACACCCCAGAGAATGGCACACATCACAAAGAATGAGAATAAACAGTGTTGGCGGGGATGTGGAGAGAAAGGAACTCTTATCCACTGCTGGTGGGAATGCTGTCTAGTTCAACCTTTATGGAAAGCGATATGGAGATTCCTCCAAAAACTGGAAATCGAGCTCCCATACGATCCAGCTATACCACTCCTAGGAATATACCCTAGGAACACAAAAATACAATACAAAAACCCCTTCCTTACACCTATATTCATTGCAGCTCTATTTACCATAGCAAGACTCTGGAAACAACCAAGATGCCCTTCAACAGATGAATGGCTAAAGAAACTGTGGTACATATACACAATGGAATATTATGCAGCTGTCAGGAGAGATGAAGTCATGAAATTTTCCTATACATGGATGTACATGGAATCTATTATGCTGAGTGAAATAAGTCAGAGAGAGAGAGAAAAACGCAGAATGGTCTCACTCATCTATGGGTTTTAAGAAAAATGAAAGACACCATTGTAATAATAATTTTCAGACACAAAAGAGAAAAGAGCTGGAAGTTCCAGCTCACCTCAGGAAGCTCACCACAAAGAGTGATGAGTTTAGTTAGAGAAATAACTACATTTTGAACTGTCCTAATATTGAGAATGTATGAGGGAAATGTAGAGCCTGTTTAGGGTACAGGCGGGGGTTGGGTGGGGAGGAGGGTGATTTGGGACTTGGGTGATGGGAATGTTGCACTGGTGATGGGTGGTGTTCCTTTTATGACTGAAACCCAAACACAATCATGTATGTAATCAAGGTGTTTAAATAAAAAAAAAATTAAAAAAAAAAAAAAAAAGAAAGTAATGTTCACATAGACACTGATTTTAGAGATTTATTTGGGTGCTATCCTCCATATATAGGGTATTCCATTTCCTTTCCTATAAATAGTCAAGGATTAGAATGTTTTTGGACGATGTTAAAAAGGGTATTTGTTGCGCCCACGCACTTTTGAAAATGGTTATCAGTAAGAAAAGACTCCTGCAGGAGGTCTGCTATGGATGAGAGAATTTTCCTTTGGCTAGCTGTCCTGGCCTGTGGGATCTCTGAACCCAACTCTCGCCTCTGCAGTTTGTGAATGAATGCATAGAAGAGGTGTTTTCTTCCAACCCTTCCCTTCCCCCCGAGCCCAGGTTACCAGATCTGGCCATGAAGACCATTCTGGCGTGGGGGAATCTGCCCCCCCCCAGACTACTTGGCAGTCCAGGGGTCTTTGGCTAGCTATCCAGCCCAGTGCTCACCACATGCCAGTGCAAGAGGGACAGAATGCCTGGCCTGTGGGGACTCTGAGCCCAGCTCTCGCCTCTGCAGTTTGTGAATGAATGCATGGGGGGGGCTTCCTCCACCCCACCCCATCCCCGGGCCCAGGTTACCAGATCTGGCTGTGAAGACCCTTCTGGAATGGGGGAATGTGGCTTCTCTGACTTATTTCACTCAGCATAATGGATTCAATGTACATCAATGTATAGGATTCCATGTATATCAATGAATAGGAAAATTGAATGACTTATTTAACTCAGCATAATGGACTCAATGTATCACAATGTATAGGATTTCATGTACATCAATGAATAGGATAATTGCATGACTTCATCTCTCCTGACAGCTGTATAATATTCCATTTTGTATATTACCACAGTTTCTTTACCCATTCATCTGTTGAAGGACATCTTGGTTGTTTCCAGAGTTTGGCTATTTTAAATAGCGCAGCAAAGAATATAGGTGTGAGGAAGGAATTTTTGTATTGTATTTTTGTGTCCCTATGGTGTATCCCTGGAAGTGGTATAGCTGGATTGTATTGGAGATCAATTTCCAGGTTTTGGAGGATTCTCCATATCTCTTTCCATAAAGGTTGGACTAGAAGATATTCCCACCAGCAATGAATAAGAGTTCCTTTCTCTCCACATCCCTGCCAGCACTGCTTGTTCTCCTTCTTTGTGATGTATGCCAATCTCTGTGGTGTGAGGTGGTACCTCATAGTTGTTTTTATTTGCATCTCTGTGATGATCAGTGATGTGGAGCATTTTTTCATGTGCCTTTTGGCTATTTGTATTTCTTCTTTATCAAAGTGTCTGTCCATTTTTCTCCACAGTTTTTGATGGGACTAGATGTTGTTTTTTCTTGTAAAGTTCTGTCAGTGCCTTGTACATTTTGGATATTAGCCCCTTACCTTATGGATATTGGGTGAATAGTTTCACCCACTCAGTTGGTGGCTCTTGTTTCCTGGGCATTATTTCCTTTGAGGTGCAGAAGCTTCTTAGCTTAAATGGAAACACATACTCTGCTCATGGATTGGCAGGATTAACATAATTAAAATGGCAATACTTCCCAAAGAATTGTACAGATTTACTTCAATTCCTCTAATGATACCCAGGACATTCTTCAAAGAAGTAGATCAAACACTTCTGAAATTCATTTGGAACTATTGTTTATTAACACCATCGAATAACTAAAGCACTCCTTGGGAAAAAGAAACATGGGAGGCATTACTCTCCCCAATTTTAAACTGTATTACAAAGCAATAGTTATCAAAACATCATGGTATTGGAATAAAGACAGACCCTCAGATCAGTGGAATAGGCTTGAGTATCAGAGAATGTTCTCCAGACATACAATCACCTAATTTTTGATAAAAGAGCAAGAAATCCTAAATGGAGCAGGGAAAGCCTCTTCAACAAGTGGTGTTGACACAACTTGTTAGACACTTGCAAAAAAGCGAACTCAGACACCCAACTAACACCATGTATGAAGGTAAAATCCAAATGGATTAAAAACCTTGATATCAGACCTGAAACCATAAGGAATATATAGTACAACATGTAGATAAAACACTCCTAACATTGAGATTAAAGGCATCTTTAAGGAGGAAACAGCACTACCCAAACAAGTGAAAGCAGGGATAAACAGATGGGAATATATTAAGGTGTTGGTTTTTAAGGCCTATTTTGTTTGGTACTCTTTCACCTCTTGGGTTTTTCTCCATATCTCCAGCTTCTGATATCTTCCTTAGTTTCCCCATTGTTCTTTGCATTTAGTGATTTGGAGTGCTGGAGTGTTCTGCGTGTTTAATGTATAAGAGATGGTTAGAGGTATATCTGTTTTAGGGTTTATTTATTATAGGTAACAAGGTTATTCAAGTATGGTAGAAATATTGCAAACTCTTTGTTGGGTTGTTCTTCTGGTTTCTCAACTATATATTTTCTAAGGGAAAGAAATGTTTGGACCAATTTACCTAAAACCATTTGGTATAAATTCAATTGTTCACAAGGTTTGGAGAGAGAGAGGGTTTATGGGGAGTTCCCGTAAACCTCTTCTGAACCAGAGTAGTCAGGTTGTTAGGACTGGCTGCTGGAGATGCTGGTGCAGGGTTTTGATCTTGTTGAGCCCAATACAATGGGTAGCCTTCTTTATATGGTACCCAAGAATAGATCAAACCATTCCAATTGTAGTCTTGTATATGCACACATAGCTTCACAGTCTGAGCAGACATTGTCATTCATCCACTGGACCAGTTTGTTCCAATATCCTGATTACAGAGTTTTTTCTAACAACATTAGGTTAACACTTTAACTCAATTAATTAAATAGTCTCAGAAATTATTAATACCAACAAATGGTGTGAGCACTATGGCCCAGACTAAAATATATTCTGAGTTGAGCCCTGCTCAAATACTTTGCAGCTTCCATTCTTCTCTACCAGGATCAGTCTTGGCCCCACATAATAAGCTCTCATCCTCATGGTTGGAGGAGAGAATAATAGGTTACTAGCACAGTAAACTAAAAACTAATGTAAATTTATTCGATGTGAATATCAGAACTACTCTCTTACCTAAGATAGAGTAAAGGAAGTGCAAATGTCCCATAAAGTTTCAGCTTTGTGTTTTCAGTAGACTTGTAGGAAATACATGAGAAACTGGCAATATTCAAGGTAGATAGTATGTGATTATCTCAAAGATGCAATTGGATAAGACCATTCTTAAGGTGCAATTGGTTACTGACACTACAGATGCCACAGAAAAGAGCATATATTCACATATGAGTTCTATAGTTCAGATAAGCCATCCGTAAACAGCTAGTGATGTAGCAGTATGCAAAAACATTAAAATATATGATGTATGAATCTCTTAATAATTATAAAGTTCAGTTTACTGTACAGCTGTTACTATACAAGGTCGTCTCTGTTTAAGTTGATTGAACTGTGTCACCATATCAAATATCAATAACTGTGATTCCTGCACAAGAACCAGCCAGGTTCACCTTGTTGCTATGGCAGCCACAAGTCACTGGTCATTACAAATGCATATTGCCATCCAGAACATACAAGTCACATCCAAAGACAGTGAAAAGTTAAAAAAAGTCTCTTTCAATCCATGTGTAGCTGCCAGAAATCAGTAGTCACAGGCATTAGCTCATAATATGACTCGTAGGACTGTTGCACTTCTTATACCAATAAGAATCAAAATTTCAAATGTACTTCCCATAGATCACCAGGAATAATGAAAGAACAACAAAATCTGTCTGAAAGGAGTTCAGATAAATCTTAGAGAAAATTAGAATTTTCTAAAATCTGATAAATATATCAGAACAATTCTTTTATTTATACTAGAAACTGAGTCTATCCTTGATTAAGATAATCAGTAAAATTAAACAGTTTTTTCTAGAAAAATGAAAGAACTCATTGAAAAGTTCATTGAGGAGGTAGAGTACAGTTACAGGATTCCACAGCAGAATGAAAGAAATCAAAAATGAAATAAATGATTCCAAAAACAAGTACACAGTAACAATAAAGAAGATATAATAAAAATAGATCTACAAAATTAAGATAATTTTAGATACATATGACAGTGTCAAAAAGAACAACCTCCACAACATAGTAATTCCAGAAGGAAAGTTGAATGGCTAGTGAAAGAATAATAAGAATAATAAATGCAAACTTTCCCAATCCAAATACAGATAGTGTACACTGAACCAGATGTCCCAAAGAATACTAAACAAATAACAACAACACACAAAAAACAGAAAACATCAAGAAACATTGTAATTAAAATGACAACATAAGAGGGATAGGCTCCAAAAAGCACAGAGAGAAACTAATCCTCATTGTCAAAGGGAAAAACATAGAATTCAGATTTTATATATCAAATTAAATAATACTATTCAAAATAAAAATAAATGATTGTTATAAAGTATTGAATGAGAAAAAACTTTATGGTAAGTACCCTCTATAAAGTTATCACTTAGATTAAAGGAGTTATAAAGGCATTATCAGACTACTAATAATTAATAATATAGACTTCATTTAAGGAAACTCTGCAAGGGATAATGAAGGGCCTCCTATATAAAGCAAATGACAAGTGGGGAAATATCTAACCTTTAATCTTCATAGCAAAATGGCAATACACTCCTGAATATCAGTTATTTCTATAAATGTTAATGGACTACACTTTTCTATAAAATTGAACAGTGTAGCTGAGTAAATTAGGAAACAAATTACAACCTACTGCTTAAAATATACACAATTCTCAGAATATACACAGCTTCAGATTGAAAGGTGGAAAACACCCATATAGTCTAATGGTGCTATAAAAAAAACAGGGCTAGCTATACAGTAACTGGATACATAACAGTTAAGCTAAAGAAAGTAATAAGACTTAGGTGCAGAGCAGAGAAATGCTAGAAGAGGTAAGATTCTTCTCTTGCAAGCATCTGCATTTGCCACAAACCCTGCTATGACCCTTGAGTCTATAAATATTAATTTCTAAGCACAGAGCCAGTATAAACTATCTTAATTTAAATTTTGTACCAGAGAGAGTATAGCAGAAAATGCACTTGCCTTCCATGTGGCCAACTTAAGTTTGATCTCTTGCACACTATAATTCTCAAGGCCCATGATCCCTGAGCACAAGACCAGGAGTAATACCAGAGTACTAATGAATATGGTGTTCAAAGTATGAAAAGCTAAAAAAAAATAAGATAAGAGCCATCATAAATATTGGATAAAAGATCAAAAGATCATAATAAATAGACTATATGCACCACAATGTCAGGAAGGCTTATAAAACAAATTCTAATTGAACTGAGGAAACCAACACAGACAGTGAATCAACAGAAGTGACTTGCTTCATTGGCATCCAATTGGACAAATATTAATAAGAAAATAAATAATAAAATAAAAGTCATAGTTGAGGACAAGGGTCATCTGGAATTAATATATATATATATATATGTATATATATATATGACTCTCACCCCCCAAATAAATTTGGGAAAATTATTCTCTTCTGTAAATTAATTACTCTTCAAGGCAGATCTCATGAGCCTAAAATGAAAAAGGGGGAAAAAGATAGAAATAAAAAGTGACTTCTGGAGGTAGGGGTGAGTGATGAGAAGGAAATTGGGAAAATTAGTGTAAAACACTAGTGAAGATATGGGTGCTGGAAACATTGAATGAATTAAACTTAACTGTCAGCATTTTTTAACTGTATTTCACAGAAATTCAACAAAATATTTCTAAATAATGTTAAAAATATGGAACACATGCTAGACCACAGTAAAAGTGTTGTTAAAGCTATTGAAATAGAACTCATTAACTAGCTTCTTAGACCAAAATGCTATTGAATTAAAAGTTAAATATATAAGGAAAGTCAAAGAAATTCTAATATTTTAAAATAAAATAAAAAACTTGGACAAACACTGGGGCAATTATAAATTAAATAATAAATAAAAACATCACTTAAAATAAATAAGATTGAAGAACCAAACTATGAGACCCTATGAAAAACACAAGCAATACCAAAGAGAAAGTTTATAGCAATTTAGGCTTAGATCAGAAAAGAGTAAAATATGCAAATAAATAACTAACATAACAATTTGAAAAACTGAAGAATAACAATAAATGCAAAAAAAAAAAAACAGGGGCCAATGAGGTGGTGCTAGAGGTAAGGTGTCTGTCTTGCAAGCACTAGCCAAGGAAGGACAGCGGTTCAATCCCTGGCATCCCATAAGGTCCCCTAAGCCAGGGGCAATTTCTGAGCGCTTAGCCAGGAGTAACCCCTGAGCATTAAATGGGTGTGGCAGAAAACAAACAAACAAACAAAAACAAAACAAAAAGAATAACAATAAATGAACCTTAAAGTAATTAGAAGGAAGGAAATAATGAAAAATTCAGCAGAAATTAATAATATATAAATGGGTATAATAATAGGCAGGAATGCAGAACAGCTTTATACCACTAAGCTGGAAATTATAAAGAAATCCATGCAATTTTGTAATCATGATATATCGTAAGATTGAATCCAGAAGAAGTAGAAACCTGAACAGCCCAGTCATTAGTAAGGAACTTGAAACAGTAAGTATAAAATATCTGCATAAGAACAAAAGCCTGTGAAGATACACCTGCTGCATCCATCACCCAGAATCACCATTTTTGCCTTTTACCCTGCCTAACCACTCCACTACAATTCTCTTCAGGAAAACCAATCGTGCTATCTCTTCAGCCCTCTTACTTTCTTTTTTTATAATTTTCTTTCTTCTCTTATTTTTTCCATTTTCTTCTTATTCTTTTTAAAATAATTTTGCTCTCACTTACTTGCAAAAAAATAGTTAACTATGTCAACTATGTGATGCATTTCTTTAAATAAAAGAAGAAAAAGATGAAAAGCTCAAATATAAATGGAATTCTGTTAATTCCATAAATTCTACCTGTCAAATTCACTAGTGTTTTGAGGAAAGTTTATTAAATATAACCAGTTTTAATTTGGAGGGTTAGCATATTGAAAATTTGGCATATTCCTTATACCGAATATTTATTACATATACTTATTTCCTCATG
Organism: Suncus etruscus; assembly: GCF_024139225.1. Lineage (NCBI taxonomy): Eukaryota > Metazoa > Chordata > Mammalia > Eulipotyphla > Soricidae > Suncus > Suncus etruscus. The sequence continues at coordinate 108,780,533 of NC_064868.1, forward strand.
CTCTTCTAAAATATTTTAAAAAAGAAGAACTTCCTAATAGTTAGCTTATATAAAATATATTACTAATATAAAAACAGATCAATTATTAAAAAAGAAAATTGCATCCATGATGAATGCTGATGCTAATACTAAAACCCTTAACAAAAGAATCTAACATTATATACAAAGGATCACAGAACATGATAAATTGTTATTCATTCTAGGAACACAATAATGGTAAAAATATTCTCAAATAAATGTACAACACATTAATACACTAGTGCAAAAAATGGAAAGTTACAAATCATATAAGAGGTGCAGAGAATCCTTTTAAAATATTCATTATCCATTCATGATGTTAAAAAACTAAATAAAATAAGGGTGGAAAAATATACTTGAAGATAGTAGAGACTACATATAATAAACCCATAGTCAACTTCATACTAAATGGTGCACTAAAATTAGGAACAGAATAAGAATGTCCAGTTTCTCTATTAATAATCCATATAGTTTGGGATAGCTTCACCACAGCTATTAGGCAAATAAAGGGGGAAAATAGAAAAGGATTCCAGAGACAAACCAATTGGACTAGAATTTCTACTTGACTTTAATATAACATGGTAAAATGCATAGAAAAATCTAAATAATTACACTAAATATCTCTTAGTCACCAAAAACAACTGCAGCAATACACCAGATTACAACATCAACATAAACTAATTTTCCTTTCAAAGTAATATTATAGCATGTAGAGCACTTGGTTTGCATACAGTCTACCAGGGTTCCATCCCATAGCCACATATACTTGTAAGAAACTCACCAGGAGTGATCCATGATTTCAAAGTTAGGAGAAAGCTCTGAGAATTGCCGTGTGACCCCAAGTACAAAATATAATAATAATGTTTTTATTTATATATGCAAATGGTAACAAGAAGAGAATGAAAAATTAACTCTCTTTAAAATAATATTCAGGCTTGCTCTTCAGGCCCATATTCTCCCTTGAACATAGAACACTACTTGTCTCTATTATCTTTGCTTTTTGCAATCTGTAAAAGCCTATGTTCTATCATGAACATGTACTTGTACTTCTCATTCTCTGCCTTCAAATTTAAATTAGTTAAACAGATTTAAGTTTACTTAAATCAACAAAACTGTCTTGCTTCACTAAGCATAAATAAAACTAAGTTCAAAAACATCGTGTATAGTTTCTTTATGAACTGAAGAAATTAACAATGGATATGACATATGTTGTCTATGATAAGTTGCTACTGAAAGAAACAGAAAATTATACAGGAAATGGAAGGATTCTATCTTCAGGAATTGAAGAAATTAATAATGCCTAAAGATCACTCTGCCCAAAGCATTGTATTGCTTCAACAAATTTCTCATCAAAATACTGATGACATTATTCAAGGGCTTATAACAAATTCTACTAAAATTTGTATGAAAATATTAATCTCTCTGAATATCCAAAGCAATTCTTAGAATATAAAGTCTGGTATTAAATTCCCTGACTCTTTTTATATGAGACTTACTGATGTCCAGGGCTTAGCCCTAGCTCTGTGCCTAAAGAGCACTCAAGAGACCATTAGGGTTCTAGAGATCAAACCCAGGTCATCTGTGTGTAAGTGCCTTACCTGTTCTACTATCATTCTTAATCTTCCCAATTTTTAATTATACTATAAATCTTTAGTAATAAAATTTCGTGGTACTGTAGGAACAGGTAGTCTATGAAACCAATGGCCTAGATTTGAAGGTCCAGATATCACACCTCATAGTCACGGACAACTATGGCAATGTAACTGGGTACATGAAATAAAATATGCAAAACTTCAACCAATACAATCTTGTGAAAACTTGAAAACATATTCAAAAAAGAACCTGAGTCTGTATTTCACATCCTACGTAAAAGTTATTTCAAAGTGGATTAAAATCTTCAAGATTTCATAACATACATAAAATGCATTGAGAAAAACCAAGGAAGAGCTCTTGAGAATATAGACTTTGGAGGTCTGTTCAGTGATAGACTCTATTGGGAATAAAACAAAAGCAAAACAATGGGACTAGATGAAAAGAAAATGCTTTTGCATAGGAAATTAAATTTATGTAAAATAAAATACATCCTCATATGTGAGAATATATTTCTACATCGTACACCAGTTAAAGGGCTAATATTCAAGATATCTAAAGCACTCACAAAACTAATCAAACAGAACATCAATAACCCTATAAAAATGTGAGAGGTGATGCATAAACATTTTTTCAAAAAAGTGGGCCAGCAGAAATATGAAAATATGATTTATTAATACTTATTATCAGAAATACACAAATCAAAATGACAATGAGATATAATCTCATACTGGTGAAAATGGAATATATAAAAATACTGGAAATGAACAGTGTTGGACATGGTGAAAAAATAACCCTCAATCACTATTGATGGCAATATTATCTGATTCAGCTTCTATTAAAATTATGAATATTTCTCAAAAAAGTAATAATAGAGGTCCCAGTAAAACACCAATTACATATAGGTTCCACATATGGTTAAACTCATTGGGTTTGTGTCTCATTTGCTGCCTCTTAATCGCATGAACTTGCACTTTACTGAACCCTTTTGTGTTGTTATTGTCTTTTTTTGTTGTATGAGTATAATAACAGCCCTTTACTCCTACAATGTTGAGTATATAATTGAATTTATCATAGGGCTTGTTTCATAATACATATTCAATAACTGAATTAATATTTCTTCCATGTTCATACAACTGAAAATATAGTTGTAAACTATTTTGAAGATTCTAACCTACATTCATCTGCATTCACCTAACTTCAGACTGTCTTCACCATTTATTAGTTATTTAACTTTGGGATATCAGTTGCATAGTTTCCAATACATAATATATTTCCTCAAGTAGTATGAACATTATTTAGTAGATTTTGTTCTCTGTAGCAAAAATCTGACAAACTACCTGAGACAAAGAGAGCAGAAGACTACTTTCTGTCCTCAAGGACTTTGCAGTATCCTTGAACAAAGAAGATACTGGAGTTATAAATAATAAGTAAAGCTTAATAAGTGAAGTTTAAATGATCTGTGAAGGCTGTGCATATGAATCAAAGGAAGCAAGGAAGGCCAGCTGGAAAGGCTACCTCTGTTCATAGCGACAGGAAATACTTTCTTGCATTCTTTAATAAATTCTGTGGAAATTTTTACACAATTTTTGAAAATCCACAGTGTTTGATTTTTATTGTTACTCTCATGTGTTTATATGATTTGATTTTATGTATCTTTAAGGCAGTTAGGTAGGCTTAATGCTGAGTAAACTGCAAGTTCAAACAGTCATCACAAAATACCACAATACATGAATAAATAGAATGTCAAGCATCAAACGCATCATTTCTGATTTAAAATATGTTTTTTATTTTTTATTAAAGCAACTCCAAATTAAAGTAACTTCAAATGTATTCATAGTTGAGGTCCAGGCATACAATATTTTAACACCAAAGTTCTGACTTACAAGATGAGGTCTGGTTTTTATATTGTTGTTATCATTTTTTTGGGTTTTATTTCTTTGTTTTCTTTTGGTTTGGTTTTGGTTTTTGGGTCACATTTGATGGCACTCAGGGCTTACTCCTGGCTCTGTGCTCAAAAATCAACCCTGGCAGGCTCAGGGGACCATATGGGATGACGGCATTTGAACCACTGTTCGTCTTGGATCGGCTGCATGCAAGACAAACACCCTACCTCTATGCTATCTCTTCGGCTCCCGAGGTCTAGTTTTGTTTATGATGATTTATAAATAGGTCTGGAATGAAGAGTACAGGTTTTTCTAGAATAAAGTGTAAGAGTTCACCCATTTCAAAGAACCTATTTCTTTGAAATTCTCCTTTTATTAGAAGGGTTGAAAATTCTCCATTTACCTGTCAATAGACAAAGTCAATGCCTGGTGAATGGATGAATTCTGAGTAGGACAGATAAAACCTGATTTGCCAATTCCAGTTATTCAATTCTGATAAAATAAGATAAATTATTTAACTTATTATTCAAAAGCCTCAAGTTTCAGGAGAGCTGTTTGTTACGGTAAATGTAAACCCCCAAATATTAGAAACATGTACAGAAAATCTCAGAACCAGTAGAGTCAGTAGAGCATTTGTCTGCACATGGCTGACAGGGTTTGATCTCCAGTAACCTCTAAGATACACTTTGCACCACCCAAAGTAATACTGATGGCAGAACCAGGAGTAACCCTCGAGTATCACTGGGTGTGGCCCAAAATTGAAAAAAAAAAAAGAAAATCTTCTCATATTTTCTCAATATGTTATTTTTCTTATTGAATTTGCTCACATTGGTTTCTGATGGGGAATTTTTTCATTTCAGAATAATGTTATATGTCTAGTCTGTAAAAGGATTCTCCTCTTTTTTTCTTTTTGGGCCACACCTGGTGATGCTCAGGGGTTACTCCTGGCTATACTCTCAGAAATCGCTCCTGGCTTGGGGGACAATAGGGGACCCCAGGGGATCAAACCGCAGTCTGTCTTAGTTCAGCTGCATTCAAGGCAAAAGCCTCACAAATGCACTACCTCTCTGGCCCCAATTCTCCTATTTTTTTTATCATACGTATTTACCCTCCTGCGTGGAATGTCTATTCTAATGTGCTGCTTCTATAACTTCTCATCCTCAACTTGTGATTCAAAAAATAAATCCTTAGGAGTCCTAAGTTAGGACTAACTTTCTACCCTGAGACGACTATGACTGTGTCAAACGCAGTTATTATAAACTCAAATGACACATACAGTTTACCTGTAATTTTGTTTGTGAAATTATTTTAATGTTCATACTCTAAGTTCCTAGGGGCATGTGTTTGAGCACATGGCATAGTTCTTACAAATAATTCTTGCTCAGTAATCTCATGGTGAATAAATGAGTGAACTTCTATTTTCACCAGTTAGTCTGCGTTAATAATATGCTGAGTTTCCTAGAAAATTTTACTTAAGGACAAATTAAGTATGGAGGCTTGTTTATTTATTGATATTATTTGCAAAAATATGTATATTTTCCTTTTTAATTTATGCCCTAAGGAAAATTAATTTTGTATGATTTTCTATTTATGGACTTATAGTATGAGGAATCTCAAAGTGATACTGTATTTTCCGTCGTATAAGACGACTTTTGAGACAAAAAATGTCAACGGAAAATCGGGGGTCGTCTTATACGCCGAGTATATCCCGAAAAATGTTTCAATGTGCTGCTAAAGGAAACAAAAAAATCAGGCCAGAGAGTTTCCAAATCTCTTTCTTGGGGGCTCCCAAACAGTACTCAGGAGATCTGGGGGCCACTTCTGACAAAACCCAGCTAACCGTGTTGGTGGTTCAGTGCTAGGGTCTGAGTGTGGGGTGTTGTTTGATTCATGTAGTGGAGGAGATTAACTGACCCACCAGGGAATTGCCAGAAAAGGTGCCTATGATAAGGGACCAATCACTGCAAGGCTGCTCGGACTGCCTCTCTAACTCAGCCAATCCAAGCAGGCTTTTGATGCATGCAAATTAGACAATGTTCTGGACCCGAATCTACACTGTCAAAAGCCTGCTCAGATTGGCCAGAGTCAGAGAGGAAGTCTATTACAGTATAACCTTTGAACCTATGCTTGTTGTGATTGGCTCACTGTGGTACATACAGTTGTGGCACAGGAACGTTCTGTCTGATACAGCGAATATAGGCCTAAACCTATGTTTTAACTGCAAAATTAGGGGGTTATCTTATACGCCCAATCGTTTTATACCCCGGAAAATACAGTATTATAAACTTAAGACATTTTTAACTCATAAGCATATCATCATGAGTAAAAGTTAGAAGGAAAGGGACATATATCATTATATATTAATATATTATTATAAATAATGCATTTTAGTTATATATTAATTATGATATATATCATTATACACATATTATGATCTCTCTCTCATATGTGCAATTTAAAGCTAGCAGGGTAGCAATGAAAGACCCATAGCAACAAACTGAGTTAACTGATTCAGGCAGTTGAGTTGGTTCAGAGCGTGGGTGTGGATGAAAGCACATAGGAGACCCTGAAGGAGAGAGATGGGTACACTTGTGAGGGGTATGGTGTTGATATTAAGTACATGGAAAACCCATAATTAATAGTATTGTAAATGACTGTATCTCAATTATTGTAACTCCAGAAATATAACTTTAATTTTAAGTAACTTTATGTATGTGGAATATTAACTAAAATACTACCATCAGAGTGAGATAATGAAACATTTTCAGTAGTTCTATAAATAAGGTGGCATCTCAGTAAATATGAAGGCCTTAAATCAAATCAGAAAAATTTTTCACAGTACTAGTCTAAATAGAGAATGATATTTAAATTACTAATATTTTCTCCATCTGCCTTGAGAGAAGAAACTGATTTATTAATGCAGGTAATTGCACCACCTGTGCACAATTATAGGCAAGTAGTAAGGGTAAGTACCCCAATCTCTCTCTAGCTCTTCTTTTAAGATTTGTTATTATCATGAAAGGAACACAATTATCATAGTTCTGTGTTTGTTTGTTAAGCATACAATGTACCACTGTGCCATACATCCAGCCAAGGTTCAAAACTCCCCTACTGTATTTATGTCCCTTATCATCCACTTTCTCCCATCCCACTCAAAATTTTGAAACCTGAGCTCTATTGCCAGAGTACAAAGGGCTGTTTCCATGTTTTTTCATATGCCACATATGATGCTTATAGAAGCCCTGAAAACCTAACATATGTGATTAATCATAGCATATCCCTAATCATAACCAATGCTACTACCAATCACCCCATATTTGAAAATACCAGCTATGTTTTACTTTGAGAAATATTGGATTATTAGTATTACACTTTTATATATAACACTATTTATTCATATAACATATGAATAAATATATATGTTTTTACATTAAATAGTGCATAGAATGGAACATCAAGAAAGTTGGATTAGGGGCCGGGCGGTGGCGCTAAAGGTAAGGTGCCTGCCTTGCCTGCGCTATCCTTGGACGGACTGCGGTTCGATCCCCCGGTGTCCCATATGGTCCCCCAAGCCAGGAGCAACTTCTGAGCGCATAGCCAGGAGTAACCCCTGAGCGTTACTGGGTGTGGCCCAAAAACCAAAAAAAAAAAAAAAAAAAAAAAAAAAAAGAAAGTTGGATTATAGCCCTCTAGTCTCAATTCTGCCAATAGTGTTTTGTTTCAGTAAGTCAATTAAGCTCCCTCTTTTTATTTTCTTTCTTTATTAAATTGTGCCAATAGTATTTGATTAAAAGTATTTTATAGTTGTATTAAAATATAAAATGTAGAAATATTTTGAAAAATAAATATAAATGTGTTGTAGAACTGAGCTATGAGTAGCAGAATATATGATTAGGCTACAAAGAGTGTTCATCACATAGAAAATAAAAAGATTGAGATTACTTCTTGGGAACTTTTCCCACCTCACGTAGTTTACAGAATCATCCTCTTATTCATCAGCAGGGCTCCATCTAACATTGAAAAACCCCTATAAATCTATCATTTTTTTCTCTTGCTCCATTTGCTGAATCAGTCCTTGTGAAAATATCCCTTCTTGTATGTAGTATTTTGAGTAAATGTTGGAGAAACTACTCAAAGATTGCTTATTCAGCATATAAAATGAGATGATAAGAGAGGCTTTTTGGAAACAATTTATAGGAAAACTCTGGCCTGCCTAAGCCTATATGAATGGAAGGTACCTGTTTGCTCAAAGGAAACACCTTGCTTACAAATCACTGTATATGTCTCTGAACTTGGAAGCACAGGGAAAGTGCAGTAAAAAAGATGTCACTGTATTTTAAAGGCACCATGTTATCTATTCAAATAGCGCATATTTAATTTATGTTCACAGCAATTCCTTTTAAGTTCACAGTAATTCCTCTCCCATCTTATTCTTTCATACATACTACAAGGACTTCTAGAAAGTGCTCCTTACTGTGCTATATGTCACCATGCCACTATGTCAAGCCATGAACTTTGAAAGCATCTATTTTTTTCTGTGATGCAGAAAAGTAAATTAAATCAGTCATAAGAAAAAAAATGAAGCCATGTAATTTTTTCTTGCTTAAACTAATGTTATACTGAACTACTTTCCTCACATATGAAGGGTTTTGACTACAGGCTCTTATATTTTGGTGATTTTAATCTTTAGTAATAGTGCTAACCTGACTCATTCCCATGTATTGTCTGATGCATAAGGGATTTTCAAATATACTTTTTAAATATATCACAATAATAGTAATTTACTTGCAGTAGGGATAGATGGTAGGTTGTCTATGTGTGGGGTTAAGATGGAATATTAATAAGCCTTCTTCAAACAATCTTGCAAAACAAAGTCATCAAACTAATTAGACACTATATGCAGATTACTTTAAATCTTTCCAAAGCCCACTTATATTTAAGTTTTTTTTAAAAAAAGTTGAATAAAATTCAGTGTAGCTAATAATTAAAATGAAACAACCTACATGTTATTCATTAATGTCAACACTAAACTTTCCTATTGGGAGCTGGTTAAACAAAAAAAAAGATCTTTTCTATTACTATAAAACAGTATTTCAATGTGTTTCCCATTCAAATTTTTTATGGCACAAAGAGACTTACCGTAAGTACTGGAAGAAAAGAATTGAAGAGAATATAAGTAAATACATTTCTAAACAAACTTTAACATTCGTTGCACATAGTGATTTTTATCAGTTTGATTTCTAGAAAGCCCTAAATGTCAGCCAATATTTGTGTCCATCATTCTGTCAGTTTTGCCATCTGTCTGAGTAGTCTAATGATTGCAATGAAAGAGATCACAGCTGTTTTTAGATTCATTCTCAAGCATACATTTTCATTCAAACTCACTATTATGTATTTTCATTTCCTGATGTTACAAAAGCAACTGAAAAGACATAATTTTCTCTTGTAAAGGCTATTATTCTTCCTTATAAGACACAGTCACAGTTGGATGCTGTGATCCTTATTCCCAAGGATAGAGTTTGACAACTGGCATATAGATGAGCAGTTTCTGAAAGTTCTAACTTATATTGCTGTATCCATCCTAACACCCCTCCCAACACTTCATTATTGCCTTTCAAGACTTCTAAGCTTCACCTGCTATAATCCTATAAACTTGTATATATACTTCAACCCACAAAAAAGCTATATTATCCGGGAATCATCATATAAGAAATCAATTCTATATAAATGAGGCTATGGAATAATGTTCACTGGATTGCTATTCAGCAAGTAAAAAAAAGATGAAATGGTCTTTTATGACAGCATGTATGGAAATAATAAAAACTGTCAAATATTACTAAAATCAATTTATATTATCTTATATCACTAAGGTAGATATGAAAGGGAAAGGGGACAGATTTGGGAAAAGTTAAGGGAAGTCTTTTTAGTGATAAGATACATCAGAACTTTGTTAAGACATGTTACAGGTAAAGGTGTGACTTTGTCTCTGTAAATTTGGACAGTATTATAAACCAATGCTAAATAAATAAAACTTGGGTTTTAAGATTTTATTTAAAATATTAATCTGAAAATATTGTGCAAATGTATTAGTGCACAATAAATTAATCATCTTTATTGCCATACCTGTAAACGGGGTCCCGTTTACTCCTTTGTTGGTCTTTGTGTATCCTCAAAGAGCTCCCAGAATGAGAAATTGACTTCCATCCCCTGTCCCCTTTTGGGGGGAGATCTTGGTAATATTTATCCGCAGCAAATAATCCACACAGACAGTAGGGTTAAGGGGTAAAAGGTTGGGCGAAAAGAGTCCTTAGTCAGCCTGCTGCAAGCTCCAAATAGCACCTGGAGCCAGCCAGCAAACTCTCCAAAAGACCCCAAACACCTCGCTCCCAAACTATTTATTCGGCTCTCAACAGGGCCCCCACCTGGAAGGTCAAGGTGGGACAACAGGCAAAGAATAATCTTATGGAAATGTTTTCATATACAACACATTTTTTAACACAGAAAAGAAATATTATTCAATTAAGGATTCCTCAAATAATCACTTCTTTAACATATTCTTAGGACACAATGCCATATATAGGCTGTAAATGATTATATCACTAGGAAAAGTGAAGGTTCCAAAGAGAAAAATTCTTTTACTCATACAAGACAAACTTTCTAAGGTTTGTCATTAAAATGAACTGTATTTTAAAGGTTTATGACTTTAAAATCAGAATGTCTGAAGGCAGCAGTGAAAGGAACTTGACACTACTAATGGGACCTGTGTTGGGCAATTGTATGGCTGAAACTCAACTATGAATAAATTTGCAAATTACAGTGCCTCGATGAATATTTTAAATAATAAGATCTGAATGTAAAAGTATAATCAGAACAAGTAACCTAATTTTTACCCCAGATGAAATCTATCACAAAAGATCTACCAGAATGGATTATAAATATTATGGCCAGAGAGATAGCTAAACTGACTGGAACACATGTTCTGCAAGTAAGAAGATAGAAATAGACCTTGGAAACTGAGGAGTACAGACCAGAGAGTAGCACCTTAGCATGGCTGAGTGTCAGCACACCCAAAAATCAAAATAAAGACCTCCGGGAAGTACTCAAAGATTTCTCATCTCTCCTTTTGAGTTAACTATAAAATGCATATTTTTAAACCTGGCATGATAAAGAATAGTATCTTCATCAACTTTATCACACAATACACTATATTTCTAACCCTCTATTTTACTTTCAGTTTATTTAACACATGAGAATTAACATATATACTTAAATTACTTTATAACTTAAGAAACTCAGCAGAATTGATGTTAACTCACTCTGACACATCCTGAATAGGATAGAGCCTGAAAAGCACAGTTTGCTAATAGACATTTTTGTATTTTACTCTATCCAGAACAGATATTTACCATATCTAAAGGTTATATAATTTATTTTATTTATTTTTCTGAGACATCAGTGACATGTATGATTTAGACTCTAGAGGCATTAGAAACAGCATCAACTTCATATAAGTTCAAGATAAGTTAAGTCCAGGTAAAGGAGCTAGGTGTAAACATGTAAAGCATTATGGATTTGAACTCAAAAGCTTTTTTTGCAAATATTTGCTGATGTATTATATAACTGTGTAATAGGGCAATAATTTCCACATTTTATTACATTTGTTTTAATAAAGCTATAATGAGGCTAACGTTCATGGTTTTGATGAACAAACAAAAACAAACACCTTTACCACTATCAAAATTTTCAATACTCCCATCACTGCCCCTTTGACAGTTTTTGTTGACCCCTTCATTGCTCCCAAAACTCTTATGCTTGATAACCTCAATTTTGAACTCTAAGGGCAATGTTTTACTCCTATTAAACATTCTTCATTCTTTTATTTTGTCTTTCCATATTATACTGAAGCATGACAGCATTCAGTATTTATTCTTCTACCTCTCAATTATTTCACTTGATATGATGCCTGATATGATCCATTGATATGATCCATGTTGCAGAAAGCTGCAACTTCCCGTGAGGGACCCCCAACCCGCGGGGGTGTGGAAATGAAGGTTGCTAGTTATTCGTGGGTTTGCCCGAGCAGAACCAACCTGGGAAGAAAACTTGAGAAGTTAGTAAGAGAAGTCCTCAAGACAACACATGCTGTTCAAAAGGGAGTTTATTGTCGGGGTGATCAGCTTTTAAGGGCTGAAATACTTCAGAGGGTGTTACAGGTTTTTCCACCAATTACAATTACAAGCATTCATTAGCATAAGCTGGGGGCAGGTAATAGGGAGGGGCAGAGAGGTATAGAGCACATGTTTACCTGAAAGCATAAAATTCAAACAGAGTTCTATAAATTTTACTCAGCAAGCATAAATAAAACATCAGCTGTAATCATAATAATCTTTTACTAACACAAAGGCAAGTTGCTCTATATTTTTCTTTCTGGCTGGATGTATTGGGCTGCTTTGAATTACTTTAGTATTTGTCTATTTCCTTTGTTCTCAGGGCATGGGCGCCTTTGGTCATGTGGGTGACAAGGTCAGGGATTACTGAGGTGTCCTTTGTTCTAGGTTTCATCAGCTAGGCTCCCCACAGTAAGCTACAAACTTTCATCTTTTCTTAGATATTATATATTTTCTTGCATCATTTTCCACTTGGTAGATATAAAACTTCTGTACCCAACTATAATTTAGAGTTTACTATATTTTGGCTATTGTATTTTGTGTTAAGATGAAAATAAGCCACATGTATATTTTGAATTAATATTTTGTCATTCTTGGGATACATGACTAGATACAGAATCAGGCTTGGTACATAAAGTGACATAAGGAGAGTCTCTTCAACAAAATCTGATGGGAAAATCAGATAGTCATCTGCAAAAATTGAAACTGGGTACATATTGTATACCACCATTCTTCAACCATTGACCTGTTGCACAATGCCAGACTGCAGTGGAAATATGCGGAAAAATACTGGACTCCAGCCTTGGTTGAAACTCCTAGTCCATAGACAGGTAGGCAGAACATATTCCAGTTCACAGGTATAAAATGTTAAAGAAAAACTGTTTTTGCACTATGTAAAAATTTTATCAAAAGGTATGAGATACTTTAGGATTAGGACAAAATTTATCAAATAAATTAATAAAGAAAAGGCAGATGGAGCCATAATACAGACCTGAGAGTTATCTCCAATGGTTTGACCCAACTGGCAAAAGGAACAATTCCAAGAAATAAACAATATAAGATTTAAATGTTTAAGCATGGCAAAAGAAATATGGGATAAAAATAAGACACTACACTAAATGGGAAAATATGTTTTCATGTTATCGGAAGAGTAATAAAATAAAAGACAATATTTAAGATATCTGAAACTTTCAAAAATATAAACAACAAACAAAAACAACCCAATCAAAACTATGGGGAGACATGTTGTTATAATGCAGGAATGCTTCCTTGTTGGCAGTGGGAGCCAACATCTTCATATAAAAACTCATAATTATTTTATGATTGTACACATAGAGGGTTCTCATGTTTTGCCTTATAGCTTTTCTGCCATTTTTCTGGTCAAATGCAAGGTTATATAATTAATTAATTAATTAATTACTAATTAAAACTATTTTATTTTATTTTTGGTTTTTGGCCCACACCCGGTGACTCTCAGAGGTTACTCCTGGCTATGCACTCAGAAATTGCTCTTGGCTTGGGGGACCACATGGGACACTGGGGGAACACACCATGGTCTTTCCTAGGTCAGCTGTGTGCAAGGCAAATGCCCTACCGTTGTGCCACCACTCCGGCCTCTGATTAAAACTTTGTAACCTGAAAAACAACAGAACACTGGGCAAAAGAGATAGTATAGAAGATAAATTTCAATCCATGTAACTGCATATGTTAGCCAAAGACCTACAGGAGTGATTTCTGAGCAAAGAGCAGAGGAAGCCCTGAGTGTAGGCAGCTTTGCCCAAAAAATAAATTTAAAATGATAATATAACACAAAAAAGAGTAAATAAAATGTTTTTTAGGTTATAGTTAGTGATCAATTTAACTTGGAGTAGGTGGGAAGTTAGTATATGGATTTTAAAATTATTCACAATCATTTTATATTTACATATTTTTGTATATTCAGTCTATACTTGATTTTCTGTAAAGAGTATTTGCTCCTTTTTAGAAAGATATTGTATTTATTTTTAAGAAGATAAACTTGTAGGTTAGATGTCCAGAGGTTAAGATCTAACAGAAATGTTATCTAGTGAAAATTTGGTGCAAAACTGATCAGAGCACTTTTGGCTGAAGAGAAAATACAATAGGTGCTTTTCTTGTACCATGCCAAACTGGGATTGATCCTTGGTTTCCCATATGATTCTTAAACCCACCAGGAGTGATTTTGAGTTCAGAGTCAGGACTAAACCCTATGCATCACCAAGTATTGGTTCCTCCAATAAAAATTCAAACTGAAGAAACAGTCAAATTGAAAACATAGACTAAGTCCTATGACATAGTTCAGTTTGGCAAATTTGTGTTCCACATTTCTTAATAGGTACTTCTATAACATTTGATAAGTTGTTGTATGGAATAAGGTTTTTTGATTCAGTGTCCCTAATTAACTCTTTATTGTGTACCTAAAATAAGCCAAATATTAACAACTTTTCTCAGGTACTAAATAAAACTTGAATTGACTCAGTCATTACTCCTTTTAAGGAATATTTCAATGCAGTGGTGGCACATTGTTCAGAAAGTGTATTATGAATATTCTGAAAAATTATAATCAACTGTACCCTAGTAACAAAGGTACTTATTTATTGCTTCCCATTTGCTAAAGTTTGTCTTTAGCAAACAAACAAAAGTTTGTTTCCCAGTTGTCCACTTATATGAACATATGCTGTAGTTATTATATCTATTGGATATTCCTGCATAATAGAAATTAAAATTTATGACATTCAATACAGTAATTGTTAGAAATAATGGAATGTAACCTCAAACAACCTACTGCTTCTATTGAAGTTAATATAAGACATTCTTAACCACTTTCAATGTACTTGACAACCATATTGCTCAATAAGTTTTCTTATAAATCATAGATTAGTAGCTAATAGTGAGAAAGAAACTAGCAATGTATTTAAAAAAAACTTTTTTTTCTCAAATACCTGCAGTGTTCATATCAATAATCTATCTCAATAATAATGGAGTTGATTTTTCGTTACTTTCACTAGGCATTGGGATATATTAGGATAGAAATATTTTTATTTTAAAGCTATAAAGGAAAATTTAATGTTTCTCCCAAGTGAAATTTATCATGTGGCTGATGTATGGCAATAATTATTTAAATTTTCTCATAACTCAAGGAAGAGGACAACAGTATAAAAAACTTATGTTAATAAAAGATAACTTGAAAAGTCTATATGCTTCCTTTCCTATTCATGGTTTCATCTTGCCTTAAATCTCTGCTGTGAGATTAGTCTCCAGGCACTGAAGAGATAGTAAAGGGAATTAATGTGGCTGCTTTGCATGTAGTTGACTCCAGTCTAATCCCTGGATCTGTGTAATCACCCTAGAACTGAATTCATAATTACTACCAAAATGTGTTCAAGCCCTCAGTACCTCACCCTTCCCCAAAAAGGGATTATTTACAAGTATTGAAAGACTGAGAGATATTCCCAGAAGTTAAAGTTTGGAATTGTGAAAAATTTGTGTTTTAATAAGCACTATAATTAGAAATGTTTTATTGTGATTCTAAATATACTCTAATGTCTGCTAAGTCACATGTAAAGTAATCAAAGGCAATTAAACTTCATTTTACTAAGGATTATCTGATGCCCATAAATAGAAATTGCTTGCTTTAATCTTTTTTATTTTTATCTATTTATATTTTAATCTCTTTGTTTGGTGTTGTATATTGAAGTTGTTGTCTCCAATTTTTTTTTCCTTTTTCCTTTTTGTGCTATGTTATGTCTTCATTTCAGGACCTTGGTTATTATGTGTTGCTTGTCTTTATTGCTGTAGTGCTCACTGGATATTTTTTATTTTTTATGCGAGATCTCCTTTTGTATGGTTGTGGTGTTTCACTTCCTTTTTCTCTTTTCTCTCTCTTAACTGAGGTTGAGAGCCTCTAAAAGCACTTCGTCCATTTTCAGCTTATTTGATTTTTACTCCATTTTATTGCTCTTCTTTTCTTCAAACAAAACCACATAACTTGAACTATCTAGTACTGCCTCTCAAATAGAAGGGGAAAGAGTGGAAGTTATCAAGACCAAACAGTTGTATGATCACTAAGTAGTAAGCTAGACACAGAGGGGACCACCTATACTAGAAGCCCGGGGGTTGAGGGTGGGGGATATGGGATGCAGGATGGGAACGGGGGTTGAGGGAGGACAACTTTGGTGATGGGAATTCCCCTGACATATTTTTAATATGTACCTAAAATATTACTGTGAAAGATATGTAAGCCACTTTGGTAAAATAAAAATTATATCAAAAAAAATAAAAAATAAGTCCTCTCAAATTTAACCAGGAAGTAAGCTGAAATAGGTAGATATAGGAATAAATAAACTATTTCATTTGAGTTGTTTCAGAAAATATTGACAGTTTCTCACACGAGGGGGAGAAAATATTTTCAACTGTTTTTACTGATAGTATTGCAAACTGTTTTTCATTTATGAACTGAATCAAGGGTCTTCTGAGGTTAGGATAAATGAGATTCAATTTTTTCTTTTTAATTAAAAATAATTTAATTGCATCATCATGAGATAAACAGTTATAAGTTTGTTCATAATTGAGTTTCAGTCATAAAATGTTCCAACACTCATCCTTTACCAGTGAACATTTCCTTATATTAATGACCCCATTTTCCTCCCACCCTATTCCCAACCCCATATGTCTCTATGCAAACATTTTTTTCTCTCATTATCTCTCCATTCTTTTTTAAATTCCTAAGTCTGCAGGTGACATAAAATGATGGGGATCCCCCTTCCCTCCGCAGAGTCTACCCTATATTATAACTTGGTAACTTATTGCAGTAAACTCATGCATATCTCAATTGAACATTTATGTAAAACTTAGTGCTTGAAGTGCTATGCTAATAGCATTGTAATATTTTACTTAAGAGAGAGCATTTGACACAGAATTTGCTTCATATTCAGTAGATAAACTTGAGGTAAGAACTTAATTTAAATCTTGATCATCATGATAATTACTATTCAAAAACTATCTTTAAAACATTATCCTACATTTTTTCTTTACTTTCCTAAAATTTATAAAGGTGTTGGTGATACATTATCCTACATTTTTTTCTTTACTTTCCTAAAATTTATAAAGGTGTTGGTGATACATCTCTCACAGGATTTTTATGACATTACATTTCCATCATTTTAAATTTTATTTTACTTTATATAGTTACCATGAAGTTATTCCTGACTGGGTTTTAGGCATAAACTCTTTCAAAACCAATCCCTTCACCAGTGTCCACTTTCCTTCAATGATGCTCCCAATAACTATTTGTATTCTACCAGTCTGCTTCTGCATGATATTTTTTTTAATATTTGAATTACAAGTCTTTCCCAGTTGTATTTCAGGCACATAGTGACATAAAATTAGAGCCATTTCCACCACTAATGTTGACCTCCCTGAACCAGAGTTCCCAACATGCATCCATACCTCCACCCTTAGCCCACTGAACTGCTAGTGTAACCGGTCCATTTTGTGTACACTATGATTTACAGTACTATTGCCTATAGGGCTACATACATTGCTATTTATCACCTTTCAATATCACTTCCTGCTTCTGGTTGAAAGCTTTCCTTCGTCATAGGAGTTTCCCACCTCCCCACGTACTGTCTTATGCTCAAAGTCCCATATTTCCTTCTTCATAGAATTATTGTGCCATTGTTATAATGTATATAATATAAAATTGTATCTTTATAAATAAACTGTTTTTTTTTATTGTTGTACAATACCCAAATAACAAATTCTTTCTGGGCCCGGAGAGATAGCACAGCGGCGTTTGCCTTGCAAACAGCCGATCCAGGACCAAAGGTGGTTGGTTCGAATCCCGGTGTCCCATATGGTCCCCCGTGCCTGCCAGGAGCTATTTCTGAACAGACAGCCAGGAGTGACCCCTGAGCATTGCCGGGTATGGCCCAAAAAAACAAACAAACAAAAAATTGTAAAATGAAATGAAATAGTTGTATGTCCATGTAATGGCTACAACAGTAAAAGGAAACATTTAGTTTGTCTTGAAGCCACATCCAGCGGTATTCAAACTCCCTGCTCAGTGCTTGGGGTTCTCTCCTGGTAATACTTTGGGAAACATGTAGTGCCAGGGATTAGACAAGAGTTTTTACTATGCAAAACATGCACATTAACCCTCTAAGATACTCAAGTAAAAACTAATATTTTGGGCCCGGAGAGATAGAACAGCGGCGTTTGCCTTGCAAACAGCCAATCCAGGACCAAAGGTGGTTGGTTCGAATCCCGGTGTCCCATATGGTCCCCCGTGCCTGCCAGGAGCTATTTCTGAGCAGACAGCCCTGAGCAACGCCGGGTGTGCCCCCAACCCAAAAATTTTTTTTCCAACTTTCCTTGAAGGACATAAGTACTAAAATCTGTGATACAAAATGCACACCTATCTTTCTACAAATGTTCCATCAAATTTTATCAATTAAATATCAGATATTTATCATGCATGCTCCTAATAAATGTCAGTTAATGACCTATGTGTAGCTACCAAATAGTCTATGATAAACAAGAGTAAGAAGACTATCAGCACCTTATATTTTAGCTGAGATCATAAATGATAACAATGGAACTGCAAAGTAATATTTTATTCCTAATAGAAACGTGTTAAATGATCCTCATTATGAAGGAAATGGTAAATGGAATAAAGAATAATCTTGAGGCATAATTTTAAGTATTAAATTAGGAATCAAAAGATGGCATATTTGTACTTTACTAAGTTGTTGAATATCTATATTGTGCATGGGACTTATCTAGTTTCTTGAGATAAAGTAGGTGGTGAATTGGGGAAGGATGATGTAATTGTGGCTTACATTCTAATTTGGAAGTAGTATTTAAAGAAAATAAATCAATAAAAATATTTAAACCACTATATGCTATAAAATGTGACTATCTGAAAATGTGTGACTTTTTTACAAGTTTTTTACAATTTTACCGATAATGCCTTGCATAAAACCCTACATCCACAAACATACTATCAAAAGCATAGTGTTTGAGTTGGATTAATGCTTTATATTCAAGAAAAAAGATTATAGCTATATAAATAAATGATCATGATTACTATGAGTTAAATCTATACAGTTATTCTTGGTATAATTTTAAAAAGACTAGAAATTTTAAACATAGAAGGGTATAAGGGTCTTTTGTTTTAAATTTTTTAACATTACTTTATTTAAACACGGAGATACACAAGGTTGCTCAAAACACAGTTGTTTTTTACGCAGTTACAAAGATTTTGGTGATTTAGTTTCAGTCATACCTTCATCAGTGGATATTCCTGCCAGCAAGGTTCCCAGTCCCCCCCACCCTTCTGCCTACCTTTGTGGCTGGCATTTCTCTGTCTCTCTGTCTCTGTCTCTTTCATTTTTCCCCTTTTAGACATGTAGACATAATTTAGTTACCGAAAGGTAACATTACACTGTATCTCCTTTTAGCATCCAATTCTTGTCCAGAGTGATCATTTCCAACTATCATTGTCATAGTGGTCCCTTCCTGATCTAAAATCACTGTAAATTCTGGGTGTAAAATGGTCATTAGGTCAATTGTGGGACCAGGGAAATACATTGGGAGATATTGTGACAGAATAGGTAAAATATAATAGTGGCTTTGTTTATACAGTTGACAGCTATAATAACAATAAATAAATAAATTTGAGATCTTTTAATATGAGAAAATTAACAAATTTTTGTGATGAAAGAATTTAGGTTAAAAATAGATCACAAATTATTTCTGTCTTTTAAGATTCATATAGAATTTTCCAATGAGAAAAAATCAATTATGCATTAAATATGAAGCTTAAGGGTGTTGATAAATATCTGTAAAGCCCTTGACATACAAACTGTTTTAAATAATTATATTATATATGCTATGTAACAAGAGAACATAGATATTACAAACTAATTTTTGTATTGTTAATCAGTGCAATGCATTGGCAATTAAATGGCTTTTGAATATCATGAAATATTTAGAAACTGATGACCAGAAAACTAAACTATTCCTACTAGGTAGTTGAGAATAATTATTGCCTCAAATTTTCATTTTTGTTGCAACAAAATATATCTCAATGTAACCATCCTATTGCTGAGAATTCCAAGGGCACTGTACAAACTTACCTATGTTTATGACCCAGATAAAAAAATATTTTTTAAAAAAAGATTCTCTGTGACAATATATTTAGGTTCATTTTTATTCTGAAAGTTCATAGTGTAATGTTCCTAAGTTCTTACCTGTATTGATCATACTTCAGATTTATTTGATAATTGATGCATAATTCTTCAAGAAATTAAACAGGAATATTTTTAAAAATAGAGATATTTGAATATGTAAATTAGAATTTTTCTTCAAGACACTGTATTAAAATGGTTAGTTTATCATATTTTTAGTGGGTATCACTTTCAATTTGAGGTTTCAATTTAAGATTTTGTTTTGGGAACTTTGATTTTTGAACTGCATTTTATAATAATAGATATCAGTTATACAAAATTCCTTATATCATGTTTATATTTTCTTTTTTTAAATACACTTTATTTCATTACAAAATATATCTGTAATTGAATTTTCTTGTTGGGAATTAGAAAAAACTTGTTTCCTCGTCACTGAAAACATGGACCAATAGGACCATAGGCTGTTATCTCTATATCATCCTCTGCTCCAAATATTCCCAAAACATGATTTGGGATATTAAAATAAATCCTTCTTCCCTGATATTTCACAGTGATTCTTTTAGAAATTAAACTTATTTTCTGTTGAGGTCACAATGTTGTCTAAGATGTGCATATTTAAGGAGTTCAATCAGACATCCCTTACGACTGTATATTAATATACAGCATATAGTACAAAAATAATAAGGATCCCATGGTAGTCTATCAGATGACTTCCTATTTTAACTTTGTTTCTCATACTCTAGTAAGTAAATACAGTTCATTCTCCAAGAATTTGCCTTCTTTTGACTTTGTTGTCTTTCTCTGTTTAACTTATCTCCTATATATTAATGGCTCCTTTGATCTATTATACCTATCATTACACATTCTATTTTCATATACATTGCTACAAAAGACAATATTTAATCTTTTCTTAAAGTTTAATCTCACTGGGCAAGAGCGGTTTTGCAGTTGTACAACATTTGCATTGCATGCAGCTGACCTAGTATGAACTGCAGTTCGATCCCCAGCCTCCCATATGGCCCCCAAGCCAGGTGTGATTTCTGATTGCAAAGCCAGGAGTAGGCCCTGAGTGTCACTGGATGTGGCCCAAAAAACAAAAACAAAAAAAAGAAAGAAAAAAAGAATATCACTGTATTATGTAAGTACCCCACAACTTCTTTTTCCTAATGTTAAAGATTTATGTATCATGATTTACATATTTATTCCTTATTACATTTCAGAAATGCAATGTCCAGCACCAATCTTGACTTACTTCCCTAATGTTTCAAAACGCCCAAGTCCCAAAACATCAATTTTTTCCAAACATTACTGAAGCCTTAATTTTGAAGCATTTTACATGTTTTTTTATATATGATGATTTAATTTCATTCTTTTTCATCACTATTTTACAGAATGTTAGATGATTACTACTCCTCTTCTCTCTACAGTCCATACCTGACACTGACAACTGCACAACTGAGATAAGATTCAAGATAGCATCTGGACTTGGACTTGGAATGTTGAGTTTTCATTGAAGCCCAATGTAGAAATAATTGATTTTGGGTGTTATGTTTCTTTGTAATTTATATTAAATTCTGATATAATTTTAATAAATTATTGTAGGAATAGCTAGCAGAGTTTTTAATAGGAGTCCAACCAAACTTAAAAGACATCTATTGGATACAATTGTAAAATATGAGTCTCTGGAATTTTCTATACACTACTCATATTTCCAAGGGAATAAATTTGATGTTATGCTTAACTTACATTTTATTATAAAATAGAAGAAGATTGAACAAAATAAAATACAAAAGAATAGTTGGGCAGGAGGGAAACTTGGGACATTGGTGGCTGAATTTATACATTGGTGAAGGAATGGGTTTTGTACATTCTATAACTAAAATTCAATCATGAACAACTTTCTAACTGTGTATCTCATAGTGATTCAATTAAAAATTATATGTATAGAAAATAGAAGTAGAAGGCCTAAAAGTGAATTAATATCCTGCTAAATTCTTAGTGATAAGGTAGTAAACCTTAAGCTAGTTTTTGCAGTGTCTGAAAATATCTACAATGTCACCTTGTATTATGGAATTTCTTAGAATATTTTAATGTTCATATGTTTTTATACAAATGATGACTAGACAGTTTAAATTGTAAAGAATAGACAGAAATAATGTATTTATTTTGTTAGTATTTTCCCCACAGCAAACATCAAAGTCTGTAAAATATTATCATAATTGTTCTGCTAAATTAAATTTAATTTTAAGTATTATTTAACACAGTAAAGGAACATACATATTAATTGTAAAATTGGTGCTAACAGTATAGCATTATATTTCACAGAGAACATGTTTCTTTTGAGAAATTCACTTTTGTAGTAACCTTCTTACCTATAATATCAACCAGGCACTAATATTCCATCAGTTATATAATTTCATGATGTGTGTTGTTCTGTTTATTTTTCCTTCACAAAAATAAACATATTGTACATTTCATATGTATATACCTGGCTAATAAATGTTGCCCAATGTTGATATTCATTTTGCAATGAGGTCACTTTCTCCCTCATGCTCACTTTAATATAAGGTTGTATCCTTATCTAAAGTTAGCATGTGTTTTCATCTCTAATAAATGTCATCTAAAATTATTAATATTTTTACACAAGGAGAGAAAATAATGGTATTGCTGGAGTGGTATCACAGCAGATAGGGCATTTGTCTTAGATACAGCCAAGCCTGGTTCGATCTCTGGCATCCTACAGGGTCCAATGAACCTACCAGGAGTAACTTCTGATCACAGAGCCAGGCATAATCATTGAGTACAGCTTGGTGCACAACCTCCAAAAAACAGAAAAAGGAAAAAAAGAACGGTTTGTTGTTTATAACTTTTTCCTAAAGTGTGGCAGCCCTATCTATTCTTTTATGTGAGCACACTTTATTGTTGATATGACTTGTTTATAGCTATTACAGGGATTATAGTTCAAGTCATAAATAAAGTACACAAAAAACCATGATAGTATTTGTTTTAAGTCAAATTAAGGAAGAGATTTCACAGATTTTCTTCATCAAGACTGAATGAAAATAAGGAATACAAAAATTCAAAGGGGGAAGTAAGAAGCGATGATCGAGAAGTAACAGTGGTGTGTACAGAGGCAGGAGTCAAGGTCTTCAGGTACATTGGTGGTTAAGTTGAGTGGGATACATATATATCCAAACTGTAGCCAGAAATAATGAAAGCAGTAGATACAAACCATAATAAAAAAGATATATGTGCCAAACAGGAGATCTAGCAACTGCACATCGGGAAGGTCATTTGCCCTGCACATGGTCAACCAGGCTTTGATCTCTGGCATTTTATATGGTCTCCAGAACTTGCCAGGAATGATGTCTGAGCAAAGAGCCAGGAGTAACCTCTGAGAGCTGCTGGGTGTGACCAAAAAAAAAAAACATACAAACAAAAAAGGCAAAGTTCACAGCACTCCTGGATCTTCCCAAAAAGGCTGTGTGAAGAGCCTTTGTGAAAAGGTGATATGCTAATTAGGAAAGTTCCAGAAAAACTGGACTAGAAGGCATTCCCACCAGCAGTAAATAAGAATTCCTTTCTCCCCACATCCTCTCCAGCACTGATTGTTCTTGTTCTTTACGATGTGTGCCAGTCTCTGAAGCATGGGATGGTACATCATTGTTGTTTTGATTTATATCTTCCTGTCATGTGGAGCATTTTTATGTGCCATTTGGCCATCTGCGTTTCTTTTTTGAGTAAGTGTCTGTTCATTTATCTTCCTCATTTTTGATGGGGTTAGATTTGCTTTTCCTGTTAAGTTCTGACAGTACCTTGTGTATCTTAGATATTACCTCCTTATCTGATGGGTATTGGGTGAAGTTTCTCCCTTTCTGTTGGTGGCCTTTGTATCCTAGTCACTATTTTCTTTGAGGTGTAGAAATTTCTTTGTTTAATGTAGGTAACATCATATCTTGATAAACTAGAAAAATAAAACTAAAAGGGACTATAATAATTTCATAATAAATAATATAATAAATATTATAAAAATCTATGGTAAAGAATATAATAAAATAACACAGAGAGTAAGTATAAACAGAAGATCATTTTCTTAAAGAATAAACTGAACTGGTAAATACTTAGACACAAGAAAGAAAAAGGGAAAATTTATATCATATCAGAAACAAAACAGATAATTCAGTAAAACAAAATATTAGAAATTACTATAAACAAAACTATACTATAAATCAAGAGAATTTTAAAAAATAGACATATTCTTAGAATTATACAACTTGCTAGACTTAATCAGGAAGAAATAGAAACCCTAAAATTAAGAAAATTGAATCATTCATAATATTTTTTCAAGAACAGAACCCTTGTCTAGAGGGATTCTCTAGTGATTTCTATATTTAAAGGAGACTTAGTAAAAATTGTCCCCAAACTCTCCCAAACTATCAGACAAATACGTATTCTTCTTAACTGCTTCTATGAATTCAGTACTATTCCAACTCCAAATCATATAAAAATCACTAAAAATGAAAAGTAGAGATCAGTATTCTTGATGACCATCTGCGAGAAGATCCTCAACAAAATTAAATGAAATGAATCCAACAATATATCAATAAGTTCATATTCTTCACCAAGAGAGTTTTGTTGAAGATATTCAAGGATGGTTCAAAACATGCAAGTATTAAACCTGTGCAATGCTTTGGGGAGTATTTTATTTTAACAATAATGATCCTCCAAATCCCAAAGCAGGGTATATGCATCCATTTCCTTTTGTCCTCTTTTATTTCTTGAAGCAGTGTTTTGTAGTTTTCCTTTTATAGGTAGAGGTCCTTCATTTCTTCAGTTAAGTTGACACCAGAGTATTTGAGTTTCTGTGGTACTATTGTGAATGAGATTGTTTTTTAAATGACCATTTCTTTCACTACTACTATTTGTTTCTAAGGAGATTAATTTCTGGGTGTAAATTTTGTAGCCTGACACATTTTTATACAAATCTATTGTTTACAGAAATTTATGGTAGAGTCCTTAGGGTTTTACAAATATAGTATTATATCATCTGCAAACAGTGAGAGCTTGACTTCTTCCTTTCCTATCTGAATACCTTTGATTTTTTCTTGCCTAATTGCTATGGCAAGTATTTCTAGTATTATAGTGAATAGGACTGAATAAAGGCCTTCAGTTTGTTTATTCAACTTTCATATGAGAACAACTTTCTGACTATTAATCCTTGGGATAATTTTGGTTCCCAAATTGCCTTTACATCCCTTCAGCCTGGATCTTAACAGCCTCCCTGGGAACCTCTTCCATCTTTACAGGCACATAGTCACATGTCAATCCCTATGTTTTATTCATTCAACTTTTAAGGCTCACGTCCAAATCCTATATCTGTAACTTTACTCACTGTTTCTGTACCATGTCTCCAATGACTAAATGAGAAAAAGTATGGGAGTAAAAGAGCAGCACTAGGCCTAATAACTCAGGGAGCACCCATAGGAGTAAATTACAAATATTTGTCCTCAAATACAAAGGACAGAGCATGTATATACTATAAAAGTCCACTAAACTGAAAATGTGCAAAATAGAATGGAAGTGTCTATCAGTGTCAACCCGCACTCTCAGATCACAACTATAAAAGCAGTTGTGAGGATTTTAATGAGTCAAAAATAATCTGATGATATATGTGGTGAGTAAAGCACAGAAATGTGTGAGAGCAAAAATTAGTGAACTGCAAACCAAAGTAATAGAACTGAAGAGTATGATTAGTAAAATAAAGAAAAACAATAGACAACCTCAGTAATAGAGAAACAGTAACTGAGGAAATAACTGGTTAACTCCAAGGTCATTTTGCATTTAGAAATATTACTTTTATTAAAGTTTCTCCACATTCTGTTTTATGACTCTACTGAGATATAGTTGAACATTTTGAGACCTATAATATATAGATATTTTCTAAATACACATTTATTTAGATGTTCTTGAAATAGCATAAGTCAAATATTCTTCTTTCCTATAGAATTAGTCATATACTTTATTTGATATAAAAACATATGTGGGTAATGCTGAAAAGTCTTAACTATATTAAAAGGACTTCCAGATTTGGAATAATTTTTTTAGTTTATTATTTATTTATTTATTTATTTTGATTTTGGGTCACATTCGGCAGTGCTCAGGGGTTACACCTGAATCTACGCTCAGAAATAGCTCCTGGCAGGCTCAAGGGACCACATGGGATGCCGGGATTTGAACCTCCGTCCTTTTGTATGTAAGGCAAATGCCCTGCCTCCATGTTATCTCTCCTGCCCCAGTTTTTTAATTAATTATTAATGTAAAATACTTTATTTAAAAATCACACATCACATAGTTAATGTAGGTGATCATAGTATATTTGTTTCTAGGTAATAATTTTAAAATATTTTTAGAAAGAGAAAAGAAAAATAAAAGAAGAGTACAAAAAATTTTTTGGAAAAGTATTGTATCTCACAATGTTTTAATTAATTCATTGTCAAAAGTTTAGTAAGCTCTTGTCATTAGTTGATCATTTGGTTCTTTTGTTTCTGAGCATTAGGTGGCTTCAGATACACATTAGAGTCTAACTTGGTGTGTTCCAAGGAAAACAGTACTAACTAATTGGAGCTCCCCAGGAATTCCAGGACTACTGCTGGTACTTCCACTTTTGTGTGGTTTCAGTTGTCAGGCCTTCAAGAATTATGAGAAAGCCTGCAGGGGTTGTGGAGACTGACTTCATTGACTCTAAAACATTCAGGTGATATTAGCTCAAATATCAGCATATCTGGAGTTTTAGTCAGATTGATGTCTCTGCAGATTCCCTTGTAGGAGTGGTAAAGCAGGGCCATAGGAGTAGCAGTTATTATGGGTGATGATTGCAGCAGGCTGGACATTCGTAGAGCTAGAGTTTGAATGCCCTCTTATCCAAAATTTGTTAGGTTTCAGCAATGTGAAATTCAGAGGAGTATGTGTCCATATTTTTCATGATTTGGTTTACATATCATTTGAGACCAGTGAGAACAGAGAGCTGGCCAAATGCAGTCATGATGACTTGCAACATATTTTAATTCTATTTTTATCCCGAATTATTCAAAATATATTCTTTGTAAAAGGTAATCTTCTAATACTGATTGTGCTGATTTCCCTCCATGGGTTCCACAATTAATAAAAAATCATTATAATGAATATGTTTATAGCTTAGTAGGAAAATCAGAATTGGTGAACTCAATAGAAATTTTAACAATATTATTTCTGATTTATATATTTAGGTGTTATATTTCAATTGCTATGATTTCCTTCTACATTGAAATTATTTATTTATACATTAATTTTAAGTATGTATTATTAAATAAATGGATTATTCTAGAAAGATCCCTGGTACTTAAATTTATTGCAAAAAATAATTAAAATACCATAATCATAATACTCTAGCTTATTACAGCACACAATCAAGCTTATTTTAGATCACAGTAAAGATTAGAATTTTGGCACCATATACAGTGCCAGGGACTGAACTCTTCCACAATTTTCCTATCAGTTCAAGAGTTAATTTAGTTTTTAAACATGTTTATTGAGGTATCTTGACTTACAATATTGTTTAATCATACATTTTCTGCATACATTATTCCTATAACATACCAATTGTCAAAAAGTCCACTTCTCTCTACCAGTGTCCTGAAGACCCCTCTCAATACCCAAGCAAATAAATTTAGTTCTGTAGGCAAAGTCATCAGTTCCAATTGATTCCGGTACATGAATATAAATTTTGACTTTGTTTTGACATTGTTCATCATTCTAAATTCAATATTTCATACCAAAAACTATACCAACAATTTATCTGAAATGGTTAAGGATTGATGTAGATCTGCCTTTATCTTATGAAAGCTATTCCAATTCACTTTATTGATTCAGATTTTATTGACCTAATTCTTACTGGGATATTTCTTGACTAAATCTTTCTTAGGTAAGACTATAAATATATAAAAGTATTTTTAATGTTTACATTGGTTTTAACTAATCAGAGGGCATACACTTATTTTGAGGCATGGGATGACTACTCTCTCTGTAATATTAATTATTGTTTATAGAATTGAATTTAAATACATTATATTTGACATCGTTAGAAAACATAGTTTAAGACATGTTTTAAAATGAAAAAGAATTAAAGCTTTGAAATTAAACCTGGTCTTGAGTCTCAATTCCATCACTTAACAAATATTCTTATAGTCTGAAGCAAGGTACTTAGTGTCTCAGATTTAATTTTTCTTTTGAAGATTACCATAGTATCATATGCATTTACTTCTTAGCACCACATACCTCAATATATATATATATAAATACATATATATGTAGACACATGGTTAAAACAAACAAATAAAAAATAGGTATCGAAAGCATAAGATACGTTTCTTTTATAGTTCCTCCATTACCATTAGCTCCTGGAAGTACTAAATTTATTTTGTTATTAAATGGAATAGTTTGTGTTTATTGATTTAATTTTGGGATCACAGCTGGCATTGTTTAGGGCTGAATTCTGATTCTTTGTTCATGAATCACTCCTTAAATACTTGGGGCACCATATTGGGTATCAGTGATGGAACCCAGATCAGTATTATGCTTATTGTGACATCACTCCTAAATAAGAGACATTTTAAAAGTCATTGTGAGAGAAATAGAATGCCTGTCTTGAATACAGAGAGGGGGTAGGGGAAGAAGGAGATGGGTGTTTTGGTCTTGGGAATGTTGCACTGATGAAGAAGGGTGTCCTTTTTATGAATTAAACCCAACTACAATCATACTTGAAGCCATGGTGCTTAAATAAATATATTATTTTAAAAAGAGAAAATTAAAAATGAGTAAGAGTGAATAGTGGGGATTAAGAACAGCACCAGGCAGGGGGTGGGGGAGCAGAGAAATGGGGGCATCTGTTTGCACTGATGAAGGAGGGTATTTTTTAAGACAGAAACCCAACTACAAACATATATGTAATCATAATCATGGTGCATATATAAATATATTCAAAAAGAAGAAAATAAAATTCATCATCACTTAATCATTATAATCTAAATGTAGTTTGGTTAGACATTTAAATCTTTAAAGGAAATTATAGAGAACAGTGTGTGCCACTGTGTTCATAGGCATATGAAAGCAAGATATTTAACTTAAAGGTATAATCCCTTAAATACAATATTACCAACACACTGTCCTTGAAATCTAAACTTAATACTTACGATTTTAGTCAAATGCTTGAATTTTAAAACTAATTTCATTTCTCTCAAGTGCAGGGTGAAAATATTTGAAGCCAAACTAGAAAGTGAAAAACTACTATAAATTTGTTTGTTTACATATTTATTTCCTTTATTCACTTCTGTGTTGATACAATTACTGTGTTGACTGCTAGCATAAGCAAGTTTTTCTGTGGTAATGATATACTTAGTTGATCTTTTGCTGTATTGCCAATTTACTTATATTTTGTTCTTGCAAAATATTGATTACTGCAATATACCCACAATATAGAGTTTTTTGAGTAGCAATGCTTAGTGAGGGCCTTAAACTTCAGTTGCAACATTTGCTCATTATGAGCTGGGGTGTACTAGTGATTGATTACATGATATGTTATGGTACCATGTTTCCTATAGAAAAGAACTATTTGGATTATGTTTGGTGTATGTTAGTAGTACACACTAGATTTCTGATCCCAAGCTTGGAAGGCAGGCTATTGTGCCACTGAGTCATCCCTGAACCAACTAGTACATAGTTAGAGGTGTTGGAAGAGGATTGGGTCAGGTCTGGCAGTGCTCAGGGCTTGGCTGTGTGCCAAGGATCACTGCTTATCATTCATGGACCATTTGAAATGCCTGAATCAAATGAGTATAACACAAATTTTTTAGACCCTTTACTATATAATCAAACTGGGGTTCCATCTATTGTACCACATATGGTCCCCTGTTCAAATCAGGACTGATGACTGGGTTCAGAGCCAGGAGTGAGTCCTAATCAAAGTCAAGTGTGGCATAAAAATCTAATAAAAAAGAAAACAATCTTTCCAGCTATATAAAATGCCAAAAATTGAATGAAAACCAAGTCACAAGAAATAAAATTTAAATGAATTTTTAAATTATTCATTAATAAATAATACATTATTCTTTTTTGTTTTAAGAATACATGGACAGAGGTGGTGAGAAAATTGCACTGGTGAGGGGGTTGTGCATTTTATGACTAAAGCCCAATTATTAAAATGTTTGTAACCATTGTGCTTAACTAAAGAAATTATAAAACAATCAGGCTTGGAAAATCCACAAAACTACGCCTGCCCAGTGGGGCCTGACTGTGAAAAACTGTGAATTCTACCTGTGTATGTCTGTCTACTGTCCTCTTGCATGAACCTCCATGGAGTGGGCCAAAAAGAGGCTCCAGAAAACTCGCTCTCCCAGAGGTCATTTTCAGGGTGGGACTCCAGAACATAAAAACCGGCTAGACTTTGCAGAAGCCGGGTCCCCTATTTGTGACATCAGGCTGGGAAAATCCATGAAACTACGCCTGCCCAGTGGGGCCCGACAGTGAAAAACTCTGAGTTCTACCTGTGTATGTCTGTCTACTGTCCTCTTGAGTGAACCTCTCGGGAGTGGGCCGAAAAGAGGCTCCAGCAGAGCACAGCCACTTCGCTTCACTTTGCTTCCCAATCCTGCGCTCTTTCTAAGAAAAGAACACCATTGCAACAAGAAGAAAAAAATCACACTAAGAACTGTGCTAGATCACAGAAGCAAGCATTTCTCTCCGGACTGTCTTCTCTGTTGCATGCTCAGACCTAAGATTTGACCCAGTGTGAGGCTTCATCCACGGAGGACTCCCCTCCCTTAGAGGCAAGTCAGCCCATCCAGAAAGGGCGGAGCCAGAGGAGTGTGCTGCCTTCATCATATAGCCAATGAATACCACCACAACACGTAGAAAAACCCACAATACAAGTGTGACAATGGGGAAACAACGCAGGCCAGCATCAGACATAGAGAATGAAGATGACATTTCTGATGACCAGATAATGACCAACCAACTAATCAAACTCTCAGATAAGGATTTTATACTAGCAATATGGAAGATGCTCAAAGAACTCAAAGAAACCATGGATCGAGTTGAACAGAACACTAATAAGAACCAAGAAAATATGAAGACAGAAATCACAAAACTCCAAACTGAAATAACATGTCAACTAACAGGCCTGAAAAAGTCAGTAAACGAAGTGAATGACAAAATGGATAAGCTCTGGGACAGGGTATCAGAAGCTGAGAATAGACTTGGTGCAGTGGAAGATGAGATACATAACAATTCAATACAGCAGGAGAAATTGGAAAAAAACTTAAAGCAAATGAACAGACAATGGAAAAATTAGTTAAGAATGGAAACAGATGAAAATAGAAGTCTATGAAAAGATCAACAGAAACAACTTAAGAATCATTGGAGTCCCAGAGACCCAGGAAGAAAATTTCCAGGAAGAATCAACGGTCAAGAACATCATTAAAGAGAAACTTCCAGAGCTAAAGAATATATGTGATCAAATCCTGCATGCTCGAGGAGTAACAACCAAAAGAGACCCCAGAAAAACTTCCCCAAGACACATCCTAGTCACAATGACAAATCCCACAGATAGAGACAGAATTCTGAAAACAGCAAGATCAAAAGGGGAAATTACGTTCAAGCAAGCATCCTTGAGATTTACAGCAGACCTGTCACCAGAAACACTCAATGCCAGAAAGCAGTGGTGGGATATTGTGACAAGACTGAATGAAATGAATACTTCACCTAGAATACTATACCCAGAAAAACTCACTTTCCGGTTTGACAGAAGAATACATCGTTTCACAGACAAAAAACAGCTCAGAAACTTTACAGACTCAAAACCAGTCTTAAGAGAAAAGCTGAAAGACCTAATTTAAGACAAGACTAACCAAAAAACACACCAAATTTCGATATAAAGATGGCATTAAATCCCAGGACAATTCTTTCTCTCAACGTCAATGGACTAAATGCACCAGTTAAGAGACACAGAGTGGCTAAATGGATCAAAAAACTCAATCCAACCTTCTGCTGCCTACAAGAAATGCACCTGAATAGTCAGAACAAACATAGACTCTAAATAAAAGGCTGGAGGAAAATTATCCAAGCAAACAACACCCATAAAAAAGCTGGAGTGGCCATACTAATATCAGATAATGCAAACTTTATACTCAGGAAGGTTGTAAGGGACAAAGATGGATATTATGTACTAATCAAGGGATTTGTACAGCAAGAAGAAATCACTCTCCTAAACATATACGCACCCAATGAGGGACCAGCAAAGTATTTAATACAATTGTTGACAAATCTGAAGAAGGATATCAATAATAACACAATAATTGTGGGAAACCTCAAAACAGGCTTGTCAACACTTGATAGGTCAACCAAATGGAAACCCAACAAGAATATACTAGACCTGAAAAGAGAAATGGAAGAAAGAGGCCTAGTAGATATATATATATAGGGCACTCCATCCTCAGAAACCTGGATACACATTCTTTTCCAATGTACTTGGGTCATTATCCAGGACAGACCACGTGCTGGCATATAAAACATACCTCCAAGAGCATAAAAACCGGCTAACCTTTGCAAAAGCTGGCTCCCTGTGTGTGACACCAGGCGGGGAAAATCCGCGAAAGTACACCGGCCCAGTGGGGCTCAGCTGTGAAAGACTGTGAGTGTGACCTGTCTATGTCTGTCTACTGTCCTCTTGCGTGAAACTCTTGCGAGTGGGGCAAAAAGAGCCTCCAGAAACCTCGCTCGCCCAAACGCCATTTTCAGGGAGGGACTTCAGAGCATAAAAACCGGCTAACCTTTGCAAAAGCTGGCTCCCTGTGTGTGACACCAGGCGGGGAAAATCCGCGAAAGTACACCGGCCCAGTGGGGCTCAGCTGTGAAAGACTGTGAGTGTGACCTGTCTATGTCTGTCTACTGTCCTCTTGCGTGAAACTCTTGCGAGTGGGGCAAAAAGAGGCTCAGAGGAGCACCGCCGCTCCGCTTCGCTACGCGGCCGTGCACTCTTTCTAAGGAAAGAACTCCATTGCAACAAGAAGGAAAAATCACACTAAGAACGGCGCTATATCACAGAAGCAAACATTTCTCTCTGGACTGTCTTCTCTGTTGCATGCTCGGGCCTAAGATTTGACCCGGTGTGAGGCTTCATCCACGGAGGACTCCCCTCCCTTAGAGGCAAGTCAGCCCATCCAGAAAGGGAGGAGCCAAAGGAGTGTGCTGCCTACATCACATAGACAATGAATACCACCACAACACATAGAAAAACCCACAATACAAGTGTGACAATGGGGAAACAACGCAGGCCAGCATCAGACATAGAGAATGAAGATGACAATTCTGAGGACCAGATAATGACTGAACAACTAATCAACCTCTCAGATAAGGACTTTAGACTAGCAATATGGAAGGTGCTCAACAGACTCCAAGAAACCATGGATCGAGTTGAACAGAACACTAATAAGAACCAAGAAAATATGAAGGCAGAAATGACAAAACTCCAAACTGAAATAACATGTCAACTAACAGGATTGAAAAAGTCAGTAAACGAAGTGAATGACAAAATGGATAAGCTCTGGGACAGGGTATCAGAAGCTGAGAATAGACTTGGTGCTGTGGAAGATGAGATACATAACAATTCCATACAGCAGGAGAGATTGGACAAAAAACTTAAAGCAAATGAGCAGACAATGGAAAAATTAGTCAAAGAATGGGAACAGACGAAAATAGAAGTCTATGATAAGATCAACAGAAACAACTTAAGAATCATTAGAGTCCCAGAGACCCAGGAAGAAAATTTCCAGGAAGAATCAATGGTCAAGAACATCATTAAAGAGAAACTTCCAGAGCTAAAGAATATATGTGATCAAATCCTGCATGCCCGAAGAGTACCAACCAAAAGAGACCCCAGAAAAACCACCCCAAGACACATCCTAGTCACAATGACAAATCCCACAGATAGAGACAGAATTCTGAAAACAGCAAGATCAAAAGGGGAAATCATGTTCAAGCAAGCTTCCCTGAGATTTACAGCAGACCTGTCACCAGAAACGCTCAATGCCAGAAAGCAGTGGTGGGATATTGTGACAAGACTGAATGAAATGAATGCTTCACCCAGAATACTATACCCAGCAAAACTCACTTTCCGGTTTGATGGAAGAATACATGGTTTCACAGACAAAAAACAGCTCAGAAACTTCACAGACACAAAACCAGTCTTAAGAGAAAAACTGAAAGACCTAATCTAAGACAAGACTAACCAAAAAACACACCAAATTTTGAAATAAAGATGGCGTTAAATCCCAGGACAATTCTTTCTCTCAATGTCAATGGACTAAATGCACCAGTTAAGATACACAGAGTGGCTAAATGGATCAAAAAACTCAATCCAACCTTCTGCTGCCTACAAGAAACGCACCTGAATAGTCAGAACAAACATAGACTCAAAATAAAAGGCTGGAGAAAAGTTATCCAAGCAAACAACACCCATAAAAAAGCTGGAGTGGCCATACTAATATCAGATAATGCAAACTTTATACTCAGGAAGGTTGTAAGGGACAAAGACGGACATTTTATATTAATCAAGGGGTACGTAGAGCAGGAAGAATTCACTCTCCTAAACATATATGCACCAGCAAAATATTTAATACAACTGTTGACAAATCTGAAAAATAATATCAACAACAACACAATAATTGTGGGGGACCTTAACACGGCTTTGTCAACACTGGACAGGTCAACCAGACTGAAACCCAACAAGAATATACTAGACCTGAGGAGAGAAATGGAAGAAAGAGGCCTAGTGGATATATATAGGACACTCCATCCCCAAAAACCTGGATACACATTCTTCTCCAATGTACATGGGACATTCTCCAGGATAGACTACATGCTGGCACATAAAACATACCTCCATAAGATCAAGAGGATAGAAATTTTGCAGACTACCTTCGCTGACCACAAGGCTCTGAAATTATTTGTGAACTCCAAAGGGACTCAGAAGAAACACTTTAACACCTGGAAGTTAAACAGCCTCATTCTCAATAACCAGTGGGTCCGAGATGAAATCAAGGAGGAAATAAAAAGGTTCCTGGAAACAAATGACAATAAAGACACAAACTCTCAGAACCTATGGGACACAGCAAAAGCAGTACTGAGAGGAAAATTTATAGCTTTGCAAGCACACATCAGGAAGGAAGAAGGAGCTTACCTGAGTAGCTTAATGACACAGCTAATAGAACTAGAAAATGCTCAACAAAAGGACCCAAGAATAGGAAGACAGAAGAAAATAACAAAGCTGAGAGCAGAAATCAACGAAGTGGAAACTCAAAAAACAATCCGAAAGATCAACGAAAGCAGAAGTTGATTCTTTGAAAAAATAAACAAGATTGATAGACCACTGGCAAACCTAACAAAGAAAGAGAGAGAGAGAAACTTGATAACTCGTATCAGGAATGAAAAAGGAGAGATCACTACTGATATGACAGAGATTCAAAGGGTAATCAGAAACTACTTTGAAAAACTCTACGCCACTAAAAATGAGAACCTGGAAGAAATGGATAAATTCTTGGACTCTTATAATCTTCCACGGTTGAAGGAAGAGGATGTAGCATATCTAAACACCCCCATCACCATTGATGAAATTAAAACAGTAATCAAATGTCTGCCGAAAAACAAAAGCCCAGGTCCAGATGGATTCACTAATGAATTCTATCAAACTTTCCAAGAGGAACTACTGCCAATCTTGGCAAGACTCTTTCATGAAATTGAACAAACAGAAACACTCCCAAATAGCTTTTATGAAGCCAACATCACCTTGATACCTAAACCAGACAGAGACGCTACCAAAAAAGAAAATTACAGACCAATATCACTGATGAATGCAGATGCAAAGATCCTCAACAAAATCCTGGCAAATAGGATTCAATGCCTCGTTAAGAAGATCATCCATTACGATCAAGTAGGTTTCTTCCCAGGAATGCAAGGCTGGTTTAACATCCGTAAATCTATCAACATAATACACAACATCAATAACAAGAAAAATAAAAACCACATGATCATATCAATAGATGCAGAGAAAGCATTTGATAAGGTCCAACACCCATTCTTGATCAAAACTCTCAGCAAGATGGGAATGGAGGGAACCATTCTCAATATAGTGAAGGCCATCTACCACAAGCCAGTGGCAAATATTATCCTCAATGGAGAAAAACTGAAAGCCTTCCCTCTAAATTCTGGCACAAGACAAGGCTGTCCTCTCTCACCACTCCTATTCAACATAGCACTGGAAGTACTTGCTATAGCGATTAGGCAAGAAAAGGATATCAAGGGAATCCAGATAGGAAAGGAAGAAGTCAAGCTCTCACTGTTTGCAGATGACATGATACTCTACTTAGAAAACCCTAAAGACTCTATCAAAAAGCTTCTAGAAACAATAGACTCATATAGCAAGGTGGCAGGCTACAAAATTAACACACAAAAATCAATGGCCTTTCTATATACCAATAGTAATAAGGATGAAATGGACATTAAGAAAACAACCCCATTCACAATAGTACCACACAAACTCAAATATCTTGGAATCAACTTGACTAAATATGTGAAGGACCTATACAAAGAAAACTATAAAACTCTGCTCCAAGAAATAAGAGAGGACACACGGAAATGGAAACACATACCCTGCTCATGGATTGGCAGGATTAACATCATCAAAATGTCAATACTCCCCAAGGCATTATACAGATTTAATGCCATCCCTCTAAAGATACCCATGACATTCTTCAAAGAAGTGGATCAGACACTTTTGAAATTCATTTGAAACAATAAACACCCTCGAATAGCTAAAGCAATCATTGGGAAAAAGAATATGGGAGGAATTACTTTTCCCAACTTTAAACTGTACTACAAAGCAACAGTTATCAAAACAGCATGGTATTGGAATAAAGATAGGTCCTCAGATCAGTGGAATAGGCTTGAATACTCAGAAAATGTTCCCCAGAGATACAACCATCTAATTTTTGATAAAGGAGCAGGAAATCCTAAATGGAGCAGGGAAAGCCTCTTCAACAAGTGGTGTTGGCACAATTGGATAGCCACTTGCAAAAAATTAAACTTAGACCCCCAGCTAACATCATGTACAAAGGTAAAATCCAAATGGATTAAAGACCTCGATATCAGCCCCAAAACCATAAGATATATAGAACAGCACATAGGCAAATCACTACAGGACATTACAGGCATCTTCAAGGAGGAAACTGCACTCTCCAAGCAAGTGAAAGCAGAGATTAACAGATGGGAATATATTAAGCTGAGAAGCTTCTGCACCTCAAAGGAAATAGTGCCCAGGATACAAGAGCCACCCACTGAGTGGGAGAAACTATTCACCCAATACCCATCAGATAAGGGGCTAATCTCCAAAATATACAAGGCACTGACACAACTTTACAAGAAAAAAACATCTAACCCCATCAAAAAATGGGGAGAAGAAATGAACAGACACTTTGACAAAGAAGAAATACGCATGGCCAAAAGACACATGAAAAAATGTTCCACATCACTAATCATCAGGGAGATGCAAATCAAAACAACGATGAGATACCACCTCACACCCCAGAGAATGGCACACATCACAAAGAATGAGAATAAACAGTGTTGGCGGGGATGTGGAGAGAAAGGAACTCTTATCCACTGCTGGTGGGAATGCTGTCTAGTTCAACCTTTATAGAAAGCGATATGGAGATTCCTCCAAAAACTGGAAATCGAGCTCCCATACGATCCAGCTATACCACTCCTAGGAATATACCCTAGGAACACAAAAATACAATACAAAAACCCCTTCCTTACACCTATATTCATTGCAGCTCTATTTACCATAGCAAGACTCTGGAAACAACCAAGATGCCCTTCAACAGATGAATGGCTAAAGAAACTGTGGTACATATACACAATGGAATATTATGCAGCTGTCAGGAGAGATGAAGTCATGAAATTTTCCTATACATGGATGTACATGGAATCTATTATGCTGAGTGAAATAAGTCAGAGAGAGAGAGAAAAACGCAGAATGGTCTCACTCATCTATGGGTTTTAAGAAAAATGAAAGACACCCTGGTAATAATAATTTTCAGACACAAAAGAGAAAAGAGCTGGAAGTTCCAGCTCACCTCAGGAAGCTCACCACAAAGAGTGATGAGTTTAGTTAGAGAAATAACTACATTTTGAACTGTCCTAATATTGAGAATGTATGAGGGAAATGTAGAGCCTGTTTAGGGTACAGGCGGGGGTTGGGTGGGGAGGAGGGAGATTTGGGACTTGGGTGATGGGAATGTTGCACTGGTGATGGGTGGTGTTCCTCTTATGACTGAAACCCAAACACAGTCATGTATGTAATCAAGGTGTTTAAATAAAAAAAATTATGCATTAAAAAAAACCATACCTCCATAAAATCAAAAGGATAGAAATTTTGCAGGCTACCTTTGCTTACCACAAGGGTCTAAAGTTAGATGTGAACTACAAAGGGACACAGAAAAAAAAATTTAACACCTGGAAGTTAAACAGCCTCGTACTGAATAACCAGTGGGTCCGAGATGAAATCAAGGAGGAAATCAAAAGGTTCCTGGAAACAAATGACAATAAAGACACAAACTATCAGAACTTATGGGACACAGCAAAAGCAGTACTGAGAGGAATATTTATAGCTTTGCAAGCACACATCAGGAAGGAAGAAGGAGCTTACCTGAGTAGCTTAATGACACAGCTAATAGAACTAGAAAGTGCTCAACAAAAGGACCCAAAAATAGGAAGACAGAAGGAAATAACAAAGCTGAAAGCAGAAATCAACGAAGTGGAAACCCAAAAAACAATCCGAAAGATCAACGAAAGCAGAAGTTGGTTCCTTGAAAAAATAAACAAGATTGATAGACCACAGGCAAACCTAACAAAGAAAGAGAGAGAGAAACTTGATAACTCGTATTAGGAATGAAAAAGGAGAGATCACTACTGATATGACAGAGATTCAAAGGGTAATCAGAAACTACTTTGAGAAACTCTATGCCACTAAAAATGAGAACCTGGAAGAAATGGATAAATTCTTGGACTCTTATAATCTTCCACGGTTGAAGGAAGAGGATGTAGCATATCTAAGCACCCCCATCACCATTGATGAAATTAAAACGGTAATCAAATGTTTGCCAAAAAACAAAAGCCCAGGCCCAGATGGATTCACTAATGAATTCTTTCAAACTTTCCAAGAGGAACTACTACCAATCCTGGCAAGACTCTTTTATGAAATTGAACAAACGGAAACACTTCCAAATAGCTTCTATGAAGCCAACATCACCTTGATACCTAAACCAGACAGAGATGCTACAAAAAAAGAAAATTACAGACCAATATTGCTGATGACTGCAGATGCAAAGATCCTCAACAAAATCCTGGCAAATAGGATTCAATGCCTCATTAAGAAGATCATCCACTACAATCAAGTAGGTTTCATTCCAGGAATGCAAGGATGGTTTAACATCCATAAATCTATCAACATAATATACAACATCAATAACAAGAAAAATAAAAACCACATGATCATATCAATAGATGCAGAGAAAGCATTTGATAAGGTCCAACACCCATTCTTTTTTTTATCTTTATTTTTAATTTTTATTTTGATCATAGTGGCTTACATATTGTTGACAATAATATTTTAGGTACATATTTACATAAAATCAGGGGGGATTTCCATCAACAATTTGTCCTCCCTACACCTCCGTTTTTGTCCTACCTCCCATATGCTCTTCCCTCACCCCTAGGACTGCCAGAATATGTTGTTCTCTCTGTATCTAGCCTAATACTTAGTAGTCTTGCACCTGTTTGGTCCTGGTGCCTCCCTTATTTCCTCCTCTAACTGGGGGGCTAGCTAGTTCAATTTACATGGTTTTGTTTGCAGAAGGGAATAGTAGTAAACTGGGGTAAAGTTCTAATATGCAGAAAATAAGCGGAATTCTTCTAAAGGGTCTCATCCTCAGTTAGAGAGACAAAGGAGAAAAAGGTGAAACACTCCACAAGTACAAAAAGAAGTGTCAAATATCCAGTGAGGACTCCAACAATAACGCTAAGCACCACCACCACCACAACAACAACAACAACAACAACAAAAACCGCCACGATCTTGAGATAAGAAACATGGCAGAGCATATAATGAAAGAAAAGAAAAGAAAAGAAAAGAAAAGAAAAGAAAAGAAAAGAAAAGAAAAGAAAAGAAAAGAAAGAAAAGAAAAGAAAAGAAAAGAAAAGAAAAGAAAAGAAAAGAAAAGAAAAAAGTGTAAATGGGGGCAACAGCTTCAATAACCACACCAAAACAAAGAAATCAACCAAAAATAGATAGGTAAATATAATAATAATGATAATAAATGAAGATTAAAAATAATATATATAAAAAGATAAATAATATTTTGTGTTTTGTTTCTTTCCCTCCTGCCCTGGCACAGTAAATATTGGGGTCATTCTAAAAGGAATTCACTTGGCCTAAGAGATATGGGGCTTCTCCGCCCTTGGAGTATATTGTCACGGGATCAACTGTAGCATCTGTTCAGGATCCTTTACTCTCCCGGTGGTGTTTTTGTGTTGTTTGTAATACTTTTGTTCCATCCTAGGTGATACAATCTGTATCTATCTATCTCAGTATCTGCACAGTTCCAGGGATGGGGCTTAAGATGAAATCAGTCTTTGTGGTTCTAGAAGTTTCGTTCCCTCAGTGTCATTTTTTTTTGTTTTTTTTTTTTGGGGGGGGGGTTGGGCCACACCCGGTAATGCTCAGGGGTTACTCCTAGCTATGTGCTCAGAAGTTGCTCCTGGCTTAGGGGACCATATGGGACACCGGGGGAATCAAACCGCGGTCCGTCCAAGGCTAGCGCAGGCAAGGCAGGCACCTTACCTTTAGCGCCACCGCCCGGCCCCCCTCAGTGTCATTTTAATCCATTTTCTGTGGTTGGTGGTCTTGGTCTTGGCAGTAAACCTGGAATGGCACCTAGGATAACGCCTTTTCTTGTGTTTACAGAACCCCATTCCATTACAGTTGTCTCTGCCAGACCTTTGGTACTGGGGGTCATGGTCCAACACCCATTCTTGATCAAAACTCTCAGCAAAATGGGAATGGAAGGAACCTTTCTCAATATAGTTAAGGCCATCTACAACAAGCCAGTGGCAAATATTATCCTCAATGGAGAAAAACTAAAAGCCTTTCCTCTAAATTCTGGCACAAGAAAAGGCTCTCCTCTCTCACCACTCCTATTCAACATAGCACTGGAAGTACTTGCTATAGCGATAAGGCAAGAAAAAGATATCAAGGGAATCCAGATAGGAAAGGAAGAAGTCAAGCTCTCACTGTTTGCAGATGACATGATACTCTACTTAGAAAACCCTAAAGACTCTACCAAAAAGGTTCTAGAAACAATAGACTCATATAGCAAGGTGGCAGGCTACAAAATTAACACACAAAAATCAATGGCCTTTCTATACACCAATAGCAATAAGGATGAAATGGACATTAATAAAACAACCCCATTCACAATAGT
Organism: Suncus etruscus; assembly: GCF_024139225.1. Taxonomy (NCBI): domain Eukaryota; kingdom Metazoa; phylum Chordata; class Mammalia; order Eulipotyphla; family Soricidae; genus Suncus; species Suncus etruscus. The sequence goes on from NC_064868.1 coordinate 108,822,028, forward strand.
GCCACAAATTCAAATATCTTGGAATCAACTTGACTATAAATGTGAAGGACCTATACAAAGAAAACTATAAAACTCTGCTCCAAGAAATAAGAGAGGACACGCGGAAATGGAAATGCATACCCTGCTCATGGATTGGCAGGATTCACATCATCAAAATGGCAATACTCCCCAAGGCGTTATACAGATTTAATGCGATCCCTCTAAAGATACCCATGACATTCTTCGAAGAAGTGGATCAGGCACTTTTGAAATTCATTTGGAACAATAAACACCCTCGAATAGCTAAAGCAATCATTGGGAAAAAGAATATGGGAGGAATTACTTTCCCCAACTTTAAACTGTACTACAAAGCAATAGTTATCAAAGCAGCATGGTATTGGAATAAGGACAGACCCTCAGATCAGTGGAATAGGCTTGAATACTCAGAAAACGTTCCCCAGACATACAATCACCTAATTTTTGATAAAGGAGCAGGAAATCATAAATGGAGCAGGGAAAGCCTCTTCAACAAGTGGTGTTGGCACAACTGGATAGCCACTTGCAAAAAATTGAACTTAGACCCCCAGCTAACATCATGTAAGAAGGTAAAATCCAAATGGATTAAAGACCTTGATATCAGACCCAAAACCATAAAATATATATAACAATACATAGGCAAAACACTCCAGGACATTACAGGCATCTTCAAGGAGGAAACTGCACTCTCCAAGCAAGTGAAAGCAGAGATTAACAGATGGGAATATATTAAGCTGAGAAGCTTCTGCACCTCAAAGGAAATAGTGCCCAGGATACAAGAGCCACCCACTGAGTGGGAGAAACTATTCACCCAATACCCATCAGATAAGGGGCTAATCTCCAAAATATACAAGTCACTGACAGAACTTTACAAGAAAAAAACATCTAGCCCATCAAAAAATGGGGAGAAGAAATGAACAGACATTTTGACAAAGAAATACAAATGGCCAAAAGACACATAAAAAAATGCTCCACATCACTAATCATCAGGGAGATGCAAATCAAAACAACGATGAGATACCACCTCACACCACAGAGAATGGCACACATCACAAAGAATGAGAACAAGCAGTGTTGGTGTGGATGTGGAGAGAAAGGAACTCTTATCCACTGCTGGTGGGAATGCTGCCTAGTTCAACCTTTATGGAAAGCAATATGGAGATTCTTCCAAAAGCTGAAAATCGAACTCCCATACGATCCAGCTATACCACTCCTAGGAATATACCCTAGGAACACAAAAATACAATACAAAAACCCCTTCCTTACACCTATATTCTTTGCAGCACTATTTACCATAGCAAGACTCTGGAAACAACCAAGATGCCCTTCAACAGACGAATGGCTAAAGAAACTGTGGTACATATACACAATGGAATATTATGCAGCTGTCAGGAGAGATGAAGTCATGAAATTTTCCTATACATGGATGTACACGGAATCTATTATGCTGAGTGAAATAAGTCAGAGAGAGAGAAAAAAAGCAGAATTGTCTTACTCATCTATGGGCTTTAAGAAAAATGAAAGACATTCTTGCAATAATAATTTTCAGACAAAAAGAGAAAAGAGCTGGAATTTCCAGCTCACCTCAGGAAGCTCACCACAAAGAGTGATGAGTTTAATTAGAGAAATAACTACTTTGTTAACTGTCCTAAAAATGAGAATGTACGAGGGAAATGGAGAGCCTGTTTAGAGTACAGCGGGGGGTCGGGTGGGGAGGAGGGAGACTTGGGACATTGGGTGATGGGAATGTTGCACTGGTGATGGGTGGTGTTCTTTACATGACTGAAACCCAAACACAATCATGTATGTAATAAAGGTGTTTCAATAAATAAATAAATAAATAAATAAATAAATAAATAAATAAATAAATAAATAAAAAGAAATTATAAAACAATAAAAATATCAGGTTTGGGGCCGGAGAGATAGCACAGTAATAGGGCCTTTGTATTGCAAACCTCCCATCCAGGTCAGTTGGTGGTTCTTATCTGGGCCTTTCATAGGGTCTCCCGAGCCTGCCAGGAGCAATTTCTGAGCGCAGATCCAGGAGTAATCCCTGAGCACTGCCTAGTGTGACCCCCAAAAAATCAGGTTTGGGGCCTGAGCTATAGCACAGCATGTAGGAAGTGGGTCTTGCATACCCAGATTCGATCCCTGGTATCCTATGTGGTCCCAGAGCCTGCTAGAAAAAAAACCATGAATTTACATTCATATGTTTTTCCTTCTCTGTTTCTTAATTTTATGTTTGGGCTACCCTAAGTACATTTAGATTTCTAACAAAATACATAGTTTGTTCCTTAATAAATTCAAACTATGAATATGACATTTTATAGATACTTCATTTAAGCATTCATTAATTTGAAATTATTGCTGTAAATCTGCAGTACTGAAACAGTGTTTTACTGAATAACATTTAAATAATTGAAAGATTGTATTTGGGTTCCATTTAGAATACAAAACTAAACATGGTGCTTTAAATTTTAACAAATTATTGTTTGATAAAACATCTTGGTAAGATAAATTAATATCAAACATAAAATGGTAATTATCAAAACTATATGTATTTCTTTAAGAATTTTTTGGGCCACACCTGTTTGATGCTCAGGGGTTACTCCTGACTAAGTGCTCAGAAATTGCCCATGGTTTGGGGGGACCATATGGGGCCGGGGGATAAAACCGTGGTCCTCCCTTGGCTAGTGCTTGCAAGGCAGACACCTTACCTCTAGCGCCACAGATGCATCTATGGAGGGGCAATTTTTCATACAGAATATTTGGTAAGGCAGAATTATTGAGGGTAAACTAAATGTAAAAGCATCTGAATTAGCGACATATTAAGCACTAAAAATCTACAAACTACAGGCATGTCCAGGTAAATAATGCTTTGAAATTTTCAGAGGTTGTTCAACAAATAAGTCAAGCACATGAGAGAATAATATGGAGATACTTCTGCAATAGAAGTTCTTAAAGTAGATGTGTAGAACAAATCTGTAAAAAACATTATGAGCATTAATTAAAAAAGAAAGTTCATTAAAATACACAATGTAATGTGTACATAAGTTAAATAATGTTATTTCCTATCATCTTTGGAAAGATGATTTGCCATTATAAACTTCTTATCAAAATGCAGATTCATGCATCCTGAAAACATTGCATTATAAAGATTATATTATATTTAAAAGGTATGAGTAATAATATAATTTTCCTTCAAATTTTATGTCTTCTCATTTTACTAAAATGAATATTTATCTTCAAACTAAGAATGAGATTTTCTATTTAAGTCTCTTTTATTTCAAAAATGTCTGCAAGTTAGGTATAGTTGAGTATAGCCTGGTGGGGAAATAAGACATTTTCTTTAGGTTAAACACCTTTTAGCTTAAAACTAGATTATGCTGTTTTGAAAAATGTAATAAATATACATGAGTACCTAGGAGTATTTAATTTTTCATCTTAAACTGATAAAGAATCTTAGTTTTAACAGTTTAAAAATGCAACTTTCTCACATTTACCAAATTGCTTTATGCTGCTATATCTAAGGATAAATGAGCTGAAATATTTTTAAACATTGTTAGTTTTTTTTTCTTAATGAGACTCTAATCAAACCCTTCAACTACCCTATATCTTTTTTATTGTAAAATTGATTATGATAAATAGAAAACTACCAGGGCTCCATTGAAAAATGCCTGGCTACAGACAGGTAAAAATAAATAGAAATTTCTGTTCTTCATTACTGATCTGTCCCATAGAACTATATTTGAAAGAATTTGTCTACTCCAAGGAGTTTAATGTCACAGCCAGTTGTATGGAGCAGCCCAGAAAACCAGTATTTCTGCTATTGAATAGTTCTAGTCCATATGTTTCAAAGTATGGAGAATGTGATGTGTTATATTTTCGAAGATCTTTATGAAGATCATTAATATGCTTATCATGTAAAAAAAGTAAACGTAATTGTGGCATAAACAGTGCTTTAGTAAGGGAAATATTTTATACAAGCACTAAAGGCAACTTGTATAGAACTTCACATATTATTAGGTGTCTATATTAGCTCTATTGTACATCTAATACCAATTCAACATCTTTTTCTAGTAACCTTTAAACATCAACCACTGCACAACCACTGCACACTGTACATAATAGCATAACAACTGCATTTCAGAGAACAGTTATAGAGGCTATTTAACTTCTCTTTGATCTCAGAGTTAGTATATGTTCTATCTGGAAGAATAGTCTTCAAAATCAAACTAGGATAAGACTATAATATCTTTATATTTTTCTACTAAAATTTCTAGACAAGAAAGAAGAGGAAAATATTTTTTATTAATTTTTTAATCCCGAGGCTCCTTTTTCAATAAGAGAAGACTCAGCAGTGAACTAATAGTATGACATATTTCTGCTTTGCTTAGCACAGAATATCAGTCTTCAATGCATTTTGGTATGTTCTAGAATAGATAAGATATATAGTTCTAGTATACAAGACACATACATATTGTATATAATATAATATATAAATATAAATACAAATATATAATATTATAATAATACAAAATATAGGCTAGTAAAACATTTAAAAATAAAAAGTAGTAAAACTATTTCAATGACATGTATTTACATGTAAAACAAATTAAAATGATCTCCACAATAACTACCATGATGACATAAAATTATATTTAAATTTAGTTTGGTGACCCTGTTTTGCTGGTGGCCATAATATGTCTCTACCCATCAAATAGAAAGCATATGCTTTGCAGTATTGCAGCTTAGCAGACCATAGCCACGCAAGCTGCCTTGCTTAAGGAATAGAGTTAAAGGGTGTATACCAATATGCTTTCTAAGGATGTGCATGAATGCCTTTTTGATGGGATGAAAATTAAATGGAGTGAGCTGGCCACATGAATCTTGGGGAAGAGTTTCCTAAGACTAGATCAATGTAAATATCCAAAATATGTTTGAGAAACAGTGAATTACCAAAGCAGAGTGAACAACAAAATATTTTACATTAGAAATAATAGTTCTAGTAGAAAATGTCATGTAAAAAATGTGAGAAAAGCTCAAGGGTGACAAGGGACTTTATGGCATCAGGATTACGACACTTTTGAAGTGAACAGTCATTCATAAATGCCAGGCAGAGTAGCCATCCATATGCAACTAAACCCATATCCAATATCAACTGCATAAATATGACATTTTGATTTCTCTGAAGGTCATTGAATAGAGTGAAAACACCAGGGAACCCAGATGGTTAATATAAGTAACATAGGTTTATATAAAGGAAAGAACTATACAAAACCAGGGGCAGGAGAGGTGGCACTAGAGGTAAGGTGTCTGCCTTGCAAGCACTAGCTAAGGAAGGACCGCAGTTCAATCCCCCGGCGTCCCATATGGTCCCCCCAAGCCAGGGGCAATTTCTGAGCCCTTAGCCAGGAGTAACCCCTTAGCATCAAATGGGTGTGGCAAAAAAAACAAAAACAAAAAATATATACAAAACCAGAATTCTGAAAATAAAACTAGAAATGTAAAACATATACCTTTCTCTTTTTAAGCATGTGAAAATAAATGCTTTGCACTCATTTCAAAAAAATCTACAATAGGATTTTAATTAACCATGAGATATGCAAAAATTGTAGTGTTCTAATAAAATACAGAAAGTTTGATTATTGAGAGTACACTAAAATTTCAAAGCCAGAGAGAAATTTTCCCTTTCAAATTTTGTGTGGTATTTTAAAATTTGATATTTTATATATATTCAGGAAATGCATTTTATAATAGTGTTAATGTTTTAGGAATACTATCTTGTTATACTTTCCCAATGTCAACCTTGTTTCACCATTGTACTTAGATCTCTCATGATCTCTCCTCCAACATACACACACTTAGCAAATTCAGTTCTAGAAATATCAAGCTCTGTTATCTCTGGATTACTTTACTATAATTTTATTTTTTACTTTAGTATAATTATTTATACTTCATAAATAAATAGTAAATATTATTTGGTGCTTTGACAATTTAGTTAGCATAATAACCTACAATTCAATCCATGTTTCAGCAAACCAAAGAATTTTATCTTTTTATTTTGATTAAAAATGCCACATCATTGTTGTATAGCTGAACCACTGTGTAGTTATAACAAAACTACTTTATACACTCATCTGATAGGTACTTTGGTTGTTTCCCACTCTCAGCTATTGTGAATGGCACTGAATGAACATAAGAGAGAAAGCTTCTTTTCAAATTAGTGTTTTCTTAATTTATGTTTTTGTATTCATGACATAGATGCCAGTAAGTAGAATTTCTGAGTCCTATGACAGCTCCCTCTGTTATTTTTTAGAACTACCCACATGATATTCTATACAAGTTGAACCATATGACATTCCCACTAACAGTGAACAAGGGTTTTCTTTGTATCATGTACCTACAATCAGTTATTTTTCTGATTTATTTTATATATAGCATTCTTACTGGTGTGAAATATTATTCAATTATTGTTTTGATTTGCATTTCCTTGATAATAATGAACACATTTATGTATTTATTGGGCATCTCTGTGTCTTCATTGAGGAAATGTCTGTTCAACTCCTTGCTCCACTTTTTTATGGTGTTGTTTTTCATGATGTTGATTTCTGAGTGATTTACAAATCTAGAATATTAGTCCTTTATCAGATGTGTAAAGAGCAAATATTTTCTCTTGCTCAATAGGATGTTTTTATTTTAGTCATAATTTCTTTCCAAGTTTAGAAATATTTTAGTTTGATACATTCATATTTGTTTCATTGTGAATTGTTTCCTTTGCCAATGGCATCAAACTTTTAAAACTTCCTCTAACATTAATATTAGTAGTTATGTCTATATTTTCCTTGAATATTTTATGGACTTAAGTGTAACATCAAGGTATTCTAAACTTTTTGAATAAATTGGATATAGTGTGCCATAGGTGAAATAGTTGGATAAATATAACTTTTAATATAATTTGAATTAATATATGTTTTGCCTATTGATTTCAATGTAATTTCATTGACTGTTAAAGTAGGTTTATTTCTATATGTATCTTTTATCAGTGTTTGCACAATGTCACTAATGAATGATGTGCACATTTTATGAGATTTACATTCAATCACTACAGTGATTTGGTTGTGATGGTCATTTTAATAATACTATTAATGAGGGAATGAAAAATGAGCTGTTACTTAATCAATCAAGTACCCTGATGGATCATTTAATAGTCCTTTATAGGGGCATATGTGATATTATTGGTCATTCCACAGTCAACTCATGCCTTAATTTACTTACACAATACAATTAGTGCTTATAATCACGTAATTTCATAGGGCATAAACAATCAGCAGAAGTAACTAAGGGTATGGGATATGTAACATAAAACATATAAAACACATAAACCTAGGTAACTACATAATAAGGAAGTGAAGCAGAGAAGGAAAGTGGAAAAACAGCAAGATAGTGCAGGGATTGTGGAGCAAGAGGAAAAGACTGTATAAGCACAGGCTTGGCAGAATGGCAAGAACATAAAGAGGAAGAAGGTTAGGACGATGTCAAGGAAAAGAAGAAAAGCAATTGAGGTTGCTGTATTTCACATCTATTTGCTTTTGTGCCTACAACAGTCAACAGAGATATACCTGTTAGAGATGTTAAATAAAGAGCAGTAAACAAAAGAGCTGTGCTACTAAAGACATCTGGTGGTTGGAATTCTAATGTTAAATGCCATCCAAAAGAACCTGATACAAGGTATATTTACTTAAACAATATTAATTTTTCTGAATTATAAACATGGAACATATTTCCATTTTCTTTTGTCTTTTGTATTTTTTAGATAAATCTTTCACCTCGTTTGTTTAGTTCATTAAAAGGCATATGATTTTTGGTGAAATTATTGAAAGTGGAAAATATATGTATAAATTGTGCATACATAAATAAATATATATGTATAAATATTTTTCTTATATTTTATTGTTTTGATAAGAAAATACAAGCTTGTGTGTATTTATTTGCTTTATTTAAATAATATGCATCACATCGTTGACAAAGTTATCCATGATGTACTTATTTCCAGATTAATGAGAGCAAAAATTTTTATAAAAGATTAGAACGAAAAAAGAAAAAGGAAGAAAATAAATAAAATTAAAACAAGAAATATAGTGACAAGCAAATTTGTGAAGATTATTGGATCTCCAATAAGGTCACTAAAGCATTGGCAGAAGGTTCAACCAGCTCTAGTTGCTGCTACTTCATTTGTTTCCTAACATTAAGTCACATAAGCTACATATTGGCATCTAAATTGGTGTGTTCCTATGGGGAATCACAGCATCAAACAAATGAAGTTGTGTGGCTACAAATGTGGCCCTTGAGTTCCAAATAATCAAAACACTATTACTGACACTGCAATTATTGTGGGGTGTGTCACATTTTCCAGAAGTAATAGAATGCCGGGGTGTGTGTATTTCCACACTTGCTTCAAAAAAATCTCTGGTGATATCAGCCCAAATATCAGCATACCTGGAGTTTGGTCAGATTGGAGTCTCTGCAGAGAATTGTAGAGGAAAGGTGAAGAGGGGCTGTGGGCAAAAGCAGCCATTATTGGTGATAGGTAGAGCAGGCGTGGCTTCAGCAGGGCTGGGGTTTGGCCTGCCCTCTCCTCCGCAGATTGCCAATATCAGTTGCTTGGCCCGTTTACCCATGATTTTTCATGACTTGGTTTACATCTCTTTTCAGAAAATGTTAAGATTATGGAACTGACCCTATGAGGACATTATGCATGCATATATATATATATATATATATATGAAAATTTTACATAAAATTTGCAAACACTGAACTTTGGAATGAGCCTGTCTTGGCATGCAGGGCCTGAGGAGTAGGGTTGGGGAGGCATCAGAGATGATGTAGTATGGGAACACTGGTTATGTGAGTTGATATTGGTGATGGGATGGGCGTTGAAGTATTATGTGCCTATAATTCAAATATAAATAACTTTGTAAATCACTCTTCTTTAACTTAGTATTAAATAAATAAATGCTGATTTAATATATAACTTTAATTTTATATTATATATCTTAAGTACGAAGAAGATATCCTACTAATAGTAGTAAAACTATCTGTATTACATTTTATGAAACAACCATATATATAAAATTATATTTCAAATCAATAAATAATATCATTTCTAGTAAATATGACAAGCAACATAAGACCACTATTGTGTATAAACAAAATAATAAGTTCACCATATTAACATATTAATGTAAATTTGTTAGATTTCTAACAAAGATTGTGTTTTATGATTTAGGACCTTATATTTAAAGAGACTTAAAACACACTTAAAGAGGAGCAAGAGTGATAGCACAGCAGTAGACACCTTGCCTTGCATGTGTCTGACATACACCCTATTTTGTCCACTGAACCTCAATAGGAGTGACCCCTGAGCTTAGAGCCAGAACGAGTCCTAAATTCAGTTAAATGTGACACCAAAAATATGTTAAAAGGTTAATTTAATCAATTTTCAATTTTCTCACTACATAGAATGCAAGCTATCAGGTATTTTATTCAATTAGAAAACATATTGTGGGGCCTGTGAGGTGCGCTAGAGGTAAGGTGTCTGCCTTGCAAGTGCTAGCTAAGGAAAGGACCATGGTTCGATCCCCCGGCGTCCCATATGGTCCCCCCAAGTCAGGGGCAATTTCTGAGCCCTTAGCCGGGAGTAATCCCTGAGCATCAAATGGGTGTGACCCAAAAAACAAAACAAAATAAAAATAAATATTGTCTGGGAGCTGGAATGATAGCACAGTGGTAGGGCATTTGCCTTACACATGGAAGACCTAGGGCAGACCCAGTTTCGGTTCCTGGCATCCCATATGATCCCCAGAGCCTGCCAGGAGTGATTTCTGAGTGCAGAGCTAGGAATATTCCATGATGATGTATGGTGTGGTCCTAAAACCAAATAAATAAATACATGAAATTTAGAAAAAATATTACCTCACTATGAAAAAGAGTACCTTAACATTACAAGGAGCTCAATAGTTATCAAGTGGATGAATAATAGTTATGATCCAAAGTCATTTATAAAGATTACAAGTTTAATTTATGTTGATATTATTTGTTAGTGTATTCAAAATTTGCTTCAGATATATAAATTAAAGCAGTGCTAATGCATCTCCATAGAAGTTAGGTCACAAGCACATATGTCAAGCAACAATTCAGTTTTTATCTCCTCAAATCAGGTTTTGGCATGCATAATATCAAAGATTTGGGAGAAAAGATGTTGCAATTTAACAAAATATTTCACCTTTCTACCGTATTTATTTTCATGTTAGTTTCATGTAGTTAAGCAACATAGTATGACTTTCATTCTCTGTTATCTTTCTTCGTCAGAATTGAAAGTCTCTTATACATTCCCACTTTGGCATTAAAAAACAGTTTTTATATTGATTTAAATCAATATATAAAGCAAAAAAAAATGCCATAAGCTATTTGATCACAATTCCATGTCTCTATAGTGATGGGAATTTGACAACTCTTAACCTACTAGCAATCATCTATTACTTTGGGAAACGCAGCTTCATAAACTCCTGAATTAATCTTCAGGGAGAAGAAAGCCTAATAAAGAACACAATAATATGCAGCAGCTCTAGTAATAAATTTGATGAAAGGTTTCCTGAAAGCCACGGCAAAGGGTAAATGAGTCCACTTATTAGCTTAGGTTGATGTTATTTATGTGCAGGAATCCACAGGGAGATGAGAGATTTTATTTTTCTGCTTGGGTCTCCTTCTCAGGGCTTCAGGATGTTGGCATTTTTGGAACAGTGTTTATACTGTGTAGGAAAATATATTTAGTGTTTGGAAAATATAGTTCTTCATCAGAGAAACCTGCAGTATTTTATATAGAGGTAGTGGTTTTAGATAGATTTAATCTTATTTTACTCATACTCTTATATTTTTGGAACTTTGATATAGTTGGGTAATTTGACAATTTTAGAAAGCTAGAATCTAAAATGAGCTTAGCACACATGAGACCTATAATAATTCCCTGTGAAGCATATTTGAGGAACAGATAATAAAATTTAAAAAAAATGTGGTTTTGCTTGATATCTTTCCAAAACAAGTCTGTTTTAGTTTTGTATTAATTTAGTGGCTTATAAGTATAGAAAATATAGTATATAATTGTCTTGTGTCTGTTGCATAAGATATATTTTCATTGTTTTCTAGGCACCCTCAAAGGGTTCTTTTTTATTTAGAATAAAATCTTTAGACATTCAGTTTTCTTATGAAACCAATGTCCATTTTCTGGTACAGTTCAAGTCATTTCTAGATCATATATACCTAGTACATATTAAATGTGATTAATAGTTTAATGTTATATTAGTTGGGAACTAATGACAAAATTCAGTTCAGGTGCAACAATTAAAGTTTTAACAATACAGCTCATATTTTGATCCCTTTGTGGTTGAATTTGCTGACCTAAACTATAGATAGGAAAACCTAATATATTTAATATTTTATCTATATACAATTCATTGTTAATTATTATTTTAATTTGATTTTCTTAGGGGATAATAAAATGACTATTTTCTGCATTACACTTTACATTCCAATTGAGTTCATTTTCTGGCACAGTAGAAGAATTAATAGTCATACCATGAAACTTTAGCCTTATGTCCATAGCCGTTTAATAATTTTGCATGGATCATATCACTTCCAGTTTCAATCTACTGAGTTTCTGTGCATTGTGTGCTTTCTTTATTCTACTCTCATTTCTGTATTAAAACATTATTATGGATTTCGTGTTTGATCTTGCTAGTATTTTTGAGATATTGAGATGTTTAGTGTGTTTTTTCTGGGTATTCAAATTTTTACTAATTTATTTGCTTGTATTACCTATTAATTATGAAGAATTCTAAACTCCAGTCCATGGATGAGTATTAGAAAGAGAGAGAGAGGGAAAAAGAGAAATAGTTTGTGCTTATTAGTGGTTATTATTGCTAATAATTACTATTAAATTTTCATTTTTCATTAATTCTTTTATTTGTATCTGTTGCATGCATTAACTCAATACAAAAGTTCAGGCATAAACACTAATTTATATCTTAAAAGATAGCAATATGGTATTCAATTGAATTACAACTCAAGTGAAACATCATTCATGGAAGATTTAGAATAGAAACACATTCTAAAGATTCTTGATTATGATCAGTAACACATTTAAGAAAGGATGGTATACGACTCAAGAAAAATTTGCAACTAATAAGAAAACCCAAGTTTTTTTATTATACTAATTTTAGAATTTAATTGTATGTATAAGCATTTTCCATAGAAGTAAATAAAGCTCACTCCAAATTGAAATTTAATGACACTTAGCAATATATACCGTATTTGCCAGTGTATAAGACGGCCCCCTAATTTTGCAGTTAAAACATAGGTTTAGGCCTATACTCGCTGTATCAGACAGAACGTTCCTGTGCTGCATGTACTGCATGTGTTCCTGTGCTCATGTACCACAGTGAGCCAATCACGACAAGCAAAGGTTCAAAGGTTCTACTGTAATAGACTTCCTCTCTGACTCTGGCCAGTCTGAGCAGGCTTTTGACAGTGTAGATTCGGGTCCAGAACATTGTCTAATTTTCATGTATCAAAAGCCTGCTTGGATTGGCTGAGTTAGAGAGGCGGTCCGAGCAGCCTTGCAGTGATTGGTGCAGGATCGAGTTGAAAAATTCGTTTTGTGGCAATATTCAGACAATTTTCGTTTAGCGGCATATTGAAACATTTTTCGGGATATACTCGGCGTATAAGACGAAAACCGATTTTTGGTTGACTTTTTTTGTTTTAAAAGTCAACTTATACGCCGGAAAATATGGTATATCATGTACTTTGTATAAATAGCTGTTGTAAATTATAGAAAATAAAAATAATTCATGATTTCCTGTTCTCAAGAGGATTGCAGGCTACCTGAACAAAGTATTTTCTGGGAAAGTCTCACCTAGCAGTGGTTAAAAAACAGACTATTATAGGAGATTGTATTCGTGAATCCTACATAGAAAACATGTGCTCTGACCTAATCCTGAGAACTGCTGGTATGGCCAGATGCCTTTGAGCACAAACAGGAGAGCACTGGTGGATCTCATATAGCAGTCAGAGCAACACCACGTCCTCAGGCCCTGGCAGTGAACCATAAAGTCTACTAGTTAGTATCCTAGCATAAAGAAGCAGTCAAATTCTCTGCAGAACAATTTACTACATAAACCATGATGCCAGCCAATATTAATGTTACAAAATATTACTATCTTTTCTATCATTCACCTATAAATCTTCTGTCTACTTATCACCATTTATCAAGAGGGGGCTCTCCTCTGAGTAGTTCACTTTTACAGTTAGATCTATGTGCTATTAGAAACTTTTGGGGGTATAAAATGGTCCTTAATTCTTAGATTAACAATCTAATAAAATTAAAAAATTATTAATTATATCCAGAGCAATATTTCAATGTTATGGTTTTTGCCTTGCCTGTAGCCAACCCAGATTCAATCTCCACCACCTTATATGGTTCCTGAGCCCCAACAGGCATAATTTCTGAGTGCAGAGCCTGGACATAACCCCTGAGCATCACTGGGCATGTCAAAAATTAATGATCAATTATAATCTGCCAAGATATAATTGGGAATGGATGGTATAAGGTAGAAATATCATCATTCAAATAATTTTTTTTAATTTTAAATAAGATAGCTTTAAAGGAAAAAAGATGCTCTTTGAAGAACCCATGTAGAAGTTATCAGGATATATTACTGTTTGTACAATATCTATTTTCTGTGGCACTATTATTCTTTAACAATAAAAAAGTGATAATACAGATAACTACAAAAATTCCTCACAATGAGAGGATAATTTATGTTATCTGTCAGTTCAAAAACGTTTCCCCTGAAATTTTTCATAATGAAAAAGAAATAGATATCATGGAATTCAGCCATGTGTCTTTATCACCAAATAAACAAAGTGTAAATTTACAGTAATAAATAGGAAATGGATCACCCTAATCTTAATCTATTATCCCTTTATTTTTCATCCCTCTACAACATTCTTTTTCTCTGCTGTATCCTTTTCTCTCTCATTTAATAAAAACTATAGTCACTCTCTGTTGAACATGCACATCATAGTATTTAGGTTTTGACATTGTTCATTCATTCCAAATATGCTTAATCACCTCAGGGAATAATCTAATAAATGGCAGTATCGCTTACATGAACTTTGATTGTACCTGAATAAACTGAAAAACATGTAAATAAAGACAGCAATTCTAGATTACATTAGGGATTCCAATGACTATAAACATGATAACTAAAGAAGAATGTGAAATTCTTTGAGATGATATTTGAATAGTAATAAAAACAAACAATTCCCAGTTGTAGTCGGAATTATCAATGATTAATTATGGGTTATGAAAAAGTAAAATGATAGAGAATAATATCTGTCATCTAGGTCAGGGCTTATTGACAAATAAATGACATGACATCACACAAATATAAATAGAAACCAGATAACTTCATAAAACGTGGTGGGAAGCCATGAGTGCAGTTAGGGTAGAGAAGTATCCACTATGACAATGATAGCTGGAACTGATCCCTCTGGCAAAAGGTAAAAAACGAAGATAAATTGACATGCATGGTACCTCTTTGTTAACAATAGTGCAAACCATGGGCAGGAGCAATAGCGCAGTGGTAGGGCGTTTGCCTTGCACACAGCTGATCCAGGATGGGCCTTGTTCGATCCCTAGCATCCCATATGGTCTGACCCAGGAGCACTTTCTGAGCGCAGAGCCAGGAGTAACCCCTGAGTGTCACCTGGTGTGGTCCAATGGGTCAGAATAGAATATCTAAGGTCAAACTCCCATACATATAATCTGTGGACTTTTGACAAGGAGCCTGGAGAATTAAATGAAATATAGACAGCTTCTTCAATAAATGGTTTTGAGAGAAGTGGATAATCACATAAAAAACTAAAATTAGGAGTCTAGCAGGAGGAGGTTTGGCAGGCCCCCGCCATGCCGGAGGCCTGCTTGGCCAGGCCTAGGGGGGGTGCGGGACTTGGGTAACCCCAGCACCCCTCTGCCGCCTTGCTCCAGATCTCCAGGGCTTCCCCGGGCCAAACGCCTGGGCAAGCCGGTGAGTTGGGTCCCTTGGTGGAGCTTGAAGGTACCCTAGGCCTTCCCCCACTATCCATGCGGCTCCTTAGGGAGGGTCTGGGTGGGGCTCTGAGCTTCTGGTCTCCCAGCTTCTTGAAGGATCTCTCCTTCCTGGGAGCCGGGAGTCTAGCAGGAGGAGGTTTGGCTGGCACTGGTAAGCTCTGCCCAGTCTACATTTTCAAAATTGCGCGGGGGCAATAGCCCCCGCGCGCACAAGAAACATTAATAGTACTCTCACAAGAAACATTAATAGTACTCTCACAAGAAACATTAATAGTACTCTCACAAGAAACTGTAATAGTAATCTCACAAGAAACTTTAATAGTACTCTCACAAGAAACTTTAATAGTACTCACTATCATTGAATTATGTTTTTATGTATGCAAAATGTCCATTTTGTACTCTTCCCTTTTGCATACCCCTTCATAAGTTCATATTTCTCTTTAACTTTTTTAACTCCTATCATCATTACTCCTTTTATACCCTTTCTAACTTAAGTACTGTTGAGTCCTAAGTCACAGACCAAAGTGGTGCCCTAGAGTTAACACCCACCCAACTATTTTAAAAGGCATAAAAAGGACACATATCTTTTCAACATTTTATGGGTGTTTTCTTTGACGGCTATAACTTTTGCTAAATACTTTCTTATACAGTGATGATCCCCCCCCATGTTTTTTATCTTCTCTTTGTGAACTGCTCAATATGGAATTTGGTGTGAAAGAATCCCTCAGTTTAATACTTATGTTTGAACCAAGTCATGGGTCTTGTTGGAAATGTTCTTATGCCCCCATATATCTGATAGCACCACGTGGCTTTATATCTTGTTTGCGTAGGCACACTAACATGGAAAAATACTATACATACCAATAAGTTCTTATCTAATAAAAATGGGAACACACAAATCTTGTAGTGCAATGAGACCTTACACCCTGAACATTGACATAAAGACCTGGCACAGGCCTCAGAAGAATGGGCATTCTCCATTCACCCCTTGATCTACAGAAGACATTTACAAAACATCCAAGGTTGTATATAACATCACCTGGTGGCATTCCTGTACCAGGAAAGACCCTACAGCTGCTCTGACATCTACTCAAAAGAAACACCCCTTAACACTGAGAAGACAACAAGAACAAAGACCTGCTTACTGGACAGGGCTTGCTGTATTGCCCCTTAATTGTGAGGTTTGTCTATAACATCACCTGGAAGCAATCCTCTACCATGGAAGACCCTACCACTGCTCAGACATCGTCCTGCTCAAAAGAGACTTCCCTTGACACTGAGAAGACTTAACAACAACAACCTGCTTACAGGAAAGGGCTTCCTGCATTGCCCTTTCATGGTGAGGTGAAACGAGAAGGCACTCCACATCATGACTTCAATGTAGGACATGCAGATTCCAGAATCTTTAATACAGAAACATGAGACCAACAACAGAGACTGTGTGAAAAGTGTGTTGGCACTACAGACAATGTCTTGGATCGAATGATAACTTTCCTGAGGCCTAGAGCTGGTCTTATGCCAGGAAACTTCAGGGGTAGGATCTCTTTGTATTTAGGCCAAGGTTATTCCTTTCCATGCCTCTCATATTTTGGTGGGCCTATGCAAACAACAATTGCCACTCTAACACCGTTTTTACTGTGCTCCTTTGACTCTAATCCTTAAAACGCACCCACTTAAAATTTGAGGTTAACTTAAGCTAATATGCATGTACATGGAAATGTAAAAAATACTATGCCTCTAATGTTTAAGGAGTTATGTAAGTTTGATGGCTTTAGATTGCCTTGTGTGCTGTTAAGAAATATTATAATGTGCTACAATCTGGGGACTTGAGGGACAAAGTAATTGCACATGGATTCTGTTTTATTTATCTTAACTTTCTTTGGTGAAAGTTCAAAGTTAAGATATCAGCAAGGGGACTTCTTCTGATAATTATGTTATGGGTGATTGTCCTTCCACTGTAACTTTACCTTATCCTCTTTCTTTGCATCTTTTGTTCTCATAATTCAAAATAAAAAAATTATAAAAAAAAACTAAAATTAGGGGCTAGAGAGATGGCACAAGAGATAAGGTGTCTGTCTTGCTCACACAAGCCTAGGATGGACCTTAGTTTGACCCGGCATCCCATATGGTCCCCCAAGCCAGGAGCGATTTCTGAATTCATAGTCAGGAATAACCCCTGAGAGTCACTGGGTGTGGTCCCAAAACAAAAACAAGCAAATGAACAAACAAAAAGCTAAATTAAAATTATACCTATATCATACACCTTAAACAAGCCAACTCAAAATGGATAAAATACCTTAATACACATCTGAATCTGTAAAAATACACTGATGAAAATATAGACAAAACACTCAGTGACTTAACATCCAGGTAATTTTCAATGGAATTATATCATTGGTAAAGTCTAGAGATTCAAAACCAAACTAGTGGGTCTACAAAAAAAAACCAACAATAACAAAAAAATACGATAAACAAAGTCCCCTAAAACCATACATGTATGGCAAAAGAAATCTGGGATAAACTGAAAGGTAGTTAACTGAATGGGAAATATTTGCGTTTAACACATAAGTAAAAGTGTCAATATCCAAAATATACCAAATACTAATGAAGATTTAAGACAACCTAAAAACTTTATCAAAATATCCGTAGATGAAATGAAAAAACACTTTTCAGAAAAAGAATAATGGGTGGCCAACAGGTACATAAAAATGTTAAGCATGACATATTATTATGTAAATCCAAATCAAAATGACAATGAGATAACATCTCACACCAACTGAGGTCACATATTAGGTACTGGGACATTGTATGTCTAAAACTCAACTATGAATAACATTGTCAATGATGATGCTTTTATTAAAAAAATCACAAATTTAAAAAACTAAGTTTCGAGTAGATTTCTATTTTGAGCCCAGATTTGTAAGTTGAAGCTTTCTTAAATATTAAATAGACATAAAAAGATATTTTTAAAAATCTACTTAATTCTCATCCTAAATCACTAATGATAGTATATTACTAACTTATCTTCACTTTAGTAATTACACCACCATATTTATGTCCAGGTAAAAAACCAAAAATTTGTTATTCCATAACTATGCTGTTTTGATCACCATGGCTTTGTAGCATAGTTTCAAGTCAGGTAATGACATGCTCCACAGTTTCTTATTTTTCTGTATGTTCTTGAATATCTGAGATCTTTTATGATTCCACACAAATTTTTTTTTGTTTTTTTGGGCCACACCTGGCGATGCTCAGGGGATACTCCTGGCTGTCTGCTCAGAAATAGCTCCTGGCAGGCACGGGGGACCATATGGGACACCGGGATTCGAACCAACCACCTTTGGTCCTAGATAGGCTGTTTGCAAGGCAAACGCCGCTGTGCTATCTCTCCGGGCCCTCCACACAAATTTCTAATTGACATTTCAAATTCTTGAAGAATATTATCTAAACTTGGACAGGAATCGATTGTATTGAATCTATATAGTGGTTTTGGTAGGTGATCAGTAGGATGGTATTTATTCTTACAATCCATGAAAATAGAAAATTTTCCCATTTCCTAAAGTCTTGTTTACTTACTTTCTTATTTTAAAGTTTTCATGGGATAGATATCTCTCCTCATTTTTTAAGTTTATTACTAAGTAGTTGATCGTTTGGAGACTGCTTTACATGTGACAATCTCTTTAATCTATTTTTTCTCTGATTCATTTTTTTGTATATATACATACCATCTAATTCTGTGGATTGACCTTGTATATAACATTTCTTTTAGTTTCTGTTCACTGTTCTAGAAAATTTTGTGAGCTCTTTAGGACCTTCAGTGTATATCATCAGGTCATCTACAAATAGAGATAATTTTACATCATTTTTTCCCATTCAGATTCCTTTGATTTCCTTTTTTAGTGTGATTTCTGTTGTTATAACTTCTAATACAATGTTATATAAGAATGGAGAAATTTTACATCCTTGCCTTGTGCCTGAGCTAAGTAAAAATGTTTTTCATTTTTCACCCTTAAGAATAATATTGGGGTCTAAAGAAATAGCACAAAGGTAGGGCATTTGCCTTGCATGCAGCCCACCCAGGACGGACCTGAGTTTGATTCCTGGTGTCCCATATGTTCCCCTGAGCCTGCCAGGAGCGATTTCTGAGTACAGAACCAAGAGTAAACTCTGAGCAAAAAGGGGTGTGGCCAAAAAATAATAAAAATAACATGTGTGTTATTACCTTGAGAATGATTCCTTTCATTCCTATTTCACTGAGGAACTTTATAATGAATAGGTATTGGATCTTGTCAAAAAGCTTTCTATGCATTAATAGATATGAACAAATGATTTATCTTTTCATTACTGATGTGGTATATTATTTATTTGATATCTATTGTATACTGAGATGAATCCCAATTGGTTGTGGCATCTAACTTCTTTTAACATGCTGTTGGATTCTGTTTGCTAAGATTTTGCATTGATATTCATCAGGGAGATATATCAGAAATTATTTGTTGTAGCTATGTAAGATTTGAGTGCCTGTGTAATGTTAGCTTCACAAGTGTTTCTTCAATATTTTATAAAAGGTTGAGGATAAATGGCAATAAGTTTATTCTGAAGCTTTGACAAAAACTTACAGGTAAAACAATCTGGATAAGAACTTTTATTTTGGGAGAGATTTATAATTATTTTTTTAATTTCCTTGCTTCTGGTTTGCTTGTTCAAGCTTTCTAATTTCTCCTATTTTTATTTCCATTACATGTTTCTAGGAATCTGTCAACTTCTTCTAGGTTCTCCAACAAAATAGATTTTTTCGCTGCATGCTGTATTGTATATCTGAAAGTTTTGTAATTTCTCCCTTTTCATTTCTGGCCTAACTTATTGGAGTACTTTCTCTTTTCTTCCTTTTGAGCCTAGTCAGCTTTTTGTCTATCTTGTTTAATCTTTTGAAAAGCCATATTATTCATTTTTATTTATTTCTTGGTTTCTAAATTTATTTTTTGCTGGATTTTATTATTTCTTTTATTTTATTAGCATTTTGATTAATTTGCTATTGTTCTCCAGACAATTAAGGTCTATGTTTGTATTGTTGTTTATCTTTTTCAATTTCCTTATGTAGGCTTTTTTGATATGAATTTCCATCTAAGTACTGCCTTTATCGTGTCTCATAGATTTTGATAATATGTCACCTTGCTATCATTATTTCAAGAAACCACTTTATTTCTTCCTTTATTTCCACCATCATCCAGATGTTATTTAGAAGCATGTTGCAGTTTCCAGTTGTGAATATTTTTTCTAATTGTTTTTGCTCTTTTTTTTGCATTTTTTTAATTTTTATTTTGATCGTATTGGCTTACATGTCTTTCACAGTAGTATTTTAGGTACATATTAACATTGAATCAAGGGAATACCCATCACCAAATTTGTCCTCCCCCCATCCCCGTTCCTTTTCTGCAACCTATATCCCCCATCGTCACCCCCCGGGCTGCTAGAGTAGGTGGTCCCCTCTTTGTCTAGCTTACTATTAGTGATCATATATCTGTTTGGTCCTGGTACCCTCCTTTGTTTCCCCCTCTATTTGAGAGGCGGAGCTAGATAATTCGAGTTATGTGGTTTTGTTTGAAGGAAAGAAAAGCAATAGAATGGGGTCTCCAAATATTTTAATGGGTAATTTCTACCTGTTTGACATTACTTTCTGATAGGATGCTTGGTATGATTCTTATGTTTGTGAATTTATGTAAGTTAGGTTTATGTTCAAATATGTGCTCTATCCTGGAGACATTTTTTATACTATAAAGAATGTGTATTCAGCTTTTTGAGGATGGAGGGTGCCGTATCTAACTAGTCCAAAACCTTCTAGTTCCTAATTTAGCTCACTTAAATGTTTACTTATATTCTGTCTTGTGGATATATCCAGTACTGACAGTGGAGTTTGAAGTCTCCTGCTACTATTGTGTTCCCATCCATGTGTTTCTCTATGTTTGTGATAAAAGCCTTACAAAAATTACAGACCCAAATATTGGGGTATGCATGTTGGTTTTGTTCCTATTTCTTGGTCTATTGTTACCCTGAACAATATGTAGTGTCTATCCCTGTCTATAATTTCTTACTTTAAATTGAATAAAATTTGGTATAATTATGTTTTTCCCAAGCTTTCTTTCCATTCGCTTTTATATTTGTTTTGTATCCTCATACTCTGAGCCTGTGCCTTTCTTATGGCTCAGATTTTCCCTGTAAGTAAAGGAGAAAAAAAAGCACAAAACAATCATTTTTCCACATGTTTATTTATTAATTGATCGATTTTTGACGTCTTTATTTTGGTGTGGAGATTATGGTTGATGTCTCCAATATTATTTTATTTTATTTTGTCTTTTCTTTCTCTTTCTTTTTGCACTCGAGCATGATTTGATTTCAGAACCAAGACTATTGTGTGGTGCCTGTCTTTATTGCTGTAGTGCTCACCGGTTATTTAATTCGATATTTTTTTTCTGTATTGTTGTGGCATTTCAAATACCTTTTTCACATCCTCTCTCAAACTGAGGTTGGAAGCCTCTAGAGGGACTCAGCCCATTTTCAGCGTATTTGACTTTTGACTTCTTTTTTTTTCCTCTTATTTTGTACCCCATTCTATTGCTTTTCTTGCCTTCAAACAAAACCACATACCTCGATTTTTCTAGCTCTGCCTCTTAAATAGAGGGGGAAACAAGGGAGGGTTTCAGGACCAAACAGATATGTGATCACTAATAGTAAGCCAGACAAAGAGGGGTCCACCTACTCTAGCAGCCCGGGGAGTGATGGTGGGGTATATGGGCTGTAGAAAGGGAACTGGAATGGGGGGAGGACATAGTTGGTGATGGGTATTCCCCTGACTCAATGTTAATATGTACCTAAAATACTACTGTGAAAGATATGTAAGCCATTATGGAAAAAATGTGTTTTTAATCAGAAACTTTCTTTGACTTACATGTATTATTATTATATCAATTATATTATATGTTATGTCACTATATTATGTTGTTAGTTTACCTCATTATGTTAATCAACTTTGTCTCTTGAATAAATTCTTACAATAAAAAAGAAAAATAAGATTTTCCCTGTAAGTAACAAAGGGATGAATTTAGTTTCCTGATTCATCCTGCCACTCTGTGCTTTTTAATGGGAAAGTTTAGTCCATTGACACTCAAGAATAGTATTAATATAAAGTGTTGTGTTTTCAGTTTACTGTGCAGTGTTGTTGCTTCTAGAGTTGACAATTTTGTTTATGTAAGTGGACTTTTAGTTGGTTTTGGTTCAGTTAACAAAAATGTCTCTAGCTACTGCTTTCCTAAGAAAGTTTTTATCCTTCCCACCATTTTAATGATGGGATTTTTTAGGTTAGCCATCTCTAGGTTTAAAGTTTCTTTAATAATTTGTAATTTAATAATTTGGGTATGTTATTTCACTCTTTACTCACCTGTACCATTTCATGTTGGGTTTCTTACATTATATTATATAATACATATATAATATGTTATTTCACTTATATTTCAGATTTTTCTTTATTATTGTCATAAAAAGTTTGTCTCTTTCTTTTTTTTTTTTTGGTTTTTCGGGCCATACCCATTTGATGCTCAGGGGTTACTCCTGGCTAAGTGCTCAGAAATTGCCCCTGGCTTGGGGGGGACCATATGGGACGCCGGGGGATCGAACTGCAGTCCTTCCTTGGCTAGCGCTTGCAAGGCAGACACTTTACCTCAAGCGCCACCTCGCCAGCCCCAGTTTGTCTCTTTCTTTAGTTTTTGCCACTTTGATTCTTTAGTGTCTCGGTGTTTTTCTGTTTGAGTCTACTTTGGTACTTTTTTGACTTCTTAATTTGTTCAGCTGCCTGTATCCAGAGTAAGGAAGTTTTCAGCTATTATCCTTCCCACCACTCTGTCTTCTTTCAGTTTTTTTCTTACCTTCTGACTTTCCTATAATTCAGAGATAATTCTTTCCTTTGTTAATTAAGTATATTATAATATATTCTATTCTGTCTTCTATTTCTTTTTTTACTTTTATCAATGCAAGTTCTTGTTCTTTTTTGTTTGTTTGTTTTTGATACTGGGCCACAGGGAGGTGCTCAGAGGCTACTCCTGCCTCTGAGAGCAGGAATCACTCCTAGCTGACTTGCAAGACCACATGGAATGCCTGGAATCAAACCCTGGTTGGCTATATGAAAGGCAAACACCATACCCACTGGACCATCTCTTCGGCCCCACTAACTTGTATTTTGTCTTCTAGTTTGTATTTCTGGCTCCTTCCGTATGAGATACTGCAGCTTGCAAGTGTATTTTTATTGACTTTGTTGAGTTTCTCATCTAGAGTTTAATTTCAGGCAACTGCTTTCTTAATTTCTGTTACTAATGTAGTGAATTAGGTTCACATCAAGCAAGCATTATTGGTAGGCTTGCAGACTTGACTAGATTTCTGTCTCCATTTGAGACTGCATCTTAGTTCCTCAATTTCACCATTACGCTTCCAGTTCTATAGGTGTCAACTGTGAAAATTTAAATTACCAGTAACTTAAGAAATTATATGTTGAGTTATTTATACCAAGTGAGTATTAATATTGCATCTGCTGTTCAGATTATTTTTCTTGCCATGCGTTATTATTTGAATATGTCCAGGAATTGTCAAGAAGTTACTCCATTGATTTACATGAGACTTAAAACTACATACTGTCTGAGAAATAAGAGTGACACACCCTATCTGCCCCCAATTTAAGAGATGGCTGTAGCAGTGGATCCTCATGGGTTAGGGTTTAGAGTCAAGACTACTGTAACATCAAACTAATATCTAGTTTAGGGTAGGATATGATGGCACAGACAGAAATGAATGGAGTTCCCAGGTTTTCAAGGTACGTGATATATTGTTGTTTTAATAAAAATTTGGAAATAATCAGAATTATTATGAAACAATGGCATGAGAAAAATAATAAAAAAGAGAGGAAGGAAGAATCCAAGAAAACCTGAGATACACCTACTAATAATTCAAGATTGCACATCTTAGCTCCCACAAGTGCCTAAGAAGAAATTTCAAGAAACTAAATACATACAAGAGAATGTGGTGGGCCAGCAGTTAAAGGATGCCTTTATGAAGGACTCTAAGTTGCTGGACTAAAATTGCTTGAAATTTTCAAATATACAGCATCATCTGACAGCTTTTTGTAGGTCTGAGTGTAAATTAGACTAGACAGATGATGCTGTAAAGATAATAATTATTTAACAAACCTGAATGTTCATATCATTCACAGATGAGAAAATTGAGGCTCAAAATATAGTAAGTAGCCATTTAATATCACAAGTAACTTGGGAAGGATTCCAAGCAATTTTTTTCCTGACATTAAAGATATTTACATATGTTGGTTAGGTTTAGTGAAGGAAAAGATTCTTAAATCTGCATAATTTAGCACACTTCATCGGTGTTGCTAATATTCACTTAAAACATCTTGCATTTATTTCAAAAGCAAAATGGATGTTTAAACCATCTTTGGAAATAACTACACTTCAAAAGAATGTTGCAATGTTTCAATGAATCAACTTTTATTAACACTTGACTTCCAAGAAAAAGAGAGATAGGGATTAAAGCTCCTGCCTTATATATGGCTGACTCTCATTCATTCCCCTGCTCTGCAAATGGAGACCTAGCACCACCAAGAGTGACACTTGATCACAAAGCCAGCTTTAAACTCTAAGAACAGTTAACAAGCATGCTTCTCTCAACTCATAAATTTAAATTCCTGCGGATTTATCTGATATATCTTATTATTTACATAATTAATGGTCTAAAATTAAATTTATGGCTCCCCTTTATTTTGATTCTTCTAAAGTTACCAAAAATTCATTGATATCAGATCTTAAGTTAGTACATTTGAAATAGTATAAACTTCTGTTTTCATAATTTATAAAATCTTGTAAGTGCAACACTGCTTTACTCAAGTAAAATTTCATACAAAAATAGAAATGGACAAAATTGACCAAAACATTCATTCTGTCTTTAAAAGTAATATTTTAAGATTCCAAAACTTTCTAAATAGTGTTTTCTAAAGCTATGTGTTACAATTTATATTAATCACAGTCCTAATTGAAATTATTTACAGGGAGTGTGTTCAGTGCTAAGTATGTCCCCATAATAACAGTATCTTTATATTTTAGAAAAATTAATTGCTATATATATGCTACATCTACCTCAAATAATGTTATGCCACCTCTATTGAATCACTGAAATAAATTGTCTCCAGGGCTAATCATATTAACAGATTGAAATGTTCAGATTGGACATGATTTTAATTTCAGCAAAGGGTGAATGTACCTCATATAAACCTCTAGAGATAATCATGTTATTTGTCCATCATGTTATATTTGAGGTGTATCTTTACATGGTAATTTCAAAACATAAAGTAAAATGTTGATGGAATCAAGGATGCAGCTCAGTTGTAGAGTGCTTACCCTGCATTTTGAAGCCTGGGTTCAATCGCTAACACTGTGAAGAAAATAGAAGTCAATACAAATACTTTAGAATATATGGTCTAGGGGCTGGAGAGATAGCATGGAGGTAAAGCATTTGCCTTTCATGCAGAAGGTCATTGATTCAAATCCCAGCATCCCATTTTATCCCCCATGCCTGCCAGGAGCAATTTCTGAGTATGAAGCCAGGAGTAACCCCTGAGAACTGCTGGGTGTGACCCAAAAACCACAAAAAATATATATGGTCTAAAAGTATCTATGTTTTACTATATGAAAGTACTGGCAAAAATTTATAGCTATGACCTTGACTTGATTTTTATAGTAGTTATCTATACTAGAATGTAGTACATGACACATTACTTGGTTTAATCTGTGATAGGTGAGTTTGTAGAGAGGTAATAGGTATTTTGAATTTTATTAGTGTTTGTTAGCATCTATGGGGAAAAGAGGCACTCTTGTTTATTTTTTCTAATAATAGTCACAACTAAACCATTAAAATTTTACCATATCATTTTATATCGACGGGCTAAACAATAACTATAAACTTGCACAATTTATGCACTAGGGATGTGGCTCAGTGTTAGACCAATTGCCTAGCATGTGTGACAATCTGAATATGATCCCAGGTACCATAAATAAAATAAAACTAATATAGGTGGTCCTCTCTGTGTCTAGCTTGTTGTAGATTAGGTATCAATTCTGTTGTTGTTGGCTTTGGATTTGTAATTTAAATCTGATCATTTTTTTATTTCTACTCAATGTTTGGTTTTGGTACCATCCATTTTTTTTCTCCTCAATTTATGAGTCAGAACAAGATGATTCAAGTTATGTGGTTCTGTTTGAAGGGGGGAAGCAAAAACCAAAAAAACAAACAAAAAACCTTCAAGAGGTTATAAATGTCAATTTAAGGAAGAAAGGGGAAAAGGAAGAAAAATATAACAACAGTACAAAAAAATCAAACAAAAAACTTGAAAAGCACCACAGCGATAAAAACAACAACCAAACTATAACCACGATCCTGAAATAAAAACAAAATTTAGCAAAAAAGAACAAAAACAAACAACAATAGCAAAAAAAGATTTGTGCTTCTTTTTTGCATAGGCACAGTAAATATTAGGGAGATTAGAAAAGGAATTCCCTTGGCTTAAGAGATACAGGGTTTCTCTGCCCTTGAAGTATACTGTCATGGGAATAACTACAGGTTCCGTACATGTTCTTTTACTCCCCCCTAGGTCTTTTTGTGTTGTCTGGAAACCTTCCCCTCAGTTGTGGATGATAAAATCAGGCCTCTGTAACTAGAAATCTTGTTATTTGCACAGATTCTAGGATGGAGTCTTTCTTTAAGGTTCTAGAAGTTCTATTCCATCACTGTTGAAAAGCACATATTTTAAAATCACTCTACCTTCCTAAACCAGGAATAAATAAAAAGTCTAACCTATCAATCACTAGGACAAAAATAATAGCAGTAATCAAAAGTATCCCTAAGGACCAAAGCCCAGGACCAGATGCTTCCAGCAATGATTTCTAAACAACTTATAAAGAACTAATATTTATTCTTCTAAAAATCTACTGAAGTATTAAAGAATGAGAAATACATCCAAAGAACACTCTGTGAGATCAATATTATGTAATTTTCATTCCAGGCAATGATACAAATAAAGGTCAAAAGAAAACAAAGAACTTGGATTCAAGTTATAAAAACATAGATGCAAAAACTACAATAAAGTATTGTCAAATTGATAACAAGAATGCAAGAAGATAGTAATTCATAGCACTCAAATGGATGCATATCAGGAATTCAAGAATGGATCAAATATGCAAACATAACAAAGATAAATATAAAATGTTCATGTGGTAATACAAATAGATGCTGAGTACATATTTGGTAACATGTATTATCATTTTATAACAAAAGCAGTCACAAGTTGGGATAGAAAAATTAATATGTCAACTTCATAAAGCTCATCCTGAAATGACAGACCTATAGTAGTATACTCAATGCTGATAATCAAAATATTTTGCCTTAATATATAGGAAAAAGGGGGATGTTCTAGCTTACCTTAACCCCTCACAGAGAATTAATAGTATGTCTGAGAAACTTTGTGGATAGAAACTTAAATTGCCAATTGAATTATGCTCCTCCCTGATTCTTCCCACCATAAACAAGCATATTAATTGATACTGTACTAGGCACTTTAATGAATATCCAACATGCCTTCAATAAATACATCTGTTCCCGTGGTCCTCAAACTATTGCCCGCGGGCCACATATTTTATTTGTATCTGTTTCGTTTCTTCATTGCAAAATAAGATATATGCAGTGTGCATAAGAATTCATTCATAAGTTTTGTTTTTACTATAATCAGACCTCCAATGGTCTGAGGGACAGTGAACTGGCCCCCTGTTTAAAAAGTTTGAGGACCCCTGGTATACTAACATTAGTATTCAGTTAGAAAGAAACTAGATGGGCATTTTAAGATTGTTCTTTGATAAACTATCATTCTGCAATATAAAAGAATGAAGTATTTTGAAAAATCAAAACATCTACTTAGTATGTATTCATCAAGTATTCGATATGTGCCACTATTACTCATATACTTGTAATACAAATATATTAATTTAAACTGTGTGTTGAGCGTAATCTTTTCTTTTTGGCTGAGAAAACATTTAAGTATAGTGTATATAGTTGTCTTTATAAGTATAAGCCCCTAGTAAACAGAACATTTTAATTAGATTTTATACATTTTCATCATTTTATTTTGTTTTTAAAAAACAATCAAATAAATATAGCAAAATTTATTGAGTATAACACATAATTTATCATCTGACTACTAGCTATTTCTATACCTATGTAAAATAAAAATTTTTTATCAAAATGAAAACATATATTCCTTAACAAATTAAGATTTGATCAAACATCTTTTCTAGTTAATCCTAATTTTATTAATAATAGCATATTTTCATTCTACTATTGAGCTCATACAAAAAGAGGCAGTTTTCCAGTATTATAATTCACTATTCATAAAACTCAGAAGACTGTTGTAAAAACCTTTAAATCAAATATCAGCATCAATAAAAATGAATAGAAGAGCCAAAATGCAAGGTTATAAAGAATTACCATGAACAAGTAAATGCCATGAAAATATAAATTATTTTTTACTGAGCACAGAAACAACATGAATAAGAGAACATACAATAAATAACTTGTGATATATTCAGTACAATAAAACAATTCATTGAAAGCTTGTGATAAAATATTCAGTATACAAAATACATAACTATAGCTTAGCACTGTTTAAAAGGCCCCTTCAATAAGTCGTGTAAATTTCTAAAGCAATTTACTTAACTAGAAAAACTGAACATAATGCATATCCCTTTATTATGATAGCTTTTTGACTCAAAAGATCAGGAAGACTTGAACTTTAAAATTGTTAAATGGTTATAAATCCTCAACATATTACAATGTATGATATTTGATATCACTTAAACTAATAGTACTTCAAAAAGCATGTCTTTACAAAATATGGAAACTTACCTACTTTATAATGTGATAATAAACCTTGTTTTATGTGTAAGAAATAAATGTAAGAAATAAATCTGGAAGCACAGTGCTGAATAAAGGTTAACCATTAATTTGTTGACTACAACCAAAAACTGTTAACATGGACCTTATACTGTTGTTTAGTTAAGGTAGAGTGGCTAAAGATGAGCAGTAGCTTTTTAGTAAATAATTTAATACTTGATGTAAAACAACTAAATGGGTAAATTAATTGTCTAATGCTTCTCACAAGAAAAATATAACATTAAAAGGTACCTACCTATTTAATTTGCTTCACCACATTTCTATGATTCTCTGCAGAGACACCAATCTGACCAGATTCCAGGTATGTATGCATTATTCAGTCTGATATCACCAGGACTTTTATGGAGTAAGTGCTGGCACTCTCCTTCTGCCTTCTTATATTTCCAGAAGACCTGACAGCCCAAATCAAACCCCACAAACTCACAGTATCAGTAATGGTGATTTGAGTTCCTGGACCTCATGGCCACATTTATGGTCACAGGAAACTTCATTTTTTTCTGTCACCCCCATAGGAATACAATAATTTGGATACCAATATGTAGATGAAGTCAATGAATGTTTAATTTTCACAAAATTTCTTGTCACCATACTTCATATTTTTTTCTTCTCTTTCTTCCTTTTATTCATTCTATTCTTTATTTAAAAATTGTGTTCTCACTTCTAGAAACAAATGCATTGCAATCAAATATTAACATATATAATATATATATAGTGATATATCCTATTTAAATAAATTAAATTAAAACAAAAATAAAAACCTCAGAAGATGTACATAAATAATTATAAAAGTCTAAAGTCTTTTTTCAGAATTGGGGTATGAGATATGAAATTTTTATTTTTATCTTTGAGGCAGTTTGTGGCAGCCCCAACATTCATACTCCACTTCTTCAATAGCACTATTCTACAATTTTATTAGGACAAGTGACATGTCAAATATTTCATAAATTAAGCCTCCTGGCAGCTAAATCTATCCAGAGGGCATAGTTTTATTTACATATGTAATATATGAAAAGTTATGTTGGTATTCGATAGTTTGGTAAGCTGTTACAGCAGATGTATATGTAAATTTGTTTAAACAATACCAACTCTTTGCCTCACAGTTTTGGAGACTAAAAGTCCAATGTCAATATGTTGCCAGGTTTTGCTTTTTTCTATAGTTATGTGAGAAGTATATGTTACAAGATTCTACTTAATTGGAGAAGATCATATTCTCTATAAACCAAAGAATTCATCTACAAATAAATCTGGAATTATCTTATTTCCAAATTAATCTCACATTCTTATGTACTAGGAATTAGGAATTCAATAAATGAATTCTGGACCAAAATTTCACCCACAATTTATTTTTAATTAATTTTTATTGAAACACCGCTTACAAGGCTTTTCACTACTCCTTGTGGCAAGCTTCCTATTGTGCCCTGATGCTTCTGATCCTCAACTAATTCACCTCTGGCTATTATAACCAAACTATCTATTATGTTTCTTATACTCCACAAATGAATGAGATTATTCTACATTTCTCCTCCCTCTTATTCATTTCAGACAGCATAATATTCTCCATATCCATCCATCCATGTATCAGCATCTTTCATAACTTCAATTTTCCAAACAGCTTGTAATATTGTATTGTGTAGCTGTAACAGTTTCTTTGGCCAGTCATCTGTTCTCGGGCAGTTGGTTGTTTCCAGATCCTAGCTATTGTAAATAGAATTGAAAAAATATAAGAGTTCAGAGGGCTTTTATGCATGGCGTTTTGGGGTTCCTAGGTTCTATTCTTCCCTGGATTGATATTGTTGGATCATATTGAAGCACAATTTCTAGTTTTTAAAGAATATTCATACTGTATTCCATAAATTCTGGAATAGTCTACTTTTCTACAAACAGTGAAGGAGAGTTTCTTCTCACCACATCCATTTCAGCACAGATTGTTCTTGTTCTCTGTGTTGTGTGGCACTCTCTGTGGTATGAGATAACATATAATTATTGCTTTTATTTGCATCTCCGATAATTAGTTATATGGAGTATTTTTTCGTGTGCCTTTTAGCCATCTGAATTTTTCCTTTGAGGAAATGTTTGTTGTTTTTTCCCATTTTTGAATGGGGTTAGATTTTTTCTTATTAGGTTCTATTAGTCCCTTGTATATATCATATATCAACCCCTTATCTGATGGGTATTGGTGGTATATTTTCTCCTATTCTGTGAGTAGTCTTTGCATTCTAATCATTGTTTCCTTAGAAATGCAGAAACGTTTGGTTTTAATGTAGTACATTTGTTTATCTTTACTTGCACTTACTTGGACAGTGTTGTAGCATCCTTTGGAAAATCACCCTATGCACTCTATCTCCAACCCCAGTTGAATGCGTCTGAATCATAATTGTGGGAGAAATAATGCAGAGCAGGCTGAAGGTGAAACACGTGTAATCTGTCAGTCTTATACCTAGTATTGAGAGCCCAAGCTACCTGCCAGAATTGCCATTGTTATTGAGTACAGGGACCATCTCTGAGTGGGGCAGTAAACTGACCCAGGTATACAAGTAAGACAATATCTGTTTTGCGGTAATTACAAGATGTAATCAAATATACAAAGAAACCAGGGTTGATCTTTGCTTTGGGTAAAATAAGGTGTAATGCAACAATCATTAAAGATGTTTTACATTCCGTGTCATGGAGTGTTCTGCCTGGATTTTCCTCCATGTGCATTATGGTTTTAGGTATGAAATCAAGAACTGTGTGCATTCAGATTTGACGTTCTTGCATAGTGTCAAAGAGAGATCTGAGATCACTTGTGTATCTTTTCCAAACACAATTTATTGAAAAGGCTTTCCTTACTCCACTTTGTATTTCTTTTTCATTTATTGAAGACTAATTGATCATATACCTGTGGATCATTCTCAAAACATTCAAGTCTATTCCACTGATCTGAGGGTCTTTCTTCATTCCAGTACTATGCTGTTTTAAAGACTACAGATTTAAAGTACAACGAAATGTTGGGGAAAATTATTTCACTTATATTTGTTTCCCCCAGTATTGATTTCATGAACACTTATTCATGCACATTTATTTTCCAAATGAATTAGTGAATGTAATTAATTAAATTACTTAATTTAATAAATTTAAATTCATGGACATGTATTTTTTTCTAAATAAATTTCAAGATTATTTGATCCACTACTTTTAAATATGTCAAGGGTATTCATTTTAAATATTTAAACACCTTGATTACAAATATGACTGTAGTTGGGTTTCAGTCATGTAAAGAACATCCCCCTTCACCTATGCAACATTCATAACACCAGTATCCCAAATATCCCTCCTCCCCACCCCACACCTGCCTGTACTATAGACAGGCTTTCTACTTCCCTCATTAATTCACATTTTAGGATAGTTCTTAATGTAGTTATTTCTCTAACTGCACTCATCACTCTTTGTGGTGAGCTTCATGTCGTGAGCTGGACATTCCAGACCTCCTCTTTTGTCTCTGAGAATTATTGCAAATAAGTCTTTTATGTTTCTTAAAACTCATAGATGAGTGGAACTTTTCTGTGTCTATCTCTTTCCCTCTGACTTATTTCACTCAGTATAATAAATTACACGTACAACCATATAAAGGAAAATTTCATGACTTCATATCTCCTGACAGCTGCATAATATTCCATTGTGTATATGTACCGCAGTTTCTTTAGCCATTCATCTGTTGAAAGGCATCTTGGTTGTTTCTAGAGTCTGGCTATTGAAAACAGTGCTGCAATGAAAATAGGTGTTAGGAAGGGATTTTTGAATTGTATTTTTGTGTTCCTAGGGTATATTCCTAACAGTGGTATAGCTGCATTGTATGGGAGCTCAATTTCCAGTTATTTGAGGAATCTCCATATAGCTTTCCATAAAGGTTGGACTAGACAGCATTCCCTCCAGCAGTGAATAAGAGTTCCTTTCTCTCCACATCCCCACCAGCATTGCTTGTTCTCATTCTTTGTGATGTGTGCCAATCTCTGTGGTGTGAGATGGTACCTCATACTTGTTTTTATTTGCATCTCCCTGATGATTAATGTGTGGAGCATTTTTTCATGTAACTTTTGGCCATGTGTATTTCTTCTTTGACAAAGTGTTTGTTCATTTATTCTCCCATTTTTTGATGGGATTAGATTTTTTTTTCTTGTAAAGTTCTGTCATCATGTTATCATCATGTTATCATGAATGGGCATCGTACCCTATCAAATGTTTTGTTTGTATGTTTAATATGATAATATATTTAATTTTCCTTGAATTGATATGATTTGTTATGATTCACACAATTTGTGATTTACCTACATATATTATATTACACTATTTATCCCGTGTGTAAACACGGGATAAATCATATTCAATATATATTTGTTTTTATTTTGTTGGGAATCTACATTCATAAGATAGGTTTAATTTTAGTCATATATTATAGTTTTTCCTCTTGATTAAACTTTGGAATGTGATAATTAAAAATTGATCAATTTCTTCTAAATTCTCCAATTTATAACAATTTTTTGCAGATATTTTTATCACACCTAGCATTTCTCAGTCATTACTCCTGGCTCATTGCTCAGGGATCACTTCTTAATGGAATTAGGCAATGTAATCTGACACGGAGGATTGAGTAAACCACATTCAAGGTGATTGCTCTATTATCTGTACTACCTCTCCATTTCAGGAAATAAAGTTATACATATTAATATCATAATCCTTTGAATTTCTGTAGTATCTGTTATTATGTCTTCTTTTTCATTTCTGAATGGTTGATGATAGGTTTCTTCATTTTTTTAATTTGTGAGTCTAGCAAATGTTTTCCAACCTTTTAGTGATGTTTAATTACTTTTTAAATTTACATTTTATTTATTTCTACTCTAAATTTATTATTTTCTTCCCTCTACATGCTTTGCGTTTCCTATGCTGTTTATTATCATTTCCTAAGATGTACCTTTATTTATTTGAACACATTCTGCTTTATTTTTAATTATCTCATGAAATGCTATAACTTTTTTCATTGCATACCATTTGTTCTGCATCCATATGTTCTGATGGATCATATCTTTCTTCTTCTTTATAGCCAGTAATTGTTTAATCTCTGATTCTCTATTTAAGTCGTTGCTTGTTCAATGGTAATTTTTAATTTCTAGGTGTTTGAGTTATTTTTATTATTGCTCTTTGTAAATAATTTACATTTTCAAAGTTTATAAGTATGAAAGTGGATTTATTATAAGTTCCATCTTTATTTTATGAAGGTATGCTTTGCGACTCAGCACTAAAAGTTTCGATGTGAATTGGAGAAGAAAACTTATTCAATTTTGAATGTATGAAGGACCTGATATATGTATACTAGATCCATCTCTACTATTCTGTCATTCAAAGCTTGTATTTCGTGTTGAATTTTTGCTTAATTGCTCTATCCTATGGTAATATAGCAGTTATAAAATCCCCTTCTTTTTATTGGAAGATGAACAAAATTATTTACTTTTTATTTAAGCCATTGTGATTTACAAAGTTACTCATAATTGGGTTTTAGACATACAATGATTTAAAACCAGTGCAACCACCAGTGTCAACCTTCAGCCACCAATATTATCAGACTCCATCTAATGATACCACTCCCAACCCCAGCTTGCCATTAAAAAAAGGCACTTTTTAAAGTTTCAGTGTGGTATTTTAAAAATTTGTTAAAGTTTGAGAGGCCAGAGTAGTGGCGCAAGCTGTAAGGCATCTGCCTTGCCCGCGCTAGTTTACGACAGACCGTGGTTCAATCCCCCGGCTTCCCAAATGGTCCCTCAAGTTAGGAGCGACTTCTGAATTCATAGCCAGGAGTAATCCTTGAGCGTCACCGGGTGTGGCCCAAAACCAAAACAAAAAATAGTTGTTAAAATTTGAAATCTATGATTTCATTGTTGTTGACTCTGGCTTGCATATTTATTTCTGCCCTATCTTAACACCAACAATGCGCCAGAGATCCCTTAGTTTGTGTCTCCCATCATTTCATAGATGTCTTTCTTATCCTGCAATCAATTTCTTTCCTTCTCTTCATTATATTCTGGGGTCATAGGGTGTTCTCAATAGCTTTCATTTAAACAATTGCATTTCTTCCTGCACTTATTAAAAATACTACATATATATGATATCATCTTTTATTTATCCATTTTATGGATTATTTCATTTAATAGAATTTCTTCCAGTTCCATCCATGTTACAGAAAATTGCATAATGGCATCATTACTTACAGTTATGTAGTATTCCAATGTATATATGTACCATATCTACATGATCCACTTATATATTGTTGGACATCTCTGTTAATCCCAGTCTTTAGCTATTGTACTGAGTGATGCAATGAATATAAGTGTGCATGAATCCTTTTGGATGAATATTTTCTGTCCTGGATATAAATACCCAAAAGTGGAATTCTGGGTCATAGAACAATTCAATTCTTATTTTACTAGTTGCCCTCCATACTGTTTTCCCTAAGGCTTGGACCAGGCAGCAGTCCCACCCGCAGTGAATGAGAGTTCCTTTTTTACTATATTCCCGCCAACAGAGATTAGTCCCGTTATTTTTGATGTGTGCCATCCTCACTGGTGTAAGATATTATCTCAATGTAGTCTTGATTTGGATTTTTCTAATGATAAGAAATGATGAGAAGTTTTTCATATGCCTAATAGTCATGTGTGTCTTTCTTAAAGAAGTGTCTGTTCATTTCCTCCCTCCATTTTTGATGGGATTTTAGGTTTTGAGAAGTTAACCTTTGTGAATACTTTGAATAATCTAGATATCAAACCTTTATCTGATGTGTTAAGTGCAAAACTTTTCTCCCATCCAGTTAGCTGTTGTTTTTTTTTATTTTAACCCGTGTTTCTTTTGTCATACAGAAACTTTCTAGTTTGATATAGTCTCATTTATTCAGAATTGATTGTATAGCCCTTGCCATTGGCTTCCTATAGTTGAAGACACCTTTGAGGTGTAGGTCTTGGAGTTATATTATCCTCAGTTAGCTTTATGAATTCATGTCTGATCTCAAGGTCTTTGATTCACATTAAATTGACTTTTGTGTAAGGTGCAAGATATGTTCTTTCATGTGGTTATCCAATTACCCCACCATTTATTGAAAATCTGTTTTTTATTCATTTCATGTTCTTGGATTCTCGGTCAAAGATTGACCACATACTTGGGGGTTTGTCACTGGATAGTCTATTCTGGCCATCAATCTTTCTTTGTTCCAATACCATACTGTTTTTATACTATGGCCTCGTATTATAGCTTCAAGTTGAGTAATGAGATGCCTCCCAGTTTCTTGTTTTTAGTATGGTTTGGCTATTTGGGTTTTTTATGGTTCTACACATGCTTTATATTTGGTTGTCTATGTCACCGAAGAATGTTGTCTGAATTTGAACAGGAATTGCAGTGAATCTATATAGTAGTTTAGGTGTTATGATCATTTTGATAACACTGATTATACAGATTCATGAAAATAATTTTTTCCCATTTCCTTAGGTCTTAATTTTCTTTCTAAAGTATTTAGAAATTTTCCTGGTGTAGGTCCCTCATCTCGATTGTTAACTTGATTCTTAGGTATTTGATATGTTTTGACACTATTTTATATGGGATAAACTCTGAACTCTTTCTCCTCTAATTCATTATTTTTATAACAGAATGCATTATTTTTATAAAAGAATGCAATAGTTTTTGTGTATTGACCTTGAAGAAGGCCATTTTTCTGTATTGGTTTATTGCTTCTTGGATCTTTATGTTGTAAAGTCCCCTTCTATTGTAATGCTTTCAATGTCAATATGCAAGTCTATTAGCAGTTGTTTTTTTTATGTTGGGTGGCTACATAACTTGGTGCACATATGTAAGTTCTTGATTATCAACAAGTAACAATTTATATCGCATATTGTTTTTTATTCAAGTTTATTGACTTCATATGCTATAACCGTTCCATGAAGATTTGTGTTTTTCTACATTTAATGATAATATATCTGCATACCACATTCTTTGTGAAGTGTTCAATTCATCTATATTTTTACTATGCCTCATAATTTTTCTAAGTTTTGTTTTTATTTAAGAGAACTTACATTAATTTGGTAGTTTCTTTTTACAAATACGTTTTATGATATTGTTTCTTTCACTATTCTGTCTTTAGATTTTGTCACTATGATTACAATGCATCTTAAGATTATTCTATGTTGGTCAACTTTTGCTAGAATTCCTTTCGCCTATTGAATTTGTATGCCTGCTGTCCTCAATGCTGTGAAACTTTTTCATAATTTCTTTGATTAGTGACCCTTCATAAAATGGATTGTCTTATTACTCAGAATCATCAATAATTCTTACTTTATTCATCTTAAACAGACCCCATAGTTCTCTGGTGTGTTATTCATTTCTTCTCAGAGTTTTTCTAGCTTCTTTTATTTTCTAGGAGTTTCTTGTCTTGTCCTGGACCTCACAATTTTTTTTTAGCTGCTGTTGCTTTACAACTAGGGCCTTTCTTTAGACTTATTTTATCTACCTCGCACATCTCCTTTTAGTTTTCTAATTATTGCTCTCAATTTTTTTCTGTGCTTCATGGACTAACAGCATAATTTCTTTAGCTCAACAAGTTTCCTTATTATCTGTGTGGATATATTGCTGGTTGCTACTGGTAAAGCTTTCTTCTCTATGTTGTCTACTTTTAAAGTTTGTTTGTTTCTATGTGACTTCACTATTGCGTCTGTTGTAGTCTTTGGGTATATATTTGTAGTTCACCTCTTTTGGAACATTTTTAAAAATTCAGAAAGTATTGTCTTATACTTTCTGATTATTTCTCCCAGGAGTGTCTTTGATGTCTAGAGGTGAATTATAGGATGAATGTCGCACTGTCTTAACACTTTCTCTGCTGTGGCTGTAATTTCATTATTGTCTTATAAAGGCATTTCTGTGGGCCGTATTGATGGAGTTAGGAATGAGTTACTTTTACCCTGATGTTCCTGAAGCAACACATGTTTATGTGTTCACTACAGGAGATCTAATTAGATTAAGTGTGAATTGTGAGTCAGAGAACTCACAAGTATGGTTAAATAATTAGAAGCTTGATTCTGAAGACCACAAAAAATGATGGCCAGCTTTTCTGAGAGATGTGAAATTTAGTACGTCATCATTCATAAGGGAATAAGCCACTGGAATCTAATATTTCAGCTGCCTCATAATATTGGGACAGAAAGTGAAAACCTCAGCTCAGAAAGAAACAGAGACTAGGACCTCTGACTAGGACTGGTCACCCTGGGTGAAATCCAATAGGTCAACTGCCTGTGAAATTTAAGGTTCAGTACAAGAATTAAAAATTTTTCATATCCATATATTTTCATTTAAGTACTTAATACTTCATTGTCATTAAATACAATTGTATGTTTGCCTATTGTTGAAATGTTTTGTTTTAGTACTAAAAAGTCTTTAGTATAAAATTATGGCCAACTCCTCCAGGAATCAAAATATAATAGTAAAATGATATATTTTGTATGCACATGCAAAAAATTCAGCATACTAAAGTTCAATAATGCTTATTCTTTGTTATAAAAATTATATTAAAAAGTAATTCTCCCCAAAAGTTCTATTTGAATTATTTCTATAATATCTTAAGTTTTATGAGTCAGGCAAACATAAAGAATATTTGGAATGAAAATAATTAAATATGTTTCTGTAAAATTCAGCACACTAACTTATAAATAGATTGGGCCAATTAGAAATTATCATATTTCTAATCAGTCTTATTGTAAATTTTTAAAATAGCTTCTTTGACAACTTTAACAGGCCAGATCGACTAGAGAATATAAAAAGCAGCACAAAAATCTAAATGATTTGTATATTCTTTTATTTTTATTGTGTTGGAAGCAAGGAAAGTTCTTACTATCCCTATTGAGTTATTTCAGTTTAGTCAAATCATTCAATTAATATCAGGCAAATTATTAGAAAAAAGAATAAATTTAATTATGTGTGTATGAGGAATATATATTGGTATAGATCCTCAAGTTATTGGGGTAAAATAAAGTATTTTTTACTGAGTTAAACAATGGGAAATGTCTTGTGGTTTTATT
Source organism: Suncus etruscus (assembly GCF_024139225.1). Taxonomy (NCBI): domain Eukaryota; kingdom Metazoa; phylum Chordata; class Mammalia; order Eulipotyphla; family Soricidae; genus Suncus; species Suncus etruscus. Next base: position 108,861,346 of record NC_064868.1, read on the forward strand.
AAAACAGGAAAAATTCACATGATGGAGAGAGAGAAATTTTATGATATGTTTGTGATTAATTTTGTTCTGCCTTATAGATGTCTTTCTATGATAGGTTACTTTTTACAAAAAATTGTTTTGGGGGCCAAACCTGGTGATGCTCAGGGGTTACTCCTGGATATCCACTCAGAAATTGCTCCTGGCTTGGGTGACCATATGGGACATCTCGGATCAAATCCAGGTCCATCCTGGGTCAGCCGCGTGCAAGGCAAATGCCCTACTGCTGTGCTATCACTCTGGCCCCTTCTTACAGAAATCTTAATTATAGATACTAGCCCTATCATTTTTAATAGGTAAAAGAATAATAAAATTATCTTTTAAAACTGTTTTTATTCTCAAGTCACCTTATATAGAAACAATCTATATTCCATATCTTGGGACCACTTGTTCTTTATAGCTTGTAAAAATTTTTTATTCATGTAAAATTATCACCAATTTAATGATTAATTCTAATTTAATACATCATGTTTAGGATGGCTCTTATATCCAGGCATAAACTTTTATCATAAATGTTTTGAAAAGTATAGCTGTGCTCAAACCAAAGAAATGATATCCATATCTGGTTCATTAAGATCATGGGTGGATTTCAGGGGCTGGAGAGATAGCATGGAGGTAAGGCACTTGCCTTTCATGCAGAAGGATGGTGGCTCGAATTCTGGCATCCCTTATGGTCCCCTGAGCCTGCCAGGAGCGATTTCTGAGCATAGAGCCAGGAGTAACCTTTGAGCGCTGCCAGGTGTGACCCCCAAACCCAAAAAAACAAAATAAGATCATTGGTGGATTTCAATCTTTATAATAATAAACAGAGGTAATATTATTCTGTTTACTTTCAGCCACTTTATGCTCCTAAAAGTTGTTTTCATGACCAACATGTGGATTGTCTAATGTCATGAAGAGGATTATACTCCAGTGGACAGAGGTGAGCTTGTGTTTTGTAACAAATATAACTATCTCATAATCTTTGCCACAGGAGTAACTATATTTAATAGTTATTGTTCTAGCACACTCCAGGAATAAGTTGATACAGAGTGTGCACTCTAATAGAAGGTTAAATGGGAGCCAATTTAAAAGTCTGCTAAACAAAACTCATCATGAAAAAAGTTGATTTCTTGTATAATCAAAGTCTATTGTAAATGTGTGTGATTCCCTATGGAATCTATTTGTAAATATTTAGCAAACCTGGCTACTTCAATATTTGGGAATTCCTATTTTTACATAACATTTTTTCATCAACTGAATTGGAACAGGAGGAAATAGTAAGTCAATATTTTCAACCACTTTCATTCATATGTATTAGACTCTAAAATTCTTGCTTAACTTCAAAATGAATATAAAATAAATTTTTCCACAAATCATAAAGGAAATTTATAAATCAGTCAAAGAAATACCTAGGAATAAATTATGGCATCACTTTTAGGCCTTTTGTTTATAATGATATTTAGATAAAATTTACATACTATGGAATTTATACATTAAAATAGACATTCAATCATTTTTTCATTGTCAGAAAGTTTATTAAATGATTATTTAGTTGATGATTCTGTTATTTATTTTGTTTCTAAATATTAGGTGGTTTCAAATACACATTGGTGTCTAAATTGGTGTTTTCCTATGTGGAGGACAATATTAAAAATAATTGGAGTTAGTTGAAAAATTTCTAACATTATTGCTGATACTGTGACTTTTATGGAAAATGTCTTTGGCTGTCAGGATTTGCAGAAGTACAAGATGGAGGGAGAGGGTGCCACACTTATTCAAAAAGGTTCTGGATTATGTCATTCCATATACTGGCATACCTGGAATTTGGTCAGATTGGTGTCTCTACAAGAACCATAGAGGAGTGGTGAAGCAGGACCATTAGCAAAGCAGCAATTGTGGGTATAAATGCGGTTAGCATGGCTTCAGAATGACAAGGACTTGATGCAACTTTCATCCTGAGATGGCCAACTTTCAGCTGTGTGGCAGGAATACCCATAATTTCTCACAGCTTGGTTTCCATTTTTCAGAAAATAGATTAAGTCGACATATTGCCAAACTCCTGTTGACTAAAATAAATGGAAGCCCTGTGACATAGAATACCATTAATGATAGGTTTTCATGCATAAAATTTCCCAAAATCACACACGGAACAAAAATGTTCACTTCACCAAACTCGCTTCAGAACCCTATCCCATCATGCACATCAAATGTCTATCAAATAGCTTCTTATATACAAAGTTTCAATAAGCATTGTTTTCTATTGAATATCAAAAACAAAGCAAGAAAAATAAAATTATATTTCTTAACTTAGAAATCACAATCTAATTTGGAAGAAATGTGAATATATATAAAATTATTGTAGATACCCTGCTCATGGATTGGCAGGATTCACATAATTAAAATGGCAATTCTGGGGCTGGAGCAGTGATGCCAAATGGTAAGACATTTGCCTTGCCTGTGCTAGCCTAGGACGGACCGTGGTTCGATCACCCAGAGACTCATATGGTCCCTCAAGCAAGGAGCAATTTCTGAGTGCATATCCAGGAGTAACTCCTGAGTGTCACCGGGTGTGCCCTCCACCAAAAAAAGCCAAAAACATTGGCAATATTCTCCAAGGCATTTACAGATTTAATGAAAATCTTCATGACAATTTCAAAGAAGTGGAACAAACACTCCTGAAATCCATTTGCAACAATAAACACCTGGGAATAGCTAGAGCAATACTTGAGAAAAGGAATATGGGAGGCATAACTTTCCCCAACTTTAAACTGTATTACAAACTACAGTAATTAAAACAGCATGGTATTGAAATAAACACAGACCCTCAGATCAGTGGAATAAAGTATTCAGAGAATACTCCCCAGATATATAAACAATAAATCTTTGATAAAGGTGCAATAAATGTAAAATAGAGCAAGGAAAGCTGTGTATTGGAACAACTGGTCAGCCACTTGCAAAAAAATGAACTCAGATCTCCATCTAACACCCTGAACAAGGTCAAATCCAAATGGATTAAAGACCTGGATATCAGACTTGAAACCATAAGGTATACAGAACAACATGTAAGTAAAACACTCCATGACATTGAGACTAAAGGCATCTTCAAAGAAGAAACAACACTCTCCAAAAAAGTTGAAACAGAGATACACAAATGGGACTATATTAAGCCGAGAAGCTTCTGCTCCTCAAAGAAAATAATGCCTAGAATACAAAAATGACCCACAGAATGTGAGAAGTTATTCACCTAATTCTCATCAGATAAGGGGCTAATATCTAAGATACAAGGTACAGAACTTAACAAGAAAATAAATCAAACCTCATCAAAAAATGGGAAGAAGAAATGAACAGACAATTCCTCAAAGAAGAAATACAAATGGCAAAAAGACACATAAAAATGCTCCACATCACTAATCAAATTAAGACAACAATGAGGTACCGTCTCACACCACAAAGACTGCCACACATCACAAAGAACAAGAATAGTCAGTGCTGGCAGGGATGTGAGCAGAAAGGAACTTTCATTCACTGCTGCTGGGAATGCTGTCTAGTTCAGCCCTTATGGAAAACAATATGGAGATTCCTAAAAAAAATTGGAAATTGAGCTCCCATTTGATCCAGCTATACCACTCCTATATATATATATATATATATATATATATATATATATATATATATATATATATATATATATATATATATATATATATATATATACACATATACACACACCCTAGGAACTAAAAAACGCAATACAAAAATCCCTTCCTCACAACTATATCAATTGCAGTGCTATTTATAATAGCTGACTCTGGAAACAATCAAGATGCCCTTCCACAGATGAATGGCTATAGAAACATAGACACAATGGAATATTTGCGATATTATGCAACTGTCAGGAGAGAAGAAGTTATGAAATTTTCCTATACATGAATGAACAAGGAATCTATTATGTTGAGTGAAATAAGTCAGAGGGAGATAGAGACACAGAATAGTTTCTCTCATCTATGGGTTTTAAGAAAAATAAAAGACCTGCACTCGAGACAGGCTTTCTACTTCCCTCGTTCATTTAAATTGTTAGGATAGTTCTCAATGTAGTTATTTCTCTAACAGCACTCATCATTCTTTGTGGTGAGCTTCATGTCATGAGCTGCACTTTCAAGCCCTCATCTCTTTTGTCTCTGTGAATTATTACAAAAATGTCTTTCATTTCTCTTAAAACCCATTGATGGGTTTTAAAACCCAGGTGTGGGTGGGGTAAGGAGAAGGAAGATTTGGGACATTGGTGGTGGGAATGTTGCACTGGTGAAGGGGGTTGTTCTTTATATGACAGAAATCATAAACTACAATCATTTTTGTAATCATGGTGTTTAAATAAAGATAATAAAACAAAAAAGAAAAAGAAAAGACATTGAAATAATTCCCAGAGATGAAGGACAGAAGGACCGGCTCAATATATGAAGCTCACCACAAAGAGTGGTGAGTGCTGTTAGAGAAATAAATACACTGAGAACTAACATAGCAATGTCAGTGACTGAGGGAAGTACAAAGCCTGTCTGGAATACAGGCGGGTTGGGGGGAGGAGGGAGATGGAGGCTTTGGTGATGGGAAGGTTGCGCTGGTGAAAGGGAATATTCTTTTTATGATTGAAACCCAACTACAATCAAGTTTGTAATTGGTGTTTAAATAAAGATATTATGAAAAAATTAAATAAAATTTTACAAAATATTAAGTATTCAAAGGTATTGAAAGTACTCAAATTTCAAAGTTGAAATGCAAAATACACTAATTAAGCATCTATATCTAGATGTACACCATACATATGCACCATAAACATTTTATATGTACTACTCATGTAAGCTTCATATAAAAGTAACTTCTACAAATTTTTACAATCATAAATTCTAAAATACATAGTAGTAAAAGGTCTTTCTCAATTTACATAGTAGATAGTAAAAGTTACATTCTTATTCATACTTAATCTAAAACCCAGTTTTTAGTTATATATACTATTGTTATACTAACACATAAAAACAGTGAATCAAGACTTAGGAGTATTAACATTTGAAGGTAAGTCTATGTAGAAGTCTGGGATTTACATTTCTCAAGGCAATTTCTTTTTTCAAAGAGTTTGTACTTCAGTCCTAAGTTATTGTTCATATTACAACAAATGTTGTAAAACTTCATTTAAGTCCTGACAGGAAAGTATAATTTTTCTCCAAAATGTTGAGATTCATTTGAAGACAGAACTGGGAAGGTGGTTGTTGCTTCTGTATTCTGAACTGATAGTCTACAACAGACAGCATGGAAAGACAACACGTCCGTGATTGATAGAAACATGAGATAAAGAAGGTGAAGAGTGTCTCTAGAGTAAGCACTTGACTACATTATGGAAGTGTGCCAGCAGTGGAATTCATCATCATTATTATTAGAGTTTTTATAGATACAATACTGTGAAAGTTTATGGGATTGATGCCCAAAATTGCTGAATTTCACTACACTAAAGACAACCACAATCCACTCCACTGTTCCATATATGACCTTTCATTTGCTCATCTTTCCCCCTTACCCTTCTTATCACTACTAGGCAGTTGGTGTTGAGGTCTAAGGAAAAAGTTTGATCACTTTTAAATTCTCTCTATTACTTACATTTATATCTCATTACATTAAAAAACGATGATCGCACCCATAATTTGTGTTTCTCCATCTGATTCTTTTTCACTGAGCATAATACTGAGTTCTACTGATATTTCAGTAAACTACATGATTTTATAGTTTCTTATAGTCATATATTATTTCATTATGTGTATCTACAAAGTTATTTATGCAGATCTCTTTCACTGAACATTTACATTGAATATATATTTTTCTTTAGTATTTGGAAAGATTTTTATATATTTTATAAAAGTAAAATATTTTTATTTAGAACACTGATTTACAATACTATTAATTAATAACATGAAGTCTAAAAATGAGTGCACATAAATTCATGGATTTTCTATGTGCAAATTCTAAAATAGAAAAGATAGAAATTAATAAAACATTATAATCACATATGAGCCTCAACCAAGTAATTAGCAATCAGATTAACAAAAATGATGAAAGACCTACACAGCTAAAACTATCACTCACTGCTACAAGAAATGAAATAAGAAATGAAAAATAATTGAACCATATCCCCTATTTACGGAGAGGTGGATCAATATTGTCAGAAAATCAATAACTCCCAGATATAGTGAGGTCCCAGTAAAGTACTCATACTATTTTTAATGATGTAGATCAAAAACTTTTTTTTGTTTTTTCGGGCCACACTCGTTTGATGCTTACTCCTGGCTAAGCACTCAGAAATTGCCCCTGGCTTGGGGGGACCACATGGATTGCCGGGGGATCGAACCGTGACTAGCACTTGCAAGGCAGACACCTTACCTCTAGTGCCACCTCACCGACCCCTAGATCAAAAACTTTTAAAAATAATATGGAATAATAAAAATCTCAGAATAGTTGAAGCAGCCCTGGGGTAAAAGAAGATAGAAAGCTTCTCCTTCCACAATTCCAAGCTAGACTAAAAACTATAATAACCAAAACCGTATGATACTAGAATAAGGACAGACTATCAGACCAATGGATTAGAATTGAAAGTTCAGAGCTCAATTCACAGATATATGGACATTGAAACTCTGAGAAATAAGCCAAAAATAGGTAGACTATCTTCAATAAATATGCTGGGAAAACTAGTCTGTCAAATGCAAAAAAAAAAAAAATCTTGAACTCAAATCTTTTTAAATCAGGCACAAAATTAAAATCAAAATGAATAAAATATTTGATATAAGATCAGAATTCATACACTACATTGACAAACAGAACCCTTCATATCACTGAATCTAGAGTCCTCTTCAATGATCAATATCAAGCAAAGGAAGCAAAAATAAAGAAATGAAAAAAAAGAAAAAATAATAAAACAAAGAAATGAGATTATAACAAACTAACAAGCTTCTTCACTGCAAAACAAACTATGACCAAAATAAAAAGACTCCCTATATACTTGGAGAAATTATTTCCTGTCACTTATCTGACAAAAGGGTTAATATCCAAAATGGAGAATATATTTTTTCCTAAATATTGTGCCAATGTATTTTCTCCCATTCAGTAGTGTCTTTTTAATTCGACCCTAGTTTCTTCTGCTATGCAAAAGCATTTTAGTATGATGAAGACACATTTATTGTTAGTTGTTGCTGCCTTTTTTATATTTGCTTCTATATTCAAATCACTGATCTCAGCATCCTGGAAATTTTCATCCAAGTAAACTTAATGTATTTTACTAATTGTGGCCTAATCTCAAGATCTTTAACTACTTTGAATTAAATTTTGTGAATGATGTGAGATACAGCTCCAATTTTACTGTTTCACATGTTGCTATCCTATTTTCCAACATCATCAGTTAATGAGACATTCCTTGCTCAAATTCATTTGACATAGATAAATAAACTGCCTGTGAATTTGAGCGTTTATCTATTAATTCTAATTCTAAATTCTAGTTCTAAATTATGTTCTTTTCGATTCAGATTCTATCGTTATTCTGTCACCACACAGTTTTGAATATAATAGTTTAACGTCAGTAAATGTACCTTAATTTTGATTTAGTTACTTAACAGAAGAAAAACTTTAGAAAAGTCACATTGTCATCTCCTAACTCAATTTACTTTCTTGGAACCAGGAAATAAGCTTGGTTTTGCCATTTAGTTATTTATGAGAGCTTCTCATCTCCAGTTCCTGTGTTAAAATTTTGATTTCAAATATGATAGTACTGGAAGGTGAGGCCTTTGGCAAGTAATTTAATTAGGAGGACAGAGCCCTAATGAAGAGTTAAATGACCTAGTTACAAAAGCCCACATTGCTCCCTTAACATTTATGCCCTTGGTGACAGAAAGCAAAAAACGTGTGCTTACTGAGATCGTACAGGTATTTAGGCACATGCCTTGACCCCAACATCATATAACCCCCTGAAAATTGTTGATTACATCCCCTAAGTGGGTTATAGCCCTGATTGGACCACTGATGTGGTCCAGGTAGTCCTTTGTCACATAGCTACTTTACAGCATCACATTCTCAGACCTCTACATTCGATTGCCGATGCTTCCAGGCAACTGCTTGATAAAGAGTCCCCCCACCTAAAAAAAAAATCCCTCACAAAGTAAGAAAATATCTATGACTTGGAATACAGTTCTCACCTGTCTATTTCAAACTGGGTACAATCCTCAGCATTTCATATGGTTCTGCTGAGCCTGCTAGGAATAATTTCTGAGTGCATAGCCAGGAGTAACACCTGAACATTGCCGAGTGTGGTCCACAAACACAAACAAAAACAAAGCAAAAAAGACAAACTTGTTCATAGCAACCTCTTATGATCTTTGTAGTCATCAGGTTCCATAATAATCTTCTATTCATCTCTGATTTGAGTTTTCTGATTTTTGTCTTTATGTGCCTAGCAAAGTGTTTATCAATCTTGTTTTTTTTTCCCAAAAATCAGCCCCTAATTTCACTGTATTGTTTTATTGAGATCTGTAGCATTGATGTCTGCTATGATTTATTTTTGTTTTCTTATATTATTTGGTATTCATTTGTCATTCTTGTTTGTCAGGCTGTGAAGTTAATTTGAGTTTTTTCTTTCTTGATGTAAGTTTGAATTAAGTTGAATCTAGCCATAGTACTGCTTTTGCTATGGTCTTATGTTCTCATAGTCTATGTTTTCACTCTCATTCACTTTACTGATTAGCTTCATTTCTTTGTCCCATTTTTATTTAAAAATTTATTATTCAGTTTTCTAATGTGGAGCTTCTTCCAGGTTTCTTTTATTATCAATTTATATTTCAAGCATTGTGATCTAAAATTACATGAGACAATTTCTATATTCATAATTCCATAGCATTTAAAATGTGCCCCAACATGTAATGGCTCCTACAGAATGCTCCTCATGTGTACTAACGGGGACTATGTGTTCCACTTTGGGTGCGATGTAGTTCTCTGCCTGTGTCTTTTAGGTCCAGTTCTTCCAGTTCCTCATTTAGTTACCATGTTTTCTGGATTGGTATTCTGTCTTGTTCATCTGGTTAATGAAGAAAGTAAATTATAAAATGTCTCTCTACTATTATGTTACCACAGATGTACCTTCTCTGGTCTTTTTTATCATTTATTTATATATTTTGATGGTCCTTATTTTCATCCATGCACCTTTGTAATAGTTAACTCCTCTTGATCTATTAACATCTTTACTTATGGGTAATATTTATACCTATCTCTTATAATTTTCTTTAATTTTAATTTTTCCCAGCATAAGATGTCTGTTCACCTCTGCTTCTGTATTTATAGAGTGATAGTTTATTTTATTTTTTGGGGGGTGGGCACTCAGGGCTTACTCCTGGCTATGCGCTCTTATATTGCTCCTGGCTAGGGACGCCTGGGAATTGAACCGTGGTCTGTCCTTGGTAAGGCAGATGCCTTACTGCTTAGCACCACTGCTCCGTCCCCTATAGAGTGATTATTTAGACTATATGATTCTTTTCCTTCCTTTCACTCTGAACTTTTGCATTTTGTGCATTCTGGTGTATTTGTTATAATGACTATTCAGTTGTATTTTGTTTCTTTGACTCCTCCTAGTCGTTTTGTGTTGTTCTATGGGACAGTGCTGTCAATAAAAATTGAAAGATATAATTGTTGAGAAGAAATTCCTTCCCGTCTTTGTAGCTATGAGAAGTTTTCTTATGCAGTTTTATCATTGCTTTTTATTTCAGGCTACTCAGATTCTCTAAGAGAGCTTGCTTAGATGTTTTGGAATTTTCCAACCACTCTTTGCAAGTGCTTTTCATCTCTCAATTCTTACAGGGTAGTATATTCGACTTCAAGGATAGAGTATTCTTACTTAGTTCTTTTCATTCAGTTTTAAGTATGAATTGTTCCATTCTCTTCATTCTTTTATATGTTCCTTAGAGGTATCTGATTAGAGACTTCAACTATTCTCATTGTATATAAAGTTTTGCTTATATCTTGATCTGAGTCTTTTATCACAATGTGTCTCATTTATGTTCCATTTGGATTTTCCTTGTTTGCCACTCTTGGATCCTTTTGGATCTAGTTATTCCATTTTCCTCTTCAGATTGGTAAAGACTTCATAATTTATTTTGTTACTAGACATTTTTCTCTTTTCCCTCTTTCTTTTTCTCAACTTGCTCTAATTCCTAATTGTTCCTCCCACTGTTGCTAATACTCTACCTTACAGTCTCTTCATATTTGTCTTCTTATTTTTAATTGCAACTACTTTTTAGTCATAGAGATTCTGACTGTATCTTTGTGCTCACTTATTTGGCTTCTGCTGAGACAAGCTACTAGATATTTAAGCTCTTTTATTTCTTAGGAACGAGTTCTTCCATTTTCCCCCATCAGATTCTGTTCAAGTTTATTGAATCTCTGTTCAAATGTCTTTTTTCAGATCATTAAGCATCTACAAGACTGTTGTTCTAAAGTCTGCTCTGGGCAGATGAAAAATGTTTTAGGTTGTTTTAGCTTCTCCCTGGACTTTTATTTTATTGTTCCTGGTTCTTTGTGATCTCTCCACTCAAGGGCTTCTCTGCCCAGAGAGTGGAGTGTTTCTTTTGATCTCATTGGCCTGCTAATTGCTGTGCAGGCATTTGAATGGACCAGTTCTGACAGCAGCTGGGAATTAGGTTAAAACATTATTCGACCCAGGTTTCTCTCTGGTCTAAACAGTCTTTGGCACTGGAAACAAGTTCTATCACAGGCTATGTATTTTCACCAGAACACATGCTTCAGCTCCTTTTAAACTGAACAGCCTTTGTCTCCATGGCCTTGCTCCCTCTGCCTTTCTTTATTGGACTGGAGCAAAATCAGCAGTGAGGAGGGCATTTGCCTTGCACACCTCACACCGAGGTTTGATCCCCAGCATTCCATATGGTCCCCTGAGCCTACCAGGAGTGATTTCTGAGCACAAAGCCAGGAGAACACCACTACTGGGTGTGGCCACAAAATAGTAAAACAAAGAGAATTCACTTTAAGGTTCCAGCTGTCCAAATAAGGAGCAGTGGTTTAGGCCTTGCTCTATTAGTGACTATACACAGGGCTGGGCCAGAATCAAGGTTATCTCATTCGAGGGCATTTGCTGAACTACATGACTATTAGTCCTGAGGTTATACTCTGTAAATGGCTATATGTGAGCCCAGGATGCAACTGGAGTAACTCACCACATGGGTCCTGGTAAATTGGCTCTGAGGCTCAGCTTAAGTATCTATGCATCTCTTGGTGGCTATTATATTCAGTTTCTCAATGTCCAGATCAAATTTAGGTCTCATAGTGATGAGACTAACCCTACACCCATCATATATTAGTCATGTTTCAATGTTCACATTGGTCGAATTCCACGATGCTCTCTCCCACTGTTTGATGTTCCTTATGGCTCACTTTTCTATTGCTAGAACTTCCTGATCTGTTTCAGTATAGTGCCCAATTCTATTTGCCTTTTATTATTTTCCTTTGCTTTTCAAATAGACAATTGTCTGTGTACATAAACTTGCTTTTCCTGCTTTCTTCCCAGGCACCTATATGGGCTCAAAAGTAAAGATACCTGTTTTATGGTATCTTTTATGCTTTAGGTATATCTACATAAAACTGATACTACTACATGAGTGGTTTTCTGCCATGCAGACAAGATTTAAAATGGTTAATTGGATTAATTAGAATAATTGATTGTCCTTCCCTTACCTTCATTATCACCTTAATATTATCATATATGAAATTGAGAAATGTTCTAGACTATAGATTGATAAGCTTATATCTCTTTTGTTTTGTGCTTGTTTTCCCACCAGCAATATGGTTATTAAAATGTAAGCTATACCTTTATGAAAGGTTATTAACTAGTGTTATTTATACTTTGATATGTTATAGAAAATTGAGCAGAGTGCATAGTCTCTCGGGCTCTCTCATTGGTTACATTCATTTGCAAAATAGCTTTAAATGGAGCATGACTGGGTTATATTTTCCCTTTTAATAAAAATTGATTTATTTATACATTAAAATGTTGTTCATAATAAAGTTATTTAAGGCATACAATATTAAAGATCGATCCAACTACCAAAATCCCCTACAATCCACCTATGTATCAAGTTTCCCTTCAACTCTTTCCACATAGCCTGGTAAAAGGCATATAATGAATTCAGGTTCATTTGACAAATAATTTTAGGAGTACAACCTTGAGTTCCCTTCCTTCTTTTCCTTTTTTTAAAAACATGAATTTGTGTCTAAGGATCACAGAAAATACCTAAAAAATCACATTATTATGTGAATATGATTAAATAGTTGTTGGATTCTAGAGAATTTGTTTAATTCTTTGCTCACTGTAGTGGGAGAAACAGGAAGTATGAAAACAGTAATTTAGAAAATTAATATCCCACTGCATCTTTCTTTTCTGAAAAAATAAATCACTCCAAAATAAAACCAATTTTGCAGTTACATTTTATGACATATATGCTTGTCTCTCTATATATCAAGCTTCTTATATCCTTAAGTAAGACAATCTACTTAATAAATATTTCATTCCTCCCCACACAACCCCCTGAAATCTTGCCATATATCTTTGTATACCTACACACTACTCTCCACTGAATATTCACAGAGGTCATATTTAAATTTAAATGGAAGGTTTTTTAAAAAATGGTGCAAAGATAATGGCAGTAGCAGCCTGAAAGAGACTGGAGATGCCAAGAGAAGCTTGTCCCTATGCAACCCAGAGCTTGAAATTTCTGAAGACCTAGAGCCTAGCAATGGGTCACTAGACTCCTGAAGAAAAAGGAAAGACCTTCACTAGACTGAAAATCAAGTTCCTATAGTTATTACCAGAGAAAAACATAGCAAATGATCAGCCTTAAACAACAGAAGCAGTGATGGAAGAGGCTACATGGCATTGTTTCCAGAAGTCTAACAGAGACTGTCTTAGTCCCACAGAAAAGCTAGGGATTGTGAAATGTAGAGTGGGAACATTTGCACTGTCTAGCTCACTGGACATAAACCAGGAAATGCACCAGGAAATGGAGCAGGGTTGACCAAACTAGTACCAGAATACATAGACTTCAGGCTGAATATGTTATAAGAGACAGAGATGGTCATTTCTTAATAAGCAAGGGATATATTGTCAGGAAGAAATTGCACTCCTAAAATATATGCATCCGATTAACTGCACATAAGGGCTGAGGTGTGGAGAGAGGATCCGCACCTTCGCGCAGATGATATGATGATATACTTCAAAAACCCTAAAAAGTCCACAGTAAAACTCCTAGAAACAATTCACCAATACAGTAAAGTGGCCAGCTACAAAGTCAATACACAAAAGACAATATTCCTCCATACAAATAGTGAAGTAGAGGAAAAAGAGATCAAGGAACCAATACCACTTAAAATAGTATCCAAAAATATAAAATACCTAGAAATCAACCTTACAAGAGAATTGAAGGGCCTATACCATGAAAACTTCAAAACATTCCAGAAAGAAATTGAAGAGTAGCTGAGGAAATGGAAGAATATCCCATGCTCATGGGTAGGTAGAATCAACATAATCAAAATGGCTATCTTACCTAAAATTTTACACAGATTCAATAAAATACTTATTCAAACTCAGACATCATTTTTAAGGACTTAGAAAAATCAATTATAAAATTCATATGGAACCACAAAAGACCCAGATTAGCAAATACATACTGAAAAACAAAAATCTGGGTGACATCTTTGTACCTAATCAGATGCTTTACTATAAAGTGATCAAAACAGCATGGTACTGGAACAAAGACAGAGTCTCAGATCAGTAGGTTTGAATAGATTATCCAAGAATATACCCACAAATATATGGTCAACTAATATTTGACAAAAGAGCCAAGTACTTGAAATGGAACAAAGATAGTTTCTTTAACAAATAGTGTTGGAACAACTGGATAACCACCTGTAAGAAAATAAAGATTGATCCATATCTCACACCTAACACAAAGGTCAACTCAAAATGGATTAAATAGATTAAAAACCTTGAAATCACACCCTAATCTATAAAGTTTATTTAGGAAACAATAGGCAGAATACTTCAAGACCTATATATCAAAAGTCTCTCCAATGGCAAGAACTCTAGCATCAAACCTAAATAAATGGGACTACACCAAACTAAAAACTTTCGGCATGGCAAAAGAAACCTTGGTTAAAGCTAGAAGACAGTTATTGGAATGGAAAAAATTTGCACTCAACACATCAGATAATGGGTTGATACATAGGATATATATATACAAAGCACTCAGAAAAGTGAGCTTCAAAAAATCTAATAAAGCCATAGAGAAATGGGAAGAAGAAATGAATAGACACTTCTACGAAGAAGACCAAAAAATGGCCAAAAACACAATAAAACATGCCACCATCACTCCTCATTAGGGAAATTCAAATTAAGACAACAGTGAGGTACCACCTTACACCAGTGAGGATGGCACACATCAAAATAACTGGACCAATCTCTGTTAGCAGGGATGTGGTAAGAAAGGAACTCTCATCCACTGCTGGTGGGAATGTTGCCTGGTCCAACCCCTAGTGAAAACAGTATGGAGAGTGCTAGTACACTCAACATTGAGCTGCCGTTGGAACCATAAAAATTTCTGTTCATGTTAGTGACAGATCATATAAAACGAAATGCCTTGGAGTCAACTTAACTAATGAGGTGAAAGACCTATACAAAGAAAACTATAAAACCCTGCTTCAAGAAATAAAAGAGGACACCAGCAATGGAGACACATCCTGTTCATGAATTGGGAGGATTATCATTATTAAAATGGCAATACTCTACAAAGCATTGTAAAGATTTAATGCAATTCCTCTAAGGTTACCCATGACATTCTTCAAAGAAGTGGATCAAACACTCCTGCAATTAATTTGGAACAATAACAGCCCATGAATAGATAAAACAATCCTTATGGGGAAAAATGGGTGGCATCACTGTCCCCAATGATAAATTGTATTACAAAACAATACATATTAAAACAGCATAAATACTAGAATAAAGACAGACCTGCAAATTAATGGAATAGACTTGAGTATTCAGAGACACAACAATTCCCCAAACACACAATCAGTCTTTGATAAAGGGGCAAGAAACACAAAATGGATCAAGGAAAGCCTCTTCAGCAAGTGGTGCTGGGACAACTGCTCAGTCACACGCAAAAAAAAGTGAACTTGGACCTCCATCTAACTCTATACACAAAGGTCAAATCCAAATGGATTAAATACCTTGATATGATACCCAGAGCCATAAGGTATATAGAAGAAAATATAGGTATAACACTCCATGACATTGAGATTAAAGGCATCTTCAAAAAAGAAACATCACTGTCCAAATAAATGGAAGCAGAGATAAACAAATGGGATTAAATTAATTTTAGAAGTATGTGCACCACAAAAAAAAAACAGTGACAAGGATACAAAAGCCACCCATGGAAAGGGAGAAACTGATATGCAGAAGATAAGAGGCTAATATCTAAGATATACAAAGCACTGTCAGGAGTTAACAAGAAAAATTTCTAACCACATCAAAAATGGGAAGAAGAAATAAACAGACACTTCCTCAAAGAAGAAATACAGATGGTCAAAAGACACATGAAAAAATGGTGCACATCACTAATCATCAGGAAGATGCAAGTCAAAACAACAATGAGGTATCATCTCATGCCACAGAGACTGGAACACATCACAAAGAACATAAACAATGAGTGCTGGTGGGAGTGGAGAGAAAGGCACACTCATTCACTGCCTGTGGGAATCCCATCTTGTCCAAACTTTCTGAAATACAATATGAATATGCATCAAAATCTGGAAATTAAATTCCCTTAAGATTCAGCAATAACACTCCTAGGGGTATACCCTAGAAATACAAAAACACAATACAAAAATGCCCTCTGCACACTTATATTCATTGCAGTGCTATTTACAATAGCCAGAATGTGAAAATGACCGGATGCCAGACAACAGATGAGTAGCTAAAGAAATTGTGGTACATCTACACAATGAAATACTATGCATCTGTCAAGAAAAATGAAGAAGTCGTGAAATTTTCTATATATGGATAGAAATGGAAACAATTATGTTGAGTGAAATGAGTCATATAGATAGATACAGAGTAGTATCATGCTCTGTGGATTTAAGAATAAAAGACTGTATTGTAATAACACCCAGGGACAATAGAGATGAGTGCTCTTAGGACTGGCACACAATATGAAGCTTACCACAAGAGTGGTGAATTCACTTTGAGAAATAGTTACATTAACAACTTTCATGAACATGGTAGTGGTTGAGAGAAATAGAATCCCTGGCTCAAAGACAGGCAGAGAGTAGGGGAGAGGAGATGGGTAGCATTGGTGCCTGGAAGGTTGCACTGGTGAATGGGGTGTACTTTTTATGACTGAAACCCAACTCCAAACATGTTCGTAATCATGGTTTAATAATGTGACCAATATATTACAAAAATAATAAATAGGACCACCTGCCAATAATATTCAGGGTCCTTGAGGAAATTGAAAGAAAAAAAAATACAGGAACACACCAGGATATTTTCCTTGAAATAATATCACCCTAATACCAAAAGCAGATAGATACACCACACACACAAAAAAAGACTTACAGCCAGTATCCTTGATGAACACAAATGCAAAGTCCCTCAACAAAATACTAGCAAATAATATCCAATAACTCCTCACGTTTCTACACTATGACCAAGGAGGATTCATTCTTGAAATTCTAGTATGATTTAATATATGCAAGTAAATTTATACAATACACCATATCACTAAAAGGAAAAAAACAAATATTGGGGCCAGAGAGATAGCATAGGAGGTAGGATATGAGCCTTGCTTGAGGTCTAGCTGGGATCAATTACCTGCAAATCCAAACATTCCTTAAGCCTGCTGTAAGTGATTTCTGAATGCAGATCCAGGACCAAACCCTGAGCAACACAGAGTGTGGCCCAAAAAACAAAAATAGAAAGAAAAAATAATATGATCATATGAATAGATGTATAGAAACTATTTGACAAGGTCTAGAAGACATTCATGGAAAAAAATCAACAATAAAAAAGAACTGAAGGAATGTTACTCAATATAGTCAAAGCCATTTGCCAAAAGTCCATTGGAAATATTATACACCTTGATATCAGACCCAGAACCATAACGTACATAGAAGAACATGTATGTAAAATACTCCATGTCATTGAAACTAAAGACATTTTAAAGGAGGAATCACCACTGTTCAAACAAGTGGAAGCAGAGATAAACAAATGGGACTACATTAAACTGAGAAGCTTCTACACTTTAAAAGAAACAGTCACTATGATCCAAGGACCACCCACTGAATGGGAGAAACTTTTTACCCAATACTCATCAGATAAGGGGCTAATATCTAAGATATACAAGGTACTGATAAAACTTAAAAAGAAATAAACATATAACCCCATTCAAAATGGTAGAAGAAATAGATATTTCCTCAAAAAAGAAGTACAGATGGCCAAAACATACATGAAAAAATGTTCCACATGACTAGTCATCAGGGAGATGCAAATGAAAACAACTATGAGATATCCCACACTACAGAGACTGGCACATATCACAAAGAACAACCAGTGCTAGCACAGATGTGGGGAGAAAGGGACTATCATTCACTGCTGGTTGGAATGCTAACCCATCAGCCATTTGGAAAATAATGTGGATATTCCTCAAAACACTAGAAATTGAGTTCCAATAAGATCCAGCAATAACATTCCTAGTAATATATCCTAGAAAGCCAAAAACACAATGCAGAAAATCTCTCTGCACTCCTATATTCATTGTAGTACTATTTACAATAGCCAGAATCTGGAAACAACCGAAGTGCCTGAGAACCTGGTGCATCTATACAATGGAATCTATGTAGCTGCTAGGAAAAAGATGAAGTCATTAAATTTGCTTATACATGGATGAAATGGAGAGTATCATGCTGAGTGAAATGAATCAGAGGGAATAATCACACTGATTTGTGTAATATAAAATAAAACTTAGTATAGTAATAGAATCCATAGTGAATAAAGATTAGGACCAGGACAATCAGTCCTTTGCAAGAAGCTTACCACAAACAGCTGAGCTGTGCCATTAAGGTAGAGAAGGAATCATTATAACAATGATAGTTGGAATTGATCTCTATGAACAATAACTGGGTGATATAAAGTGATAGGCATGGTATTACTTCACTAGCAGTAGTGCAAAGCACAGTGTTAAAAAGGAAAATAAAATGAAGAGAGAGAAGAGTTAAATGTCTGCCACAGAGGCAGGCAAGAGTGGTGTGGAAAGAGAACTGGGACATTTTGGGTGGGTAATTTTCATGATTGAATGTTGGTGTACATTTTGAGACTGAATCTCAATCCTGAATATTTTGAACAACTTCGTAATCATGGTGTTTAAATATATAGACATATATATATATATATACTTTATAGTCATTTAATTGCCTTAACCAGGTGTTCATTGGAATGCATCTTGAATTTTTTTAGACATTGTATTTTTCTCTTTGTTTGCTAACTTTATTTCTTCTTGTTTACGAGTGGAAAAAATTGACTTGCACAAAAATAAAAATGTACATGCAGCTAGTTTATGACCAGAAAATAAAGTGCCATTATTCTTTGAACAAAATTCTATTTATTCTTTCACTAATTCCAATAATAAAAAAACAAAAATAATTTTAAAGAAAATTTAGTACTTGAAAACTGTTTTTGTAACTAACACTTAGAATTCTTTGTGTGCCAGATTCTATCAACTTGGAACTCTATTTATACACAAATAATACAAAAGTGAAAATGAAACATTATCAAATGTTTTATTTGAACAGCCAGGAAGATACTGTTTATCTTACCGAGCCTATTTGCTAATTTGCTTTCCTTCATGTAAAATGTATAGTATTATATGTTCTTTTACTTAAGCAGTTTTAGAAAAGAAGCAAACAAAATAAATGACAAGCAAATAAAAATGGCATATTTTAGTAGGTAAGTATTCAACCGCATTTAAAGACACTAAAATTTCCAAGCCAATGGAATAATTGAAATAACTGAGTAGTCTGTAAGTTGTGTTTAGGAAATAATATAGGGTTCTATAGAGAGTAAAAGGCTAAATTCCAAACTTAATACACACAAAAAGAATGCATTTGAGAAAATCAAAGAACTCAGTGATAACTCTTCTTTTCACATTTCAAGAAATAATAAAATTAAAAATATTTTATAAACTAACATGCAGAGCTTGTTCACTAGGCGAAATAAAAAAAGATTCATCTATAAAGATACATATAATAAAATCTCCCTAACATACATGTGAAGAATTATAAAATAACATCATTATCATTGACACATTATCTATGACAGATTCTGCTAGCCATCTATTCACTATCCAGTTTTGCCCCTTTTGTCTCATTTATAGAATCTCAATTCTACTCATGGCACAATACCCTCAAATAAAATATTTCAATAACTGGCCCTCTTTAAACTTAAGAGGAGTCATAAGAGTTAGATTTTGAAAATAAGACATAAGGAGGAGTTTCTGGGATTTCTAGAAGACTTCTGAATTTCTACAGAGAGACCATTTATTCTTTCTTTTTTTCTTAGCTAGACATAAGACTGAGTGGAGCAAACATTGTTGTGACCATGTGATTAAAAAAAAGTCTAAACACCATCTCTTAAAGTTAGAATACAAAAAGTAAGTTTGGGAACCATAAAGATAATATCATGAACAGTGTGATTGCCTTACTTGTCACTGATTCTGGTTCAATGTCTAGCATACCATATAGTCCCCTTGACACAGCCAGGAGTGATCCCTGAATATAAACTAGGAGTAAAACCTGGGCACAGATGGATCTGGTCCCAAAAGAAAACCAAAAATGAAAAAGAAAGAAAATTAATCTGGATTCCTAATAACAAATTATTTTTACTTTATTAGCTTCACATGACCTACCACAGGACCACACGTGAGAAAAAAAATTCCCAATTTCATCTTAATTTATTTCTTTATTTAGTTTTGGAGGTTTGCCCACACCAGGTGGTGCTAAGTGCTTACTCATGGCTCTGCTCTTAGGATTACTCTTGGCAGGTCTACAGGACCATATGGGGTGCTGGAGATTTAACCAGGACATTTTGCATTTAAGGCAAATGACCTGCTCACTGTACTATCGCTCCATCCCAACCTCTTTAATATAAAACAATTATTTCTGGGTTTTATTACATATAATAAAATAAAAAATAACAGACATGGGGCCAGAGTGACAGTACAGCGGTAGGGTGTTTGCCTTGCACACTGCTGACCCAGGACGAACCTCAATTTGATCCCTGGCGTCCTATATAGTCCTCCAAGCCAGGAGTGATTTCTGAGCGTATAGTCAGGAGTAACCCCTGAGCGTCACTGGGTGTGGCCAAAAACCAAAACAAAACAAAAAACAAACAACAAAATTAACATACATCAGTGTTTTAATAAAATTGAGGAGAGTTCAATATTCAAGTGGTATTATCTTTCTTACTCACAAATGGAACTTTTCTCCAATTTTCAAGAAATTTCTTGGCTATATTCTCTACATTCTGCTATGAAATTGCTTAGGCCTAAGTATTATATATTCATTGTATTTACTATTTGAGTATTTTCTTGCTTCCAGATTTTTCTCTTAGATGGAAAATACCCTCAACATTTTTCTAACATATATTTCTATTGATTCCAAACCTGTATTCTCATGAACTAAGAAAAAATAAATATGTCCCCTCCCATTTATTACTTAAAAATTTACATTCCCTTTGCTTAAGAATTGAGCCAGTTTTGTGCAACATGTTAACCAGAATAGAAAAATTATCCTTTTTACTCTTTCCCTGAAACTTTAGATTATGCCTTGAAAGTTGAATATTATTCTTGTTTTCACTGCATTTGAAGTAGTCACAAATGAGTTGAATTTCAAAGAGCATTTTATGTGTATATATTTATGGTTATGTTATTTAAAAATAAAAATTTGTGAGACACAGTTTCCCCCAAAAAAGCAGTGGGGTACCTAGCAGCAGTGGGGTACTCTTTGTAACACAGAAGGACCATTTTTGGACCAAGGTCAGTGTACACTGATGGAAAGAGAAGTAACAGAGAAAATGAGGAATCTTCCAGCCACCCAAAATAGTAAGTCCCAAGAAACTGAGGTAGACAGACAGAGTGACAGTCGAGTCCTCATTGCTACTCGGAAGGGCCATTTTTGCACTCAGGTAAGTCTACCCCAAGGAAAAGAGAAGAGCTAGGAAATAGGAAAGGAAATTCTAGCTAATCCAAATGAGCTTCTCTCAACCACACAGTTCCAAGAATCTGAGGTAGAAAGACATAGTGGCAGCCGGGTCCTCTTTATGACTTAGAAAGGTTATTTTTAATATCCAGGTCAATATGCACCGAGAGAAAGACAAGCACCAATTTGAGAGGAGGTTCTTGTAGAAACCCACACTGGCTCTCCCCATCCCTCAACCCCAAGAAATTGAGGCAAACCGGCAGGGCAGTGGGGTTCTCTTTATGATTCAGAAGGACCATTTTTGCATCTAGTTCAGTGTACCCTGAGAAGATGTCACTGAGACTAAAGGCACCTTAAAGGAGGAAACACCTCTGTTCAAACAAGTGGAAGCAAAGATAAACAAATGGGACTACATTAAACTGAGATGCTTCTACACTTCAAAAGAAACAGTCACTATGATCCAAGGGCCACCCACTGAATGGAAGAAACTATTTACCCAATACTCATCGGATAAGAGGCTAATATCTAAGATATACAAGGTACTGACAGAACTTAACAAGAAAAAAATTTGGCCACACATTTCTTTAAGTTCTGGAATATTATGTTAATTGATCTGAATAGTAGTTATTAAATGTGTTAACGTGGTCAAAATTTAAAAAACTGTATGAAGGATTTGTACTTTTCTGTAATAAATATTTTAGTGCAAAATTATACAACATTTTGATGCATCCTCATGAGTTTCATGTGAGAAATATTACTAGGTTCACAGAAGTCATGAGTTCTCGAAATGTGTGCTATTATTAGCATGGAGTAAAGTATAGCAGTGCTCTAGAATAGCTTATCAACATTATATATTCAAATCCCAAGCCAGGAGCGATTTCTGAGCACATTGCCAGGAATAACCCCTTAGCATCACTGGTGTGATAAGCTCTAGAATAGCTTATCAACATTTTTTCAATAGTCACAATAATAATAGAATTTCATTAAAACGACTTCAGAGTCATGAAAGAAGTAAAACTTAGGTGACTATTAATCAAAAAATCTTTCATTTAATAACACGATATCTGTGTTAGTAAATGAATTACAAATTTAATATTTGACTGCATTGTAGAGAAAATTAAAGTGATCAAGTTATAATAAGAGAGCCATCTTTGATTCAGAACCATGGAACTAATTATCAACCTTATCAGACTCAACGAGGGCTGGAGAGATAGCACAGCAGCGTTTGCCTTGCAAGCAGCCGATCCAGGACCAAAAGTGGTTGGTTTGAATCCCAGTGTCCCATATGGTCCCCCGTGCCTGCCAGGTGCTATTTCTGAGCAGACAGCCAGGAGTAACCCCTGAGCACTGCCGGGTGTGGCCCAAAAACAAAAACAAAAACAATTAACTTTTGATCAATTGTTTCCTTTATCAATAGTGTCCATCCTTGTCTCCAATTACTTTCTTTCAGTTGAATGCAGTTTGAGGCTGGAGAGATAGCACAGCAGTGGGGCATTTTCCTTGCATGTGAATGACCCGGGAGGGACCCGGTTGGATCCAATATAGTCCCCTGAGCTTGCCAGGAGTGATTTCTGAGCACAGAGCCAGAAGTAACCTCTGAGCACCATTAAGTGTGGACTCAAAACCAACCAATAAATAAATAAATAAAGTTAAAAAAAAATAAGTTGGATAGCACAGCGGTAGGGCATTTGCCTTGCACGTAGCTGATTCAAACAGACGGTGGTTCGAATCCCAGCATCCCATAGAGTCGCCCGTGTTTGCCAGGAGCAACTTCTAAGTGCAGAGCCAGGAGTAACCCCTGAGCACTGCCGGGGGTGCCCCCCCAAAAAAAAACTTGAATGCAATTTGCTCTGATATAAATATAACTGTCCAAGATTTTTTTCATTAGTATCTAGTGGCTTGTATAATAGTTTTCCATTCTTTTACTCTGAGCTTATATCTATCCTGCGATTTTAAATGTTTTTCTGTAAGCAGCAAATGAGTTTTGTTCTCTAATTCATCCTATGTCCTTTGATGGGAGCATTTACTGCATTGACAGTTAAGAAAACTATTGACATAAAGGGCTGTTGTGCCATTTTACTGTGTAAGGTTGTTGCTTCTAGAATTGGTTATTGGTTTTATCTAAGTAGACTTTCAGTATTTTATTTAGAGCCTGTTTGGTTACTCAAATGTTGCCTTGATTTGTTTTATTTTCTTTTTGTCTGAAATTATTTTTATCCTTCCCTCCAATTTCAATGAGAGGTTTTCTGGGAAGTATACTCTAGATTGAAGGCTTCTTTCATTCGGTAATATCAATAGATCATCCACACTCTTTGTTTACCTAGACCATTTCATATGGGAGATCTGCTGTGATTCTTATGTTCTTTGCTTTATATTTAAGGTTGTTTTTCTCGCTTTCTGCTTTTAAAAAGTTTGTCTCTCTCTCTCTTAGGCTTTTGCCATTTTGATAACTATATGTCTTGGTATTGTCCTGCTTGTGTCTCTCTTGTTTGGTAATCTTTTGATATCTTGACTTTATCAGACTGCCTCTTTCTTGACAGTGGGAAAGTTCTCTACAATTATCTGTCGCCCCACTTGTTCTCCCCTTTTCCCCTTTTTCTTGACTTCTGGTATTCCTATAATAAGGAGTTTATCCCTCTTATTCCATTATTTTTTCCATCCGTTGTCGCTTAACTTTTTGACTTCCTTTTCAATGATAGTTTGTAATTTATCTTAATTTCACCTATATGATTTTCCCACTGTGATAATCTGCTACTAAAGCTTCCTAGCATATCCATTACCATCTTCAATTACATTTGTATAGATTTTCTTATCCTCTGAAAAATGTTCCTCGATTTGATTGCATTTCTCCTGTTTTAATTGCTTTGATCACTGGCTAGTGCTCATTAATTACTGATGCCAGTGCATCATTGAGTGTAGATTTTAGGTCCTCATCAACCAGGCTCAAGTATCTTGATGGGCTTGCAGATTTTCCTACATGTCTCTTCCAATTGGCAACTTCAGCTGAGCTCCTTAGCTTTCCCATAATTCATTGTGCTTTGGGTGTGTTGTGAGTTCTAGATTCCCATCATTGGGCAAGTGTTCTGTTGAATTGTTTTTACAAAATAGCACTAATAATAAATCTGTTTTTCAGGTTATTTTCCATACCATGCAGTTATTTGAGTATGCCTAGAAAATTGTTGAGTAGTTACTCTGTTGGGTTAATTAAGATTAGGGGCTCTAAAACTGTCTAAGTAATAGGAATGACATGACCCACTTGCCCAAATATAGGGAATTATATTTAGGATGAATTTGCAGAGAAGATATAGTGTGTAGTTGGTTTTGGGTTTAGAGATTACATTGATGTTAAATCTGTTCATGTCTGGCCAAGGGGTTTGGAGGTTGGCATTAAGAAGGAGCCTGGTATCTTAGATATGAGGACTGTAGAACAGTTTCAGCTCCAGGAGGGAAATTGCTGCCCACAGTGCGATGTACCTGGTTTCAATACATTTGGTTTTAAGAGTAATTGCAAAACAAATGATTAGATAAAGATGCTATATTAGAAAATTTATTAGAAAATATGACATCTGGGGCCGGAGCAGTGGTGCAAGTGGTAAGGCCTCTGCCTTGCATGTGCTAGCCTACTACAAACTGCCATTCGATCCCCCAGCATCCCATATGGTCCCCCAAGCCAGGAGTGATTTCTGAGCACATTGCCAGGAATAACCCCTGAGCATCACTGGTGTGACTAAACACACACACACACACACACACACACACACACACACACACACACGGAAAGAAAGTATGACATCATATCTTTTGTTCCAACATGAATGGAACTAGATTATTTCAAGTAAAAACAAAATCAAAGGCAAAAATAATCCAAAATATTGGATGTTCACACTTTATATGACATATAAAGAAACATAATAGGCATTGTAAAATGAAAAAAATCTATATATCCTGATGACAGAATTGAAAATACCAAATTTGGTAAGATGAGGCTAAAATACTTTATATAATGTTACAGAATGAAATAGTCACTTTGGTGATAGACTTGAAGTAATAACAATTTTCATAAGACATATAAACATCTATTATCATAATTTCTACTTCAATAGATATAGTATTTGGTGATACAGAAATTAGTCTTTATTGGAGATAAATGTAAAAACAAGAATGTTTGTGTAAATGTAAAGTTAAAAACTATTAATAGGATCAGAATTATATACCACAGTTACTAGTCTATGATGAAAGTGAAAAATAGTCTTTATCAAAAATACCCTGCCAAGAAAAGGCATATACTGTGGAGGTAGAAAAAATAAAGAAAATAAAGAAAAATTGAATTTGTGTGGCACTAATGTGAATGGGATTGCCTTCTTGACTTCCTTCTCTTCTCTATCATTATTGGTGTATAAAAAGGCCATTGATTTCTGTGTGCTAATTTTGTAGCCTGCCACCTTGCTATATGAGTCTATTGTTTCTAGAAGCTTTTCAGTAGAGTCTCTAGGGTTTTCTAAGTAGAGTATCATGTCATCTGCAAACAATGAGAGCTTGACTTCCTCCTTTCCTATCTGGATTCCCTTGATATTTTTTTCTTGCCTGATCACTATAGCAAGCACTTCCATTACTATGTTGAACAGGAGTGGTAAGAGCGAACAGCCTTGTCTTGTACCAGAATTTAGAGGAAAGGCTTTTAGTTTTTCTCCATTGAGGATAATATTTGCCATTGGCTTGTGGTAGATGGCTTCAACTAGACTGAGAAAGGTTCCTTCCATTCCCATCTTGCTGAGAGCTTTGATCAAGAATGGGTGTTGGGGGCCCGGAGAGATAGCACAGTGCGTTTGCCTTGCAAGCAGCCGATCCAGGACCAAAGGTGGTTGGTTCGAATCCCGGTGTCCCATATGGTCCCCCGTGCCTGCCAGGAGCTATTTCTGAGCAGACAGCCAGGAGTAACCCCTGAGCACCACCGGGTGTGGCCCAAAAAACAAAACAAAAAAAAAAAGAATGGGTGTTGGACCTTATCAAATGCTTTCTCTGCGTCTATTGATATGATCATGTGATTTTTATTTTTCTTCTTGTTGATGTTGTGCATGATGTTGACAGATTTATGGATGTTAAATCATCCTTGCATTCCTGGGATGAAACCTACTTGGTCGTAGTGTATGATCTTCTTGATGATGCATTGAATCCTATTTCCAGGATTTTGTTGAAGATCTTTGCATCAGCATTCATCAGGGATTAGTCTGTAATTTTCTTTTTTGGCAGCATCTCTGTCTGGTTTTGGTATCAAAGTTATGTTGGCTTCATAAAAGCTTTTTGGGAGTGTTCCCGTTTTTTCAATTTTATGGAAGATCCTCGGTAGGATTGGTAGTAGCTCCTCTTGAAAAATTTGAAAAAATTCATTAGGAAATCCATCTGGGCCTGGGCTTTTCTTTTTGGGCAAAGGTTTGATTACAGTTTCAATTTCCTCAGTAGTGGTGGGGGAGTTTAGATATGCTACATCCTCCTTACTTAAATGTGGAAGGTTAAAAGTGTCCAAGAATTTTTTCATTTTTCTAGGTTCTCATGTTTAGCAGCATAAAGTTTCTCAGAGTAATCTCTGATTACCCTTTGGATCTCTGCAATATCTGTCGTGATCTTCCTCTTTTCATTTCTAATACAGGTTATCAGATCTCTCTCTTTCTTTGTGAGTTTTCCCAATGGACTATCAATCTTGTTTATTTTTTTCAAAGAACCAATTTCTGCTTTTGTTGATCTTTTGGATTGTTTTTTGGTTTTCCACTTCATTGATTTCTGCTTTCAGCTTTGTTATTTCCTTCTGTCTCCCTATTTTTGGCTGCTTTGGTTGGTCATTTTCTAATTTTTTAGCTGCGTCATTAAGTTATTCAGGTATGCCCCTTCTTCCTTCCTGCTGTGTGCTTGTAGAGCTATAAATTTTCCTCTCTGGAGCGCTTTTGCTGTGTCCCATAGATTCTGGCAGTTTGTGTCTTCATTATCATTTGTTTCCAGGAAAGTTTTGATTTCCTTTTTGATTTTATCTCGGACCCACTGGTTGTTCAGTAGCAGGGTGTTTAATTTCCCATTGTTAAAGTTTTTCTTCTGTGTGCTTTTCTAGTTCACATCTAATTTCAGAGCCTCGTGGTCAGCAAAGGTAGCCTGAAAGATTCTATCCTCTTAAAACTCAAATATCTTGGAGTCAACTTGACCAAAGACATGAATAACCTATACAAATAAAACTATAAAGCCCTGCTCCAAGAAATGAGAGGACACGAGGAAATGGAAACGCATACCCTGCTCATGGATTGGCAGGATTAACATCATCAAAATTTCAATACTCCCCAAGGCATTATACAGATTTTATGCTATCCCTCTAAAGATACCCATGACATTCTTCAAAGAAGTGGATCAGGCACTTTTGAAAATCGTTTGGAACAATAAACACCCTAGAATAGCTAACGCAATCATTGGGAAAAAGAATATGGGAGGAATTACTTTCCCCAACTTTAAACTTTACTACAAAGCAATAGTTATCAAAACAGCATGTTATTGGAATAAAGACAGACCCTCATATCAGTGGAATAGGCTTGAATTCTCAGGCAATGTTCCCCAGACATACAATTAACTAATTTTTGACAAAGGAGCAAGAAATCCTAAGTGGAGCAGGGAAAACCTCTTCAACAAATGGGGCTGGCAGAACTGGTTAGCCACTTGCAAAAAAGTGAACATAGACCCCCAGTTAACATCATGTACAAAGGTAAAATCCAAATGGATTAAAGACCTTCATATCAGACCTGATACCATAAGGTCTGATATATAGAACAACATGTCTGTAAAAATACTCCATGACATTGAGACTAAAGGCATTTTCAAGGAGGAAACTGCACTTTCCAAACAAGTGGAAGCAGAGATCAACAGATGGGAATACATTAAGCTGAGAAGCTTCTGCACCTCAGAAGAAATAGTGCCCAGAATACAAGAGCCACCCACCGAGTGGGAGAAACTATTCACCCAACACCCATCAGATAAGGGACTAATATCCAAAATATACAGGGCTCTGGCAGAACTTTACAAGAAAAAAACATTTAATACCATCAGGAGAAGAAATGAACTTATAAAAAAAAAATGAAATACAAATGGCCAAAAGGCACATGAAAAAATGTTCCTCGTCACTAATCATCAGGGAGCTACAAATCAAAACAACTATGAGATACCATCTCACACCACAGAGATTGGCATACATCACAAAGAATGAGAACAATCAGTGCTGGTGGGGATGTGGAGATAAAGGAACTCTTATCCACTGCTGGTGGGAATGCCGTCTAGTCCAACTTCTATGGAATGCGATATGGAGATTCCTTCAAAATCTGGAAATTGAGCTCCCATTCGACCCAGCTATTCCACTCCTAGGGACATACCCTAAGAACACAAGAATACAATGCAAAAACCCCTTCCTCACAACTATATTTATTACAGCACTATTCACAATAGCCAGGTTCTGGAAACAACCAAGATGCCCTTCAACAGACGAATCGCTAAAGAAATCATGGTACATATAAACAATGGAATATTATGCAGCTGTCAGGAGAGATGAAGTCATGAAATTTTCCTATACATGGATGTACATAGAATCTATCATGCTGAGTGAAATAAGTCAGAGGGAGAGAGAGAGACGCAGAATAGTCTCACTCATCTATGGGTTTTAAGAAAAATAAAAGTCATTTTTGCACCAATTCTCAGAGACCATGAGAGGAGGGCTGGAACTTCTAGCTGACTTCATGAAGCTCACCACAAAGAGTGGTGAGTGCAGTTATAGAAATAACTACACAGAGAACTACCATAATCATGTGAATGAGGGAACTGGAAAGCCTGTCTGGATTACAGGTGGGGGTGTGGTGGGATGGAGGGAGATTTGGGACATTGGTGGTGGGAATGTTGCACTGGTGAAGGGGGTGTTCTTTACATGACTGAAACCTAATCACAATCATATATGTAATCACGATGTTTAAATAAAGGAAAAAATAAAAATAAAAGCAAATGACAAATCAAAAGAAAAGAAAACTTACCTTATATTTTTATTATTAAACATCATATGGTATGGTATATTAATATTCTATATTGTGATATGAGAAATAGTATTTATAAAGTATTAAAATTTTTCTTTTAGAAAATCTTATCACATATTAAGACACATATCCCCTAGTGAGTACTTAAAGAAGCTTAGGAATATTAATTAGTACATTTCTGTGAGTAGTGTCATTGTAAGATTGCAAAAGCACCACAGAAATAAGTGAATTGCTTTGATTTTTCATATTATAATTCTTTTTGTGATGAAAATAGGACATGTAAAACTTCTAATCTTTGATCCTGTGAGAAATGAAGGAGTAAGACATAATATTTGTCTTCACAATAGAGAGAGCTAAACAAACAGAAAACAAGATTTCTTAGATACATTAGAGAATTGAGATCACAGGGCAAATTGATATCTTCTATCTAAAAATAATGTAGATAATCATATCTTAGAGGTAAAAGATAAATAATTGAATCCTTTATAGAAAACAATATCATAGTGGGGAAAACTAAATTAAAATTGTTAATTTTCTGGAGACTCAGATAAAAATTCCAAGAGGGGCTGATGTGATAGTAAAACAGGTAAGGAGATTACCTTGTAAACAATTAATCTGGGTCAGATCCCCAGTACCCCCATATGGTTTCCTGAGACCATCAGGAGTAATCTCTGAGTTCAGAGACATGAGAAAGCTCTGGAAACTTCTGGGTGTATCCTCCAAAAATTCAAAGTGTTTCCTCTCAAAAGGGAGAGACTCACTTCTTTGAGTTTACCTATAAGATATCTAGTACAGTCTCAAAGTGAAGTTACTAGTAAAATGAACTTTATGTTTAAATACTATAACAAAAAATGGCTCTTTGAAATATGCCAAGAGCATTATATTCTAAATAAAACTTTCCCTGGAGGAACTATTTTACCAGGACTCAAACAGTTCTATTTTATAAGTCAGTCTAAGTGACTTTGTAAGAGAAAGTATGCAATTTTATTCAATTTTATCCGCACTCATCTGAGAGCAAGACATGAGCACTACAGAGGGTCCCAGCCTGAGGGAGAGAAGCTGACTATGACCTAACCATATGTTTTTAAAATACTTCTTCCCTCTATGATATTACCAGTATAACTAGAGAGTTTTTGTATAATGTTAGGGAATATAGGGTCCAGAGTGATATTATTGTGCATAGAGTAGTTTTAATTTTTTTTTTTTTTTGGATTTTGGGTCACACCTGGCAGCGCTCAGGGGTTACTCCTGGCTCTACGCTCAGAAATCGCTCCTGGCAGGCTCAGGGGACCATATGGGATACTGGGATTCAAACCACCATTCTTCTGCATTCAAGGCAAATGCCCTAACTCCATGCTATCTCTCCGGCTCCTACATAGAGTAGTTTGATAGCCTTGCACACAGCCAGTTCAGGTTCAATTCCCAGCACTCTATATGGCCCCCCCAAGCCTACCAGGAATAAACTCTGAACATAAAACCAGAAATATGCCCTGAGCACTAGATTGTATGGCACAAAAATTAAAAAAAAAGATTATAAATAAGAAAGTATGTAACCCTTTCCCCAATGCCCTATTACCTAAACTTTCTTTTGAAATGTTAATTCCACATGGATGATCAGACCTGCCCACACCTGGAATGGGGCAGGCTGTTTTAAATAAAGAATAAAAAAGGTCTGGCTGGCGGGGGTAGGGCTGGAGGAGAAACAGCAAACGTTCAGAAAGAAAGATATGGTTTATGGGCCAGAGCAGTGGTGCAGTGGTAGGGTGTTTGCCTTGCACTTGCTAACCTAGGACTGACAGCGGTTCGATTCCCTGGCATCCCATATGGTCCCCAAGCCAGGAGCGATTTCTGAGAGCATAGCCAGGAGTAAACCTTGAGCGTTACAGGGTGTGGCCTCCCCCCAAAAAAGAAAAAAAAAGAAAAAAGAAAGACATAATTTAGGAGCATAGGCCAGGGAGGAGAGCTCGGCAAAGAAGGCAAATGGCAGAAAGATTCAGGGCAGAGAAAAATCTGTGAGGAATAAAGCAAACTGACTCCAATGTGTAGCTTTTCTGGTTGCTGTGTATTATTTCTTCATTGGCCAAAGGGGTAGAGACACCATGCCTGGGGAGAACCCACCCAACACGTGGATCCCTTTATAATTTTATTTTTAATCAACAATAGTATACCTTATGGACTTTAAAGATCTATAATGAAACTCAAAGAGAAGAAAAGAAAAATCAAAATGCCAAAAAAGTTATAGCCTTTTACACCTACTGCTTCAACAAACAGTAAAACCAGACTAAAACCTGTTGTGATGAAAGAAGAGGTAAGGCTCACCAGATAATGTAGCTAATTGGGCCTCTCCAAATCTCCACCAAAAAGCAATAACTTAAATAAGTTTTATCATTTCATTGAATGACAGAGAAACAGAAATAGTAAAACATAAAATGGTTACTCTGGCCAGGTAACTTTCATTTTGCTTCCTCACCTTTGTCAAGACAGGCAGAAGAGCAATTTCAGGCTTGTGGCCCTTTCAGAGAAACAAGAAAGGTTGAAAGAACAAGAAACTGCTATAGTAGGACCTTAGAGAAAGCCCTGCAGCAAATTAGAGAACAGCAAGTCACCCCAAAAGGGCAGAGGGTGCAGACTGTCAGCCGCAGAATGGAGAGCCAGAGGGCACATACTGGAAGAACAGGACAAAAACAGGACAGGTCAAATACACAGGAAACATGTAGCTGACATAAGGACAAAGCAAGGGTATTTTAGATTGGCATAGAAGGACATGATGTGTGAATTTGGTCAACATTAATGAGTGACCTAAACAATGTGGAGGGACCTAGAATTTCTTACTTAATCTCTGAGATAATCTAACTTAACTAGCCTCTGCAGTTCAAATGAAAATCTTTTATGCTATGCTCAAGAACCCAGAAACTCAGGAGCAAATCCATTTTTGTGTTAACAATCTCAGTGAGTTAAAGATATAATATGACACTAAACTCCCATTTTCCTGAATTTCATCAAATATTTATCTGCCTTGCAAAAAATTGCAGGGCATGCTAAAAGCAAACAAATCACATGCACAGATACACACAAACCCTAGACAATTCGAAGAAATAATGCATGTGCTAGCATGATGCTAAGATATGGCAAAGATAATAAAATTATAAGAACAGGAAATTTTGTTTTTTTTTTAGGCCACACTCAATGTGCTCGGAGCTCTTCTAACTCTGTGCTCAGGGATCACTCCTAGCTGGCTGGGGGACCATAAAGGGTGACAATATCAATCAAACCTGTGGAATGCATGCAAAGCAAACATCCTACCAGAAGTACTATTGCTCAGGCTCTGAAGATCAGAGAATTTTTCCATCTAAAATTAAATCACCAGGACTCCATTGGAAGGAAACAAACAACATGGAAGACAAATGGATAATGTATGAAAGAGATGAAATTTTTAAAAACAGTCAAAATTATAAGAAAAAATATCACCAAGTGGAACCACATGAGATATTGAATCATTAATAATAAAATTAGCTAAAGTTAAAATATTTTGTATATCAATTACAGATGCAGAAATCTCAGAGAGTACCTAGCAGTATAAAACAAAATAAAACATTCATTATTAGGCAAATTATATTCAATTTGCATCTGTTAAAGACAGAAAATCCTGAAAAATGTCAGCAGAGAAACTTATGCATTTTATATATTAGTATTCCCTAGAGAATTAGAAACAGGTGTTTAGACATATAAAGAAATATATATAAAACATATGTGATAAATCATTTTATTTCAGGGGATGCTAATGTTCAAATGTAAATATTGTGTGCATTCCAAATATCATGGGAGAAGACAGCAAACCAGAAACAGCTGATGTTGCAGTTGAAATCAGAAGGCAGTTGAGCTACCAAAATTGACTGGCTCTAAGGAGACCTCCCTTTATCCTTTTGTTTTATTTAGTCCCTCAACTGATTGAATGTGACACATTTACATTATGAAGGACACTCTTCTTTGTTGAAAGTCCATTGATTTAAATTTAAATCTCATCTAACTCACTCTCATAGATACATTTCGAATACTGCTTAACTAAATAACACCATCAGGGTCCAGACTGTCTGACAGATAAAATTAACCAGCACTCTGGACCTATAGAGCTGCAAGTGTGTAAATCCACATAGGTCTCCTTTTTAAAAAACTACGCAAGCAAAAAGCACAAACAAGCAAATGAGCAAATAAAAAATTAAATAAGAAAACGAATAAAATAAAGCAAAAACTCATTGGGATGAAATATTTAAAGTGCCGAAAAAAAGAATGCATCAACTAAATTCTGTGTTTCACGAAATTAACTTTTGGAAAGTGCCATTCAAGAAATGTTAATGTATGCTGTTCTAATATAAAAAGACTAATTACAAGGCAGAACTAATATCAACATGAAAAGGAGGGTAAGAGAGAATAAGTGAAGAAATTTGAAAATACTTTTTATTTTAAATATAGCAGCATACTCAAAATAATAATAGCAATAATTTTATCATTACCATTATTAAATGATTGTAATTATTGTTCAAATAAAATGTATTTGGGTGATTATGAAATACATGTCTAACATGCTATATCAGGAGGAATAATCTGAGAATATTTTGTTTTATGGTTGCCCAATTTTTTGCAATTTTACCCCTTCTCTTTGTCCCCTGAAAATATAGAACTCTGGAGTTAAACCAAACTGGCCTAAGGCCAATTGGAGCTGCCCCATCATATTCTGTTTACTCTAA
Source organism: Suncus etruscus (assembly GCF_024139225.1). Taxonomy (NCBI): domain Eukaryota; kingdom Metazoa; phylum Chordata; class Mammalia; order Eulipotyphla; family Soricidae; genus Suncus; species Suncus etruscus. Next base: position 108,895,490 of record NC_064868.1, read on the forward strand.
GTAGACCAAATTTGAACTTAAAAAACATTCCTTTAGTGCTATGAATCATGGGTCCCTGGCCATATAGTATAGGCAATGAAGACTTCATTAGAACCCTCTTCAACTCTATCCTTGATCTTCATTACTTGGCTAAAAATAGATAGCCCGAGGATGTGGTTTGTGATGTGATTGATTCACTTTCTTTGCATGTTCTTCAACTGCGCATGCTCATGTTTAAGTTCCTAGACAGTACTGGAGTAAACTAAACTATTACATCACTCTGTTTACCTGCAGAGCATAAACCAGACTTTTTAGACCTTCTTTTTAAAGCTGGTCCTGGTGGACACCCTTCCCAGCTTCATTTTTTTCTATTGCCAACTGTCCCTCTTTTTAAGATTTTATTTTAGACACATTTTAAGTCTGTGCATGACAGGGCTATAAGTATGACACAATCCAGCACTCCCCCCCTTCCCTAGTGTTTCCACTTCCATGCACCCTTCTTCAGGGGTGTCCCCATCATAATCCTCTTTCTACCACATCCTCAGCCCTTACTCATACATGGAAAGTTTCTTACTGAAGACCCATTCTCATTTCTGTTGCCCTTGGACATAAATTATACAGCTACATTTTTTTCTTTATATACAACATCTGAGAGATCAGTCTGTCTGTCCTTCTCCTACTGCATAGTCACTCAGCATACTTTCAAAAATCTATCCACACAGCACCAAATTGCATGATTTCATCTTTTCTTATACTGAAGAGGTGTTCAGCTGTATCTGTGTGATAGTTACTTTATTCGTTCATCTGTTCTTACACATTTGAGTAGTTTCTACAGTTGATTACTATGAATAGTACTACAATGAATAGAGTACAACTATCCTGTTAGAATCAATTTCTGGAGCCTTGAATGATGCCAGGAAGTGGAGTTGATTTATCATAATGATGCGTAATTCCCCTAGTATTTTGAAGAGTTTCCATGCTGTTTTACAAAAAGGTTTGTCCAGTCAATATTCCTACCAGCAGTGAATGAGGGTCCCATTTTTTCCCACATTTATGCCCAAACTAGTTGGTTTTGTTCTTGATATGTGTGGAAAAACTCACTGGTGTGATGGTAAGTGATGTAAAGCATTTTTGCATTCAAAAATTTTTTGATCATCTGTATGCATTCTTCAAGGAAGTTTTTGTATACTCTCTGTCTCTGCACACATTTTTATATGGTTGGTTGTTTCCTATAAAATTCTAATCATCCTTTTGATATTTTATCAGAAGAGTGGGGGGAAATGTTCATTCTGAGTGGACGGCCTTTGTATTCTGGTCCTTTTTTCTTTAAAAATTGTGTGTATGTGCCATACTGAGGGGTGCTCAAAACTTTCCCCTATATCGGTACTCTGGAATCATTCCTTGCAGCTTACAGAACAAAACAGAGTGCGGTGAATAGAGCCCAGTTTAATTATGTGCAAGTCTAGCACTCTATATGCCAAATTATCTTTGCATCCTACGTTTTCTTCATGTCTTATGAGGTGCAGAAGCTTCTTACTTTGTTGTAATGCCATTTGTTCAATTGTTTCCATTTTCTTGGCAGTGAATAATTGAAGATATCTCTAGCTTCAATGCAATGAAGTGTTATACCTGTTTTCCTCAATATAGTTTATGGATTCTGGCCTAATATTAGATAGTTAATCCATTTTATTTGACCTTTGTAAATGGTGTTAAGACCTGTCTATATACTTCGCCTTTTGTCATATTAGCAATCAGTAATCCTAATGCAGTTTACTGAGAAAGATTTCCTTCTCCACTTCATATTTTTTGATCTCTTATCAAAGAAGAATTGTCCATGTGCCTGTTCTTTGTACTATAAGTATATTTTATTAGTCTGAGTGTCCTTATTCCACACTGTTTGTTGTTGTTGTTATTGTTGTTGTTATTTTGTATTTGGGCCATCCCCAGTGACACTCAGGAGTTACTCCTGGTTATGCTCTTAGAAATCGTTCCTGGTTTGGGGGACCATATGGGACATTGGGGATCAAACTGTGGTCTGTCCTAGGTTAGCACGTGCAAGGCAAATGCACTACCACTTACGCTATCTCTCCAGCTCCTCCACACTGTTTTGATCATGACAATTTTATAGTACAGTTTGTACTTGGGTAAAGAGAAGCATCTCATCATTTTTCTTTCCAGGGAGGTTATTATTCCATACAAAATCCAATAGTATTTGATATATACTTTTAAGTATCTAATGTGTGTATACATAGAGACTGCATTAAAACTTTATAATTAGGGCCCAGAGAGATAGCACAACGGTGTTTGCCTTGCAAGCAAGTGATCCAGGACCAAAGGTGGTTGGTTTGAATCCCGGTGTCCCACGTGGTCCCCCGTGCCTGCCAGGAACTATTTCTGAGCAGACAGCCAGGAGTAACCCCTGAACACCACCGGGTGTGGCCCATCAAAAAAAAACTTTATAATTAATGTTTTTGCGTAGACTATCATTTTGCCATTATTGATCTTTCCATTCATGAACAGGATATGTGTTTCCATTTGGTCTTACCCTTTTTCTTTTATCAGTGGTTTATAGTTTCGTTGTATAAGTCTTCAACCTCTTTTGTTAAGCTGATTCCCAAATATTTGCTTTTCAGAGGCACACTTATAAATGGGATTTTTTAAATTTTTTTTCTCTTCTGTTAAATTATTTGCATATTGAAAAGCCATTGATGAAAGTGTCTTGAGCTTGTATATGACCACTTTGGTGTATCAGTATATTGTTTTTAGCAGCTTTTTGGTAAACTCTTTAAGGTTTTCTAAGATAACAATATATCTGCAAATAATGAGAGTTTTGTTTTGTTCTGAATTTCCTTAATATGCCTATATTGCTTAAATTTGTGAGTAATACCTAATGGTGGTCAGGGCCTATTTCCGGCTCTGCAGTCAAAAAGTAGATCTGGCAGGTTTGGGGGACCATATATCAGCTATCAAACCCAGGTCAGGAGAATGCATGGAAAATGCCCTGTCTGCTGTACCATCAATCCTGTCACCCTTGTCTAAGTTCTATGGCAGTATTTCCAATAATATTTGAATTATAATGGTGACAGTGGGTAAACTAGTCTTCTTTCTAGCCAATTATAGAAGAAAACTCTCAATTGTTTGTTGGTTTTGATATGGGGGCCAAACCTGATGATGTGCCGGAATTATTCCTGGCTCTACACTCAGGAACAACTCCTTGAAGGAATGTAGATGCCATGAATCAAAGCATAGTCAGCAGTGTGTAAAACATATATCTTGACCATTCTGTCTCTCCAGCCCCCGATCTTCAAATTTTTCACATTGAATCTGAATGTTTCTCGATGTTTGCTATAAGTTTGTGGTATATTACTATGTTAAGGGAATTTACTTCAACTCTGATTTTATTGAGAGTATTTTTGTTTGTTTGGGGGCCACATGTTGGTTCTAAGTGCTTACTTCCACATTTATCACATCTATGCTCACAGATCATTCTAAGCAGTCTCACAGATGATGGGGATTGAAAGAGATGAACTGTGTGCCAGGCAAGTGCCCTCTTCACTGTATTATCTCTCTAGCCCCTTTATAGAGAGTTTTCATGATGAATGGTATTGGAACCTGTGGAAAGATTTATCTGCATCTGTTCATATAATCATGTTATTTTTATTTTTCCTTATATGATACATTAACTTGAGTGTATTAACTTTATAATGGTAAATGATATTTAATGCATTATTAGAGTTTTTGCAATATATTGTTTAATATCTGCATTTATATTCTTAAGCACATAGTTTTATAGTTTTCCTTTCTGCTCTAACTGTCAGCTTTTGGTATCAAGGCAATGTTTGTCTCATAGAAACTATTTGAGAGGATTTTTTTCTTCACATTTCTCACAAAGTCTGAAAATTTTTGAGAATAGACCTTTTTTAAAGATTAGAAATAATTTACTAGTTGGTGTATCTTGGACTGGGCCTTTGTTTTGAGGAAAAGTTTTAATTATCCTTTCTATTTCCTTATTTTCCTTTCAAGTTTTCTGTTTATTCCTCAATCAACCTTGGGAAAATATAGATGTTGAAATATTTATCTGTTTCTTCTAGGTGCTCTTAGTTTATGGCAGAAATATTTTTGCAATGATCAGTACTGAACTTTTGAATTTCTTTGATATCTCTTCTGATATCTCTCCATTTCATTATTAATTAAGTTTACTAGTGTTTTGTTTCTTTCTTTCTATTGCTAGATATTTATAAATAGTATTATTTTTCGAAGAACCAACACTTTGTTTCAGTTGTTCCTGTGTCTTTCCAATGATAACATGTTATATATATCACTGATAAAATAGAGTAGTATTATTAAAATATGACTTGAATTTGTGGTATACTTACATTGTAAATTTAAGAATACCCAATCAAATAGAATAAAATAGAAGCAAAAGTAAATTAAGTATAACTGATAATATAAAAGCAGAGAAATATGTATAAAACGCTCAATTTAAATTACAGATAATTATAAAAAGATAGCAAAAGTAAATCAGAGTAAAAATATATAAGAACTAATCCCAGGGCCTGAGAGATAGCACAGCGGTAAGGCAGTTGCCTTGCATGCAGCCAACCCAGGAGAAACCCAGTTCCAATCTTGGCATCCCACATGGTTCTCCAGCCTGCCGAGGGAGATTTCTGAGTGCATAGCCAGGAGTAACCCCTGGCACCACTGGATGTGGCCCAGAAACCAATCAATCAATGAATCAATAAATAAATAGTCAAAAAAAGAACTAATCCTATTGAAACAAACTCTTGAACTCCAATGAACTAAATATGTCAATAAAATATAAATACTGTAAGAGTGTTGAAAACAGTATCAGACAAAATATCATACATCAAAAGTTCACTTTAAATAATAAAGATGGGCTGGAGCGGTGATGCGGAGCAGTAAGGCATCTGCCTTGCTGGCGCTAGCCTAGGACGGATCTAGGTTCCATTCCCTGGCGTCCCCAAAGGTCCCAAATCCAGGAGTTATTTCTGAGTGCACAGCCAGGAGTAACCCCTGAGTGTCACCGTGCGGACCCAAAAAACAAACAAAAAAGTAAAACCTAAAAAATAAATAATAAAGACATATATATTTAAAGAAGATAATAATAAAATAGATTATTAATTAGAATGAAAGGTAGAATAGCTATATAAGACAAATCAAACCAAAGAGCAAGGCAAATTTTTCAGGGAGGAAAAATAGAATTACATAATAAACAAGGGCTTGATTTTCCAAGAAATAGAAATATTCTTTATATGTTTACATATTAACTTACTATGTAGAAATAACTGAATAGATAGTAGAACCAGCAATTCACTTAAATCATCAACACCCCATAGGATCCCTCCAGCCCTTTAAGAAGTGATCCCTGAGAACACAGTTCATTGAAAGCACTGAGAACAGCTCAATGTGACCCAAAATATGTTATATGAAAAATAATATATAAAGAGAAATATATGAATGCACTGTCAAAGTTGTAGATGATGTAGTACCTCTATTAACTGACAGATCTACCAGGCAGAAAATCAATAAAGTCATCATGATAAACTTCATTAATCCACTTGATCTAATTAGCATCTGTTGAATAACTTATCTTATCCAAAATGAACAAAATACTCAGTATCTTCAAACTCATATTGTCCTAGACTGAAATCTGAGTAATAAAGTTATCTTCATATATTAAAATGAATATAATTTATGTAAGCTGTCTCTAAGACCACAATGTAATTGAACTAGTAATGGGTAGCAAAAAGACAAGCCCTGCAATAACTTGACATGAAATAACATCTTTTTAAAACAACAGAGATAAAATATGAAGCATGAAATCAAATAAAAAACTTCTAAAATAACTTATATTAAAATACAATTCATCACTCTAGGATGATAAAGGGATATAAAAAACAACTTTGTTAAAGACATTAAGCTGATAATTAAATACTCTTAAACATAAAGAATCAGGCCCGATGGACCCACTTACTCATTTAACAATATTTAAGGAATAATTTGTTCAAATTTATACAGTATCCCAGAAAACTGTCATTTTATGAGTTGTGTTATTCTATTTATGATTTCTTGTATGTTTTTTTTTACCAAATCAGTCATACTTGGGAATTACTCCTGGATCTGCCCTCAAGAATTACTCCGGGCAGTGCTTGGGGAATAATAAGGGGTGCTGGAGATCAAAGTAGGGTCAGTCAGGGTCAATCATGTGTAAGAAAAGCACCAATTATGCTATCTCTTCAGAACCTAGTTGTGTAATTTTTAAGTGAAAAACTACAGAAAAAAAACAATCTCATAAATTAAGTTGAAAAATTCTTCACCAAAATTTTAGCCATTAATTGCTATTAACACAGAACATAGATAATAAATGATGATAAAATGGAATTTAATTTAGGTTTGAAAGCAGAGTTTTGACAATTTACCCATTAAAATAATACATAGCATCAATAGACTAATGAAAATAAAATGATTTTATCACAACAATAGATGTGTAAACTCCATTTATGGTAAAATGTTATGAGGAAGGTAGTCAGGTATGAGTTCCTGTGGAAGTATTTTGGTTTTGTGTGTGTGTTTTGCTTTTTGGCTATAACTAGACATTCTCCAGGCCTTATTCCAGGATCTGCACTCAGAAATCATTCCTGGTGGAGCCCCAGGAACAAGGGTTTGAATTGAGCTCAGTAGCTTGCAAGGAAAGCACTTTACCTGCTGTGCTGTCTCTATGGCAGATCCCAAGTAAATAGTTTCAAGAGAGTCATTGAAACAGGCCCAGTCCAGAGATCTTTGGCATGTAATAATGATGCCTAGGTAAAACTGTGGAAAATAAAGAAACTCCAATTGACAGTCCTCTAACAAAGGTCCTCAGTTAAAGAGGAGGCAGCTGAAAGAAAATATATATATAATTTCATCTTTTCTTAGATAAGCTGAAAAGTATTCTATTTTGTATATTCATAAAAATGCCTTTATCCATTTAGAATTGGGACATGTGGGTTCCTTCTATACCATGGTTGTAATACAAAGCCCGTGTCGGCATAGCATGCATGTATGCATATATTTTCAAATGAATGTTTTTGTGTTTCTATCATAAAAGCCAAGTGGATTTGCTAAGATTTGTCATTGCTTTGAATTGAATTTTCTAAAGCCTTCAGATTCCCTATTTTTGTCCCTCACCAACTGTTCTTTGTCATAGTGACTCCTCTGATGTGTCTCATAGGTACATTTTTGCCTCATTTTGTCACTGTTCCTTTATTGGGTCCCTATCTGGAACCTTTTCATGACATCTGATTAGAACATAGTTACCTGAAGGAAATGAAGTAGGATAATAGAAATTGTCCCTGAGTTCCTTCCTTCCAGAGTTCCTAAATTGGTCAAATTTCATCTCTGTCTGGCAGTGGAGACAAAGGGGGAGTTTGGGCAGTTTTTACTTATCTTTTTTTGTGGGGGAGGAGAGGGTGGTATATGGTGATAAAACTCAGAGCTTACTCCTTCCTGTCTCTGCACTCAGTCATCACTCCTGTTGGTGCCCATGGGAACATATGGGATGCTGTGGTCAAACCCAGACCTACTTTGTGCAAGACAACCTATCCAATGTTCTATATGTCTTTAATCCCTACCTTGCTTATCTTAATTAGATGAGTGCTTCTCCCCCATTGAATCAATTTGCTATAGTATGAGCCAGATAGATTTTAAAGCAGGAAATAAGGAATGAGAGAGAGAGAGAGAGAGAGGAGAGAGAGAGGAGAGAGAGAGGAGAGAGAGAGGGGGAGGAGAGGAGAGGAGACGAGAGGAGAGGAGACGAGATGAGAGGAGACGAGACAAGACGAGACAAGACGAGAGGAGAGGAGAGGAGACGAGACAAGACGAGACAAGAGGAGAGGAGAGGAGAGGAGAGGAGAGGAGAGGAGAGGAGAGGAGAGGAGAGGAGAGGAGAGGAGAGGAGAGGAGAGGAGAGGAGAGGAGAGGAGAGGAGAGGAGAGGAGAGGAGAGGAGAGGAGAGGAGAGGAGAGGAGAGGAGAGGAGAGGAGAGGAGAGGAGAGGAGAGGAGAGGAGAGGAGAGGAGAGGAGAGGGAGAGGAGAGGAGAGGAGAGGAGAGGAGAGGAGAGGAGAGGAGAGGAGAGGAGAGGAGAGGAGAGGAGAGGAGAGGAGAGGAGAGGAGAGGAGAGGAGAGGAGAGGAGAGGAGAGGAGAGGAGAGGAGAGGAGAGGAGAGGAGAGGAGAGGAGAGGAGAGGAGAGGAGAGGAGAGGAGAGGAGAGGAGAGGAGAGGAGAGGAGAGGAGAGGAGAGGAGAGGAGAGGAGAGGAGAGGAGAGGAGAGGAGAGGAGAGGAGAGGAGAGGAGAGGAGAGGAGAGGAGAGGAGAGGAGAGGAGAGGAGAGGAGAGGAGAGGAGAGGAGAGGAGAGGAGAGGAAAGGGAGAGAGAGGGAGAGGGTGGGAGGAAGATAAAAAGAGGGAGAGGAAAGGAGAAAGACAGAGAGAATTGGGGTTGTGTCTGCCTTCCTACCCTTGAAAAAAACTGGGGTGCTCATCTTGCCTCTGGCAACTAGATTTTGAGGTTTTTAAAACTTTTTTAACCCTTTAACCCTCAGGGCAAGCCATCCAGAATGATGCTAATTTACTATTGTCACTGCCCTGGGGGTAACTTTTAGAAGCAACAAAGGGAAGCAAACCAAGCCAAACAGCTTCTAGGGGAACTCTGCTCTGCTCTGATTTACAAATAAGAGAAAAAGATGGAATGCTGGTGCTTCAGGACTCAACTCACAGTGACTTTTGTTGTTCTTTTTGTTTCCAACAGGATCCTTTGATGAGGAAGTACTTTCCTATTGTCTTCTTCTATTAAAAATAACTTAGGGGGAGCAGAGAGATAGCACAGCCATAGGGCATTTGCTTTGTATGCTGCCTAGCACCGCTGGGTGTGGCCTCAAAACCAATCAGTCAATAAATAAAGTTTAAAAAAATAACTTGGGAGGTGGGGGGCATTGGTGGTCAAAAGGTTGCACTGGTTAAGTGGGGTGTACCTATTTATGGCTGAAACCGAACAACAAAGATGTTTGTAATAATGGTGTTTAAATAAATATATTAAAATTAAAAATTAAAATAACTTATTGTGCAGTCATATTTTTTTTGTTTTTTGGGCCACACCCTGTGATGCTCAGGGGTTACTCCAGGCTATAAGCTCAGAAATTGCTCCTGGCTTGGGGGACCATATGGGATACCAGGGGATCGAACTGTGATTCGTCCTAGACCAGCACTGACAAGGCAGATGCCCTACCATTTGCGCCACTGCTCCAGCCCCTGTGCAGCCATATTCTAGTTGCTAGCTTGATACCACTTTTGGTATCATTTGCTCTCTAACTCATCCCATCCCCATGAAAAGCCAGCTGGGACTGGACTCTGCCATTAAGGTCTGGAAACAGGTAAGATCTCCTTTAGATAAGTAGGAGTCTTTGCCCTGAACAGTTCTATTTTCCTTCCCAGCGTTTTCTGATGGGTCAGAAAAGCAATTGTTGTAAGTCTATATTCCTGCCTCTATGGTCACTTCTATGTATATCAATGGGGATATGCCCTTTGTGGTACACAGCAAGGAATTCAGTTCCCTTCATCCCTTCATCTGCCTGTTGTTTCTCTGTAAATTTGCATTCAGTTAACCTAGTCTCAGAGAGGGAAAACTGAACTTTTATCTGGATCTGTGATAAATCCATCTCTTTATGCCTTTAGAAAGGATCTTCTGGATGATCTTCATTCATGTGCTATGAGATATTCATTGGTATGTAAAGTCACCATCAAATTCGAAGATCTATATCATGGTAATCAGATTTATGAGAAAATTCTAGAGAGCTTTTGACCTAAATGTATTGGGAAATTAAATAAATTCTAAAAATGAAAGGGGAATAGATATCATGAGTAGTCAGTGTAATTTTTTAAAGACTAAAGATTTGATCTTCTCAAAGAGAAGGATCTTTTCAGTGATGCTAAAAATTTTCATCTAATGTGGCCACGAGAGACTTTTATCGAATGGCCATGAGAAACTTTACAGCATTTTAAAAGCTATGCATTAAGTTTCAAAAAGGTGGACAAAAAAAAAACCATAATGGGTTTATTAGAGTCTAGGTACTACAGAAAGTGAGAATATGAATCTCTAATAAATAATTTAGGGCTATTTTGACCAAAACCCAGCTTTAATTATAAATTGGGCTATTCGTCTTAAAAGCAAAGGCATGAATTTAGCAGTACTAAAAAGAAATATCTTAAAACAGAAGCACAAAATTATTAAAGTTAAAAATAAAAGTTTTGGGCCAGAGCGGTAGTGCAGAGGTAGGGTATTTGCCTTGCACACAGCTGACTCAGGACTGACCTGAGTTCCATCCCCAACATCACATATGGTCCTCCACGCCAGGAGAGATTTCTGAGTGCATAGCCGAGAGTAAATTCTGAGTGTCAACAGGTGTGCCACCTCCCCATAAAAGAAGGTTTTTTTTATGTTTTTACAAATATCGTTATTCAAGTTTTTATTGGTAACTAAAATATTAGTGAAAATTAAGAGAATTCCTTTGATGTTGTTAGGGTCTGGAGTAGAAGGATGAGACCACACAACTGGAATAAAGTTTAATACTTTAATCCCTCACCAACAAGGCCCCTACACTGGCCAGCCAGGGCCATAGCTTAAGTAGATGAAGCCTGTCCAAGACATGAGGAAGATTATAGAGGGAAAGGATATAGGGAGGTTCCAGCTTTCTGATAATCTTCAAAAATGATTGGCTATTGTCAAGGGATACACTCTTACTGTTCCCTTGTCCTTCCCTGATATGCTACTACCTGATATGCCAGGTAGCTTGAGGAGGGGCCTATGGAAATAGGCTTGTGAAAACCTAACATGTGGCTTACACCATGTGGTTCTTTCAAAATGGGGTCTCTCCCTGATCAGAACCTGAGAAGAAGCCTGCCATCTGGCCTTTACAAAATGGCCTCCCTGTGCTCCACTTCAGCAGCACATATACTAAAATTGAAATGATACAGAAGATTAGCATGGCCCCTGCACATGGATGACATGCAAATTTATGGAGCATACCATATTTCTTAAAAAATGATGCATCCTTATTCAGAATTTATGTCCCAATAATGTAAACTTATTTTATTTTTCTTCTGGGTCGAATAGATAGATAGATAGATAGATAGATAGATAGATAGACAGACAGACAAACAGACAGACAGACAGACACATAGATAGATAGATAGATAGATAGATAGATAGATAGATAGATAGATAGATAGATAGATAGATAGATAGATAGATAGATAGATAGATAGATAGATAGATAGATAGATAGATAGAAAGAAAGAAAGATAGATAGATGATCTGGTCAAAATGCTTATGGGCATAAATTTGGTTAATAAAAATTGGTTAGAAATTTCAGTTTTATTTAAGTAATGCAGATAATATTGGAATAAAATATTTTATTCTGCTTATGAATAAGAATTAGCTCCTACTATATAATCAGAAAATATTATTGACTAGATAATGCACTCGCACAGGTTTAAATCCCAGCATCTTACATAGTGCCCTGATCATCTCAAGGAGAAACCACTAAAGACAGATCAAGAAGCAAGTCTTGTGCATTGCTCAGTGTGACTCAAAATAATAGAAAAAAACATTTATATATGAACTTAGAGTCTAATAATATTAGATTTTGGGAACTATCCATGGCATAAACATATATATGTATATATATATACAATAATATGTGCAAAAATATATAGAAACATAATAGTAGTCACCAACTGGGCTCAATTCTAATAGCTCTTATCTTGTAAATCTGAAGTCATAAAATTTTCCTATACATGGATGGACATAGAAGCTATTATGCTGAGTGAAATGTCAGAAGGAGAGAGATAGACACAGAATAGTCTCACTCATCTGTGGGATTTAAAAAAATAAAAGACATTATTTTATAATACAGAGAAACAAAAGAGATGAGGGTTAGAAGGATAGACCCATGATAGGAAGCTTACCACAAAGAGAGGTGAATTCAGTTAGAGATATAACTACATTAACAACTTTCATGACAATGTTAATGAGAGAGAAGTTAAATGCCTGTCTAGAAGACAGGCAGGGGTGGGAGAGGAGGGAGATGGGGGACACCGGTGGTAGAAAGGTTGCACTGGTAAGGGGTGTGTGTGCTTTTTTATGACTGAAGCCCAACTACAAACATGTTTCTAATCATGGTGTTTAAATAAAGATATTATTAAAAATGTAGACACTTCTTAACTCCTGCAGAAATTAAATTAGAGAATAACTTTGTCTTAGTTCACTTAAAAATGTATAGGGAATAATATTAAAAATAAAGATAAGTGTGTTATAGCTAAAGGATTCAACAATATTTCTCAAAACATAAAAAATGAAACATTCATACACATTATAACATGCATATATTCAAATTATCTTGTAAAGATAAGATATACATAACTCAAAATAGCACATATGCTATTTATTTAAAATATTAATGCAATGGCCGGAGAGATAGCACATAGGTAGGGAGTTTGCCTTGCATGCAGTCAATCCTGGATGGACTCTGGTTCGATTCCCGGCATCTCACATGATCCACCGAGCCTACCAGGAGCAATTTCTGAGTGCAGAGCCAGGAGTAACCCCTGAGTACTCCTGGGTGTGACCCAAAAAAACCCCACAAAATAATAATTAATAAATAAATAAAAATAAAATATTATTGCAGGGAAGTTTTATACATATGGAATGCAGATCAATAATTATCAGAGGTGGGGCCGGAGAGACAGCATGGAGGTAAGGAGTTTGCCTTGCATGCAGAAGGATAGTGGTTCGAATCCCCGCATCCCATATGGTCCTCTGAGCTTGCCAGGAGCAATTTCTGAGTGTAGAACCAGGAGTAACCCCTAAGCTCTGCCAAGTGTGATCCAAAATCCAAAATAATAATAATAATAATAATAATAAATAATAATAATTATTATTATCTGAGGCTTGAGATGAATGAGTAATTGAATATATACAAATTTAAATAATTTTAATTTTTATATATTTCTATAAAAATAATTTAAATTACTCCTCAATAGTCACAGGAGGGTCAGAGCAATAGTCAGCTGATAGGTTGCATGCCTTGCATTCTGCCTTCCCAGGTTTAATCCTGGCACCTAGTAGGATCCCTAGAGCCAAGAGCCAAGTGTAAGCCCAGATCCAAACACAGCCCACCCCTTCCCCAATAAATAAAAAGATAAATAAATATACAAAAAATATTTCTAGTGGATTGTGGTGATTGGTGCACAAACCAAAAAGTATTAATGTACTAAATGCCATTGAATCATGCACTTAAAATGGATGAAGTCTGGGGCCTGCGAGGTTGCGCTAGAGGTAAGGTGTCTGCCTTGCAAGCACTAGCCAAGAATCAGGACCACGGATCCCCCGGCATCCCATATGGTCCGCCCAAGCCAGCGGCAATTTCTGAGTGCTTAGTCAGGAGTAACCCCTGAGCATCAAACGGGTGTGGCCCGAAAAACCAAAAAAAATGGATGAAGGTCATGCCATGCAAATACAATCTCAATGAAGACATTAACGTATATAGAGATAATGCAAAAAGCTTAATCAGTTGTAATTTTTAGCCAAAAATATTGTTAGATACTAATGAAAGGCATTAAAAAAGAGAAAAGCCGAAATATGCTTTAAGACCTCACAAACACATTTTAACCAATTCCTTAGGAACTTTTCTTTTTCTTTCTTTTTGTTTTTGGGACACACCCGGTGACTCAGGGATCACTCCTGAATAGGTGAGCTCAGAAATCGCTCCTTGCTTGGGGGGACCACATGGGAAAGCAAGGGATCAAACCTCGGTCAGTCCTAGATTAGCGCTTGCAAGGCAGACTCCTTAACTCTTGAGCCACAGCTTTGGCCCCTGTTTAGGAACTGGTTTTTTTTTGGGGGGGGGGGCACACTCAGTGACACTCAGCGGTTACTCCTGGGTATATGCTCAGAAATCGCTCCTGCTTTGGGGGACCATATGGGACTCCAGGGATCAAACCTCGGTCCGTCTTGGGTCAGCCGCTTGCTAGGCAAAACGCCCTACCACTTGGCCATCACTCCTGACCCAGGAGCTTTTTATTTTGAGGAAAAAAATTTTAATGTGGGAGCCAAGCTTGTGGACCTAAAAGTCACATGTATGAATTCCTAATACACTCTCTCCCACTCCCTTGTGTTATAATCATGGACATATCAGTTTCCTTGTCACCAAGCCATAATCTTGTGAAGTAGTTTTCACTCACACATTTCAGACAAGAGACATTAATATGGAAGAAAATTATATCAATTATTTCTAGATATTTATGCTAGAGAGAATGCAAGACCACCATGAGGAATTAATGATGGCTTCTAGTTTAAGCACATAGAATTTAAAGAGAGATAGTATAGAAGTTAAACTAAAGAACTTTTTGTTTTAGTTTTGTTTAGTTTTGCGGGCCTTACCTGGATAAGTAAAAGGTTTTCTTCTGGATTTGCACTCAGGGATCACTAGGGCTCAGGAATCTGAGGAACATATGAGGAGCTAAGGATCCTTTCTGTTATCACTCCAGCCCCTGTCTGAAGGTCAATTGTGGAAAATAAGTCCATATATTTGTGGCACATTAAAAGTAAATGTATATCTACATACATTTTATATGTACTAATATGTATACATATATACATATTTTAATATTAAATAGCAAAATAAAAACAAAAGACAGTCAGCAGTATAAGTTTTGAAAATTGTAGACCAGTCAAATTTTGAAAAGAATCAAAGAAAAATTTCTAGGTCAATCACTTTAAGTAATATTATATATGCAGGGCCTGAGTGATAGTACAGTTGGTAGGACTTTCGCCTTGCACATGGCTGACCAGGATTCAATTCCCATCATACCAATGCCAGGTGTAACCCCATACCCCCCCAAAATAAAAATTATAAGTGCAACTTCATTGAAAGAAAAAATAAGAATTTAAAATTTATATTTTCAATTTATGTTTTAAAATTCTTGTCTAACTGCTTACGAAACTCATTGTTACACAAAAGTATTACATTGAGTATACAGGACTTAACTCATAAATGTGTTGTGTTCTGTCAAAACCTATAGAATAAATATAAATAGGTTGTTTACTGCAAAATATTTTAAATATATCCCATAACAATACTGTTTTCCTTATAATATACAGAATATAGTAACCGAAGCAATAGTGCACCAGTAGGGCATTTGCCTTTCACGTGGCTAACCCAGGACAGACCTAAGTTCGATCCCCAGCATCCCATATTGTCCCCCAAGCCAGAAGTAACCTCTGAGCATCACCAGATGTGGCCTCCAAACCAAAAACCAAAACAAATATATATAAGTATTCCACATCTGGGTGATATAATAATTTAATATTTTTTCTTTTCATATGCAATTACTTCAATATTGAATATGAAAATTATATGAACATGCTTTCTAAAGTCTTTCAAAGTAAGATTGTATTATACATTTCCCTTGTTTATCCAATTACAGAAATATGTTTCTGTCTCACATCAATTATCACGTACCTTAAGAGTTTTTTCCATAAGGTATTTTATGAAGAGAGTAACTCTGGATCTACAATACTTTACAAGTTATGGTAATTTTCAATTTACAAAACAAGTTCATCCTAATTTCTTTATTTATAAATGTTTATCAGAGCTGGAGTAGTGGAGCAGTGGTAGGGCATTTGCCTTGCATGCAGCTGACCTAGGATGGATGGTAGTTTGATCCCCAGCATCCCATATGGTTCCCCAAGGCAGGAGCAATTTCTGAGTGCATAACCAGAGTAACCCCTGAGCATCACCAGGTGTGGCCCCAAAACAAACAAACAAAAAAGTTTTATTGTTAAAAATCTAAAAAAGTGGTGACATATAGTTGAGCATTTAAGAACATGTTTTTGTTATCATATGGATATTCTTTCTAAATATTATTGTAGTAAATGGCTTATAACATTACATAGGTTTCCAGAATATAGCATTACAAATAAATATATATTAAACCATATATTAAATATATTTATATATTTATCACTAAAATTTAGTCAATGTTTTAATCTTCACCATTTTAATATGCACAATTATACTGTCTTGTGATTTTTTTACTATCTAAACAATTTTTGATAGACTTATTTTTCATTTGTATGTGTCTATTAGATAATACTCTTCAAATTATTTTCACTTTTTTTGGTTTGGGGGCCACACCCTGTGAAGCTCAGGGGTTACTCTTGACTTTGTGCTCAGAAATTGCTCCTGGCTTAGGGGACCATATCGGATGCCTGGGGATCGAACAACAGGTCCCTCCTAGGTCAGGCATGTGCAAGGCAAATGCCCTACCACTGTGCCACCTCTCTGGCCCCTATTTTCACTTTTTAATTTAGGATTTTGGGGGCTGGAGCGATAGCACAGTGGTAGGATTTTTGTCTTGCACATTGCTGACCCAGGACATACCAGGATTCGTTCCCCAGCATCCATGTGGTCCTGAAGATTCCAGGAGCAATTTCTGAGCACAGAGCCAGGAGTAACCACTGAGCTCTGCCGGGTGTGGACCAAATTCAAAAAAAAAAAAAAATAGTGGAGGCTGAAGAGATAGCACAGCCGTAGGGTAGCGTTTGCCTTACAAGCAACCACCCAGAAAGGTTCATGGTTCGATCCTTAGCATCCCATATGGTCCCCTGGCCTTCCAGGAGTAATTTCTGAGTGCAAAGCCAGGAGTAACTCCTGAGCTCAAAAACCAAAATAAAACAAAAAACAAACAAACAAACAAAATAAACAACCAAAATCATCTAGTTATGGGCTGGAGCAATAGCATAGAGGTAGTCCTTGCATGCAGACTATCCAGAACTGAAGGTGTCTCAAATCCAGGCATCCCATATGGTCCCCCGTTCCTGCCAGGAGCAACTTCTGAGCCCAGAGCCAGGAATAGGCCCTGAGCGCTACTTTTTGGGTATGACCCCGAAAACCAAAAAGAAAAATTAAACCTACTATTATCAAATTAGAACTCCTTTAGAAAGAAAAAAGTAAATAAAATGAATATGTTGGCGATGTGCATATTTGTTTCTTTTGTATTGGTTTGGTTTTTACTTTGTTGTCCCACATCTGGCCATGCTCAAGGGTTACTCCTGACTCTGTGCTTAAAAATCACTCTTGGCAGGCTCTGGAAATCATAATACTGGATGTTCACATGCAAGCAAATGCTTTATCACTCTGGCCGCACAGGTTAGGATTTGTATCACAATATATGACCCTTTAAAATTAAGGGGTTTTTCTTCATTTAGATTAGAAGTTGTTAATAGAGCCTAGATATAAATACATTTAAAGGAAATAAAAACATATTAAATATTACCTTTGTTTAGACTGGAATATAATTTCTAAGTTGTTAATTGTTTGTAAACGCTATGACTTACTTTTATTTTGTTGTTGTTGTTGTTGTTGTTTTTCAGCTAAACCCGGTGAAACTCAGGGGTTACTTCAGGCTATGTGCTCAGAAATCCCTCCTGGCTTGGCGGACCAAACGGGACACTGGGGATGGAACCAGGGTCGCAAAGTAGATGCCTTACCACTCGTGACACCGCTCCAGCCCCAAGGCTATGACTTAGTTTTAAAAAATATATTCTAATGGTGTCCTTTGAAAATTATTATATTTTAATATATATTTTATATTATATATAAATATATATTTATATATAAATATATATTTTATGATGAAGCCAAATTTACTGACTTTTCTTCTGCACTTTCTATGTTTAAGGGTGTAACAAAAATGCAGAATCTCTAAGATAATCTGCTGTTGGACTCTAGAAATTTTGTTGTATCTCTTAAATTATGTCAATAATCAAATTAATTTAGTACAAGGTTTGTGATAAAGTCGTGATTTTTTTTCTTTTGATTATTTAATGTGGCTTCAATTTATCAGAAACTATTCTGAAAAGTCATTAAGTTCTTTAAACATTTTTTAAAAAAATTTTGGGGCACACTCGGTGGCACCCAGGGGTTACTCCTGGCTGTGCCCTCAGAAATCGCTTCTGATAGGCGTGGGCTTACTGTGCTATTGCTTCTCCTTAATTCCTCAAGTTCTCTTGTTTGTTTGTTTTGGGACCCCACCCGTTGATGCTCAGGTCTTACTCCTGTCTATGTGCACAGAAAGCACTCCTCACTTGGGGGACCATATAGAACCATATAGGATGACTGGAATCAAACCGAGATCCGTCCCTACTGCTGCGCTCCGAACCCAGATTTTTCAAGTTCTAATGGTTTGTTGGTCTTTTCCCTTTAGATTTCTCTGAAATACTTGAGCTGAATGTGATATCACTATACCTATAATTCTTAAATACTTTGGTGGTGATCTTTTCTCTGAAAAATACGAACACCATTGTTTATCATAACTATAGGCAGTGGTCAGCAACCTGCGGCTCGCGAGCCACATGTGGGTGGCTCTTTGCACTTTTCGTTTGGCTCTTCTGTGTGCTGGGCGGCCACTCCAGGAGTCAGAACTCTGCTCCTAGCCTGTCAGTGCATGCCCTGTGTGGCTCTCAAAATAAATTTCAATCGTGGTTTTGGCGAGATTTGGCTCAGTTGAAAAAAAAAAGGTTGCCGATCACTGCCATAGGGAGATGCTTAAAAAATCTTGAGAAATCGCTTTATATGTGATCATCCTGAATTCAGTCCCAGAATCACATGTACCCTTTAGAACCACTTTGTAAAGTACTGGTGAGTCCTGAAGACAGCAAAGGATCGTTCTGGTTACACTCCACATGGTGGGGCTGTAGTAGCACTTAGATCTAACATATCAAGACTGCACAGCTAAGTTCAGAATTACCAGGAAAGAACAGAGAAATAGCCAACCCAGGTTCGGATCCCCTGCATCCCATATGGTCCCCTGAGCCTACCAGGAGCGATTTCTGAGTGCAGAGTCAGGAGTAATCCATGAGTGCTGCAGGATGTGACCTCCCCCACAACATAATCACCAGGAGAATCTTCTAACCACTATATTTTTGGAGAGTGGGGTTCCAACCTCCACCAACCTCACATACAAAGAGAACTCTGAAGTTACTATTTAAAATATTTAGTTTATCTTGCCCTGTTTATGTTAAGAATGCACTCCAAGATGGAGTACTTTTTTTTTTTTTTTTTGGATTTGAGTCACACCTGGCAGTGCTCAGGGGTTACTCCTGTCTCTCTGCTCAGAAATCACTCCTGGCAGGCTCAGGGGACCATATGGGATGCCAAAATTCGAACCATCTCAAGATGGACTACTTTTGATTTAGGTTTTGGTTTTGGATTTAGGGTCATACCTCACAGTGCTTAGAATTACTCCTGACTCTGGGCTCTGGGATTGCTTCTTAATGGCATTCTGAGGACGATATGGGGTGCCATGTTAAATCTAAATTTTCCTCATGTAAGGTAAACACACAATTATTCATTTTATTTAACTAAATTCAATGTCTTTGATTTAATATTATAAAAACAATTATTTCAGTGGATTGCCATTTGTTGATTTTACTTTTTATAAAGACAAACTGAAATTCAGAAGAACTTTTATTTGCCAAGGTCACAAAAATCACACATGAAAGTCCTAGGGACTAGGGCTAAATTTCCATCTGAATTCTCTTCTATTATTATTTGATTCCAGAAAGGTCCATGGGGTGTTTGAGTGTGATGTCTCTGTTTGATTATTTGAATGAGTTCCATAGATTCCTCTTCAATATTCCAAATCGCAGCTACTATAGTTGACCAGACCTCTTAATATAGTACTGTAATCGCAAATGTCTACATTAGACTATACATTAACAATAGGATCTCATGCTTGAAATATGAACAAAGTTTAGTCAGAATTATACGCAAGTGTTCACCGGTGACAAGTGGCCTCCTTTACTTTGCAGTGAATATTTAAAGCAAAAAACCTTTTGTAAAAACAACTTCACAAATGCCTCAAAACATGGCTTTCCAACAAAAGTAACATGTGTCCAGTGCTTTGTGACCTGGCATAAGCTGAATTATATTTAATCCATAAAAGAAACTGTTTTCTTTAAGAAAATTACCTGAATGATAAATTGTCCTTGTACGTTTTTAAGAGATATGCTTTTATTAGCATTTCAGGTGTTATTTTTCCAGATGAATTTGACTTTCCAATTATTGAAAATTTTTACACAAGCTGAGTAACAAAATGAGCAAAAGATGTCATAAGTAATTTAGTACTGAGAAAGGAAAATAAAGTCCTTAAAGAACTTCAATTCATTCTTCCATACAAATATATAACCCATGCAAATTCAAACTTTCTTGCAATTCAAGTAAGTTCTACAATAGAGGAATAAGCCTCTTAACAAGATTGAATTTGCCATTGTGCATGTTACAAGCTGAACAAATAGAGATTGGGGAAAGCTCTGTTCATTCATGTGCCTCCTTTAAAAAACAAATACAAGTTTAATATAAATGGAAATGAGGGCAACATTAGTTTGAACACAAATCTTGATCCATTGTAACCTAATAATGAAAGCCATACTTTTTGAGGCCGGATAAGTGGATAGCGTCATATATTTTAGAATCTGAATAGTCAATGATTTGTTAATATTTTCTCATTTTCTGGGTTTTATTTTGCATACTGGAATAATAAACCCTAGCAATGAAAGTCTTGAATACTGATATGCACCACTAAGAATAAGATGATTAGAAATAATGATGTAAAAATGTACAAAGAGTGCAGAACAAAGTCTAAAGGCCATCTTTTTAAAATTCTACCTTTACAATCTTTCTATTATCAAAATACCATAACTAATGACTGTACTCAAACATTTGCCAAGAGTCAAATGTATGATCAAAGCAGCCTTATTATAATAGTTTTCTTTTGAAAGCAGACAGTGCTTAAATGCCTTCCTTAAATTGGAAGATAACAATTTCTTGAGTATAGAGACATAATTTCTTCCAAATTCCAAAAGAAGGACTTGATTTAGCTCTGTATTATAAACAGCTTTTTAAAAAGATAAAACAAAATAAAGTTCCCTGACTCTCCAAAAGTGAAACTTTTATACCCAAAGAGATTTATGGGTAATACAAAAAGACATTTTGCATTACCCAGAAATAATTTAAATCCAGGTAGCATTTAAAATAAAAATGTGCCTCAACATTATAAAAATAACTGCATAGTTTTTCAGAAATGATTCAGAAGTGGAACAGGTGACAGATCTGAAGTAGAAGCCATGAAATGTACTGAAAGAGTTTTTAATATGTAACTGTGGCCAATTCTTCCATCTTACAGGAGTGTTCCAAAACTTAGATTAGATAATATATTTACATCTTACTTGTGAGTATAGAGTAACTTTTAGAAAAAATAAAAGGGATTTTTTGTTGGTTTTGGGGTCACACCTGGATGTGCTCAAGAGTTAATCCTGGCTCTGTGCTCAGAAGTTGTTCCTGGCAGGGTCGGGGAACCATATGGGATGCCAAGATTCGAACCTGAGTCCGCCCTGTGTTGACTATGTGCAAGGCAAACGCCTTAGCTGTGCTATCGCTCTAGACCCAGGAATAAAAGTTCTTAATAATAATTTTTTTCTGGGGCTGAAGTGATAGCACAGCAGTAGGGCGTTTGCCTTGCACGCGGCTGATCCAGGACGGACCTTGGTTCTATCCCCTGGCATCCCATGTAGTCCCCCAAGCCAGGAGAGATTTCTGAGTGCATAGCCAGGAGTAACCCCTGAGCATCACTGGGTGTGGACAAAAATACAAACAAATAAAATCTTTTTTCTGCTAGGAAAAACTATGAATATACTGACCTCCCATCTGATCTCTTTGAGGCCCTTTGGGGGGTACTGGGCATGTTCCCCTAGCAGTCCTAGAAATTACACACTCAAACCTGCCCTGCAACTGCCCCACACCAAAGGCCCAGATCACTGCTTTTCCAGTCTGCATAAACTTCTAGCTGGGCAGAGTTTGAAGTTGTGAGCCTCTTAGTTCAAGTCCTGCCAGCCACGTTCACAATCCAGATTATTAAGCTATGTTTTTAGGCAAGTGGTCAATGCCATAGACTCATCTAATTCTTTGTTGTTGTTTTTCATCTGTTTGTTTCTTGTTTTGAGTCCACACCCAGCAGCGTTCAGCTACTGGTTACTCTTAGCTCTGAGCTCAAAAATCGCACTTGAGAAGCTTGGGGGACCATATGGGATGCCAGGGATCTAACTTGGGTGGAAATGCAAGGCAAATGCCCTACCTGCTGTGCTATCGCTCTGGCCCTACACTCATCTAATTCTTAAAAGCGAGACACAGCTAGTAGGAAAGTTGCATGGACATACCATAGGCATCACAGTTGATCATACTGTGGCCTGAGAGTCAAATTAAATGTGAAATTTTCACAGATGTCACAAAAGCTAAACAAATAAAACCAAGAGAAGAACTTTCAAGTAACAACATACAGTTTAGTAGACCTTTATACACTGACATATGGTTCCACTGCAAGACATGACAATTTTCACAAATTTTCCATTAATGAAGTTTTTCCACTAATTTCATTACAATTTAGTTGGACCATTGCCAAGGGGAAGACTTTGGGGAGTTTGGGAAACTGATGACCATAGTGAAGTGAAGGTACACTGGTGGTGGGATTAATGTTGGAATATTGAATGCCAGAAATAATTATATTATGAACAGCTCTGGAAATCACAGTGTCTAAAATAAAGACATTTAATTTTAAAATATTTTGCTGCAAACTGTTTTATAGTTTCCATCTGTATTGGGTAAATGCCATCCCACAAAATAGGAAAAATATATGATAACCACTCATCTAACTAAAGTTTAATAGACAAGCTACATGAAGCACTTGGAAAACTTAGCAAAAACAACACACATTTTTAAAAACTAATCTCATAATAAATGAGGAAAAGAGATGAACAGACACTCAAAGAAGACATACAGGACCAATAGGCATATGAAAAAAAAATGTTCATCATGTATCATCAGGGAAATGTAAAGCCAAATAAAACTGATATCTTTCACTAGTGATATTTTCATGCACACAAAAGAATAAAGGCCACCAGTGATGGCACCAATATTGGGGGGGGGGGTGGAAAGAATCCACATTTATTGTGGACGTGAATGTTAACTGGTTCAAATTATTTGGAAAATAATATCAACACTTGTCCAAAAAATTAAAAAAATTGACTTTAGATTTGATCCAGCTATTTCATTTCTTGATGCCCACCACAAAGACTCCAAAGCACTATTTTGAGAAAATAAATGTTTCTATGTTCATTGTAGCACTATTCTTAATAGTCAAAGACTAAAAACAATCCAAGTGCCAAAGAAAAGGCAGTGGTTAAAAATCACTCAGTTCTAAATATAGAATGGAATACTACTCAGCTATAAGAAAATATTAAACCACGCAATTTTCTACTCTGTGGATAGAACTATAACGTATCACATACTGAGGAAATTTAGTCAGGAGAAAGAGACATATAGATAATGTTTTCTCATATATATATATATATATATATATATATATATATATATGTGTGTGTGTGTGTGTGTGTGTGTGTGTATATATATATTGGATATCAAAAGCATACTAAGGAGAGGGCCATAGAGCAGTAGGGCATTTGCCTTGCACACAGCCAACCTGGATGGACCTGGATTCAATTCCCGGCATCGCATATGGTCCCCTGAGAGTGCCAGAACCTATTTCTGAGCCCAGAGCCAGGAGTAAGCCCTGAGCACTTCTGGGTTTGTTCCCCCCACCCAAAAGAAAAAAGAAAAAAATACAAGCATACTAAGGAAATGACAAATAACAGAACCTTAGTGCTAGCTAATAGAATTAAGGTTTGGTAAGCATATGGATGGGTGATAAACTTGGGACATTGGTAAAGGGAGTAAGCACATTGGTGGTGATTGAGTTGGAACATTGTGCACTTAAAACTATCAGTGGCAATATTGTAAATTAAAATACTTTAATAAAAATAATAGGGGCCAGTGAGGTGGCGCTAAAGGTAAGGTGTCTGCCTTGCAAGCGCTAGCCAAGGAAAGATGGAGACCACGATTTGATCCTCCGGGGTCCCATATGGTCCCCCCAAGCCAGGGGCAATTTCTGAGCCCTTAGCCAGGAGTAACCCCTGAGCATCAAACGGGTGTGACCCGAAAAACAAACAAACAAACAAATAATAATAGAATGAAAAGAATTCTTGTTACCAGACAAGTTGTTTGATTAGAGTTTTATGGTGGGAATGGAAAGGAGGGAGGAAAGATAACCTAGATAATTAATTGTTCATAAAATGTATGCTGCCAGTCAAAATAGGTAATGGGATGCCCCTTCATCTACAGGACAGTACAGGACAAAACAGGACAAGACAAGAGAGGTTCTTACCCATAAGTACATGTTCATGGCCAAAGAGTATGAATCTTGGGTGCAGGCCTAGAGAGCTCCAGTGACATTCAGATTTTAGGTCCTGAAAGGGGACAGATAATAGTTCCAACTGCAGATTACAAACTATAAAAACATACTTTGGATTGAAAACAATATTGACATGTTAGGTTTGTGCTAACAACCCAGTGATAGGACAAGAGACCACTTGGCAATGCAAATCACAAAGTGGGGTTTCCAGCATGCTGGGATCCAACCACTCCAGACCAGGAAGATATTGGTTAGGCCCTGAACCTAACTCTAGGTCAGTAGAGTTTTTAGAGTCACTGACACCATGCACATTGTTCAGTTAGCTCAGGAAACAGATAGCAAAGGATACACACTTCGCATAACACAAGTAACATAATTCAAATAGATCAAGGCCACCCTAGACAAGGCACGTCCACCAGGCCCGGATGTGGGAGAGTGGACATAGATAAGTGTTTATGGGGGCAACTTAGGCATCTATCAGTATCAGTTTCTATGCCTCCCCAGTGCTTCTTTTCTTCTGGGAAGGTTGGTTGGCTCTATTTCCCCATGTCAGCCTGAAGTCTGGCAATGTATATGAACATTATGGCATAGTTAAAGCATAGCTCAGGGCCTAACAGGCCAGGCATATTAGTCTGTATCTGTGAATGTGAGGTTGACATGAGCCCATCTGTCCTTACACTGCTTTAGATCCATCTATCATTAATTGTTTGAGTGTGACCTCAATTTCATCTGATGTTAATATGAATATTAGTATGAATTCCCTGTTGCTTTTAGATGGTCACTTACTTGTATGAATGTTTTTCAACACTTGATTTTATCCTGTTTTGTCATTGAAATTAAGTGGATTTTCTAGACAGAATTTTGTTTTCTGGACCACTTATGGTCCTTTACACTGCTAAATACTTACCTTTTGCTTTTTTTTAGTCTCTCTGGAAATGAATATTCTACCTACTAAAATCATGTGAAAGATGTTCCCTTAATAAATTTTAAACATATTCTAGCTAACTTAATTTAACAAAAGTAAATAAATATACAATAAAGAAAAATTTTAGTTCTAAATAATACTTATTAATTGTATATTTCAGAGTTCACCTTTAGGAAATGTATTCAACTATTCTCACTTTTTCTAATATAATTTCAAATAGTTTTTCAATCAAATTGTTACCACTACAGTGAATTGATTGTTGAGCTGTGGCTCTTGAAAATTGGATGAAGGGTTTTCATACAAAACTCAGATGGTTAAATACATTGTTCAGGTCTATCCCAATGTTCATTCCTCTCCTCTTACTTGTAAACAATGTCATTGAACTTGTCCCTTGATGCCTGGTCCAGAAAATAATGCCCTAATTCTGCCCCTCACCATCTTCACCTTTAGTGTATGATGTATGATGCTGTTTCCTGAGCTAACTGAACAATGTGCATGGTGTCAGTGACTCTAAAACTCTACTGACCTGTTCTTGAGCTATGAAGAGATATCTGATAATTTCAATTCTCTAATTCTTTTTTTTTGGGGGGGGGTTCATCGGTGACACCCAGGGGTTACTCCTGGCTATAGCTCAAGAACAAATAAATATAAATCACAGAAAGAAATAATAAAAGACACAATGCTGAGATAAATAAAACAGAAAGTGAAAAGTCAATATAAAAGCTTCGTAAAGGGGCTGGAAGATAGCACAGTGGTAGGGCATTTGCGTTGCATGTAGCAGACCCAGGACAGACTTGGGTTTGATCCCCAGCATCCTAATGGTCCCTGAGGCCTGCCAGGAGCGATTTCTGAGCACAGAGCCAGTAGTAACCCCTGAGTCCTATCGAGTATGACCCAAAAAACAACAACAAAAAAAGAACTTCAATAACATCATGAAATTTGCTTAAACATGGATAAATGGGTAGACATGGGAAGTATGCTGAGTGAAATATGCCAGAGAGAAAGAGACAGACACAATGATTGCACTCATCTGCAAGAAATAAAAAAATACATAGCATGAGCATAATACCCAAAGACAACAGAAATGATGGGGAGAGGGGCCGTAGTGATAGCACAGCAGGAGGGCATTTTCCTTGCACACAGCCGATCCAGGACACAGGTGGTTCAAATCCCTGCATCCCATATGGTTCCCTGAGCCTGCCAGGGGCTATTTCTGAGCTCAAAGTCAGGATTAACCCCTGAATGCTGCCGGGTGTGACCCCCAAATATTACATATTAGTA
Source organism: Suncus etruscus (assembly GCF_024139225.1). Lineage (NCBI taxonomy): Eukaryota > Metazoa > Chordata > Mammalia > Eulipotyphla > Soricidae > Suncus > Suncus etruscus. Next base: position 108,922,092 of record NC_064868.1, read on the forward strand.
TTTCTCATAAACATACATGAAAAATTTCTGAACAGAATTCTAATGAACCCAATTCAGCAATGCTTTAGAAGTACCATCCATTATGACTAAGAGGGATGTATTCCAGAGGTGTAAGAATGGATCAGGATATTTAGTGCAATTAATGTGATACACTACATATATATGTGGTATATATATGTATATAAAGAAAATAAAAATGCCCAAAGAAAATAGGAAATAAGAACTAGGCTTCAGTAGAAAGATTAATATAGTGAGCTAGGTGTGGTGTGGGCATAGAGGAGATGAGATGGCAGAGGGAGGACCCGAGAGACTAGAAATGGTGGAAGGAAGCAGATACTCTAGTGAAAACTTTGGTGCTGTATCATTTTGTTCATGAAACCCTACCATTAATAGTACTATAGTGTAATGCAATTCATGGTGCTTAAAACAAATTCTTAAAAAAATAATAGAGGCTCAAATTACAATAGAATGTTTCAGTGGTCCTGAAATGATGGCCCATTGGTGAGCCACATATTGTATTTGTTCCCATTTTGTTTCTTCACTTCAAAATGAGATATATGCATTGTGCATATAAGTTTTTTCATAGTTTTTGTTTTTACTATAATCAGGCCCTCCTATGGTCTGAAGGACAGTGAGCTGGCCCTCTGTTTAAAAAGTTGAGGATCACTGATAAACCATCATTATATGAAATTGACATAATATGGGTAAATATATCCTAAAGACTCCACATAAAACTACTGAAAAAAGTATATCAATACAGTAAGTTGGTAAGCTACAAAATTAATATTCCAAAAATGTGTTGCATTTGTATGTAAAAAGTAAATTAAAAGAGAATAAATATCAAATTCCCATTTCCAATCATCTAAACCAGCGATGGAGATCCTATGACACACGAAGGCCATGGGAAGGTTCGCAATTAATAAATGTATAAGACTTATAAAGAGTTTTTTTAGATACTAAAATCTTGTTATTGAGGTTTAGTTGACGTGCTGGCACTTTGAGAAAATTCTTTGGTTTTGTGCGGCAGTTTGGCACTTGGGCTCAAAAAGGTTAGACATCACTGATCTAAACAATCAACTTAACCCAGAAAACACACTTTACCAAAGAGGTAAAACAACTAATAATTCTGTCATTAAAATATATAGAAGAATAAACAAGGAAGTTGAAAAATTTGCATGTTTATGAATTGAAAAAGAGCTGGAGCAAATACCTTTTATATGTGAAACCAGAGTTTTGATTCCTGATGTTTCATAGCTCTTACAATAATACAATAATACAACTGATTATATCCTTGGTGATCCCTAAGTATTATTGTGGTAGCCATAGCTCACTCAGACATTACTAGGCCAGTATTAGACCTAAGCATTGAAGTTAGGCCTGATAACATATCGATAATCACTTGGAGTTCCTCCAAAACAATTAAATAAACAAACAAATAGAAAGTTAAAAGAATTCAATGATAGTTACTTATGTGTTAATTTAAAACTCTTTGCATTGTTAAACAGTAAATCGTGTTTCTTTTTAAAAAACCTTTATTTCAGCAACTTGATAACAAAATTGTTCATTGTTGGGGTTCAGTCATAAAATGTGTATCATCCTTAAACAGTGCTCACTTCTAGACACTAATGTCTCCTTCACACAACTGTCCCCCAACACTTACCTGCCTTGCTTTAGGGCAGGCAAATTGCTTCTCTCTCTCTTTCATTTTTGACAGTGTAGTTTGCACTATTCTTAATGTTAAATTGTTGAAGGGGTGCCTTGACTGTTAAGTTTCTCCACTTTCAGCACCAAGTTCTTGTTCAGGAGATCAATTCTATCTATCAGTGTCCTAGTAGATCCTTCTCTAGCTACACTCAACACTCTTTATGACGAGCTTTCTATCCTAGGCAATATGACCTCATCTTTGTCTCTATTGTCCCTGGGTAATATTACCATACAATTGCATTGTTTATCTTATGCCCACAAGTGAGTAATATTAGTCTATGTCTATCACTTTCCCTCTGACTCATTTCATTCAGCATAATAGTCTCCATGTTCATCCATGTATATTTCATGACTTCATTGTTCTTTATGGCTGCATAGTATTCCATTGTGTAGAAGTACCACAGTACATCTTTAGCCACTCATCTACTGTTGAGCACCTACCTGGGTTGTTTCCAGATTCTGGCTATTGTAAATTAGGCTGCACTGATCATAGGAGTGCAGAAGACATTTTTATATTGTTTTTGTACTCTTGGCCTATATCCTTAGGATTGGTATTGCTGGGTCATATGGAAGCTCAATTTCTAGCTTTTTGAGGAATATCCATATTGTTTTCCAAAATGGCTGGACCAGTCTGCATTCACACCTGCAGTAAATGAGAGTCCCTTTCTTCCAGCATCTGTGCTAGCACTGGTAGTTCTTGTTGTTTTTGTTTTCCTTTGTTTGTATCTCTCTGATGATTAGTGACCTGGTGTATTTTTCCATATTTCTTTTGGAAATCTGTATTTCTTCTTTCAGGATGTGTATGACTATTTATTCTCCCCAGTTTTGGATGGGCTAGGTGTTTTTCTTGTAAAGCTCAATCAACACCTTTGATGTATTAGATATTAAACTTTTTTTTTTGTGGTTTTTGGATCACACCCGGCAGTGCTCAGGGGTTACTCCTGGCTCCATGCTCAGAAATTGCTCCTGGCAGGCACGGGGGACCATATGGGACGCCAGGATTCGAACCGATGACCTCCTGCATGAAAGGCAAACACCTTACCTCCATGCTATCTCTCCGGCCCCTAGATATTAAACTTTTATCTTATAAGTACTAGGTGAAACTTTTCTTCCATTCTGTGGGTAGTCTTTGTAACACAGTCACTATCTCTTTTGAGGTACAGAAGGTAGTGAGTTTAATGTAGTCCCATTTATTTATCTCCACTTCTACTTGGTTGGCCAGTTCTGTTTCATCCTTGAAGATGCCTTTACGTTCAATGTCATGGAGTGTTTTGCCTACATTTTCCTTTATGTATTTTTTGGTTTCAGGTCTGATGCCAAGGTCTTTAATTAGATTTGACCTCTGTGCATTGTGTTAAGGAAAGATTTTATTTCATTGTTTTGCATGTAGTCAACCGACTCTACAATTTTTGTTGAAGAGGCTTTCCTTGTTTCAATTTGTGTTTCATGCTCCTTTATCAAAATGTAATTGTTCATGAACCTGTGGGTCCATCTCTAGATATTCAAGTCTATTCCACTTATCTAAGGGTATGTCTTTATTCCAAAGACATGCTGTTCTAATGACTACTGCTTCATAGTACAGTTTAAAGTTTTTAAAGTTGGGGAAAGTGATTACACCATCTATTTTTTTTTTGCCAAAGATTGCTTTAGCTATACTTGAACCTTTATTTTCCATATAAATTTCAGGAGCATTTGATCCACTTCTTTGAAAAATCTCATGGATAACCTTATAGGTATTGCATTAAATCTGTACAATGCTTTAGGATATATTGATATTTTGATGATGTTAATCATCTCAACCCATGAACAGGATATATTTGTCTATTTTCTTATGTCCTATTTTTTTCTTGAAGCAGTGTTTGTATTGTTTTAATATAACTTTCACCTCTTTAAGTTGACTCCAAAATACTTGATTTTCTGGGGCATATTTGTGAATCATATTATATTTTTAATATAATTTATTCTCCTTCATTATTTGTGTATAGAAAAGCCATGAATTATTGTGTATTAATTTTGTAACCTGCCATCTACTATATAAGACTATTAGTTTTAGAAACTTTTTTGTGGCCTGTTTAGGATTTTCTTTCTTTTTTTATTTTGTTTTTTTTTTTTTTTGTTTTGTTTTTTGGGCCACACCAGTTTGATGCTTAGGGGTTACTCCTGGCTAAGCTCTCAGAAATTGCCCCTGGGTTGGGGGGACCACATGGGATGCCGGGGATTGAACCACAGTCCTTCCTTGGCTAGTGCTTACAAGGCAGACATCTTACCTCTATTGCCACCTCTCCGGCCCCCTGTTTATGATTTTCTATATAAAGTTTCATGTAATCTATACACAGTGAGTTTTTCTTCTTTCCTATGTGGATGACTTTGATGTCTTTTTCTTGATAACTTTGATAGCAAGTATTTCCAGTACTATGTTGAATAGAAATGGCAAAAGGGGCAACCTTGTTTTGTGCCATATATTAGAGAAAAGCCTTTTAGTTTTTCTTCCATTGAATATAATATTTTCAAATGGCTTTGACAACATTGCGGGCAGTTCCTTCTATTTCCATCATATTGAGAGTTTTTATCATGAAGGTACTGGACATTGTCAAAAGCTTTCTCACCACTTATTGATATGATTATATGATTTTTGTTTTTACTTTAATTAATATGGTGTAAAATGTTGATTGACTTTCATATGTTAAATCATTTTTTTTTCATCCCTGGAAAGAATCCTGCTTGATCGTTGTGTATAAGCTTCCTTATGAGTGGTTGGATTCTGCTTGCTCTTATTTTGGTGAGGATCTTTGATTCCATATTCATCAATGATATGGGCCGATCATTTTCTTTGTGCCATCTTTTTTTGTTTTGATATCAGGGTGATTCTAGCTTCACAGAAACTACTTGGGAGTGTTTCTGCTTCTTCAGTGTCCTGGAAGAGCTTGTAGAGGATTGACTGGAGATCCTCTTTCTAGGTTTGAAAGAATTCACTAGTGAATCCATCTGGACCTGACTTTTTATTTTTGTGAAGCCTTTTGATCACCCTTTCAATTTCCTAAATATTAATAGGTCTATTATATATTACAAATCACCTTGGATCAAACTTGGAACGATTATAGAAGTTCAAGTATTCATTCATTTCATCCAAGTTATCTTGTTTCATGACAGAGAGATTCTCAAAATAATCTCTGATTACCCTTTGAGTTTCTGAAGTGTATGTAATGAATTCTCCATTTTCATTTCTAATTCTGCTTATTGAGTTTTAATTTCTCCCTTTACCTATAAGTCTTGCTAATTGTTTATCAACCTTATCAACCTTGTTCATTTTTTTCAAAGAACAAACTTGCTTTCATTGTTCTTTTGGATTGTTTTTTGGGTATCTAATTCATTAATTGCTGCTCTAAGTTTTACTTCCTTCTGCTGCTTACTTTTGGCTCATTTTGTTGCTCTTTTTCCAATTTCTTAAACTGTGCCATTAAATTGTTCATGTACGCCTTTTCTTCCCTTTTGATGAATGCTTTTAAAGCGATAAATATCCTTCTTACTACTGCTTCTGCTGTTTCTCATATATTCTGATAATTCATGCCTTCATGCTCTGTGTTTTTGCAGGAATCCATTGATTTCCTTTTTGGTTTCATCTCTGACCCCCTAGTTGTTTGGCAGTGAGCTGTTTACTTTCCAGTTTTTAACCTTGTTTCTCCATGTCTGCTTGTAATTCACCTCTACTTTCAGTGCTTTATTGTCTAAGAAGATAGCAGAAACTATTTCTATTCTCTTGATGTAATGGAAGTATGTTTTATGGTCTAGCATGTGGTCTATATTGGAGAATGTCCCATGTAAAGTGGAAAAGAATGGGAATTCAGTTTTCTGGGGATGACAAGCTCCCTCTCTCACTTTATATATATTAATAATAAATATACTTTATATATAAATAAATATTTTACTTATATATAATATAGAAATTATATATACTTTATATATAATTATATATAAAATTATGTATATATAAGTATATATATGTGTATATATATATATATATATATATATATATATATACTAAGCAACTCTCTTTTATTTCTCTTTCAGAACAAGTATGTCTTTGGTAAGTCTTAAGTCTTAGCCAGGTTGTCTATCAAGTGCTGACAAAGTGCTATTGTGTTATTAATGATGTTTTTCTTCAAGTTTATCAGCATTTCTTTTAAGGATTTTGCTAGCCCATCATTGGATGCATATGTTTAGAAGTGTGATTTTTTTTCCTTGCTAGACAGATCCATTGTTTAGTAAGAATTGCCTATAACTGTATCTTATAAACTTTTAAGCCTAAATTCTGTGTCATCTGATTTAGTATGGGCACCCAGCATTTTTAAAGGAATTCTTTGTTTGAATGATTGTTCTCTAGCCTTTGATTTTTGTCTATGTTTGCTCTGACTATTCAGGTGTGTTTCTAATAAGCAGCAAAATGTTGGATTTTTATTTTTAATTAATTTTCCAGTCTGTGTCTCTTCATTTAGTCCTCTGATATTGAGAGAGATGATTGTCATGAAATTAAGTGTCACCTTTTTGTAGGATTTTGTTGCTTGTTGGGTCAGCCTTGCTTAAAATAGACCCTTCAATTCTTCTTTTTCAGTTGATGTTGAATGTTTAAAGTTTCTAAGCTGTTGTTTATTTGTGAAGCTGTATATCTTTCCTTCAAATGTTACCTTGCTTGGTGAATTATCCTTGGCAAAGTATTCATTTCATTGAGTTTTTTCACTAGAGCCAATTGCTATCTTTGGGCCTTGGTGGTTGTTTGTTAAAAAACAAAATCCACCGTAAATTTTAAGAATATTTGTTTGTATGCAATTTCCCGTTTAATATTGCGGCCTTCAAATTCTATCCCTATCTGTAGAATTCATCATTGTGACCACACTGTGTCTTGGGGTGTTTTTCTTTGAATCACTTTTAGTTGGTACTCTTCAAGCATGCAAGATTTGATTGTATGCACTCTTTAGTTCCGGTAGTTTGTTTCTTCCTTCCTTCCTTCCTTCCTTCCTTCCTTCCTTCCTTCCTTCCTTCCTTCCTTCCTTCCTTCCTTCCTTCCTTCCTTCCTTCCTTCCTTCCTTCCTTCTTTCTTCCTTCCTTCCTTCTTTCTTCCTTCCTTCCATTCTTTCTTTCTTCCTTCCATTCTTCCTTCCTTCCTTCCTTCCTTCCTTCCTTCCTTCCTTCCTTCCTTCCTTCCTTCCTTCCTTCCTTCCTTCCTTCCTTCCTTCCTTCCTTCCTTCCTTCCTTTCTTTCTTTCTTTCTCTCTCTTTCTTTCTTTCTCTCTCTTTCTTTCTTTCTTCTTTTTTTCTTTCTTTCTTCTTTCTTCTTTTTTCTTTCTTTCTTCTTTCTTTTTCTTTCTTTCTTTCTTCTTTCTTTCTCTCTTTCTTCTCTTTCTCTTTCTTTCTTTCTCTTTCTTTCTTCTTTCTTTCTTTCTTTCTTTCTCTTTCTTCTTTCTTTCTTTCTTTCTTTCTTTCTTTCTTTCTTTCTCTTTCTTTCTTCTTTCTTTCTTTCTTTCTTCCATTCTTTCTTTCTTTCTTCTTTCTTTCTCTCTTTCTTCTTTCTTTCTCTTTCTTTCTTTCTTTCTTTCTTTCTTTCTTTCTTTCTTTCTTTCTTTCTTTCTTTCTTTCTTTCTTTCTTTCTTTCTTTCTTCTCTCTCCCTCCCTCCCTCCCTCCTTTCTTCTTTCTTTCTTTCTTCTTTGTTTCTTTTTCTTTCTTTCTTTCTTTCTTTCTTTCTTTCTTTCTTTCTTTCTTTCTTTCTGCTTTCTCTCTCTTTCTTCTTTCTCTCTCTCTTTCTTTCTTTCTTTCTTTCTTTCTTCTTTCTTTCTTTTTCTTTCTTTCTTTCTTTCTTTCTTTCTTTCTTTCTTTCTTTCTCTCTCTCTCTCTCTCTCTCTCTTTCTTTCTTTCTTTCTTTCTTTCTTTCTTTCTTTCTTTCTTTCTTTCTTTCTTTCTTTCTTTCTTTCTTTCTTTCTTTTTTGGGCCACACCCAGTGATGCTCAGAGGTTACTCCTGGCTATGCACTCAGAAATCACTCCTGGCTTGGGGGACCAGGGATTAAACCAGGGTCTGTCAGACACATAGACACGTGCAAGGCAAACACCCTACTGCTGCGCTATCACTTCGGCCTCTAGTTCTGATAGTTTCTTTGCAATTATGTCCTTGACTATTGATTATTCACAGGGATTTTTATTCTAGGTTCTTGAGATTCCAATGATTCTTATGTTGTTTCAGTTGAATTTATCCCATACATCCATTTTCATCTGTTCACATTTTAAAAGAACTTTTTCCTTTCTGGTCAGTTATTTTAAGGCTCTATTCCAACCTCTTCCATTGTACAGAATTGTGCAGTGCATATTCCAGGTCACTGACTCTGTCCTTAACAGCTTTTGCTCTGCTGGTGAGGCCTTCAAGTATGTTTTTTATTACACCTACCATGTTCTTCATCCCTGTTATTTCCATTTGAAGTTTTCCGCATTTTTTTTATATTTCCTTGAGTCTTTGCTGTGGTTTATTCAGTTCATTCTATGCTTTTTCTTGATATCTTTGAGATCATAATATTTCTGTAAAGTCCTTATCTGAGAGGCTATATAGTTGGTTGGTATTTTGGGAGTTATCAGATCTACCATCTTTATTCTCTAAGAATGGTAGTGATTTGAGTTGTTTCCCTATCATCACGTTTGCAGTGTATGCTGGAGTTCATTGACTAGAAGTGTGTAGCTATGGAGTGAAACAGAGCAGCTATGCTCATCTGAATCTCAGGCGAGGACTAGCTGACCTGGCCTTTGTTGGGTCCTGTGCACATGTGAACTCTTGTTCCTTTTTTAAAGAACATAATTATCAGTAAGTGGTTGTATGTTCAAATTAAATGGTAAATTATGAGATAATCCTCTTTTCTAAGTAAAAGTTAGAGTTAAAAAATATCTGAAAAACACACATTGAGTAATGAAAATTTGATTTATCATGTACAAAAGCATTAGTTATATATAACCATTTGAAAACTAATATCTATCAGAATCATTTATTATTATTTTACACACCATTCTACCACATTTTACAATATTTATATTCATATTACTCAATAGACTAAATAAATTTCCCAACTAAATTGCACCATTTATTAATGTCCCTGTATATAAACTTAAACTGTGTACCATAACACTGAATGTGCATCTTCTTTTATATTTCATCCAAATCTTTTCTAGTAACAACTGCTTTATATACCATGCTCTCCCTTTTGGTATTCCTGAGAGACCTTAGTATCACAAATTCCAAGAGAAATGGGTTTGAGAGATAGTTCAGTGTGTAGGGCAATTGCCTTGCATGTGACAAACTCAGTTTTGATTCCTGGAATTCGAAATGGTTCCCTGAGAATGCCAGGAGTAATTACTGATGACAGGGTCAGGAGTAACCCCTGAGTGTGGGATGTGGCCCAGACACTTGTTCCAGTGTCTTCTATACCATTATATATATGAAATGATGTATCAGATGAATTATGGGTGTGTAGGATAATAGATCTATAGATTTCTACTTCATATTTTCAGTTCTCTACAAGAAAACATTTTCTTGTAAGTGTAATTAATTTCTTTAGTAACATGAATATAATGTGAGAAAATACTAAATATTGGGTTTCATTAAGTTTTAGTAGAAAAACTATCCTTAGAGGACATTTAGACAAATGATAATGGAAAACTCTACATGTACTCAAATGAAAATAACATTTACTAAAATTTAACAAAAATAAAATAACAGCTCCTTCATAGTAAACTATAACAATAATTTGGAGATAAAGGCATTTATACTCTTAGAAGACATTTTAGTAATAAGAGTCTCTTTGTTCATTTACTAATCAGCTATTTTCTGAATTCATTTTGGTCACTGTATTGCAACATTTTACAGTGTTGTTATTCTATTCCATTTAAACAAAAATTTTCCACCAGGTAAGGGTTTCAAAAGCTCCATTAAAATTTAACAATAGAAAATATATATAAAGTTTATGATAGTTGGTATAAATTGTCATATTATTAAATACAAGAAGTTTAATGTCACTGCTCACTTATTTTTATCAGCATATAGTTATCTAACTAGTTAGAGATTGATTTATACTCATACTTCTGGGATCAGTAATTTAGGCTCAAATGATACAAGCAAAATAAACAAATGACTTCTTCTAGATCAAGATCATTGATGAGGAAAGCTCTGAACATTAGAGCTATATGAAGACAGAATAATCTACTTGTTCCTCTGTTAAATATACTTAAGGGAACATTAATGAGCAACAATGAGAGCAGGTTATTTCGATGTGCATTTGACTTAAGATTCTATAAGTTACAACATAGTAAACACTAAGAAAATAGTACTGAGTATATAAAAGTCTTCCTTTAATTAAGTACAGATATTTTATTTTTTAGTTTTGTTTTGGGGACAAAATCAGCTGAGTTCAGAGCCCTCTCCTGGCTTTGCATTCAGGAATCACTCCGGACAAGGCTTGGGGAACCTATTGGTTGCTGTTGATCAAACATGGTTCAGACATGTGCAAGGCAAGTTCCCTTTCTGGTGTATTTTCTAGCTAGCCCCTGTTTTTAGTTTTATTTTTAATTATTCAGACTGAACACATCAAAAATATTCTACAAGGTAATCTTGGGTAAGATTTAAGTATATTTTTATTTTATTTTAATAATCCATAACAGTTGTTTTAATACATTTAGCTTAGTATTAAATAAGTATTTACTTAGTATCTACATTCATGTTCTACCTGAAAGAGTAGCATTTTGGAATAATTGGAGAAATTAAACACATCATCACAATAATCATTTGAGTTATACCAAAATTCTAATGAAGATTGCTTGCTATAGCCAGTGTATAGCCATTGGATGCAACATAACATAACATAATTCATCTATAAACTATGAATTTTCTATGTTGTCATAAACTTGTATATTTCAGCATCCCAATAAGTTTGATAGAAGTAATAGCTGCAATTAATTATTGTGGTCATAATTATTTATATGAAGTATAGAATACAGTACTGTATTCTATACAGTTTACTAGACCACATGTGTAAAACACTAAATATAAAATAATCCACTGAGGATGGAAAATATATTAGTTATATAAATATATTTTAAAAGTTAAATTTATAAAAGTATGAGGGCAACTTTAATTAAAGTGAGGATGCATTTCTATCACAGATGTTGAGTTTTAATGGTATTTATATTTCTTTCTTCTTTGCTGGTCTCATTTATATTTCTTTATTTCTCCGTACCTCATTTCCCTGCAGAAACAAAAAATGTCCAAGTAACTCATAGTGCAACTTTAGTATGGATCTGCTTCACATTGATTCATAAAAATATTTTCAGGTACTGAAGAATGTATAAAATATATGTGGTTAGTAGTCTACGTTTATTCTATTTAAATAAATAGTCTATATTTTTATTTTACATTGTGGAGTCATTGCCTATTCTTTTCATTCTTTGGGGGATGAGGGACACTCTACAATACCTCTTTAGGACTTATTTAAAATGAACCTCACCAGTTTACTAACTTTAGCCATTTTTAAATGTATGATTACAAATGTTCAACCAAGAGGTGGAAAGATAATAGAGTAAATAAGGAAGCTTGCCTTGAATATACCAAGCCCAGCTTTAATCCTCAGTTTGGTATATGGAAATCTGAGCACTGCCAGGAGTAAATCCTCAGTGAAGAGTCAAGAGTGACTCCTAAGTATAATTGGATTTGACCCCCAAAACTTAAAAACATATTAAAACATTACCTGCCTAAAGAATTGTGATTCTGGAAGGTGGGGGGAAAAGAATTGTGATTCTAACACCTCACTAAGGTTAACAGGTTGTAATTTCCTTAGATACGCTTATGTGGAGGTTATAATGATGCTTTCTTTCTAATCTATTCTTCGTGTTATTGACAATTTTACACTAATATTAAGGATGCAGGAGTGATAATGTTCTCTCCTAAACTTCAAATGTTTGAAAGGCCACTACCACATCAAAAGTAATGCCTAAAATTAATCTAATAAGTTAATAGTAGACCAGTTGATAAAAGAATGCCGAATACTTTTTTATTAATATTTAATTTCCTGTTTGGCTTTGGTTTGGGGTCATACCCAGTGGTAATTGTGCTTAGTCCTGCAGGAATTTAGGGATCATTTGTGATGCCAGGAATATAAATGATATTTGTGATGTGCAAGATAAGCACCTTAACCCTTGTACAGCATAAAGTTTTCTATCTTGAAAAATAAATCGTTTCTTATTGTTGAGTATTGATTTTTAATTTTAAAATAATTTGGGATTTGTATTCAATGATAATAATGTGTTACAGAAAAAGAAAGAGGGACTGGAGTGATTGTACAACGTAAGAGTGCATGCTGTTGTCACACATTCCATCCCTAGTATCTCCTATGGTCCTCAAAGCTCATCAAGAATAAGCTCTGAACACAGACCACTGGGTACTCAAGCAACCTTCCTACCAATAAAAAGAGAGAAAGAATGCAGAAAGATCTAGTGTATACTTTTTATTTCCAAAAGTGAGAAACAGAATAATCTATTAGAACCAGGATACTTGCCTTGAATAACCAAGACAGAGGATATTTCTTTTTTATTTATTTATTTTTTTGAAAAGAAAGATCTTTTATTGAGACAGCATTTAAGAGATGTCTGAAATATTTTTTTCATTTTTTTCCTTCTTTAATTGAATATCTTGATTACATAAATGATTGTGATTAGGTTTCACTCATGTAAAGAACACCCCCCTTCACCAGTGCAACATTCCCACCACCAATGTCCCTAATCTCCCTCCATCCCACTCCACCCCCACCTGTACTCCAGACAGGCTTTCCAGTTCCCTCATTCATTCACTTGATTATGGTAGTTCTCTGTGTAGTTATTTCTATAGCTGTACTCACCACTCTTTGTGGTGAGCTTCATGGAGTGAGCTGGTTTCCAGCCCTCCTCTCATTGTCTCTGAGGAGTGTTACAAAAATGACTTTAATTTTTCTTAAAAACCATAGATGAGTGAGACTATTCTGTGTCTCTCTCCTTCTGACTTATTTCACTCAGCATGATAGATTCCATATACATCCATGTATAGGAAAATTTCATGACTTCATCTCTCCTGACGGCTGCATAATATTCCATTGTGTATATGTACCACAGTTTCTTTAGCCATTCGTCTGTTGAAGGGCATCTTGGTTGTTTCCAGAGCCTGGCTATTGTGAATAGTGCGACAACAAATATGGGTGTGAGGAAGGGGTTTTTGTATTGTATTCTTGTGTTCTTAGGGTATATCCCTAGGAGTGGAATAGCTGGGTCGAATGGGAGACAGAGGATATTTCTATGATGACTTCCTTCTGCTTTTTGAAGCCACAAGGATTTTCCTTCAATTTCTAGCTCCTTAATTAGCTACTGATAATAACTAATTTCACAATAATTATAAATCACTAATTTTACAGTCACTAAAATCACTATTATACAATATAATTTCAAAATATTATATAAATAAGGTCATACAATTTGTATCATTTATATAATGACCTTTTTTCAACAAAAATCCCCTAATACTTCTCCAGTTTGTTTCTTATATCAATAGTGTATTTCTTTTATTCTACATACTATGCGATGTATCTACATCACATAAGTTGAACCGTTCATCTTTTAAGGACATCTGGATTGTTTCCAGATTTGGATAATTAAAACTATGATGCTAAGTCAGTGTGTTCTTGTGAAGGCATGATATTTTATTGTTTTAGGATAACTTTCCAGGAGTTGATCTTTATGATTTTATGGTACACATATGTTTATTTCTTTAAAAACCCAAATCATTATTTTTCCAAGACACAATAATATTTCAATAGTCCAGCCAGAAATATATGATGGATTCAGGTTTGCATCATCATGGCTAGAAACATGGTGTGTTCATTATGCTGAAAAATTTTTAAGTATGTTGAAATGGATATAGTGAGTTAAATACCTCAATCTTAATTTAATTTGTAGTTTTCCAATAGCTAATTGAGCATAAATTCAAGAACTTATTTGCCATGTGTATATACTCTTTTTTGTTTTTTGTTTCTGTTGTTTTGTTTTTGTGATACACACTGTGGTGCTCAGGGGTTACTCAGGGAACTATTGGGATGCCAGAATCAAACCCAGGTCTGCTGCATGCAAGGAAAATGCCCTACCACTAAATTCTTGTTAACAGAACAGAACACTAATTAAAGAAGATATGTAAAAATCCTATGTTTTGAAACATGATTTACAATAGCCAAGATTTGGAAACAACCTAAGCATTCACATAGATAAGTAACTAAAGACACTTTGAAATGTATATATGCATTGGAATATTATTCATCTATTCAAAAGATGTAATTTTACATCTCACTATAAATTGGATGATACTAGAGAGTTTCATATTAGGTAAAATACGTCAGAAGAAAAGACAAGTACAGGGTAATTTTATTCATATTGGTGCAGTAAAATAAAAAAAAACATGTACACTGAAAAGTAGCATTAGATCCTAACAATGGGGGATTCACAGTAGGAGCAAGCAGAATTCTAGGCAGACTGGGAGAAGACATTAACAGTGGAGGGGAAATATGGACTCAGTGCTAGCAGTGGTGTGGTACCCTTGTACCTCTAAAACATAAAATCAAATACACATTTGTAAACCAGTTACTGCCTAAACATGCCATACCACAATACATCTAGCATAGCTCCTACAAACACACATACCATTCTCTATTTATGATCTCCAATTGCTTGTCAATATTGATCTTTCAAAAGCCTCTAAGTCACAACTATGGAAAGCCCAAATTCTATCTGAGTATATATATATGTCCAGATTCCCAAGCCAATGCTTAGTACTTAGTGCTTAGGGATCACTACTGGCTATGTTTTCAAGAGACTACATGAGGTGCCAGAGATCAAATCTGAGAGCATTATAAGATTTTAACCCTCACTTGGCCTCAGAAAAAAAGGGCATGTATGTAGTACTTGGTTTTTCTTTGCTCTGAATCTCCTTGTTTACTCTACTACTGGATTACCAGAGTGAATTAATTAATCTTTGCTAATCTGGCAGGCTTCTGTGCCGGAAGAGCCAGAGAGCAACATTTTTTTTTGTTTTGGAGTCACATCCAGTGATGCTCAGGGGTTACTCTTGGCTCTGCTCTCAGAAATCTCTCCTAGCAGGCATAGGGGCCCATATTGTATGCCCGGATTGGAAAAACAGTCCGTCCTTGATCTGTTTTGTGCAAGGCAAATGTCCTACTGCTGTGCTATCGCTCCAGTCCCTGAAGAGCTACATATTTGTATCAAGTTTTAGTAATCATCACTTGCTCAATCCCAGGCTCCCTCACAGTGGCTTATTGTCTTCATTTAGGCCACCCTATCTCTATAGATATTCGCAGCTATATTCCATAATTTTGGTTGTTACAAAGAAATGAAACTTAAATTCTTTTCGCTGCAACCTCTCAATCAATCCTTCCGTATCTACAGTTTCTAGGTATGGAAGTGACTAAGAAAAGGGAATATGAATTCAAACTCTTGGGTTCAAGTGCTGCATGCATCAGATATTAATATATTGAATTTAGACAAATCATTACCTTGTTATAATTCTAAATTCTCTCATCTATAAAATGAAGATGATAATAGAGTAAATTACATTTGTAATATGTTTTTATTTATAAGATTGAGAAAGAAATGTTTATAAGTACAATATTATTGTAAAGGTGTTGGATTGTAATGAGAAACAGCAAAATTTTTACATCTTATAGAATTAAACCATGCTCTGCTTTTTTTTTTTTTTTAGTTTTTGGTTTTTGCCACACCCGTTGATGCTCAAGGGTTATTACTAGCTCTGTGGTCAGAAATTGCTCGGAGGTTTTATGGGACACACGGGGATCAAACCCAGTTCTGTCCTGGGTCAGCCATGTGCAAGACAAACACTCTACTGCTTTGCTATTGCTCTGGGCCCCCATGTTCTGACCACATTTCCACCTGAAAATTTCCCTGGGTCTGCTGCTCTGAAATAGCAACATAGACCTTCTATGCTCTAAACTCTGAAAGGAAGCTCTCATTACTCTTTCCTTGTAGCTGTTTTCTTCAGAATTTCTTGATTTCTACCTCTGTGAAAATTTTAAATTGCTCAGCAACTCAAAAGATCAAGGGGTTCTGTATCCATCAGTGGAGCTTGAGACTGGAGAAAGAACTTAGAAGCAAGAGGCCCAACTCGGTAATTCTTCCCAACTTCTTAAAGGTGTTAACACTTCTTGAGATGTTAAGAAAGTCAACATCTATATGTACGCTATCCATAATATTTTCAAATATGCCCTGTACTAAGGGATACCACGTATGAGAAAGTTAGAGTCTGGGGATCTGATTTTGGTTCATAGTACTAGAGCATGAGTGGGAACTGAGCTTAGGACTTGTAAGAGAAGGGGGCTTGAGAAATACTTGCATCTAGGCCTTAGAACCCCACCAGTAGTGACCTCTGAGCACAGCTAATTGCAGGCCCTGAGCATTGTCTGATATCCAACCCCCTATTCCCAGAAGCAAAGCCCTCCAATTTTAAAGTATTTTTGAACTAGTTGACACTTTTTAGGAATATAGCAACAGGTGTACTGGGAGAGCACGACCTTGCTGGAATGCAAAAGTTCCAGGGAGGGTCCCTTCAATTTCCAAACCACCCTTCACCCACTATTGTATCTAATATTTAACCATATTTTAACCATGTTGACATTGGTCTAATTTGTTAAATTTGTCACTCTTTTTTAAAACTTTATTGATTGATTGATTGGTTCTTGGGCCACACCTGGTGGTGCTCAGGAGTTAAAACCTGGCTATGTGCTCAGAAATTGCTCCTGGAAGGCTCGGTGGATCATCATGGATGCCAGGAATCTAGACCAGGTCCATCTTGGGTGGGCAGTGTGTATAAGACAAACGTCTTACCACTGTGCTATTTCTCTGGACCCTCTGTATATGCTCTTAAATTAAAATTTTATTCATGTCTGTTGCCTGTTTTCTAAATGAATTTGTGCTTTACTGAAGAAGTTTTATTTCTTTTTCTTTTTTTTCTTTTTTTTTTGGTACATATCTGTAGGGCTCAGGACTCACTCCCTTCTGGCTCTGCTCATAGATCACTTCTGGCTATGCTGGGGGAACAGTATATGGTTGCCTGGGATCAAACCCTGATGCAAAGCAAGTATCATGCCAGCTGTACTATCTCTCGAACTCTATTAGGAAGTCTTGTTGTTGTTTAATAGTTCTGGAAATAAAGCTCATGATTGCACATAGCTAAAGCAAGTACCCTAACACTGAGTCATATCTATCTTTTTTGGTCACACAGGAGTAATTTGGGGTTACTCCTGCTGCTATGTTCAGGGGGTGTTCTAAGTGATACTTGACCAACTATACAGTCCAAGGTATTGAACCTGGGCTCCTATATTTAAAGTATGTGCTTGGCGGAAGGAACAGAACTCCTAGAACCACAAAGAAAGACTTCATCATAAGCTCTATTCCTTGACCTGTGCAGCTACCAAGATCTCTAGTTACAGAGGCCTGATTTTATCGCCCATGACAAAGCAGAAGTCTTCCATACACCACAAAAGCACTGAGGAGAGAGTAAATGAACAGACAAGGAGTCTACAGTCAATCCCATGACACTATACTTCAAGGGTGGAGAAACTCTGTATGTCCTAGGGCAGGCCAAGGGAATTCCCTCTCTAATGCCCCCAATAATTACTATGCCTATGCAGGAAATAAAAAGGCACAAAATAATCTTTTTATCTGTTTATTTATTTTTATTTTTAATTTTGGGACTTCTTTGTTTTGGTGTAGATATTGAAGTTGATGTCTCCAATTTTATTTTATGTTATTTTATCTTTCTTTTTTTTGCACTCTGGCATGGTTCTAGTTCAGGACTGAGACAATTATGTGGTGCTTGCCCTTCAGTGCTGCAGTGCTCATTGGATATTTATTAGATATTGCTTTTTGTATTGTTGTGGTATTTCAATTCCTTTTTTCCTGTCTTCTCTCAAACTGAGGTTGAGAGTCTCTAGAAAGACTACACCCATTTCGGCATATTTGATTTTTACCCCACTTTATTGCTTTTCTCTTCTTTAAACAAAACCACATAACTTGAACTATCTAGTGCTGCCTCTCAAATAGAGGGGGAAATAAGGGAGGGTACCAGGACCAAACAGATATATGATCATTATGTAGTAAGCTAGACACAGAGGGGACCACTTACTCTAGCAGCCCAGGGGGTGAGGGTGGGGGAAATGGGATGCAGGATGGGAACGGGGCTGGAGAAAGGACAAATTTGGTGAAGGTAGTTCCCCTGATTCAATGTTAATATGTCCCTAAAATACTACTGTGAAAGATATGTAAGCCAATATGGCCAAAATAAAAATTAAATATAATAAAAAAAGTAAACAAACAAACAAAAAGTATGTGCTTAGGGCCAGAGAGATAGCATGGAGGTAAGGCGTTTGCCTTTCATGCAGAAGGTTGGTGGTTCAAATCCTGGCATCCCATATGGTTCCCTGACCCTGCCAGGAGCGATTTCTGAGCATAGAGCCAGGAGAAACCCCTGAGCGCTGCCGGTTGTGACCACAAAACCAACAAACAAAAAAGTATGTGCTTAACATGTTAATGTCTTTCTCTACCTACCCTCCCCACTAATGAGCGTCTGCAATCAGAAATTCCAATTCTTGGTAAGACAATAGAACAACATTAATTAAAGAGGATATGTAAAAATCTCAAATTGTTGAAACATGATTACCATAACTAATATCTGGAAAAAACCTAAGTATTCAAATAGATGAGTACCTAAAGAAATTTTGAAATATATATGCTTTGAAATATTAGTCAGTTATTAAAAAGTTGTAATCGTACATCTATCAATTGGATGGAACTAGAGGGTTTCATATTAGGTGAAATAAGTCAAAAGAAAAGAAGAGTATAGGCTTATTTCAAGATAAAACACATAATATACACTGGAAAGAAGCATTTGATCCTAACAGTGGCATTCAGGGAAGAAGCAAGCAGAATTCTAGGCAGAATGGAAGAATCCTTGAACAGTGCTGGGGAAATAAGGGTACTTTGCTACCCCAAAATATACCATATATCACCCACATCTATACACACCTCAATATACCTCATTCATATGTACCCACATTTCTAAGCCACATTGCACACATTACTCAAACATAATATCCCTCTCATATGTACCCAAATACATCAAACCGCCATACACACGTGCCTTCCCACCCATGCCACACACAGCACAGTTCCCAAAACCACATAGTAGGCAAACAAGGCGGTTTGAATCCTCCCACACATGCAGCCTTCATACACCCCATAGAAAACATGGAAAAAGCACAGCCAAAGACTAACTCCTGCAGTCTGCCACAGCCCCCTGCTCTCAGGGACACCAGCCCTGGCTCCATAGAAGCACAGATGCTAAAATAGGATTTATTATAACAACGCTCCAGCAGTCCAAATATCAAGAATAGTAGGGTGGACTAGCACCTACCTGGGAATCTGGGGACTGCTGAGAGGCTGCTTCAGGCACCACTGCACAACTTCAAGGGCCTGATACACCCACTTCAGGCCCCAGGGCAGGCAGCTGCAGGACTCCTGCTTGAGGTAACACAGGCATTGGCAGCTCCTGATCACAGAGTTCTGGGCCCAGGGCAAGGCATGAGCAATGCAGCCACAGGCTCCCCAGAAGCCCTGGGGAGGGCCTCACAATGCTAAGGAATTATGCTGACTTGACTGTGCTGGAGTTGACTCCATTGCCTCTGAGGTTGAAGTAACACAAGGCCACTGGTTAACATTGTACATCTAAAATTAAAGTAATATAGAGTCCTGTAAACCAGTGACTGCATAAATATATCATTCTACAATATATCAAGCAGAGCTCCTACGAATACATATACCATTCTCTATTTGTGATCTCCAATTGCTTGTCTTTGAATATTGATCTTTCAAAAGACACTAAGTCTCAATTATGGGAAGCCCAAATCTATCGGAGTATTATTTCCAGATTCCCAGCAATATTGCTCAGGCAACATTCCTGGCTATGTTCAAGATACTACATGAGGTGCCAAGGATCATCTGGGAGCATTTCAAGATTTTAACCCTTACTTGGCCCCCCAAAAAGGGCGTGAATGTAGTACTTGGTTTTTCTTTGCTACGGTTAAACTCCTTTTTCACTCTACTTACTGGATGACCAGAGTGAATTAATCTTTGCTAATCTGGAGGGTTTCTGTGCCAGAATTGCCAGAGAGGTGCATTTTTTTTCCTTTTTCGGGTCACAGTCGGTGCTGCTCAAGAGTTACTGGCTCTGAGCTCAGAAATCTCTCCCAGCAGGCATGGGTTATATATGGGATGCCGGGATTTGAACCATAGTCTATCCTTGATCTGTTCTTTGCAAGGCAAATGCCTTACTGCTGTGCTATCGCTCTAGCCCCTAAAGAGCTACATTTTTTTTTATAAACTTTTACTTATCATCACTTTCTCAATCCTAGGCTATCTCACAGTGGCTTTTTGTCTTCATCTAGGACACCCTATCTTTATGGATACTTGCAGCAATATTTCATAATTTTGTGGACTACAAAGAAAAGAAGCTTAAATCTCTTTCACTGCAACCTCTCACTCAATTCTTCCATATCTACAGTTTTTTAGTATGGAAGTGACTAAGAAAAGGAAATATGAATTCAAAGTCTTAGGTTCAAGTGTTGCATGCATCACTTGAATATAGACAAATTATTACCTTGATGATAAGCCTAAATTTTCTCATCTATAAAATGAAGATGATAATATAGTAAATTACATTTCTAATATTTTTATTTGTAAGATTGTGACAGAAATGCTTATAAGTACAATATGATTGTAAAGGTGTTGGATTGTAATGAAAAACAGCTAAATTTTTACATCTTATTGAATTAAACCATGTTCTACTTTTTATTTTTTTTGGTTTTTGGTTTTGGCCACACCCATTGATGCTCAGGGTTTTTTCTGGGCTCTGCACTCATAAACTGCTCTTGGCATGAGGGCCCTTATGGGACACTAGGGATCAAACCCAGGTCTGTCCTGGGTCAGTCGCATGAAGGCAAACAACCTAGTGCTGGGCTATCGCTCTGGCCCCATGCTCTGACCATGTTTGCACCTGAACATTTCTCAGGTTCTCTGCTGCTCTGAACTAGCAACATCGACCTAGCTATGCTCTGAATTCTGAAATGAAGCTCTCATTACTCTGTTCTTGTAGCTGTTTTCTTCAGAAGAATCTTGATCTCTACCTCAGTGAAAATCTTGCCAATACTTTAGCATCTCTCTTTAAGGATCAAGGGATTCTGTACCAGTCAATGGGGCTGAGACAGAACATCAGCTGTTGTTAGTGTCACGTTCCTGTAGTTAAAGATTCTGATTTCCGTGCATTTCCTTTATTGAAGTAAGGGTGTTGTGGATTGTCCTCTAGTATCACCTCACCATTAGATGCTGAAAGACCTGCCCTGCAAGAAGGTTTTGATATTGCTAAGTTGTCCCATATTTAGGTGTAAAGAAAGTCAACATCTCTAAAAAAATCCATTTTTCTATATGCACTATCCATCATATTTTGTTTTAGTTTTGTTTTTTGGCCACACCTGTTGCTGCTCAGGGTTGCTCCTGGCTATGCGCTCGTTTCTGGCTTGGGGGGACCATATGAGACACCAGGAGATCAAACCACAGTCTGTCCTAGACTAGTTCTTGCAAAGCAGATGCCTTATATCTAGTGCCACCACTCTGGCCCCTATCTATCATATTTTCAAATTTACCCTGTACCAAGGGATACCATGTTTGAGAATGTATAGTCAGGGAATCTGATTTTGGATGATAGTAGCTGAGCAGGAATGTGAACTGAGCTTTGGACTTGAAAGATAAGAGAATTTGAGAAATACTTGCTTGTAGGCCTGAGAAGCCCACCAGTGGTAAATGCTGACACACCTAGTTGCAGGCCCTGAGCATAGTCTGATTTCCAACCCCTCCCCCCAGATGCAAAGCCCTCCAATTTTAAATTGTTTTTGAATTAGTTGACACTTTGTAAGAATATAGCAAGAAGTGTGCAGGAAGAGCACGAGCTAGCTAAGGGAGAATCCCTTCAATTTCCAAACCACCCTTCACCCACAATTGTATCCAATATTTAACCGTTGTTTAATCATGTTGATATCGGTATTGAACCTGGGCCGCTATATTAAAAGTATGTGCTTTAGCTGTTAATGTCTTTCTCCACCTCCCCTCCCCACAAATGAGCGACTGCAATTCAGAAATTCCAATTATTGTTAACACGAAAGAAAAACAGTAATTAAAGACAATATCAAAAACTCCTACGTAATTCAAACATGATCTTCAATAGGCAAGATTTGGAACCAACCTAAGCATTCAAATAGATGAGTAACGAAAGACATTTTGAAACACATACACATTAAAATATTTATCTCTATTTAAACGATGTATTCTTACATCTCTCTATCTATTGGATGGAACTAGAGGTAAAGTACAGGGTTATTTCATTTAAATGCAGTGCACAGCAAGTTGCAGACCCTGAACATGGTTTGATTTCCAGCCCCTTTCCCCAGATGCAAAGCCCTTCAATTTTAAAGTATTTTTGAATTACTTGACACTTTGTAAGACTATAGCAACAGGTGTGCAGGGAGAGCAGGAGCTAGCTGGAAAGCAAAATCTCCAGTGAGGGTCCCTGCAATTTACAAACTGCTCTTCACCCTCTGTTGTATCCAATACTAAACATTGTTTAACCATGCTGACTTGGGTATTGTACGTTAAATTCCTTACTGTTTTCTTTAAACTTGATTGATTGATTGATTGGTTTGAGGGCCACACCCAGTGGTATTCAGGGGTTACTCCTGGCTGTATTCCCAGCAATAACCCCTGGGAGGCTCGGGGGACCATCTGGGATGCCAGGAATCGAAGCCAGTTTCATCCTGGGTGGGCAATGTGTAATGTGAAATATTTATGCATTGAAATATTACTCACCTGTTCAAAAGATGTAATCTTACATCTCTCCATCAATTGGATGGGACTAGATGAATTCATATTAGGTGAAATAAGTCAGAAGAAGAGTACAGAGTTATTTCATTTATATGCGGTGATTTAAAAATAAAACATATAACATACACTGAAAAGAAGCATTTGTTCCAAACTATGGCATTCAGGGTCTGAGCAAGCAGAATTCTAGACACAGTGGAAGAATTCTTGAAGAGTGGTGGGGAAATAAGGGCACTTTGCTATCCCACAATATATCATACAGCACCCACAACTATACACATCTCAAAACACGTCATACACATATAACCACAACATACGTAAGCCACTTTGCACACTTCAATCACACATGTATCCCTATCATATGTAGCCAAAAATATCACACCCGTCATACACACATGCCTTCCACCCAAATCACACACAGCACAGTTCCCAAAACCACATTGCAGGCAAAAATAGCAGTTTGAATGCTCCCACACATGCATCCTTCATACACCCCATAGATCACAGGCACAAAGCACAGCTGAAGGCTAAGTCCTGGAGTCTGCCCCAGACCCCTTTCCTCAGGAAGGTCACCAGTCCTGGCTCCAGAGAAGCACAGATGCTAAAATAGAATTTATTATAACAACAACGATCCAGCAGTCCAAATATCAAGAGTAGTAGGGTGGGTCAACACTTAGCTGGGAACCTGGGGGCTGGTGAGCAGCTGCCTCAGGCACCACTGCACAACTTCAAGGGCCTGATACACTCACTTCAGGCCCCAGGGCAGGCAGCTGCAGGACTCCTGCTTGAGGTAACACAGGCATTGGCAGCTCCTGATCACAGAGTTCTGGGCCCAGGGCAAGGCATGAGCAATGCAGCCACAGGGACCCCAGAAGCCCTGGGGAGGGCCTCACAATGCTAAGGAATGATGCTGACCTGACTGTGCTGGAGTTGACTCCGTTGCCTCTGAGGTTGAGGTAACACAAGGCCGCTGGTTAACCTTGTACATTTGAAACATAAAATAATTTAGTGTCCTGTACACCAATGAGTGCATAAATATACCATTCTACAATATATCAAGCAGAGCTCCTACAAACACACATACCATTCTCTATTTATGATCTCCAATTGCTTGTCTCTCAATATTGATCTTTCAAAAGACACTAAGTCTCAATTATGGGAAGCCCAAATCTGTCTGAGTATGTATTTTTGATTCCCAGGTATTAGTGCCAGGGAACACTCCTGGGTATGTTCAAGATACTACATGAGGTGCCAGGGATCATCTGGGACCATTTCAAGATTTTAACTCTTACTGGCCCCCCAAAAAGGGCATGAATGTAGTACTTGGTTTTTCTTTGCTATGGTTAAGCTTCTTGTTCACTCTACTAGATGACCAGAGTGAATTAATCTTTGGTAATCTGCTGGGCTTCTGTGCCAGAAGAGCCAGGGAGTCTCATATTTGGGTTTTTTTTTTGGGGGGGGGTCACAGTCTGTGGTGCTCAAGGGTTACTCTTGGCTCTGAGCTCAGAAATCTCTCCCAGCAGGCATGGGGTTCCATATAGGATGCTGGGATTTGAACCATAGTCCATCCTTGATCAGTTGTGTGCAAGGCAAACGCCCTATTGCTGTGCTATCGCTCCAGCCCCTGAAGAGCCACATTTTTTTTATCAACTTCTACTTATCATCACTTTCTCAATCCCAGGCTCTCTCACAGTGGCTTATTGTCTTCATCTAGGACACCCTATCTCTATGGATATTTGCAGCTATATTCCATAATTTTGGATGCTACAAAGAAACGAAGCTTAAAACTCTTTCACTGCAACCTCTCACTCAAGTCATCCATATGTACAGTTTCTTAGTATGGAAGTGTCTAAGAAAAGGAAATATAAATTCAAAGTCTTGGGTTCAAGTGTTGCATGCATCAGATATTAATATATTGAATTTAGACAAATCATTACCTTGTTATAAGCCTAAATTCTCTCATCTATAAAATGAAGATGACAATATAGTAAATTACATATGTAATATGTTTTATTTGTAAGATTGTGACAGAAATTCTTATAAGTCCAATATGATTGTAAAGGTGCTGGATTGTAATGAAAAACAGCAAAATTTTTAAATCTTATTGAATTAATTCTGGTTTTTTTTTTTTTTTTTTTTTTTGCTTTTTGGCCACATGTGTTGATGCTCAAGGGTTATTCCTGGCTCTGCACTCATAAATTGCTCTTGGCATGGGACACTTAGGATCAAATTCAGGTCTGTCCTGGGTCAGTGGTATGAAAGGCAAACAACTTAGTGCTATGCTATCGCTCTGGTCCCATGCTCTGACCATGTTTGCACCTGAACATTTCTCAGGTTCTCTGCTGCTCTGAACTAGCAACATCGACCTAGCTATGCTCTGAACTCTGAAATGAAGCTCTCATTACTCTGTTCTTGTAGCTGTTTTCTTCAGAAGAATCTTGATCTCTACCTTAGTAAAAATCTTGCCATTTCTTTAGCATCTCTCTTTAAGGATCAAGGGATTCTGTACCAGTCAATAGGGCTGAGACAGAACATAGAAGCCCACCTTGGCACTACCTTCCCAACTTTTTTAAAATATAAATTCTTTATTTCAGCACCATTATCACAAACATGATTGTAGTTGGGTTTCAGTCATAAATAGAACACCCCCCTTCACCAGTGCAACATTCCCACCACCAATTACCACCAATCCCATCCCATGCCTGGATTCAATACAGGCATTTTACTACAGTTATTTCTTTTGTTGAGTTTAGTAAGTCTTTTTTTTCTTTCTTAAAAGATCAGTGTTAAAAACATTCAGTAGTTGCTCCAGGACCAAAGGTGGTTGGTTCGAATCCCGGTGTCCCATATGGTCCCCCATGCCTGCCAGGAGCTATATCTGAGCAGACAGCCAGGAGAACACCTGAGCACTGCCGGGTGTGGCCAAAACCCCCAAAAAAACATTCAGTAGTAATGGTGTGAGAGTGTCAATCACCATTGTTTGTGTATGCACAGCACAATATGGGGAAAACAGAAAAAAAATCCTTGGCCTAAATACAATGACCATTTTCTGGTTTTCTGGCTTAAGTCTGACTCTGGGCTCCAGGCATATTAGGCTGCCTAATGCCAGTCATTCTCTGTGGTCCCAGTCAAACTTTTTTGCACTTGAGCAATTGTTGGTGTCAGGTTCCTGTAGTTAAAGATTCTGGTTTCTGTGCATTTCCTTCATTGAAGTAAGGGTGATGTGGATTGTCCTCTAGTATCACCTCACCATTAGATGCTGAAACACCTGCCCTGCAGGTAGGATTTTGATGTTGCTAAATTCTCCAATACTGAGGTGTAAAGAAAGTCAACATCTCTAAGGAATCCATTTTTCTATTTGCAGTATTCATCATATTTTGTTTTTTGTTTTTGGGCCACACCTGTTGATGCTCAGGGTTACTCCTGGCTATGTGCTCGTTCCTGTTTTGGAGGGACTATATGGGACCCAGGAGATCAAACCACAGTCTGTCCTAGACTAGTTCTTGCAAGGCAGACACCTTACCTCTAGTGCCACCACTCTGGCCCCTTTCCATCATATTTTCAAGTTTATCCTGTACCAAGGGATACGATGTTTGAAAAAGTAGAGTCATGTTGTGTATATAAACATTTTATGGAATTATTATGTTACTGACCCTATCCTGTTCGGTGATTGTGCCCTGCTCTAGGGTGTGACCTGGCATTCTGCCCTCACCCTAGGGTGGTACCTGATTCTGGGGGATAAAAACAAGGGTCTGTGGAATGCGAGGGGCTTTTTGGCTGGAACAAATGCTGAGGCTTTGGACTTCAGTCTTGTCCACCGAAAAAAGCTAATATTTCCACAAGCCTGCCGCTTCACCTCAGAATCGCCGGCTGAACAGGGTGGCAGACGCGTGCTCCAAGCTGGAGGGGAAAGACCTCATCCTCCATCCCTCCATCAGTCAATCTCTTCAGGGGCTGACTTGCAACAGAGTCAGTGGATCTGATTTTGGATCATAGTATCCGAGAAGGAATGTGAACTGGACTTTGGACTTGAAAGAGAAGAGAGTTTGAGAAATACTTGCTTGTAGGCCTTAGGACCCCACCAGTGGTAAATTCTGAGCACAGCTGTTGAAGGGCATCTTGGTTGTTTCCAGAGTCTTGCTATGGTAAATAGTGCAGATGAATGGCTAAAGAAACTTTGGTACATATACACATTGGAATACTATGCAGCTATCAGGAGAGATGAAGTCATGAAATTTTCCTATACATGGATGTACATGGAATCCATTATGCTGAGTGAAATAAGTCAGAGAGAGAAAGATGCAGAATAGTCTCACTCATCTATGGGTTTTAAGAAAAATGAAAGACATTCTTGCAATAATAACTTTCAGACACAAAAGAGAAAAAAGCTGGAAGTTACAGCTCACCTCATGAAGCTCACCACAAACAGGGATGAGTTTAATTAGAGAAATAACTACGTTTTGAACTATCCTAATAATGAGAATGTACGAGGAAAATAGAAAGCCTGTCTAGAGTACAGGCAGAGGTTTGATGGGGAGGAGGAATATTTGTGTCAATTGTGATGGGAATGTTGTACTGGTCATGGGGGGTGTCATCTGATATGACTGAAACCCAACCACAATCATGTTTGTAACCAAGGTGTTTAAAGAAAAAATATCAAAAAAATTCTGAGCACAGGTAGTTGCAGACCCTGGGCATAGTCTGATTTCCAACCCCTCCAACCCCTCCGCCCTCCAATTTTAAAGTGTTTTTGAATTAGTTGACACTTTGTAAGAATATAGCAAGAAGTGTGCAGGGAGAGCACGAGCTAGCTGGAATCCAAAAGCTCCAAGGAGGGTCCCATCAATTTCCAAACTGCCCTTCACCCAATATTGTATCCAATATTTAACCGTTGTTTAATCATGTTGACATGGGAATTGAACCTGGGCTGCTATATTAAAAGTATGTGCTTATGCTGTTAATGTCTTTTTCCACCTCCCCTCCCCACCAATGAGCAACTGCCATTCAGAAATTTAAATTCTTGGTAACACAAAAGAACAACACTAATCAAAGACGATATGTAAAAATCCTATGTAATTCAAACATGATTTGCAGTAGCCAACATTTGGAACCAACCTAAGCATTCAAATAGATGAGTAAATAAGACGTTTTGAACCACATATGCATTGAAATACTACTCTCTATTCAAAAGGTGTATATTTACATCTATCAATTGGGTGGAACTAGAGGGTTTCATATTAGGTGAAGTGCAGATATTTATTTATATTCAGTGCACAGCTAGTTGCAGACCCTGAGCATAGTTTGATTTCCAAACCCTCCACCCCAAAGCAAAGCCCTCCAATTTTAAAGTATTTTTGAATTAGTTGACACTTTGTAAGAATATAGCAACATGTTGCAGGGAGAGAAGGAGCTAGCTGGAATGCAAAAGCTCCAGGGAGGGTCCCATCAATTTCCAAACTGCCCTTCACCCACTATTGTATCCAATATTAACCATTGTTTAACCATGTTGACTTGGATATTGTACGTTAAATTCCTTACTGTTTTTTTAAACTTGATTGATTGATTGATTGGTTTGAGGGCTATACCCGGTGGTATTCAGGGGTTACTCCTGGCTATATTCTCAGCAATTGCCCCTGGGAGGCTCGGGGGACCATCTGGGATGCCAGGAATCGAAGACAGTTTCATCCTGGATGGGCAATGTGTAATGTGAAATATATATGCATTGAAATATTACTCACCTGTTCAAAAGATGTAATCTTACCTCTCTCTATCAATTGGAATGAACTAGAGGGTTTCATATTAGGTGAAATTAGTCAGAAGAAAAGAAGAGTACAGGCTTATTTCAAAATAAAACATATAATGTACACTGAAAAGAAGCATTGGATCCAAACAATGGCATTCAGGGTAGGAGCAAGCAGAATTCTAGATAGAATTCAAGAATTCTTGAAGAGTGATGGGAAAATAAGGGCACTTTGCTACCACACAATTTACCATACAGCCCCCACACCTATACACACCTCAATATACCTCATACACATATACCCACAACATACGTAAGCCACTTTGCACACTTCAATCACACATGTATCTATATCATATGTACCCAAATACATCACGCCTGCTTTACACACTTGCCTTCCCTACCAACCCACACATAACACAGTTCCACAAACCTCACTGCAGGCATCCCATAGCAGTTTGAATGCTCCCACTCATTCATCCTTCATACACCCCATTGAGCACACACACAAAACACAGCCACAGACTAAATCCTGGAGTCTGCCCCAGCCCCCTTCCCTCAGGAAGGTCACCAGTCCTGGCTCCAGAGAAGCACAGATGCTAAAATAGGAGTTATTTTAACAAAAAAATTCCAGCCGACCAAATCTCTAGAGTAGTAGGGTGGGCCGACACCTAGCTGGGGACCTTAGGTCTTGTGAGCAGCTTTCTCAGGTATCACTGCACAACTTCAAGGGCCTGATACAACCACTTCAGGCTCCAGGGCAGGCAGCAGCATGACTCCTGGTTAAGGTAACACTGGCCTGGGCAGCTCCTTATCACAGAGTTGTGGGCCCAGGGCAAGGCATGTGCAATGCAGCCACAGGCTCATCAGAAATCTTGGGGAGGGTCTCCACAATGCTGAGGAGTGATGCTGACCTGACTGTGTTGGAGTTGACTCGGTTGTCTCTGAGTTTGAAGTAACACAAGGCCGATGGCTCCTCTTGTACATCTAAAATATACAATCATTTAAACTCTTGTAAACCAATGACAGCATAAATATACCATTCTACAGTATATCAAGCAGAGCTTCTATAGACAGACATACCATTCTCTACTTATGATCTCCAATTCCTTGTCTATCAATATTGATCTTTCAAAAGACATGTCTCAATTATGGGAAGCCCAAATCAATCTGAGTATGTATTTCCAGATTCCCAGGCCAGTGCTCAGGACTTAATGCACAGGGAACACTCCTGACATATCTCAAGAGACTACATGAGGTGCCAGCGATCAAATATGGGAGCATTTCAAGATTTTAAACTCTACTAGCCCCCAGATAAAAGAGACATGGATGTAGTAATTGGTTTTTCTTTGCTATGGTTAAGCTCCTTGTTCACTCTACTACTGGAAGACCAGAGTAAATTAATCTTTGCTAATCTGGTGGGCTTCTGTGCCAGAAGAGCCAGAGAAGTGCATTTTTTTAGTTTTTGGGTCACAGTCGGTGGTGCTCAAGGGTTACTCTTGGCATAAGCTCAGAAATCTCTCCTAGCAGGCATGGGGTTCCATATGGGATGCCGGGATTTGAACCATAGTCTATCCTTGATCTGTTGTTTGCAAGGCAAAATGCCTTAGAGCTGTGCTATTGCTCTAGCACCTGAAGAGCTACATTTTTTTTATCGTTTTACTAGTCATCACTTGCTCAATCCCAGGCTCCCTCACATTGGCTTATTGTATTCATCTAGGACACCCTATCTATATAGAGATTCATAGCTATATTCCATAATTTTGGGTGCTACAAAGAAACGAAATTTAAATCTCTTTCACTGCAACCTCTCATTCAATTCTTCCATATCTACAATTTCTAAGTATGGAAGTGATTAAGAAAAGGGAATATAAATTCAAACTCTTGAGTTCAAGTGCTGCATGCATAACATATTAATATATTGAATTTAGACAAATCATTACCTTGATGATAAGCCTCAATTCTCTCATCTATAAAGTGAAGATGATAATATAGTAAATTACATATGTAATATGTTTTTATTTTTAAGATTGTGACAGAAATGTTTGTAAGTACAATATGATTGTAAAGGTGTTGGATTGTAATGAAAAACAGCAAAATTTTTACGTCTTATAGAATTAAACCATGTTCTGTTTTGTTTTTTTTTTCTTTTTTGGTTTTTGGTTTTTGGCCACACCCATTGATGCTCAGGGGTTTTTCTGGGCTCTGCACTCATAAACTACTCTTGGCATGGGGGAAAGGCAAACAACCTAGTGCTGTGCTATCGCTCTGGCTCCCTGACCATGTATTTCCCAGGTTCTCTGCTGCTCTGAGCTAGCAACATAGACCTTGCTATGCTCTGAACTCTGAAATGAAGCTCTCATTACTCTGATTTTGTAGCTGTTTTCTTCAGAAGAATCTTGATCTCTACCTCAGTGAAAATCTTGCCAATTCTTTAGCATCTCTATTTAAGGATCAAGGGATTGTGTACCTTTCAATAGGGCTTGAGACTGGAGACAGAACATAGAAGCAAGAGGCCCACCTTGGCACTTCCTTACCAACTTCTTCTATTATATTAATATAAATTCTTTATTAAGCACCATGATTACAATCATGATTGTAGTTTGGTTTCAGTCATAAACCGAACACCCTCCTTCACCAGTGCAACATTCCCACCACCAAGGCCCCCCTTCCCAACCCCTGCCTGTATTTGAGACAGGCATTTTTCTACAGTTATTTCTTTTTGAAAGTTTAGTAAGCTGTTTTTTTCTTTTTTAAAAGATCACTGTTAAAAAACATTCAGTAGTAATGGTGTGAGAGTGTCAATCACCATTGTTTGTGTATGTACAGCACAATATGGGGAAAACAGAAAAAAATCCTTGGCCTAAATACAATGACCGTTTTCTGGTTTCCTGGCTTAAGTCTGACTCTGGGCTTCAGGCATATTAGGCTGCCTAATGCCAGTCATTCTCTGTGGTCCCAGTCAAACTTTTTTGCACTTGAGCAGTTGTTGGTGTCAGGTTCCTGTAGTTAAAGATTCTGGTTTCTGTGCATTTTCTTCATTGAAGTAAAGGTGATGTGGGTTGTCCTCTAGTATCACCTCACCATTAGATGCTGAAACACCTGCCCTGAAAGCTGGTCTGGATGTTTCTGAGTTATCCCATACTGAGGTATAAAGAAAGTCAACATCTCTAAGGAATCCATTTTTCTATATGCAGTATCCATCATATTTTCTTTTTGTTTTTGTTTTTGGGCCACACCTGTTGATGCTCAGGATTACTCCTGGCTATGCTCACTTTCCTGGCTTGGGGGGACGACATGGGACACCAGGAGATCGAACCACAGCCTGTCCTAGACTAGTCTTGCAAGGCAGACGCCTTACCTCTAGTGCCACCGCTCTGGCCCCTGTCCATAATATTTTCTAGTTTACCCAGTACCAAGGATACCATGTTTGAGAAAGTAGAATCTGGGAACCTGATTTAGGATCATAGTTCTGGAGCAGGAATTTGAACTGAGCTTTGGACTTGAAATAAAAGAGAGTTTGAGAAATATTTGCATCTTGGCTTTAGAACCCCACCAGTGGAAAATTCTGAGCACAGCTAGTTTCAGGCCCTGAGCATATTCTGATTTCCAATCCCTCCCTCCAGATGTAAAGCCCTCCAAATTTAAAGTATTTTTGAATTAGTTGACACTTTGTAAGAATATAGGAACAGGTGTGCTGGGAGAGCACGAGCTAGCTGGAATGCGAAAGCTCCTGGGAGGGTCCCATCAATTTCCAAACTGCCCTTCGCCCACTATTGTATCCAATATTTAACCATTGTTTAACCATGTTGACATGGGTATTGTGCGTTAAAATCCTTACTGTTTTTTTTAAACTTGATTGATTGATTGATTGGTTTGACGGCCACACCTGGTGGTTTTCAGGGGTTACTCCTGGCTATATGCTCAGCAATTGCCCCTGGGGGGCTCAGCGGACCATCTGGGATGCCAGCAATCGAAAGCCAGTTCCATCCTGGGTGGGCAATGTGTAAGGCAAATGCATTACCATTGTGCTATTTCTCTGGCCCCTCTGTATATGCTCTGAAATCAAAATTTTATTCAAGTCCCTTGCATGTTTTCTAAATGAATTCATGATTTACTGAAGAAGTTTTCTTTCTTTTTTTTTCCTTAGATTTTAGGCTCAGGATTCACTCACTCCTGGCCCTGTGCTGATAGATCACTTCTGGCCTGCTCGGGGAATTGTATATGGTTCCCTGGGATCAAACCCTGAAGCAAGGCAAGTGTCTTGCCAGCCATACTATCTCACCAGCTCTACTATTATGTCTTGTTGTTTTTTAATAGTTCTGGGAACAAAGCCCATGGCTTCACATAGGTAAAACAAGTACCTTAACACTGAATCATATCTTTTTTTGGTCACAGGAGGAGTACTTTGGGGTTACTCCTGCTGTCGTGTTCAAGGGTTGTTCTTGGTGATACTTGACCAACTATACAGTCCAAAGTATTGAACCTGGGTTTTTATATTAAAAGTATGTGCTTAACCTATTAATGTATTTCTCCACCTCCCCTCCCCATCAATGAGCGACTGCAATTTAGAAATTTCAATTCTTAGTAACACAACAGAACAAATTAATTAAGGACAATATGTATAAATTCTATTTTATTGAAACATGATTTTCAATACATAAGATCTGGAAGCAACCTAAGCATTCAAATAGATAAGTAAATAAAGAAATTTAGAATTACATATGCATTGAAATATTTCTCATCTATTCAAGAGATGTAATCTTATATCTCTCTCAATTGGATGGAACAAGAGGGTTTAATATTAGGTGAAATAAGTCAGAAGAAAAGATAAGTACAAACTTATATCACTTTTATGTGGTGCATTAAAAATAAAACATATAATGTACACTGTAAAGAAGCATGTGATCCTAACAATGGTAATCAGGGTAGGAACTAGCTAAATTCTAGGCAGAATGAATGAATCCTTGAACAGTTGTGGGGAAATAAAGGCACTTCGCTACCCCTCAATATACCATACCTCCCCCACACCTATACACACCTCAGTATACCTCATACACATATACCCACAACATATGTAAGCCATGTTGCACACTTCAATCACACATGTATCCATATCATATGTACCCAAATACATCACGCCTGCTTTACACACTTGCCTTCCCTACCAACCCACACATAGCACAGTTCCACAAACCTCACTGCAGGCATCCCATAGCAGTTTGAATGCTCCCACTCATTCATCCTTCATACACCTCATTGAGCACACACACAAAACACAGCCACAGACTAAATCCTGGAGTCTGCCCCAGCCCCCTTCCCTCAGGAAGGTCACCAGTCCTGGCTCCAGAGAAGCACAGATGCTAAAATAGGAGTTATTTTAACAAAAACGCTCCAGCAATCCAAATATCAAGGGTAGTAGGGAGAACCAGCACCTTGCTGGGGACCTGGGGGCTGGTGAGCAGCTGCCTCAGGCACCACTGCACAACTTCAAGGGCCTGGTACACCTGCTTCAGACCTCAGGGCAGGTAGCTGCAGGACTCCAGATTGAGGTAACACTTGTCTGAGCAGCTCCTGATCAAAGATTTGTGGTCCCAGGTCAAGGCATGAGCAATGTAGCCAAAGGCTCCCCAGAAGTCCTATGGAGGGCCCCATAGGGCTGAGGAGAGATGCTGACCTGACTGTGCTGGGGTTGACACGGGTGCCCCTGAGGTTGAGGTAACACAAGGCCGCTGGTTAACCTTGTACATCTAAAACATAAAACCATTTACAGTTTTGTAAACCAGTGACTGCATAAATATACCATTCCATAATATATCAAGCAGAGCTCCTACAAACACACATACCATTCTCTATTTATGATCTCCAATTGCTTGTCTATCAATATTGATCTTTCTTTTTTAATAACGCCAAATTTTATTAATAATGACTAACTAAATAAAATCATTTCAGAAAAATAATTTCATAAAATGTTCCACATCTCTATATTCTAAAATATCTTCTTACCTCAAGCCTTGAAGGTATTACTCACAAAACAATAGCATTCTTAATTGACCTTTGGTTAATCTCAATCAAGTGTAAACATTTTACATTATTTAAATTTCAATTCTTTTAATTCAGAGAGCGTATTTATGGATTTTCCAATTGTACGATGCATGCTTATCATGTATATTACAGTATAAATATTTGTTTATTTTAAAAGTATTTTATTGAAACCATTATGATTTGCAAAGTCCTTCATAGTTGGGTTTCAGTCATACAATGAATCAGGGGCAATTCCACTGCTAGTGTCGACCTCACTCCAAAAATGTTCCCCAAATTCATCCGTACCACTCCTTGCCCCAGCTTGCCATTATGACAGGGTCATTTTAAGGTCCTACTGTTAAAATGTGGGTCTCTTGATTTAATTGTGCCTTTGGTTTGAATATTTAGCTCTGTCCCCCTTTTATTACTTTATTTTTAAAATTAATTTATTTAAAGAAAATGCATTACATACTTGACATAACTGATAATAATACATTTTAGGAAGACCAAAAGCAACATGTTTTTTTAAATAGAAAATTGAAAGAAAAACTAAGGAGACAGAAGTAAAAAAAAGAATATTTTTGTAAATTATTGACTCACAATTCATTGAAGCACCAGCAGAAAGTTGAGTAAGCTCTTTTTTTGTTAAAGGATAAGAGTTAAAAGAATACAGTAATAATGGTGTGAGAGTGGCAATTGTTGTTTGCATTGGTCCAGCAAAATATGGGTAAAATGAAAATAAAAAGCCTTAGCCTAAATACAAAGAGACCTTATCCTTGAAGTTTTCTGGCATAAGACTGACTCTGGGTTCCAAGCATAGTAGGTTGTTCACCCCTGAGTCATTCTCTGTGGTCACGGTAAAATTTTTTCACACATTAGCTGTTGTTGGTGTCCGGTTTCTGAAATATTGATCTTTCAAGGGACACTAAGACACAACTATGGAAAGCCCAAATTCTATGTGAGTATAAATGTCCAGATTCTCAAGCCAGTGGAGGTTTTTGATGTTGCTAAGTCATCCCATACTGAGATGTAAAGAAAGTCAACATCTCTAAGGAATCCATTTTACTATTTGCAGTATCCATCATATTTTCTTTTTGTTTTTGTTTTTGGGCCACACCTGTCGATGCTCAGGGTTACTCCTGCCTATGCGCTCGTTCCTGGCTTTGAAGGGACCATATGGGGTGCCAGGAGATCGAACCATAGTCTGTCCTAGGCTAGTTCTTGCAAGGCAGACGCCTTACCTCTAGTGCCACTGCTCTGGCCACTGTCCATCATATTTTCAAGTTTACCCTGTACCAAGAATACCATGTTTCAGAAAGTAGAGTCTGGGGTCTGATTTAGAATCATAGTAGCTGAGCAGGAATGTGAACTGAGCTTCGGACTTGAAAGAGAAGAGAGTTTGGGAAATATTTGCATCTAGGCCTTAGAACCCCATCAGTTGTGAATTCTGAGTTCAGCTAGTTGCAGGCCCTGAGCATATTCTGATTTCCAACAACT
The DNA here is from genome assembly GCF_024139225.1 of Suncus etruscus. NCBI lineage: Eukaryota > Metazoa > Chordata > Mammalia > Eulipotyphla > Soricidae > Suncus > Suncus etruscus. Next base: position 108,958,107 of record NC_064868.1, read on the forward strand.
CCCCCTAGATGCAAAGCCCTCCAATTTTAAAATATTTTTACTTAGTTGACACTTTGTAAGAATATAGGAACAGGTGTGCTGGGAGAGCACAAGCTAACTGAAATGCAAAAACTCCAGGGAGGGTCCCATCAATTTCCAAACCGCCTTCACCCACTATTGTATCCAATATTTAACCATTGTTTAACCATATTGACATGGGTATAGTGAGTTAAATACTTTACTCTTTTTTAAATGTTATTGATTGATAGATTGTTTGGTTTGGGGGCCACACTCGGTGGTATTCGGGCGTTACTCCTGGCTATATGCTCAACAATTGCCCCTGCGAGGCTCAGGGGACCATATGGGATACCAGGAATCGAAGCCAGTTCCATCCTGGGTGAACAATGTGTAAGACAAAAGCCTTATCACTGTGTTATTTCTCAGGCCCCTCTGTATATGCTCTGAAATTAAAATTTTATTCATATCTCTTGCCTGTTTTCTAAATTAATTCATGCTTTCCTGAAGAAGTTTGCTTTTTTTCTTTTTTTCTTTTTTTTAGTTTTTTGGTACATATCTGTAGGGCTCAGTATTCACTCACTCCTGGCTCTGTGCTGATAGATCACTTCTGTCTAAGCACGGGGAACTACATATATGTGGTTCCCTGGGATCAAACCCTAAAGTAAGGCAAGTGTCTTGCCAGCCGTACTATCTATCCAGGTCTACCCTTAAGTCGTATTGTTGTTTAATAATTCTGGGAATAAAGCGCATGTTTTCATACAAGTAAAGCAAGAGTCATATCTAGCTTTTTGGTCACACGAGCAGTACTATGGGGTTACTCCTGCTGCTGTGTTCAGGGGGTGTTCTAGGTGATACTTGACCAACTATACAGTCCGAGGTATTGAACCTGGGCTCCTATATTAAAAGTATGTGCTTAACCTATTAATATCTTTCTCCACCTTCAGTCCCCACCAATGAGCGTCTGTACATCAGAAATTCCTACTCTTGGTAACACAACAGAACAACACTAAATAAAGACGATATGTATCTTATGTAATAAAACATGATTTTCAATAGGAAAGATCTGGAACCAATCTAATCATTTAAATAGATGAGTAATTAAAAAATTTTTTGATATACATATTTATTGAAATATTCATCTACTCAAAAGATATAATCTTACATCACTCTATCAATTGGAGGGAAATAGGGGGTTTCATATTAGGTGAGATAAGTCAGAAAAAATGATAATAAGTACAGGGTTATTTCATGTATATGCAGTGCATTAAAAATAAAACATATAATGTACACTTAGAAGAAGCAATTGATCCTAACAATGGCATTCAGGGTAGGAGTAAGCAGAATTCTAGGCAGAATGGAAGAAAAGAATCCTTGAACAGTGGTGGGGAAAATAAGGGAATTTTGCTACCCCACATTGTACCATACAGCCCCCACACTTATTTCACACCTCAATATACCACAGACAAATATACCCACAACATATATGTCAAGTGGCACAATTCACTCACACATGCATCCATATCATATGTACCCAAATACATTACACCCAGTTTACACACCTGCCTTCCTAACCAACACACATGCAGCACAGTTCCCAAAACCACACTTAAGGCATCCATAGCAGTTTGAATGCTCCCACATATGCAGCCTTCATACACCCCATAGAGCACACACAAAGCACAGCCAAAGACTAAGTCCTGGAGTCTGCCCCAGCCCCCTTTCCTCAGGAAGGACACCAGTCCTGGCTCCAGAGAAGCACAGATGCTAAAATAGGATTTGCTGTATGAAAAACGCTCCAGCAGTCCAAATGTCAAGAGTAGTAGGGTGGACTAGCACTTAGCTGGGAACTTGGAGGCTGGTGAGCAGCTGCCTCAGGCACCACTGCACAACCTCAAGGGCCTGATACACCCACTTCAGGCCCCAGGGCAGGCAGCTGCAGGACTCCTGCTTGAGGTAACACAGGCATTGGCAGCTAATGATCACAGAGTTCTGGGCCCAGGGCAAGGCATGAGCAATGCAGCCACAGGGACCCCAGAAGTCCTGGGGAGGGCCCCATAGGGCTAAGGAGAGATGCTAAGCTGAATGTGCTGGAGTGGACTCGGTTGCCTCTGAGGTTGAGGTAACACAAGGCCGCTGGTTAACCTTGTACATCTAAAACATAAAATCATTTAGAGTCCTGTAAACCAGTTACGCATAAATATATCATTCTACAATATATCAAGAAGAGCTCCTACAAATACACATACCATTCTCTATTTATGATCTCCAATTGCTTGTCTCTCAATATTGATCTTTCAAAAGACACTAAGTCTCAATTATGGGAAGCCCAAATCTGTCTGAGTATGTATTTTTGATTCCCAGGTATTAGTGCCAGGGAACACTCCTGGGTATGTTCAAGATACTACATGAGGTGCCAGGGATCATCTGGGACCATTTCAAGATTTTAACTCTTACTGGCCCCCCAAAAAGGGCATGAATGTAGTACTTGGTTTTTCTTTGCTATGGTTAAGCTTCTTGTTCACTCTACTAGATGACCAGAGTGAATTAATCTTTGGTAATCTGCTGGGCTTCTGTGCCAGAAGAGCCAGGGAGTTTCATATTTGGGTTTTTTTTGGGGGGGGGGTCACAGTCTGTGGTGCTCAAGGGTTACTCTTGGCTCTGAGCTCAGAAATCTCTCCCAGCAGGCATGGGGTTCCATATAGGATGCTGGGATTTGAACCATAGTCCATCCTTGATCAGTTGTGTGCAAGGCAAACGCCCTATTGCTGTGCTATCGCTCCAGCCCCTGAAGAGCCACATTTTTTTTATCAACTTCTACTTATCATCACTTTCTCAATCCCAGGCTCTCTCACAGTGGCTTATTGTCTTCATCTAGGACACCCTATCTCTATGGATATTTGCAGCTATATTCCATAATTTTGGATGCTACAAAGAAACGAAGCTTAAAACTCTTTCACTGCAACCTCTCACTCAAGTCATCCATATGTACAGTTTCTTAGTATGGAAGTGTCTAAGAAAAGGAAATATAAATTCAAAGTCTTGGGTTCAAGTGTTGCATGCATCAGATATTAATATTTGAATTTAGACAAATCATTACCTTGTTATAAGCCTAAATTCTCTCATCTATAAAATGAAGATGACAATATAGTAAATTACATATGTAATATGTTTTATTTGTAAGATTGTGACAGAAATTCTTATAAGTCCAATATGATTCTAAAGGTGCTGCATTGTAATGAAAAACAACAAAATTATTAAGTCTTATTGAATTAATTCTGTTTATGTTTTGTTTTGTTTTATGTATTTATTTATTTATTTATTTTTGCTTTTTGGCCACATTTGTTGATGCTCAAGGGTTATTCCTGGCTCTGCAGTCATAACTTGCTCTTGGCATGGGACATTTGGGATCAAATCCAGGTCTGTCCTGGGTCAGTGGCGTGAAGGCAAACAACTTAGTTCTGTGCTATCGCTCTGGCTCCCTGACCGTGTTTTCACCTGAACATTTCTCAGGTTCTCTGCTGCTCTGAACTAGCAACATCAACCTAGCTATGCTCTGAACTCTGAAATGAAGCTGTCATTACTCTGTTCTTGTAGCTGTTTTCTTCAGAAGAATCTTGATCTCTACCTCAGTGAAAAACTTGCCAATTCTTTAAGGATTTAAATCTCTCTTTAAGGATCAAGGGATTCTGTACCAGTCAATGGGGCTGAGACAGAACACAGAAGCAAGTGGCACACCTTGGCAATTCTTCCCAATTTCTTTTTATTAATATAAATTCTTTATTTCAGCACCATTATCACAAACATGATTGTAGTTGGGTTTCAGTCATAAACAGAACACCCCCCCTTCACCAGTGCAACATTCCCACCACCAATTACCGCAATTACCCTTCCCACCCCTGCCTGTATTTGATACAGACATTTTACTACAGTTATTTCTTTTTTAAAGTTTAGTATGCTGCTTTTTTTCTTTCTTAAATGATAAGTGTTAAAAACATTCATTAGTAAGGTTCTGAGAGTGTCAATCACCATTGTTTCTGTATGCCTAGCACAATATGGGGAAAACGGGAAAAAGAGCCTTTGCCTAAATACAATGACAGTTTTCCAGCATATATCTGACTCTGGGCTCCAGGCATATCAGGCTGCCTAACCCAAGTCATTCTCTGTGGTCCCAGTAAATATTATTTGCACTTCAGCTGTTGTTGGTGTCAGGTTCCTGTAGTTAAAGATTCTGGTTTCTGTGCATTTCCTTCATTGAAGTAAGGGTGGTGTGGATTGTCCTCTAGTATCACCTCACTATTAGATGCTGAAAGACCTGCCCTGCAAGAGGTTTTGATGTTGCTAAGTCGTCCCATACTGAGGTGTAAAGAAAGTCAGCATCTCTAAAGAATCCATTTTTCTATATGCACTATCCATCATATTTTGTTTTAGTTTTGTTTTTTGGCCACACCTGTTGCTGCTCAGGGTTGCTCCTGGCTATGCACTCGTTTCTGGCTTGGGGGGACCATATGAGACACCAGGAGATCGAACCACAGTCTTTCCTAGACTAGTTCTTGCAAAGCAGATGCCTTATATCTAGTGCCACCGCTCTGGCCCCTATCTATCATATTTTCAAATTTACCCTGTACCAAAGGATACCATGTTTAAGAAAGTAAAGTCAGGGGATTTGATTTTGGATGATAGTAGCTGAGCAGGAATGTGAAGTGAGCTTTGGACTTGAAAGAATTTGAGAAATACTTGCTTGTAGGCCTTAGAAGCTCACCAGTGGTAAATGCTGAGCACAACTAGTTGCAGGCCCTGAGCATAGTCTGATTTCCAACCCTCCCCACAGATGCAAAGCCCTCCAATTTTAAAGGGTTTTTGCATTAGTTGACATGAGCTAGCTAGGATCCAAAAGCTCCAGGGAGAATCCCTTCAATTTCCAAACCACCCTTCACCCACAATTGTATCCTATATTTAACCGTTGTTTAACCATGTTGATATGGGTATTGAACCTGGGCCGCTATATTCAAAGTATGTGCTTAAGCTGTTAATGTCTTTCTCCACCTCCCCTCCCCACAAATGAGCGACTGCAATTCAGAAAATCCAATTATTATTAACACGAAAGAAAAACAGTAATTAAAGACAATATCAAAAACTCCTACGTAATTCAAACATGATCTTCAATAGGCAAGATTTGGAACCAACCTAAGCATTCAAATAGATGAGTAACGAAAGACATTTTGAAACACATACACATTAAAATATTAATCTCTATTTAAACGATGTATTCTTACAACTCTCTATCTATTGGATGGAACTAGAGGAAATCATATTAGGTAAAGTACAGGGTTATTTCATTTAAATGCAGTGCACAGCAAGTTGCAGACCCTGAGCATAGTTTGATTTCCAGCCCCTTCCCCCAGATGCAAAGCCCTCCAATTTTAAAGTATTTTTGAATTACTTGACACTTTGTAAGACTATAGCAACAGGTGTGCAGGGAGAGCAGGAGCTAGCTGGAAAGCAAAATCTCCAGTGAGGGTCCCTGCAATTTACAAACTGCTCTTCACCCTCTGTTATATCCAATACTAAACATTGTTTAATCATGTTGACTTGGGTATTGTACGTTAAATTCCTTACTGTTTTTTTTTAAACTTGATTGATTGGTTTGAGGGCCACACCCAGTGGTATTCAGGGGTTACTCCTGGCTGTATTCCCAGCAATAACCCCTGGGAGGCTCGGGGGACCATCTGGGATGCCAGGAATCGAAGCCAGTTTCATCCTGGGTGGGCAATGTGTAATGTGAAATATTTATGCATTGAAATATTACTCACCTGTTCAAAAGATGTAATCTTACATCTCTCCATCAATTGGATGGGACTAGATGAATTCATATTAGGTGAAATAAGTCAGAAGAAGAGTACAGAGTTATTTCATTTATATGCGGTGATTTAAAAATAAAACATATAACATACACTGAAAAGAAGCATTTGTTCCAAACTATGGCATTCAGGGTCTGAGCAAGCAGAATTCTAGACACAGTGGAAGAATTCTTGAAGAGTGGTGGGGAAATAAGGGCACTTTGCTATCCCACAATATATCATACAGCACCCACAACTATACACATCTCAAAATATGTCATACACATATAACCACAATATACGTAAGCCACTTTGCACACTTCAATCATACATGTATCCATATGTACCCAAAAATATCACACCCAGTTTACACTCTTGCCTTCCCAACCAACCGACACACAGCACAGTTCCCAAAACCACATTGCAGGCAAAAATAGCAGTTTGAATGCTCCCACACATGCATCCTTCATACACCCCATAGATCACAGGCACAAAGCACAGCCGAAGGCTAAGTCCTGGAGCCTGCCCCAGACCCCTTTCCTCAAGAAGGACACCAGTCCTGGCTCCAGAGAAGCCTAGATGCTAAAATAGAATTTGCTGTAAGAAAAACGCTCGTGCAGTCCAAATGTCAAGAGTAGTAGGGTGGGCCAGCACCTAGCTGGGGATTTTGCGGCTGGTCAGCAGCAGCCTCAGGCACCACTGCACAACTTCAGGGGCCTGATGCACCTTCTTCCAGCCCCAGGGCAGGCAGCAGCATGACTCCTGGTTGAGGTAACACTGGCCTGGGCAGCAAGTCATCACAGAGCTATGGGTCCAGGGCAAGGCATGAGCAATGCAGCCACAGGCTCCCCAGAAGCTCTGGGGAGGGTCTCACAGGGCTGAGGAAGATGTTGACCTGATTGTGCTGGGATTGACACGGGTGCCTCCGAGGTTGAGATAGCACAAGGCCGTTGGGTACTCTTGTACATCTAAAACATAAAATAATTTACAGCCTTGTAAACCAGTTACTGCATAAATATATCATTCTACAATATATTAAACAGAGTTCCTACAAACACACATACCATTCTCTAGATATGATCTCCAATTGTGGGTCTATCAATTTTGGTCTTTCAAAGGACACTATGTCTCAATTATGGGGAGCCAAATATATCTGAATATATATGGCCAGATTTCCAAGCCAGAGTGTAGGACTTAGTGCTCAGGGATCACTACTGGCTATGCTCAAGAGACTACAAGAGGTGCCAGGGATCAAATCTGGAGCATTGCAAGTTTTTACCCCTTACTTGGCTCCAGAAAAATAGGGCATGGATGTAGTAATTGGTGTTTCTTTGCTATGGTTAAGCTCCTTGTTCACTCTACTACTGGATGACCCAAGTGAGTTAATCTTTGCTAATCTGGCAGGCTTCTGTGCCAAAAGAGCCAGAGAGCTGCATTTATTTTTGTTTTTTGCTTTTGGGTCACACCCGGTGGTGCTCAGGCGTTACTCTTGGCTCTAAACTCAGAAATCTCTTCTAGCAGGCATGGTATTCCATATGGGATGCTGAGATTTGAAGGATAGTCCATCCTTGATCAGTTGTGTGCAAGGCAAACACCCTATTGCTGTGCTATCGCTCCAGCTCCCGAACACGAAGAGCTACATTTTTATCAAGTCTTTCTACCCATCACTTGCTGAATCCCAGGCTCTCTCACAGTGGCTTATTGTCTTCATCTAGGCCACCCTGTCTCTACAGATATCTGCAGCAGCATCCCATAAATTTGGATGCTACATAAACAAAGCTTAATTCTCTTTCACTGTTACCTCTCTCTTAATCTTCTGATCCCCACAGTTTCTAGGTATGGAAATGACTAAGGAAATGGAATGTGAATTCAAACTTTTGTGTTCAAGTATTGCATGCATCAGATATTAATATATTGAATTTAGACAAATCATTACCTCGAGGATAAGCCTAAATTCTCTCATCTCTAAAATGAAGATGATAACAGAGTAAATTATATTTGTATATGTTTTTATTGGTAAGATTGTGACAGAAATGCTTATAAGTAAAATATTATAGTAAAGGTGTTGATTGTAATGAAAAACAGGAAAATTTCTGGTTTAAACAGTTATACCTTATTGACTTAAACCATGCTCTGCTTTGACCTCAATCTTATTATGGACACTTTACCATCTACTAAGGAGTTTACAATATTCATTTGGATCAAGGCAATACTGAAGTAAACTGAAGAGTTTAACCTGCTCTCTGAACTATCTCCTTCCAGACTGGAACTCACCATGGATGTTTAAGAGTAGTTCACAGACCATCCTTATTAAATCTTAAAGACTTAGGCGAATAAATAAGTATATGTAAGTTAACCTTTGACTTTCTTTCTTTCTTTCTTTCTTTCTCTCTCTCTCCCTCCCTCCCTCTCTCCCTCCCTCCCTCTCTCCTTCTTTCTTTCTTTCTTTCTTTCTTTCTTCTTTCTTTCTTTCTTTCTTTCTTTCTTCTTTCTTTCTTTCTTTCTTTCTTTCTTCTTTCTTTCTTTCTTTCTTTCTTTCTTTCTTTCTTCTTTCTTTCTTTCTTTCTTCTTTCTTTCTTTCTTTCTTTCTTTCTTTCTTTCTTTCTTTCTTTCTTTCTTTCTTTCTTTCTTTCTTTCTTTCTTTCTTTCTTTCTTTCTTTCTTTCTTTCTTTCTTTCTTTCTTTCTTTCTTTCTTTCTTTCTTTCTTTCTTTATTGGTTTTTGGGTCACACCCAGCAGCGCTCAGGGATTACTCCTGGCTCTGAGCTCAAAAATCGCTCCTGACAGGCTCAGGAGACCATATGGGATGCTGGGATTCGAACCACTGTCCTTCAGCATGCAAGGCAAATACCTTAAACCTCTTTCCACCCCCAACCCTTGATTTTAGTGCCCTCAAAGCTTCTGTGCTATGGTTTTACAATCTGGTTTCTCATACCTTTATGAATTGCTGAAATGTCATGTTTTTACTGCACCTCTGAAAACAAAATGCAACCTCCTCCAAGAAGTCTTTCCTTATTTCAAGATCACCATCACCTTTTGCAATATGATGAATCTTATGGAGAGTTATTACAGTTTGGGTTCAAGAGAGTAGCTGGATAGGAGCTAAAGCAGTTGAGAAGGAGGGTTGGAAAGCCCTACCCTTAGGTTTGTACTTGGAATTCATGCACTTGAGACCACAAGGCCCGAGGGGAGAGGGGAAATAAACCAATGGGATGCAAAACAGTAAAACAGCTCCCAGGGTAAATATATCAGTAATTATATCAGTTATATTTTGTTTATTAGCAGAATAAAGAGCCATCATCTGGAATGTGTAACTGGTAATGTTTTCACCTGAACATTTCCCAAGTTCTCTGCAGCTCTAAACTAACAACATAGATCTTGCTATTCTCTAAACTCTGAAATGAAGCTCTAATTACTTTTGTCTTTGTAGCTGTTTTCTTCAGAAGAATTTCTTGATCTCTACCTCTGTAAAAGATCTTGCCAATTCCTCAACATCCCTCCTTAAAGATCAAAGTATTCTGTACCAGTCAATGGGGCTGAGACAGAACATAGAAGCAAGTGGCCCACCTTGGCACTTCTTTCCAGACTCCTGAAAGCTTGCAGGTGTAAGGAAAGTCAACATCTCTAAGGAATCCATCTTTCTATTTATACTATTCATCATATTTTCCAGCCTGCCCTGTACCAAGGGATACCACAGATGAGAAAGTAGAGTCTAAGGATATGATTTTGGATCACACTAGCAGAGCAGAAGTGGCAACTGAGTTTTGTCCTTGAAAGAGAAGTGGGCTTGAGAAATACTTGCATCTAGGCCTTAGAACCTCACCAGTAGTGACCTTTGAGCACAGCTAGTTGAAGACCTTGAGCATGGTTCTGATTTCCAACCCCCTCTCCCTAGATGCAAATCCCTCCAAATTTAAACTATATTTGAATTAGTTGACACTTTGCAAGACTATAGCAACAGGTGTGCTGGGAAAGGAGGAACTAGCAGGAATGCAAGAGCTCCAGGGTAGGTCTCTTCAATTTCCAAATCGCCCTTCAGCCACAACTGTATCCAATCTTTAGTCTAACCTATCAGCATTGCAGTCTTGACCATTGCTTTCTTTGCACAGAGCTTTTTCCAGATTTCCAACTTGGTGCTGGACTGATTTGAGTTTTCAACAGTTGACTTAAGTAAGGATTTCCTGGAGGTTAGCTGCTACCCTAAGAGTGCCAAAACATTCAGAATCTTTGTTCAGTTCAGGACTTAAGGATGTGTTTCACAAGTCCAGTTCCTGGTCTGGTGCTGATCCCAGAGATTCACTCACAATCACCTCCCCCTCTGCAGATATAGATACAGACACCCCACCCCTTGCACAGTAAAAGCTGGCTTAAAATTAAAAAAAAATCAGAATGTATTTAAAATGGATACCATGTATGATGCATCACAAAAACCAGAAGATGAGAAATAGTTCTCCAAATCCTATGCTACTTATTCAAAGTGAAAACCTGCATGGGGCCAATTTAAAATAATCATAATTAAAAGGCTAAGAAAACGGTCAAGGAGCATGCAATCTTGCAGAAATCCCTCCAATGGCACTTGATCTGGGCTCACAGGTCCTGAAGATAAAAGAAACGTTGATACCATATTTCACATCCCCCCTCCCCCAAAAAGATGGATTCTAGCCCCAGCTCGCTCAGCCCCGCCCCCACAGGACTCCGCCCCCACAGGACTCCGCCCCACAGGACCCCGCCCCTCTCTGCCGCGGCCTCTCAGCTCCCGCCGTTCTGGCTCCTCCCCAGACCACGCCCTTTCTGGCCACGCCCCCACGCCGCCCCGGGAGTCTTAACCGGCTCCCACTCGGACTTCACTCGCAGTTCCTGCCCAGGTCCGCTCTGCTCCGTCGCCTGCCTCGCCCCGCGCAGCTTCTGTCCCGCCGACCGCTCCCGACATCGGTAGGTCGTGCGCTGCTTCGCGTTCGGTCCGACCAACGGACTTTTCAGCCCACGCACGGGCCACTCGCTGCGGCCGCCGCCGTCCAGAGCGCTCTCTTCGCGGCGCCGGTCCCGCCATGGCTTCGCAGCCACAGCCAACAGGTAGCAGCATGGAGGAAGTGGACGAGGCGCGTTCTTTCGCCGAGTTGGAGGCCGAGGCGTCGCGTTCGGCTCCGTGGGAGCCTCAGCTGGCGCCCCGGGAGCAGCCCCGCCCGAGCAGCCGCTCGCTGGTGCAGTACCTAACGGGCCGCGAGTTGGGCGCGCCGGCTCGCCCCGGGCTGCAGAGCCTGCGAAGCGAGCTCCGCGCTTTGGCCGCGCAGAAGCTGCCCGAGGTGCTGACCGAGCGCGAGCTGTCGCTGGGCACCGTCAACAAGGTGTTCGCGTCGCAGTGGCTCAACGCCCGGGAGGTGGTGTGCGGTACCAAGTGCAACACGCTCTTCGTGCTAGACGTGCTGTCCGGCCACATCACCCACATCCCGCTGCTGGGGGACCGCCTGTCGCGGGCGCGCCCGCCGCGAGCGCGCCGGCTGCGCCGACGCCACTTGGCGTGTGGCATCCACACCGTCGAGCTGAATCCTTCCAAGACGCTGCTGGCCACCGGCGGAGAGAACCCCAGCAGCCTAGCCATCTACCAGCTGCCCCTCATGGAGCCCTTCTGCCTGGGCGACTATATGGGCCACCGCGATTGGATCTTCACCCTGGCCTGGATCAACGACCAAGTGGTGGCGAGTGGCTCCCGCGATGGCAGCGTGGCCATCTGGCGCATCGACGACAAAGTGCTCCAGAATGGCTGGAACCTGTCGGGGATGCCGGTCTATGCTCACATCCGTCCCCAGGATGTGGAGCCCATCCCCTGCGGGCCCACCTACACTTGCACCCGCAAGGTGCGAGCTCTGGCCTACACGGGCTTCAACCAGGAGCTGGCTGCCGTGACCCTGGATGGCTATTTCCACCTCTGGCGCGTCCACAACCACCTGTCCAGCATGACGTCCTTCAAGCTGCCCTACTGCCGGGACAATGTGTGCCTGACCTACTGCGACGGGCCTGGCTTGTTCGCCGTGGGCTCCCAGGCCCACATCTCCTTCCTGGATCTGCGCCAAAGCCAGCAGACCATCTGGCCCCTGTGCCCCGAAGAGGGTGGCACCGGCGTGCGCTCGCTCAGTTACTACCATCACCTCGTCACCGTGGGCACCGGCCACGGTGCCTTGCTCTTCTACGACGTCCGGGCCCAGAAGTTCTTGGAGATGCCAGAGGCCAAGCAGATCTGCTCTCCCTTTCGCCAGAAGCTGCGGCTCACCTGTGGCAAAGGCTGGATCAACTGCAACAGCATGTGGCTCAACTACTTCGAGGCGACCGACGACATGTCCAATGCCATCTACACCCACTGCTACAACAGGTCTGAGATGAAGCTCTTCGTGGCCGGGGGGCCCCTGCCATCAGGTCTCCAGGGGAACTATGCTGCTGTCTGGAGCTAAAAGGGGACAACCCTGTGGTTTTTTTGCCCAGTGGCCAGATGGCACCTGGCTTGGCTTTGCAGGCTCCTGAATGTTATTCCTTGTGTTTTATGTGTGATTTGATCTTGTGTATAAGAGAATGATTGAGAGGGAAAGAGGGAGAGGAGAGTGGGAGAAGATAGAGGAGAGTAAAGATAGTGAGAAGAAAAGAGAGGAAGAGAGTAAATAGGGAATAGAGAAGAAAAGAGGAGACTTTGCAGGTGGTCAGAACCTTAGATTTTAATACTTGGCTATTCCTCTCTGAAAGACCAAAGTTTTTGAATTCATATACAGATAAGGTGGTCTAATTCTTACTTTGTGTTCCCTTGGGTTGATATTCATATTTTCTCTCTAATGCCATAGGCTTGTGGTTTTACATTTATGCACATTTTCTTTCTTTATACCTGCATTACAACGGTACTAATTTTTGTAGCAAATATCTGGTTTATTAAGATTTTTTTAACAATATTTTACATTTCTGGTCTACAGAGGGAACCATAGTTTGATGGCATTGTTCCAATTGAAAAGAAAATAGAAGTTCTACATAACTGACTTTTGGAAACATTCCAGTTCAAGTTAAAATGGTAGTGTGTTGTGTATGTAAACATTTCAGTGGGATTATTTGTTTCTGACCCTATTATTATGTATCTGACCCCACCATTGGGTGGTACCTGATTCTAGGGTATAAAAGCAAGTGTCTGTGGAAGGCAGGGGCTTTTGGCTGGAACTAATGCTGAGGCTTTTGGCTTCAGTCTTGTCCTCCGAATAAAGCAAATTAGGACTTCTCAAAATGTCTCCTTTTATCTCTTACTTTTAGTTAATGATAGTTTTACATTTGGATTCAGTTTTTGTCTAATATGAAAGTAGGGAAAATAGCCTCATTAAAATTAAAGCTCATTTGAAATAGACTGGTTCTGAAGTATAGTGGTTAATTTATCACACTTGACATTTTGAGAAGTCCTAATTTGCCTTTGCGGAGAGGATTGTATTGTAGGTGAGAGCTCGGAGGCCTCTACCACCCTGTTCAGCCTGCGGTTCTGAGGTGAATGCAGCGGGTAAAAGGCTAGCAGGCAGTCAGGCTTGTGAATGTATCAGCTTTATTCGGATACTTGCTTTTATACCCTAGAATCAGATACCACCAATGGTGGGGTCAGGTACCACCCAATGGTGGGAGCAGAATCAGGTACCACCCTAGGGTGGGAGCAGAATGCCAGGGTCAGTAACATAATCCCGTTGAAATGCTTATGTTTTATATTTTGTTTTTTTTTAGTTCAAAAGTTACTCTTTGGGGGCCAATGTGATAGATGACGCAGTGGGCATAGATTCCATCTCTTGCATCCCATATGGTCTGCCACCAGGAGTGACTTCAGAGTAGCACCAGCTATTGCCTAAAAACTAACCAAAAAATTGACATGCACACATACACAAAGAAAAACCAAGAAAAGCACACACAAAAACATTTACTCTTTTGGGAAAAAAGTTCTTATGGCTTCTTGTTTTTAGACCAAAGTGTCAATTTGGTACATCACTCTAGGAATATAAAACATTCTGTCGATTCCATATTCAGAATTCATCTGAGAATCAAGCATGTTCTTAAGCCATTAAGTTTTTGAGACCTGTTGCTTTTAAAGGTAAATGAATGTGAATTCTTTTCACTTTGTGCCTTAGTAACTATCAAGACTTGTGAAAATTTTTGAGTAGTTCTGCTGAAGAAACTTTTACTGCCATTGTTCAAAGCAGGGAATCTAAGTGTAAATGCACAATTTTGTCTAGCAGGCTGGACAAAATGTGTATTGACCTAGGATATAGACTAGATATTTTTGCTGTTGCTGTTGTTTTTTATTGCCAGATATTTTTGGACATACTTTTAAAATATCCAGCTGGCTTAATAGTTAAATTACAAAAAAGCACACACACAGTACACACACACAACACATACACACACACAACACACACACACACACAAAAGTAAGCCCAGTTTCTCTTCCTTCTGAGATATTGTTCATTTGTGAAGTTCAAATTAATAAGACTATGTTAGTAAACTCCTAAGATTCTTGTGTAAAATAAAATATATTGTTAATATAGTGATGTAACAACCTTCACTGTAGTGCAGTACAATGTACAGTTATCAAAGGCATAGGGAATTTGGTTTAAGCATATATAGGAGATTAAATGTAAATTGGATTCATTTCAAAGAAAGTATTTTGGAACTCAGATGCAAATTGTGGAATGGTAAAAATAATAGGTTGCATTTCTCCATATGTGCAAATATTGGACAGGAGGAGGGGCTTTACTGTTCCTCAAAACTGGCCAGCTTGTGCTGACCTTGGATGAGTATTGTGGCATATCTTTTTCCTTAAATATTTGGCCATGATCTATGTGTTATTCACTTGAAAATATAAACCGAGTAATGTGACATTTAAACTGACTTTAAGAAATGAAGAAAGCAAACTTTTGTTTATGTAAGTTGTTTAAACAGTTTATATAGTTGTTGTTATACACCATTAAAATTCATTTCTGTGTTTGTGCCAACCTCCAGCTCAGTTGTAAATGCATTGAGAGCAAAGAAAATAACCATAGTCTTTATGTCTTTATAGTCTCTTCTTTGCAAAGTATATAACTGCCAACTTTATAGTCACTCATTTTTCCACTTGTGCCTAGAAAATCATAGGTAATCAATAAATATGTGACTTAATGTATTTGCCTCTGGAGATCTAAAGTTCAAGGTTATTAAAATAAATACAGAAATAAATTTGAAAAAATGATACTTGTTGTGTCTCTTTTTCTTATTATAAATGTGCCCTAATTCCCAAGTAAACCCATGGTGTTTTTGATCTATTTACTCATAATACTGCCACAGGCTACTGATACTGATGCTTATTCATAAAAATGGTATATAAACATAAAATTAAATGTGTGGGGCTGGAGTGATAGTAAAGTGGATAGGGTGTTTGCCTTGCACAATGCCAATCAGGATTCGTCCCCTGCATCCCATAGACCTCTTGAGCACTGCCAGGAGTAACTACTGAGCAATGCCTGGGTGTGGGCCAAAATAAACCCAAACAAACCCATAAACAAAATAAAATAACATGTAACAAAATAAAACGTGTAAATTTTAGATGGCATTGAGATTTAATACTTGATAATACTTATATCTCAAGATTTTTAAAAATATTTTTCAGAAAATAAATTTTAAATATTTAGTTTGTCTTTGTAAAGGACTAAGGTTAGAATAATAAATACTTAAAACCCTATTGGCAACAAGTTTGTAAATCACAGTGCCTATGTAAAACAATAAAATATATGTATGTACACATATGCATATAGTCATACAAACAATTGCTGCTAATATGAATGTTGCCTAGTAAATTAAACTAATATTCACTATCTACTTATATCTTTTTAGAGTATCTTAAAAATATCTTGTCATGGAGCTGGAGCGAGTGATAGCACAGCAGTAGAGTGTTTGCTTTGCAAGTGGTCAGTTCAGGAGGGACCTGAGTTCAAGCCCCAGGGTCCCATATGATTCTCCGAGCCAGGAGCATTTTTCTGAGCACAGAATGAGGAGTAACCCCCGAGTGCCACCGAGTGTGGCCCAAAAAAACAAAAAAAATTGTCATTATTTTGGGACATTAATGGATTGTCTTTTTTGGGAGGAAAACACTTTAGTGTGGATGTTTTTTTTAGGGTGTCAAACTCCTGCGATGCTGAGGACTTATTTACTGGCTCTACGCCCAGAGATCACATCTGGTGGGGCTTAGGGAACCATACATGGTTCGAGCATGCTAGGCTCGAACCCTGTAGGACGTATATATCATTGGCTCTCTGGTGGAAGAGCTACAGTACAATGGGTGGGGCCCCTGTTTCATCCACCAAGACCAACCCGGGTTGTTTCCCTGACACCCCATATTCTCTCCTGACCCCAGCCAAGTTTGATTACTGAGCACAGACCAGAAATAAGCCCTGAGCACTTCGGGTAGGTCTCTCAAACCAATAAATACACTTTTTTAAGTTTTGGGCCACATTCGGTGACACTCAAGGGTTACTCCTGCTTATGCACTCAGAAATCGCCTCTGGGGGCCAGATCTGTAGCGCAAGCTGTAAGTGCCTTTCAAGCACTAGCCTAGGACAGACCACAGTTCATTCCCCCTCCCGCCCCCCTCCTCCAGCATCTCATATGGTCCCCTAAGCCAGGAGCAATTTCTGAGCTCATAGCAGGAGTAACCTCTGAGCGTCAATGGGTGTGGCACAAAAACAAAACAAAACAAAAAATCGTGTCTGACTTGGGGGACCATATGGGATGCTGGGCATCCAACCAAGGTTGGTACTAGGTCGGCCACGTGCAAGGCAAAAGCCCTACTGCTGCGAGATCACTGGGGCCCCAATAAATACATTTTTTAAAAGGTACAGAATGGAGCTTGAACAAAAAAAAAACAGCAGGTTAGGGTCTTGCCTCATAAGCTATGGCCTAGCACTCGATCCTCAGCAGTTCATAAGGCTCTAGAACCCGGTGGGAGTGATCCCTGAGCACCTTCGGGTATTGCCGTGTCCTCCTCCTCAAAAAGAGAAGAAACATGAATGCTTTGATTGGTTACCTGCCTGTACCCTTCAATACTGAATAACCTCAAAAATGTCCATTTCTTAGATGATATCTTGAGGGGGGTAGGGGAGGACTCCTCAGATAATGAGGTCAGAGGTTCAGTGACAGGCTTTGATAATGTGGAACTTGTGGATATCTGGACATCATGGTGCTTGTGTGACCTCCAGGATCACACACAGCTATGCCTGGGAGACCTTCCAGGACCACACTGGGTTATGCTCAGAGGGCTCAAGGACTGCACTTGGCAGTGCTCAGAAGTTCAAGATCCAGGGATTTAAAATGATAGAGTTCATGTTCTTGCTATCTCCCCACCCCTTATAGATTCGAGATGCCAAATTATATCTTTGTCCTTAAAAAAGTTAATTTCAGGGGCTGGAGAGGTGGCACCAGTGGTAGGACGTTTGCCTTGCCTGCGCTAGCCTAGGACTGACTGCAGTTTGATCCCCCTGCGTCTGATATGGTTCCCCAAGTCAGGGCAATTTCTGAGCACAGAGCCAGGAATAACCCCTGAGCGTCACCGGGTATGGCCCAATAAAACAAAAAACAAAACAAGAAAAATAATAATAATTGCATAACCAGAGATACTATAGTGGGTAAGGTGCCACAAACAAAAAAATTATCAAAAGAAAACAAAATAAACAATTATATTGCCTTACTACTTACGTATTTATATTAATCCAAAATTTAATTATTTTGACACACTTTCAATTTAGAGGAACAAACTTATCTATGAAGTATAATAAAGTAAGCTGTCTGGTGTTAGTGAAAAATAAACCATGTGGACACTCCCCAAAACTCCTCATAAATCTAATCTAATTAAAATAAACAAGGTAGTGCAAATATTTGTGTCCAAATTGCCTAAAAGACAAATTAAGGGGCCGGAGAGATAGCATGGAGGTAAGGTGTTTGCCTTTCATGCAGAAGGTCGGTGATTCGAATCCCTGTATCCCATATGGTCCCCTGAGCCTGCCAGGAGGGATTTCTGAGCATAGAGCCAGGAGTAACCCCTGAGCACAGCCAGGTGTGACCGAAAAACAAAAACAAAAACAAAAAACAAAACAAACAAAAAAAGACTTAAATTAGGGACCAGAGCAACAGAAGAGTGAGTAGGGTGTTTGACTTGCATATGGCCTACCCTGATTCGATTCAGGCATTGCACTGAGCCTGCCAGGAGGTTTTTTGTTTGTTTGTTTGTTTAATTAAAATTTTTTTTTTAATTTGAAAAATAATTTTTTAATTTTTATTGTGACTAAAGTGAATTACAAATCTTTCACAGTGATCTTTAAGGTACAGGGCCAGAGTGGTGGCACTGCAGGTAATGCTCTGCCTTGCAAGCGCTAGCCTAGGAAGGTCCACGGTTTGAACCCTCCCACCCCCTGCGTCCAATATGGTCCCCCAAGCCAGGTGCGATTTCTGAGCACATAGCCAGGAGTAACCCCTGAGAGTCACTGGGTATGGTTGAAAAAAAATGTAAGCTACATAGTGAAAATGAATGAGGGCCATTCCCACCACCAGTGTTGTCCTCCCTCCACCCCTGTTCCCGGTTCTCGGCATGCATCCCTTATCCCCCTTCTTTACTCCCCAGAATGCTAGTTTAACTGGCCTCCATTTGTACAGCTTGTTGTAGATGGGGTATCGATTCTGCTGTCGATGACTTTGGGTTTGGTGTTAAAGTATGATCATTTTTTATTTCCACCAAATGTTCATAAGACTCTCTGGTCCTGGTACCACCCATTTCCCCCCTCAATTTATGAGGCTGAATAAGATGATTAAAGTTATGTGGTTCTGATGGGGATAGAAAGGAAAAGAAAAAAAAAGGAGGAAAAAAAGAAGAAAAAAATCTGGGAGGAGTCCGTCTGATTGTTATAAATATCAATTTAGAAAAAAGAAAGGGGAAAAAGAAAAAGGTAAGAAAACAGAACAAAACAAAAACAACAAAACAGAGTAGAGCCAGGTGTAACCCCCCGAGGTTGCTGGGTTTGGCCCCAAAACAAACAACAAAAACATGTAAGTTTCAGGCTGGAGAAGTCTAAGGGGAAGAAGTTAAGACCTCGTAAATTCTTTTTTTGTTTGTTTGTTTTTGGTTTTGGTTTTTGGCACACCCGTTGACGCTCAGGGGTTACTCCTGGCTATGTGCTCAGAAATTGCCCCTGGCTTGTGGGGACCATATGGGACGCTGGGGGATCGAACCGCAGTCCGTCCTACGCTAGCACTTGCAAGGCAGACACCTTACCTCTAGTGCCACCTTCCCGGCCCCAGGACCTTGTAAATTCTAACCAGGTTCAATTCTCAGTACCACATATGATCCCCAACACTGCGGAGAGTCACTCTTAAGCACAGAGCCAATAGTAAGCTCTTATCATTGCTGAATGTAGCCCCCAAACCCTCCAAAATAATAAGAAAAAAAGCAAGTTCATTAGTTTATTGAAAACATTTATTGTTCAATGATCACCTCTGCTAGCATATTTGCTTATTTCAGAGATTTGCAAACAGGAAGTCATTAGAGTTACCTGTAGATATTTTAGAAGTGAGATCTTTTAACCTTAACCCAGAATTAATGAAAAAAAATTTTTCCTTCTAAAGACACCATTTTATCTCAATTCAGTGCTTTGAATTTACTCTCCCCAAAATCAAATGAAACAGCAACCACAAAACAAGAAATCTACCCTAGAGACTCTGGTGTAGCAGAGTAGAAATATATCTGATCCATTAATCACAAAAACCCATTAAATAAAAGGAAAACTCTATATAGCATTGAGATTATATATTACTAGTCTGAGTATATGGAAATAACTGAATCCAAAGCTGCCTGAGAAGACCATGGAGGGACTCCCAGAAGAGGCAATATTTGAGCTCAGTGTCAAAAGAAAATAGGAGTGGGAAAAGCAAACATTGGTTTGAAAATAAGCTTGTTAAAGAGGTTAGAGGTAGAAACATAGATATGGAGTCATCATTAAAGAAATGGGACTTACTTGCAAAAGAAAAAGAAGGTTCAGATGCCAGCGTGTGCAGTCTTTACTACAAAATTCACTTTTCTTTTGAAAATTGGCACTTCAGTAATACATTGATCACTATATAATTGTCATCTAGTTAAAATTAAGATCACATAGATGTTAAGTCAGTTTTAAGTGAATATTAAGTGCTCCTTCATGATTCCCTAAGATGATAACGTTTCATCTTTCCTTTGGGAATAATGAACTTTTTTTCTGTGAAAGGGATTCCCAAGAAATGAATCAGGGGGGGATGAGGACATTCCTTGGGATCTATCAAGTCACCCACACAATGGGTAAAGGCTGAGGTGGTGCTCAGGTCTAGTGATGCTGAGAAGTTATCAATGGCCTCAGGGTGCTGAGGACTGAAGAAAATTGGGTCTCACACTTTAGCCCTTTAAGCTGTCTCCAGGTCAAATAATCTACTTTTCCATTTCTGTGATACAATTATATTAAGCACTAAATTATAAACATTTTTAGATCTATCAAATCTTACTATTCTTTAAAATATATGACTTTTATTTTTATTTTATTTATATTTTAGGAGTGATTTTTGTGTCCTTTGTAGAATATAGGGCTTTCTACCATTGGTTATGAATAAAGGTTTATATTGATGACGATTCCTTCCTTACAAATTGCTTTTTTGTTTCGCTATTTTGGAGGTACAATGCTCTAAACATATTGATGATATCAATGAGAGCAATGATGCTATTTTCACCCTTTCTAATGCCATTATTGTACCAGTCTCTGTTTCAACCTAGGACATTAATGTTTCATGTTGATTAAATTTTAACATCTAAATTGCTCTTTTATGTTACACACAAATGATTATCTTGAATGTTCCATTGAAAGGACAGCAACTTTATTTTCCTTTAGGCTTCTAGTAAATTCTTCAAATAACATCCCTGGGAACCTCAAAAATGGCTCCTTTAGCTTCTCTTTTTTTGCTAATCCAGAGATAAAGAGTTGTATTCTTCACTTAATTATGCCTTGTATGACTAATAGCCTGTTTACCCAATCAATGCCTTACTCAGCATTTGTTCAGGAGTACATATTAAAAATGGAATCATATATTCCCGCATTGACTCATATTGTAATTTTATCGTATCATTTTTATTAAAGATTGATTTCCGTTTTACAGTTTTCTAACCATTGGTCTTGCCTCCACCTCTGAAACATGTATGTACTTTAGTCTTCAAGTAAAGAGTATTATTATGAATTCTAATATTTTTAATATAATTTTTATTTTGATCATAGTGGCTTACATATTGTTGACAATAATATTTTAGGTACATATTTACATAAAATCAGGGGGGATTCCCATCCCCAAAGTGTCCTCCCTACAATAATCATGATCCCCAGTTCCAAAGGTCCGGCAGAGACAATTGTTACGGAATGGGGCTTCTGGAAGCACAAAGAAAGACGCTATCCTAGGTGCCATCCTAGGTTCAGTGTAAAGACCAAGATCACCAACCACAGAAGATGGATTAAAATGACACTGAGGTAACAGAACCTCTAGAATCACAAAGACTGACTTCATCATAAGTCCCACCTCAGGAATTCTAATATTTTAAAAAAATATTAAGGTTTAATTTCAGAACTCCACAAATTAATTCTTATCATTATGAAGTTTTTTGTTAAGTAAATGTGTTTGGCTTGTAGATATCCCCAGGGAATGATAAATAATCTAGTTTTTTCTTTAACTTTAAAAGCTGTGGAATTTTAAAATTTGTTTTGGTTTGCTTAGAGGCCACACTCAGAAATGCTTTGGGATCTGCACTTAGGAATCACTCCTGGTGGGGCTCAGGCGATCATATGTGGTGCTTAAAATCCAAGCCAGCTCCCTGCAAAACAAGAGCCCTACCCAATGTACAATCTTTCCAGCCCCATAAAAACTGGAATATTTTACTCAGTTTTGAAAAGTTGAAATGCTTTACTGAGTCAGAAATAATACGAATGTAATGCAAATGTTTCTTTGACTGCTTAAACATCAGGGGCTGGTTGTTTATTCTTATATTTATGTACTTATGAATGTATGCAATCTCATTCGTGGAAAAATACAAATGACAATATTTTGCACAATTTTTTACTGTTTGGTTCACTAGTATTAAGTGTAATTGCATTGTTAGTCTACCAATCCCCAGATATTTTTTTATGCTACAAAATTGAAACTACTTCCATTAATCTCTTTTACATATCTCCCCTCTTCACTAATTCACGGAAACAATTGTTCTACTTTTCCTTGATTTACATTTGAATTTAACTTAAGTGACTGGCAAACGATATTCATCTATTGTTAAGAATGTCTTACATGACTTATTATCATTTCCTTTAGATTCATTCATGTTGTGTCATGTGCTAAACTTCTAGTTCTTTTAAAGGACAAGAGATTTTCCGTTATATGTAAATGTCACATTATTTTGTTCACTTAACCTTCGTTAGGCACTGGGCTTGTTTCATCTGTTAGTTATTGGGAGTCAGTACTATAAACAAAGGTATGCAAATATTTATTCCAATTTCTGTTTTTTTTTTTTTTTTTTTGGTTTTTGGGCCACACCCAGTGACACTCAGAGGTTACTCCTGGCTATACTCTCAGAAATTACCCTGGTTCGGGGGAGCATATGGGATGCCAGGGGATCAAACCGCAGTCGGTCCTAGGTTAGCATGTACAAAGCAAATGCTCTACTGCTTGTGTCACCGCTCTAGCCCCTCAAATTCTGCTCTTATTTATTTTTTGGAGATTAGCAAGAAGTGCTAAAACTGTGTGGTAGTCTAATTATGTTTAGAGGTATTTTCTGTGGTGTTTATACCACTGCGTATAATTTCTCATAATTCTCAAGGGCTCCGTTTCTCCACATCCTAACCAACATTTGCAATTTTCTTTTGTTGTTGTTCTGGAATGTCAGAGAATTCATTTGAACTAGTTTCAGTTTATAACTAATTTATACATGCATTCCAGTACAATCCATCTAGGGTCGCTCCTGGCTGGATTTGCAGGGGTTTGCAGTGCTAAGGATTAAATCAGGGACTCTTTCATGCAACGAATAGGTTTACACTTCTGACTTATCTTTATTATTCCTCCAGCCTGATCATTAAATATTAATGAAGTGCACTACATATAGGACTAAATATATAGCTGTGATTTTTTTGTTTCTTTTTTTTTTTTTGGCCACACCCGGTGACACTCAGAGATTACTTCTGGCTATGGACTCAGAAATTGCTCCTGGCTTGGGGGACCATATGGGATGGCGGGGATCGAACCCAGGTCTATCCTGGGTCAGTCGTGTGCAAGGCAAGCACCCTACTGCTGCACTACCACTCTGCCCCATAGCTGTGATTTTTGTGGGAAGTCATGATGATTTAACTATGGGCAAATAATCTTGAAATATTAATTGAAAAATATTTTCTTTATATTTATACACTCTTCATGAATTATTATATATATGAAATATTTTCTTTATATATTCTCCCTGAAAACATATCAAGTAGGGTAGGGCAGAGAGCTAGTACAGGTGATAAGGATTTCGGCTTGCAAGCATCCAACTCAGTTTGAGCTCTAGCATCCTACATGGTATCCTGAGCTCTGCTCATGGATCATGGATATTCACATGGATAAGTAATTTTACTGAAAACTTCATTGAAACGGGAAGAAACCAAAAATCCTCCTTTCCTCCAAAGTCCTGGCAGTGAGGTTCTCAGACTCAGGCATTCTGGATATCATTTGTTGTTGTTGTTTTTTGGGATGCACCCCGTGACTCTCAGGGGTTACTCCTGACTCTGTGCTCAGAAATAGCTCCTGGTTTGGGGGACAATATGGGACGCCGGGGATCAAACCCAGGTCCGCCCTAGGCTAGCCGGCAAGGCAGAAGCTTTACCATTTGCACCCCAATTCTGGATTCCTTGTAGGCAAAAGAGGGCACCTAAGTGAGCGGAGCAAGGGGGTCAGAGGTGAGAGGTCGCTGGAGGCACTGACCACTCAACAAGTAGGGACTTTGGCTCCACCTACCCACACTGGCAAGTGAGGACTGATCTAAGGCCCCACTGGTTTTGACCACTGAATCTCTCCAAGCTGCCAAAGCTGCTGTGATTTTAGCAGAAATCACTGTTTAAACTCTCAGTACACTGAATGTCCAGTTTATTTATTAGAACACATCTATTGTTTCTAGATTAACTGGAAAATTTATATCTCGCAGGCTATTGTTCTGTTTAAAGAATATTAAGAATACTTAGTGGGCCGGAGAGATAGCACAGTGGTAATGCGTTTGCCTTGCACGCAGCCGATCCAGGACAGATGGTGGTTCTAATCCCGGCATCCCATATGGTCCCCCGTGCCTGCCAGGAGAGAGTTTTGAGCGCAGAGCCAGGAGTAACCCCTGAGCACAACAAAAGAAAATGTAGTAAGGGAGCCAGAGTCAGAGGACAGCGTACCTGGTTAACCCCCAGTATCTCTTATGCTCACAGAGCCTACAAGGAGTGATCCCTGAGAGCAGAGCTAGGAGTAACCACTAAGCACCACTGGATGTGTGTCTCCTCCCCCAAAAGAAGATAGAAGCCAGAGAAATAATAGATTTTTTTTGGTTAGGGGGCCACACCAGGTGGCGCTCAGGGGTTACTCCAGTCTCTGAGCTCAGAAATTGTTCCTGGCAGTCTCTGGAACCATATGGGATGTCAGGAATAGAACCACCCCCTGAAAGGCAAATGCCCTACCCACTGTGCTATCTCCCCAGCCCAATAATTTTACTCTATACATAGATATACGTGTCTTAAAATTTGACCACAGTCAGAGGTTTCTTAGGGGTGACTGGGGAAAACAAATTGAGCTCGAAATAGAGGATATGTTATTTCCAGTGACAGTTGATGGAAGGAGGCATAGTAGACGTTTTCAACACCTGAAACTAATTTTAAACTTGGTGTTGCGTGTACTGCAAGAAAATGTTTTAAATAGTGAATAAAGCAAAATGCCTCCTGTTCCCCAGTCTGTTTTACCTACCAAATTTGATCATAAATGAGAATCTATCAATATAAAAAAGAATATTTCAGAAAATAAACTTCTATAATAGCAACTTTAAATTCAGTGCAAAAGATGTAGCCTTAGTTTGGAGTCTTTTATTTGAGGGTTTTCTATAATCAGAAAAAATAAATAAAGACATATATATGTATATATATTCAATGTGTATTCTAACTTGTAAGATTATTAATAAACAACATATTGCATCAAAATATTTCAGAAGATCACACATACTCCACTCACCTTTAATATTTGTACAGTGAAATTAGATATTTTCCAAAATTGTTTCTCAATAGTAGTTCAGTATCAGATTGTATGTAGTAGGGAAAATTGTAAATAATATCTTGGTATAAAAGAATGTACGTAATAGGGGCCAAGCGATAGTGCCTTGCATGTGGCTGAGGACCATGGTTCCATCCCCCAGCAATCCATAAGGTCACGTAATCCAGGAGCGATTTCTGAGCGCATAGCCAGGAGTAATCCCTGAGTCAACGTCCCAAAAAACAAAAAAAAAAAGAATATCCATATGATATCAAAAATTTATATTCTTAAATGCTCAACTATATGTCACCACTTTCTTAGGATTTTAACAATAATGAAACATTTTTAAATAATAAAATTATTATGAAATTGTTTTGAAAATTGCCATAACCTGTAAAATATTGTAGATTCAGAGTTACCCTCTTTAGTAAAATACCTTATTGCAAAAACTCTTTTGTTTCGTTTTTGTTTTTTGGGTCACACCTGGCAGTGCTCAGGGGTTACTCCTGGCTCTACGCTCAGAAATCGCTCCTGAAAGGCTTGGGGGACCATATGGAATGCCGGGATTCGAACCACCGACCTTCTGCATGCAAGGCAAATGCCTTATCTCCATGCTAACTCTCTGGCCCCTGAAAAAACTCTTAAGGTACATGATAATTGATGTAACATAGAAAAATATTTCGGTAAATGATAAACAGAAAAAATTCTGTGATTGGATAAACAAAGGAAAATGTTGTGTAATAGTCTTATTTTGAAAGATTTTAGAAAGCATGTTCATATATTTTATATATTCAATCCTAAAGTAGTTGCATAAGAAAAGAAAAACTTAATTATTATATCACCCAGATCTCTAATACTTATACTCTATATTTTATAAGGGAAAACACTATTGCTATGGGATAGGGACAAAAATCTTGAAGTAAATTTTGAAGTAAACAACCTTTTCTATTTATTCTATAGGTTTTGACAGAACACATCAGGAAAATCAATATTTCAGAATAATATAAATTATAGATGATAAAACTTATAGTACAATACAACTAAATGGTCTTACTATTAAAAGTATAAATAAAGGTGCCTTGTTAGCTCAGGAGGTAGCTCATCAGTCTCATAAAAATATAATTAAGAGAAAAAAGAGAGGGATAGATGGAAAAAGAAGAAGAAAAATAAAGAGAACAGGGACAGAGCAGTAACACAGTGATAGGGCATTTGTCCTCCATGTGGCCGATCTAAAATAGACCTTGGTTCGATCCCCCTGCATCCCATGTGGACAGGAATAACTGCTAAGAGTCACAGGGTGTGGCCCAAAAACCAAAAAGAAAATAAATAAATAAAAAGAAAAGAAAGAATATCTATATGAGGGGCCGGAGAAATAGGAGGGAGGCAGGGCGTTTGCCTTGCATGCAGAAAGACAGTGGTTCAAATCCCGTCACCCCATATGGTCCCCTGAACCTGGAGGAGCAATTGCTGAGCGTAGAGCCAGGAGGAACCCCTGAGCGCTGCTGGGTGTGACCCAAAAACACCAAAAGAATAAAAGAATATTTATATTATATCAAAAACTTACATTCTTAAATGCTCAACTATATGCTGCCACTTTCTTAGGGTTTAAACAATAAAACATCTTTTTCTTTGGGTTTCTGGGTTACACCCTGCAACACTCAGACTCTACACTGAGAAATCACCCCTGGTACACTGGTGGGGGGGGGGCATATGGAATGTCGGGATTCGAACCCCCATCCTTCTCTATGCAAGACAAATGCCTTACCTCCATGCTATCTCTCTGGCCCTAAACATTTTTAAATAAAGAAATTATTATGAAATTGTTTTGTAAATGGAAAAATTGCCATAACCTGTAAAGTATTGTAGATTCAGAGTTACCGGGTGTGGCCCAGAAACCAAAGACAAAAAAAAAGAAAAGAAAAAAATAGGGCTTAGTGGTAGGGCATTTGCCTTGCAAGTGGTTGACCCAGGACGGACCTCGGTTCGACACCCAGAATCCCATATGGTCCCCAGAGCTAGGAGCGATTTCTGAGCGCATAGTCAGGAGTAACCCCTGAGCGTCACTGGGTGTGACCTCCCCCAACAAAAAAGAAGAAATCGTTCCTGGCTGTTTCAGGGGACCATATGGGATGCCAAGATTCTGAACCATAGTCCGTCCTGGGTTGGCTGCATGCAAGGCAAACGCCCTACCGCTGTGCTATCTCTCTGGTCCTGACAAAATTTCAATAGCCTTTCCTTCATCGCTCCAGCTCAACCCCTGGGCTTCATTGATGACATTAAAATCATATGTCGAATGTTCCACTCAGCATTAATATTGCATCACCGGATGTGCCCCCCAAAAGAATGTTTTATATTTTCCACATTCATTGATTCTCTTTGAAATCAAATTTTGATTAGAGGTAATTTGAACTTTTATAAAGGTACACGGCCTTTTCACAGAAAGTAATTCATATAATATTCTAACATTTTCGTACAAATATGAAGCAACCAAGAGGTGCCCAAATTCCTAAAAGAAAAATATAAATCGGGGCCGAAGAGATAGCACAGCTGTAGGACGTTTGTCTTGCATGCAGCCAACCCAGAAGGGACCCTGTTAAGAATCCTAGCATCCTGTATGGTCCCTCAGCCTGCTGCCAGGGGCGATTTCTGAGTGCAGAGTAACCCTTAAGGAGTAACCCTTAAGCTCTGCTAGGTGTGGTCCAAATACCAATTAATCAATCAATAAAGTTAAAAAATTTAAAAAAAAAGGGCGCGGAGAGATAGCACAGCGGCGTTTGCCTTGCAAGCAGGCGATCCAGGACCAAAGGTGGTTGGTTCAAATCCCGGTGTCCCATTTCGTCCCCCGTGCCTGCCAGGAGCTATTTCTGAGCAGACAGCCAGGAGTAATTCCTGAGCATCGCTGGGTGTGGCCCAAAAATTTTTTAAAAAAGTAAAATATAAGATCTAGCCAAACTAACAAAGCGGTCAAAATTGTTATTTTCTCTAATACCATTAGGCTTTGATATATTTACAAATTAAAATATACTATGAATAGTTACTCAATCTTCTAATAGCTTATTAGTTTATTTCTTCAGCAAGTGCTCTGAAATGCAGGAGATGTATTATTTCAAAGGTGTTAACTAAGTACTATCTTAGGAAATAAGTAGTGAGAGAAGAGTTCGAGGGAAGGCAAGTTGGGCTAGGGCGACATAGGGATGGGTCTGGAAGATCATAGGCTTTCAGTGGTGTGGTATATATTAACTGTGTATTAATACCATACGTACACTATTTTAACCCTGATACTTAAACTATAACAAACTGCAAGCTTTTTGTTTGTTTTTTGGGCCACAACCGACTATGCACAGGGGTAACTCCTGGCTCTGAACTCAGAAGTTACACCTGGCAGGCTTGGGACACCATATGGGATGCCAGAGATCGAACCCAGTTCAGTTTTATTTATGATTTTTATGTTACTGAAATATTTCTATTTATATATTATTTTATTTCAAGTTTGCATTTGTCATTTTGGCTTCAGAACAAATGAAGGTATATAAATACGTATGTAGTTATTTTATGGTTCTCAGTTACAGTCTATATCCTTTAAAAATATTTTTGTTGGGTCGGAGCAGTGGTGCAAGTGGTAGGGCATTTGCCTTGCATGTGCTTACCTAGGACGGACTGCAGTTTGATTTTCCAGCATCCCATATGATCCCCCAAGCCAGGAGCGATTTCTGAGTGCAGAGCCAGTAGTAACCGTGGAGCATCACCGGATGTGACCAAAAAACCAAAACACCGAAAACAAAACAAACAGATAAACAATAAAGGTTTGCAAAAATATTTTTGTTAAGGTAAGGTCATATGTTTACAATAATGTTCATATTTTTTATTCTTGAGGTATCACACTTCAGCACTATCAAAGTGCCTGGAACCCTCCAGTACTGTCCTTATATTAATTTTAGTTTGTTTCTTCGTGGCCCAGTTTCTCCCCAGACCCCTCTGTATGTTAGTCTTAATTTTATAATCCAGGTCCAAGGATTTGTCACAAGGTTTTTTTTCCCTGTTTGTTTTGTGTGGGGATCCTCAATGTACCAAATTCAAGGCTTACTCCTGGTGTTGCTCCAGGTTTACTATTGGCTCTGTGCTCAGAGATTTTCCTGGCAGGTTCTGAACCATATGTGGTGCCAGGTCAGCTGCATGCAAACACCTTACCTGTCTCACAGTTCTTAGTATCTATCCCCATGTTTTTTTTCTTTATATATGCCCCAAATGAGTGAAATCATTTGGCAGTCGTCCTTCAACATACCTTTTGTCATTAAGGTTTACATTTATAAGTAAAGTGCTTCAAACCAAATTTATACATACAAACACACCCATATGTGTATATAAATATACATATGTTTACTGTTACCATTCACCAGTTTCTGGACACCTGGGTTCTAATAGTCAAGAACAGAATGAGGGAAATTTCTCTCACTCTCATTCTGAAGTACCAGGCAGCTTCAGTTTTCTTTATGAAAAATGGATACAGGATTTGAGCCTGGAGCTTCCAATTTGGGTGGTCCTTGGTAAGGAAAGGGGTTCATAAGTATGAATAGGAAACATCTGTGCACTGCAAATCTTCAAGCTTGGAGAGATATGGCAAAGGGAACTCGAAAACAAACGAAGTGAAAAAAATTATCTGATGGTAGTTCATTTGAATAGTTGCATTGCTTTTATAAGACACGTTGTAAGTACATTTTCACATTTGCTAAGTTGTCAAAAAAGCACTGGACAAATACTCCAAACAATTTGATACCATGAAAACACTGTGAAGGCCTCTCTTGAGAAATCCAGCCAGGGTCCTAAAAAAGCATTGGCATGAAGCTCCATACGACTCTAGATTCTTTACTTGTATGTATAGAGGCATATGCACATGGAAACACCTAAACTGATCATCTATATTATTTTTAACTGATCTCAAATGCTCACTTTCCTTTCCATTTGGATTTTTATCACCAGATGCTAGTTTTCAGGGCTTTTGTTTGTTTGTTTGTTTGTATTTGGGCCACTCCCAGGGATGCTTAGGAGACCTGGAAGTGAGAAGATAGTTCCTGAACTAAAACATGTGCTCCAGCCCTCTGGAAATATTCCAGGCCAAGTTTTGCATTTTTAAAACTTCATTTATAGAAACTTGTAGAATGTCTGCTTGCCCCTGACTTATTTCATTCTACATTATATTTGTGAAGCCATCATTTTGTTAGATTACTAGATTTTTTTTTTTGGCTTTTGGTTTTGGGGCCACACCCTGTTATGCTCAGTAGTTACTCCTGGCTCTGCGCTCAGAAATTGCTCTTGGCTTGGGGGACAATATGGTATTCCAGGGATCGAACCAAGGTTCATCCTGGGCAGCCACATGCAAAAACCTTATCTCTGCTATTGTTCAGGCCCCTAAATTACTAAATTTTAAAGCATATTGTGATAATATTTTCTTTAATAATGTTATATTATATTTGTCCATTATGCTGTTAGTAGATAGTAGGTGACAATTGATATGTTGTATAGTTTTTCTATAAATATTTTTGTAAATGTTAATGATTTTATTGTATATAAATAGTTAAAAATGGAATTGTGTTATTGTAAATAGGATATGATTAGATATACTAAATTTCATCTAGGCTAACCCAAAATAGACAAATTAGGGAAAGATCTGATCAACTAGTTAGAAATCTACTAAATAAAACATTTTACATTTTTCCCTTGTTTAATCTATAGAACTGAATATTTTTGGGTTTTTGGGTTTTGGGGTCACACCCAGCAGCGCTCAGGGGTTACTCCTGGCTCTATGCTCAGAAATCGCTCCTGGCAGGCTCGGTGAACCATATGGGATGCTGGAATTTGAACCAATGACCTTCTGCATGCAAGGCAAACACCCTACCTCCATGGTATCTCTTCGGCCCCAAAACTGAATGTTTTTAAGCTAAGATAATGACTTGTGAAACCTTCTATTTTACAGTCTTGCTTTTCTAGGTACTTTTTAGTTTTCTTTCCATTTCTATTGGGTTTCTGTCATTTATAGTATAGTGAAAAATAAGTTTCATGCATGTATTGTTTCAACATCACACTTACTACTAGAGCATGTTCAGTTTTCCTCTGACCCTCCAGCCTTCTGAAGAGATATATATTTAGATTTAATTATTATGGATTGGGTCTCATGCTTACAGTAGTGTTTGTTTTTAGACACTTAACTTTATATTGCAGCTCTTAGTGCAATATTGTTTTTACTTAAAAGTTATACAATATTCTAACCCCTTAATTTCTTAAAAACACTATCTAATTTTTTAATTGTAGTACTGATGTACTTTCATCTGGTTTTTTATGGCACTCATATTTATTGGGGCTTTCAGAAATTCTTGGATCGTGGATTCACAGAAGTTTTGAAAAATACCAGAATTTAGGGGCTGGAGAGATAGAATGGAGGTAAGAAATTTGCTTTGCAACCAGAATTTATCACTTTGGATATTGTTTCAAACACAGCTTCTCTTATTGCCTATAGATCAATAATTTCTGGCACTTTATAATCTTTTCTTATATCCCATATATCCCATAAGCCCCTTGTTATGGTTTGCATTACAACTTTTATTCAGTATTGTACTTTTAACCATATACTGAAAATTCTAATGCAGTTATATCACTTTTATATTATGCAATGCCTAATTTTGTCTCATGTTATATATTCTATATTATGATGATCTTCTTAAGTATTTCTTCAATTATATTCAAAACAATAATTAATATTCTTTAGAGGTCTTTTGATAGCCAACTACAAAATTTTCCACTGTATATACATTTTCATTACTTAATTTTTTCATTATTTGGCATCTAATTAAACTCTTAGGATTTTAATAATTATTAAATTTGTGACTTTTGTTTAAAATTGTACAGACTCCAAATAGCATTATCCTCAGATGTAAATGCTTTACACTTTTATTTTTTGGACAGCATGTAGGAAGCGAACGCCTTAATCTGCTGAAGGAGGAAGATGAGAAAACCCTCAAGTACAGTTTTCTTAATACTTACGTTTGTCTTCTGAATTAACTCTGTTTCTCCAGAGTGCTAATCTCTCCAGAGATTTGAATTAACAAATTATTATTTCATCAGAGCCTCATCTCCTGGCAAGTTCTAAGCACTTATCTCTTCTTCCTAAGCAGAGGAAGGCTGCCAAAACATTGCTCTTATTAGAGGATTTTAGTTTTAGATCATTACTTCTTGTTCTGTGCAGCTTCATAATTAAATAGAGGTCTTAGGGAAGAAAAAAAACTGTTCCTGTGTTTGGCTACTTAAATTTCCATTTTGTCATTTCAGTCCTGTGAGGCAGTAAAAAAAAAAACTATTCACGAATTTCTCCTTTTCCTTTAGCATATGTTCAAAGACATCCAATAAAGCTGAATTCCAAATAGATTAACTAGGGAAAACTCTGATGAACTCTTTAGGACTGTACGAAATTGAATATTTTCCTTCTTTTCTGCTGTAGCTTTTGTAAACTCTGATATATTTAAGTCAGACTATTTGTGTAACATTTTATCTATACTCCTGCTTTTCTAGGTGCTCTTGACTTTTCCCTCCATTTTATGGAGATTTACATTTTTATGGGATTTACATTATGTGATTTACATTTTTATGTGATTTACAGTACTATTAATGATAAAGTATTTTGCACATATTATTCTACCACCACAACAATCACCAGAGTACCCTCTTACCTAAACCAGTTAATTCAGTCCACCTTAAACACTCCCCAGTCAGAGAAGTGCATTCCACAGTTCAACTCTTCAGTTCTTTTTCCTTTTGCCATTTGTTGCTTTCTTACTGTTTTATTATATCCCATGTATGAGAGTTATTACTTTATTTCTGTACCTCTTCTGACTGATTTAACTCAGCATGATACCCTCTAGGTTCATTTACATAGCAGCAAATAGCATGCTTTCTTATTTCCTTATAGCTGAATAGTATTTCATTACACTTATATACCACAATTTCTTTATCCAGTCAATATGTGGGTTCTTTATGGATTTGGACTATGGTGAAAAGTGCTTAAATTAACATAGAAACACAGATTTCTTTACACAATAGAGCTTTGGGACCCTTTGGTGGGTAGATGCCAAGTAATGGAATTTCTGTTTTATATGAAAACTTGATTATTTGATTTTTTTTTAGAATCACCCCTATTGTTTTCCAAATACAATGTGAATCACAGGGCATTGCTACCAACAGTGAATACTGGATTGGGGGTTCTTGTCCCCAAATTCATACCATAACTAATTGTTTTAGTTCTGTCTGTACAAGTCTCACTGTTGTGTGTGATCTTTCAATAGTGTTTGCATTTGAATTTCACTAATAGTATTAATATAGGCCTCTAGCCATGTGCCTGTCCTCTTAAAGAAAAGTATTTGTTCATTTTTTTACCCATTATTTTGTTGATTGTTGTTGTTATGCTGCTTTCTATGTTTTCATACATTTTGGATGTGAAATCTGCCATATTAGTTGCGTGAGAATAGTTTTTATTTTTATTGAAATTAAGTACATGTGCATGATTTGCAATAATAAGTACACCATTCTGACATTGCGCCCTCCACTGAGTGTTCTCTTTTAGCAAACATGGTCTCAGGTTCTTATTAGAACAACTAGTCCATTACAACAAACTCCAACTCACAGTGGAAATGAAAGTCCTTATTTCTATCTATTTTTAATCTTTTGTATTAATAATAATATAAAAGTAATGCATTTACTTGTCAGAACATTTCTTAGATGTAGGTGCCACTTCTAGCACCTCTTTTCTGATGTGAAAAATTATACAAAGAGAAGTGATATAATTTCCTAAAGTTACACATCTGGTAAGTAACAGTATTTGAACTCAATTAGCAGGAACAGGAGTCAATATTTTTAGCCAAAATACTATTAAAGCTGTGATGGTGATGTTGATGTGATACCTGTTCCTTCTCTGATTAACACAGGTGATTATGGGATCTGTCAGACTAGGTAAGTACACTTATTTCTTCCTAATTTCTCCAGGTCAAGTTTTACTAAAACTTAATACGAGGTTGGAAAAGGATGACCTTCCTTAATAGAGGAAGACCATTATCTTGTCAAGGATTTATGATTAACTGAATATTTCTGTACAAATCTCCAAACAAGTGCTTAAAGTTCATTTTTTTAAAAGTTCATTTTTTTAAGCCAGTCAAATTGAGCAGTGGGGGGTTATATAAAGTTCATTTGTATGAAAATTAGGGTAGTCACGTTTCTGACAATTCAGATGTATCCAAACAAGGCACTGATTTATAATAAAAACTCAATGATAGGCATAAACAGAAAGAAAAAGACCAGATATGGAAAGCACACAAGTAAATATCATAATTTTGAAAACATAAAAACCTTTATCTAAGATCAGGAACATAACATGGCAAAAGTCTTTCATGCCACTATAATTCATGATGGAATTGGAAGCATTTGCCAAGAAATTAGCTAAGAAATGAAAACAAATTCCTAAAGATGAAGGAGGAAAGCTATATTTATGTGGAGATGACATATCTATAGAAATCTCTTAAGATTCCATTGTACCAGGAGTTAGATAAGGGGTAAATGCAGTTGCCTTGTACATGAACTACTCTGGCTTAACTCTGACACCACATATGGCTCTCTGAACATTACCAGGAGAGATCCCTGAACACAGCAATAGAAATAAACCCTGAACACCATCAGACATGATTCCAAAACAATCAAAAATACTCCATTAAAAACTTCTATGATTAATAAATTAATTAAAGTCTAACGTTATAAAATTAATATTCAAAACTTAGCTACATTTCTATAAACTAATGACATACTATCAAAGAGTACTTAAGTAAACAATTTCATTTATGACTGCATGAGAAGTATAAAATACCTAAGAAAGCATTTCAATGAGTGAAATGAAAGACATATAACTAACTACTTATAATGGACACAAAATGACAGACAGGAGTTTCCTGAGCACAGAGCCACGAGCGATCCCTGAGTACAGCTGGATGTGGCCCCAAGACTATAACAAAGTAAAACATTTTAAAGACTATAATGCACCAAGGAAAATTAATAAAATATGATGCAAAAGAAAATATTTTTGCTCATGAATTAAAAAGCAATATTGTTATAAAGTCCATAAATTCCCAAAGAAATATAATAAACTTCTGTGCAGTTTCCACTTTAAATTATCAAAAAATAGGAAATATATTAAATTCATATGAATACAAGAGACCCTGAATGGCAAATATATTCATGATATTAAAAGATAGAGTCATAAAATTTCCCTATATTAAACTACAGTTATGTGTTTCTTTACTTCCTTTTTCTAAGGTTACACCCAGCAGTGCTTAGAAATCACTCCTGGTGGGGCTCCGAGAACCATATGTGGTGCCAGGAATCAAATCAGTGTGGGCACATACAAGGCAATTTCCTTACGTACTATGGTTTTGGCATTGATTATGTGTTTCTTTTCTTTTCTTTTTTTTTTTGGGGGGGGGGTCACATTCAGCGGCGTTCAAGGGTTACTTCTGGCTTTGTGATCAGAAATCGCTCCTGGAAGGCTCGGGGGACCATATGGGATGCTGGGATTCAAACCACCATCCTTCTGCGTGCAAAGCAAACACCCTACCTCCATGCCATCTCTCTGGCTCCTCTCTGCACGTTTTTTGAGGGGGTCATACCCTGCAGCGCTCAGGGTTTACGCCTGGCTGTACGCTCAGAAATCGCTCCTGGTAGGCTCAGGGACCATATGGGATGCTGGGCTTCAAACCACCGTCCTTCTGCATGCAAGGCAAATGCCCTACCTCCATGAGATCTCTCTGGCTCCTCTCTTTGCACGTTTTTTGAGGGGGTCACACCCGGCAGCGCTCAGGGCTTACTCCTGGCTCTATGCTCAGAAATCGCTCCTGGCAGGCTCAGGGACCATATGGGATGCTGGGATTCGAACCACCGTTCATCCTGGATCAGCTCCATGCAAGAAATTTGCCCTACCGCTGTG
This sequence comes from Suncus etruscus, assembly GCF_024139225.1. Lineage (NCBI taxonomy): Eukaryota > Metazoa > Chordata > Mammalia > Eulipotyphla > Soricidae > Suncus > Suncus etruscus. The sequence continues at coordinate 108,994,274 of NC_064868.1, forward strand.
CTCTCTCTCCGGCCCCCAGTTATGTATTTCTTAACAATAAAGATATATTATGAGAACTGTAATTAGACGAATCAATCATTGGTTACAGGTCATTTGAGTTATTTTCAAAACAGTACTCCATTTTGCTGCCATAGCAGTTCAGGAGGGCATCCTGGGAAATAAACTGTGTTATCCGTGATATTTTATTATTCTTGTAGTACACGTGCAGTGTGGACGAAAATGTCATTAGGAAATAAGAATTTTGGGGGACTGGAGAAATAGTGCAGCGGTAGGGAGATTGTCTTGCACGCTGCTGATTAGGACAGACCACAGTTCAATCTCCTCATCCCATATGGTCCCCCAAGCCAGGAGCAATTTCTGAGTGCATAGCTAGGAGTCACTCCTGAGTGTCATAGGGTGTGACCCAAAACCCAAACCAAACCAAGCAAAAAAGAACATAGGAATTTTGAAACTATTCTCATGTATGTCTTCTTTTGACTGAAATGCCTTAATGTAGTAAAAACTGTATACTAAAATATTTTACTCATTTTTAATTTATGTGTAAGTATAGAATTTTTTTGCAAGTGAATCTTTTGGTTACCCTTTTCATTATAAATTTTTGTACATGTTTAACTTTAAAATTGTATAATTTTTCACTTTCATCAAATTTTAGTAAAGTTCTTACTTCATATAATGTTGGCATATTAAGACTTAATTTCAATGAATCTTAAAATTTTGTATAGCAAGGCACAGGAAAGAATGGCCACTTTCACCATACTATTCAAGCTAGGCTTTGAAACTCATAATAGCAATTTGACAGGGAAAAATTTAAAGGGATTCAATGTGATAAATAAGTGAAATTATCACTACTAGCAGATGAGATATATTATACATTGAATTACCTAAAAACTACACTAAAATATCTCTTATAAACAATTGGTACAGAAAAGTGGTAGTATTCAAAAGCATTACCAACAGTATTTTGCATTCCTGCATGGAAACAATGAATTAGAAGAGAGATTTTAAATGCTTCTCTACTTAAAATATAATCCCAATAGAAAACAGTGTGGAGATTTCTCATTAAAGTAAGAATTGAGTTGCTGGGGCCAGAGCAGTGGTGCAGCTGTAGGGCTTTTGCCTTGCACGCTACTAATTTAGGATGGACCATGGTTAGATCCCCCCAGCGACCCATATGGTTTCTCGAGCCAGGACTGATTTCTGAGCTCATAGCCAAGAATAACTCCTGAGCATCACTGGGTTTAGCCCTAAACGAACAAAAATAGTTGAGTTGCCAACAATTCCACTTCTGGTTATCTAATATCAGGATACAAATCATTCATTCAAAAGGACTTGTGTACACCATTATTTATTGCAGCAGTTAGTATAATAGCTAAGATATTGAATTTGTGCTCATCCACATAGAAGTGGATTATGCAGATATGATATATATGTATATATATAAACACAACTGAATACTATTAAACTGAAAGGAACAATGAAATCATGCAGTTCATTGCAATTTGCATGAAACTGGAAGATATCATGTTAAATGGAGAAACTGAGGAATGAAAAAAGAAAGAATGATCTAATGTATCTGAATTGATAGGATAACTGGTTGAGAGATTCCAGAGTATTAAAAGGGATACTTAGACTTCCTTTGATCCCAGAGTATAATATGGAAGACAGGGCAGGAATAAAACTTAGAGAGGAATTAAGAAGAGGTGGACAATATGTAATGGGGGTAGGTGTCAAGGTCCTCAGATTCAGTGATTGTATAGCCAAAAATATTCAAATCAGAGTCAACAACACTAAACTCATGAGACCCAGACTACAAAAACAGAATTCTGACAACAAGGCAGGTTGGGGTGTTGAAGGGAACCTTGGGTCACTGGTGGAGGAAAATGAGTGTTGACATTGATACTAGAAATTATATGCCTAAATCTCAACTATGAATAACTTTGTAACTGACAGTGCTTTAATTAAAAAAATTGAAAACATCAAATACTAAAGAATCAACTAAACAGAGGATTTTAGCTACCTATATAGTGAAAACTATCAGTCACTCACAAAATAATTAGAAGTTGACACTAAGAAAATATTTTATATTCATGAATTGGAAAAATTAATCTCATCAAAATAACTATCCTCCCCAAAGCATTATACAGATTTAATGCAATTATTTATAAAATCCTGCTAAGATTATTCAAGGGTTTAGAATTGAAAACTCCTGTAATTTGTATAGAACCATAAAACATCAAAATAGTCAATGTTATCAAGAGAATAAAAATGTTGGGAAATACTTTATTTCCAAACTTTAAATTATAGGATAAAGGTATAGTAATAAAAATGGCACAGTACTAGAATAAGAAAGGACTGTAAGAAAAGTTGATTAGAATTGAGAACCAAGTGATAAACTTTCAGATAACTGGATAGCTTATCTACTAAAAAAGATTTTTGTGCATGATTTGGAACAAGAAAATCCTCTTCAACAAAGGTATGGGAGGGATCCAAGTGATAACAGTGGGTAGGATATGTGCCTTGCAAGCAGTCAACCTGGGTTCTATTCCTTGTACCCCCTAGATGAGAGCCTTGACAGAAGTAATCTCTGATTATTTATGATTGGGTTTTGCCCAAAACACAAAACAAAGAAACAACAATAGCAGAATGGTGTTGTGAAAACTGAATAACAACTTGCAAAAAATGGAATTGTATCCTTATATCACAAAATATACAAAATTAATTCAAAAGGGATCAAAGGTTTAGAGATTAAACCAGAAATTCTAAAATACATCATAGAAATATAGGCAGAACTTTCCATTATCTTTGTCTTAGTTATGTTTTTAACAGCTTGATCCCATTAGTAAACATAAAAACAAAAACAAAAACAAACAAGTGGAAAATATAAAGATAGTTTTTGCAAAGCCGAAGACTCAAGCTGAAATAAAAAGACTGATTGAGAGAATACATTGACACATAATACATCAACTCAAGGACTGACACCAAAAATTTATAAACACTCACAGTTCAGCAACAACAGCAAATAACAGTAACCTCATCTAAAAATGGTAAAAAGAAATTAAATGACACAGATGAAATGATTAATAGGAAACACAGGTGTCAAAAATGCATATGAAAAAAATTCAACATTTATTATTAGTGGCAACCAACCAACCAACATACCAACCAAAGAAACAAAAACTGGAGGGAGCCTGAGCTATAATACAGTGAAGACATTTGCTTTGCCTGAGGCTGATCAGATTAGAACTCTGGAGCCCTCCAGGAGTAATCCCTGATTGCATTGTAAGCACTGCTCACAGTCAGGTGTGGGCCCTCCAAAATTTTGGATGCCATTTGTTTCTATTTTTCACCATAATGATTAGCTGAACCATGCTAATTGAACATTTCCATTTCATTGAGAATGAGAATGGCAAAAGTTAGTTGGTCCTATTTTATGTTTATGCTTATAATTCAATCTCCTAAAATACATGTTTTGCTGATGGATCAGTGTTTAGTGTTGTGTAAATATTTGAATACTAATAACATTTAACTAATAAATATTTAAGTTTAACTTAATATATAAAATGAGCACTTATTTGTTCATTAGTTTATTGAATTTTTGGTTTGTCCTTACCTGACTGTGATCAATTACTCTTGGCTCTGTGCTCAGAAATTATTCCTAGTCATCCATCCTTTGGGGATGGGAATGGGGATGGGATGCTTAGGTGTTGAACTCAGGTTGGCCACAGACAAGGCAATTGCACTACTTATTTCATTATAGCTTTTGTCCCAAAAATGAGGGCTTCATAATGTAGATGTCACGTTACTTTGCGAGAAGTTAAATTCTGGGTGTGTGACCAGAGTTAATTGAGAAATACAACCCAAGCATTATTTCAGAGCATTCCATATTTCTGTGTGAACTGTCAGAGTCAAGTGTATTTTGTGGCATTTTCAAGTATATTTTCTGGATTTTCTAAAATATTTTTCATCTGGCAGGTGGGACCCACACCTGGCAGTGCTCAGAGCTTATTCTTGGCTCTGTGCTAAGGTATAATTCCTGGTGTGGCTCAGGAGACTGTATGGGGTGCTTGGGATCAGATCCAGGTTAGCTATGAGCAAGGCAACTGCCCTACTTACTGTACTTTCTCTAGTTCCAGTGGGGATATTTTACAGAGAAATTATTGGTTTCTTTTATATAAAGTATAGTTGAAAAATGCTGCCTAACGATTGTCCTACATTTATAATAATTCAGTAATGCTATAAATGCTAAGAGTAGCCCAAGAGGCATAAGTTATTATTATGCTCATATATTTTAAGAATATATCCTGATGATATTTTTTGCAGACTAAATGTAATTGTCCATTTATTGAAATGAGAAACCTTTGGGATTATTTAGCATATTTCAAGGATTGCTCTCTAAATTTTTCTTAACAGACTAACACATTATCTCTATTAAATGATGTTCTTATGTGATATGTCCAAAATCTCCATCTAAGGTAAGATATGTGTTTAAAATGATCTTAAAAACTAGATAAAATAAAAATTTTTAATGTTTAGTTCCCTTACTTATTTAAAAGAACATTAATTTACAGTAATTTTTATATTTACAAAAACAATATTGAACTGATAAATCCACATTCGTACAACCAATTTCTTTTTAACATTTTACATTATTATCATTTATTTTTCATAATTAATGGAATATAATGCTGTAATATCATTGGCTAAATTATACTTGTTCAGTAAATCTTTTCTTTCCGGATCATATCTCTTGTATCTAATTACATTTATTTTTCTTGTCTCTACATAAGCTACTCTGCTCTATGGAAATTTTTCAACTTAATTTGTTTCTGATTACCTTACTAGGATTTTTTTAAAATTTTATTGAAACCATTGTGATTTAAAATGTGCTTCATAGTTAGGTTTCAGACATGCAATGTATCAAGGCCAATCCCACCACCAGTGTCAACCTCCATCTATCATGTTCCCAAAGTGTATCCAAACCACCACTCTTTGCCCCCCAGCCTGCCAGTATAGCAGGCCAATTTAAATTTTAGATTGTTAGAGTTTGGGTGTCTTGATTCTACTTTTGTTGACTTTGGCTAGAGGCTGTTTGGCTCCTGACCCCCATCCTTTCATATTTGTGTTTCTCCTCCTGCAATGATTGGTGATGTGCATACATTCTTTTTTAAAATTTTATATATTTACTCATTTATATCTTTATTTAAACATTGTAATTAAAAACATGACTGTAGTTGGGTTTCAGTCACACACACAAAAACACCCCCCTTCACCACTGCAACATTCTCATCACCAATGGACCCCAACTCCCTCCACCCACATTCCCTGCCTCTATTTAAGACAGGAATTCTACTTCTTTCACTCATTAACATTGTCATGGTAGTTGTCAGTGTTCTAACTGCACTCACCCCTCTTAGAGGTGAGCTTCATATTGTGAACCTGTCCTTCTGGCCCTCATCTCTGGGCATTATTACAATAATGTCTTTTATTTTTCTTGAAACCTATAGATAAGTGAGACTATTCTGTGTCTCTCTCTCTCTGATTTATTTCACTCAGCATAATAGTTTCCATGTCCATCCATGTATAGGAAAATTTCATGACTTTATCTCTCCTGATGGCTGCATAATATCCCACTGTGTACATGTACCAGTTTCTTTCGCCACTCATCTTTTGAAGGGCATCTTGTTTGTTTCCAGAGTTTTGCTATTGTAAATAGTGCTGCGTTGAATATAAGAGTGAGGAAGGAATTTTTGTATTGCATTTTTTGTGTTCCTAGGGTATGTCCTTAGCTGGATCATATGGGATCTCAATTTCCAGTTTTTTGAGGAAGATCTATATTGTTTTCCATAAAGGCTAAACTAGATGGCATTCCCACCAGCAGAAATGAGAGTTCCTTTCTCCCCACATCCCCCCTAGCACTGATTGTTCTTGTTCTTTGTGATATGTGCCAGTCTCTGTGGTGAGAGATAGTACCTAATAGTTGTTTTGATTTGTATCTCCCTAATAATTAGTGATGTGGAATATATTTTCATGTGCCTTTTGGCCATTTGTATTTCTTCTTTGAGAAATTGTTCATTACTTCCTCCATTTATTTATCGGTTTAAATGTTTTTTTCTTGTTAAGTTCTGTCAGCAACTTGTATATCATAGATAATAACCCCCTGTCTGATAAGTATTGGGTGAATTATTCCTCCCATTCTGTGGTTGGCTTTTGCATCTTAGGCACTATTTCCTTTGAAGTGCAGAAGCTTCACAGCTTAATATATTCCCAACTATTTATCTCTGTTTCCACTTGTATGGAGAGTGCTGTTTCCTCCTTGAAGATGCCTTTAGTCTCAATGTCATGGAGTGCTTTACCTCATGTTGTTCAATATACCTTATGGTTTCAGGTATGATATCCAGGTCCTTAATCCATTTGGATTTGACTATTGTGCATTGTGTTAGATATCCAGGTCCTTAATCCATTTGGATTTGACTATTGTGCATTGTGTTAGATGGAGGTCTGAGTTCACTATTTTGCAAGTGGCTGACCAGTTGCTCCAACACCACTTGTTGAAGAGGATTTTCTTGCTCTATTTTGCATTTCTTGCCCCTTTATCAAAGATTAATTTATTGGATTGTGTATCTGGGGCACATTTTATGTATACTCATGTCAATTCCATTGTCTTTATTCCAACACCATGCTGTTTTAATGACTATTCTTTTGTAATACAATTTAATTTTGGGAAAGGTATGCCTTCAATACTCCTTTTCCTAAGGGTTGCTCTAGCTATTAGTGGGTGTTTATTGTTACAAATGAATATCAGGAGTGATTGATCCACTTCTTTGAAGAATGTCATGGGTATTCTTAGAGGAATTGCATTAATTCTGTACAATTCTTTGGAGAGTATTGCCATTTTAATGATGTTAAATATTCTTTTGTATAAATAATTTCTGTATTGCTATCTTCTATAATTTAGCAAAGGATTTACTGTGTAGTTGATAAAAAGACAGTGATTTAGAGGAGGCTTGTTTTAATTTGTTTTCAAAGTGTGAGTAAATTGTTATAGCAATTATAGTTGTAACAGTACTATTCAAGATAACATAGTACTTATCTTTAAGTAGTTTAAGCACTGACATTTTCATGTCTCATTGTGTTTAAATTTTTTAAAAAATGATCTTGTTTAAAATAATTATATAATTACATTTAATGCTATTTTCAAAATATTAACTCTCAGCATATATTCACTGCTCTGAATTACTAGTTTTTGATAAGTCATTTAAAATAATTTGAATAATCATTCTTTAATGGTGTAAATTTTGAAAATTTGGAATAATAGTTTACTGTGTTTTTGCTTCCTCTTACAAGAGCTACTTTTATTCTCCTGTTCACCCATTTCTACTAAGTATATTTAGTTTTGTTGAAATAAAAATACCACTATGTTTTGAAAGTTTCTGTCTCACTCCTAATTCATATGCTGAGTTTTGATTCTTAAATAAATGGTGTTATGAGGCTGTTATGAGGCACATCTTGGACCCTGGCTATATATGATTTGTGTTATAATTTAATTAAATAGTTGTGAGGCATTGGAATTAGATTTTGGAGAGGTACAGGGCATAATTTTATGGATACAATATTTGTGTTTCAAAAAGATCCAAGTACTGAAACCTAAAGCTATATTCTTACAAAAATATTGGCCCTTCTTCCGTGTGATGTTATAACTCAAATGTAGCCAGGTGAAGCAAAAAACTTTACATTTGGACTTTCCCCCAAATACTGAATACACTGGCCTCATATAGTCTTAGATTTCTCAGTCTGCAAAACATTCAGATAAATATTTCTCATCTATAAATCATCAAGTTTATTGTATATTTTATAGTAGACCAACTAATTTCAGACAAATACAAAGTATAGAAATATTCGTGTTATCTAAAGAGCTATATGTCTAGTGCTTAATTGCTTCTAAGGGAAGAGCATGATATATCATTGGGAAGTAGCTATTATCCGTTGTGAGAATCCTGTTTACAAGTCCATCAAGTGGTTTCTCAGTTCTTAGCTGAAGCACATGTTCCTTCTAAGTGCAAATCTTACAAATTAAAATAATGTGAAAGAGGAAACATGAAAGCATATTAATTAGCAAACTGCATGCTTAATATTAACTGGCCAAATGTACAAATAACCACAAGTAGTCCAGACTATAATGAAATAAAAAAGCTCCAGCCTAAACAGATCTTTATTATGATTGATAACATATACAGACACAGTATTAAATAGCTGTTCTCTAGTTTTTACATTAATATATTTTAGGGCTAAATTTTTTTTACCAATTTTAAAAACAATTTACTTAATGTTCAACCACTTTCTTGCACAAAACTACCCAGATATACAAACAGACATAGAAAACAGGGAAGGAGAGGAAATACATATATATCTTAAAGTAAATATTATACTCTAAAATAATATAGCATATTTTTTGTACTCTATACCAATGAATGCTAAAGGTGCTAGAGTTCATTTCCAGAGATGCTAAGCAACTAGAAGCGGTTCAATGCTAGGACTTGAGGATTCAAAGTTGTTTTGCTCCTGTGATGACATGAAACACCAGGGTAAAACCAGTGTTGCTTGAGGGCCTCGAGAGGCACACCTGGGGATCTTCTGAGTAACACTTGGTGATGTAGAAAGCATGTGGTTCTTCTTTTCAAATTTTAGTCCTTCGTATGTCAAGAATATGAAAGCATTTCCCTAACACTATAATTTATTATAATAGTAACTGTAGGGGCTGGAGTTTTGGCTCAAACCGTAGGGTATTTGCCTTGCATGCGCTAACCTAGGATAGACTGCGGTTCGAACCCAAAACCTAAAACCAAAAACAAAAGTAACTGTAACTGTAAACATCTACTCTTGGACTCTTGGCCCTTTCTGATTTTCAGGGTGTGTATAATTTGTTCATATCTTTTTTTTTTTGGCCACACCCTGTGACTTTCAGGAGTTACTCTTTGCTATGCGTTCAGAATTCGCTCCTGGCAACAACAAAAAAAAAAAAAGAAAGAAAGAAAGAAAAAAAAAAAAGAATTCGCTTTGGGGACCAAAAGGAACGCTGGGGACCATATGAGACGCCAGGGATTGAACCCAGGTCCATCCTGGATGAGCCGCGTGTAAGGCAAATACTCTCGCTGTGCTATAGCTCCAGCCCCAGGGAAATATTTTTTGTTTGTTTTTTTGCACCACACCCTTAGTGCACTTAGGTGTTACTCCTGGCTATGTGCTCAGAATTCACTCCTGGCTTGGGGGATCATATGGAACGCTGGGGGATTGATCCACAGTCCATCCTAGATTAGCCCGAGCAAGGCAAACTCCCTACTGCTTGTGCCACCGCTCAGCCCCCATGTTCATATCTTCTTTCATATTAATTTTACATTAGAAATATTGTTTAAACAATAGGGTTTCTACTCATATTTCCTTTGTCATTTACATGCAAGATTTTAACAGACTTGAACTTGTCATTTTATGCATGCTTGTATGTGAGTAAATTTTTGTTAAAAATGAGAAGCAGCAAGGGCCAGAGTAACAGTATAGTGGGACTGGCATTTGCCTTGCACATCTGAATTATGTTCACTCAATGGCACCCAATATACTCCCCTGAGTCAATAAGGAGTAATTCCTCAGTATAGTGTCAGGAGTAAGCCCTGAGCACAATTCGTTGTGGCCCACAAACAATAAATTAATAAATACGAATAGGAGACAAATTTTTTTTCAAAATGTTTTCAGCAAAGCCATCCACCCACACCAAGATTTGTTTATTGTTTTATTTTCCCATTAAGTGCTGTGATTTACAGCATTGTTAATGATTGAGCTGTAGATATACTATTTTCCAGTTCCAAAGCCTCATCAATGACCACATCCATTTGCAGGTTTCAAGGTTGACTCCCACCCATACATCTCCTTCCTTAGTAGATACATTGTGGTTTGGATCCCAAACTTAGAACATGGTTTATATAGACAAAGACACCTCATATTCACATCACCAATGAGTTCAAGACACCTACCTGTTGTCCTTATGTTACTTCCAGACCACAACTTCCTAACTCCCCTCTCTCCATTTATTTCTTCACTTGCTATTTTAATTTCTATAATCTGTAACCAAGAATTGTCCCATCTCTAACACCTTCTATTACCTTGTTTTGCTCATGTATATACTCGACAATGAAAATATCTGGTATTTGTCCTCCTTCTGACTTCTTCACTCAACATGACATCTTCCAGTTACATCTAAGTTGCATCAAATTGCATGACCTCATCATTCATTTTGGCTTCCTAGTAGTCCATTGTGTACTATAGATCATCTTTTCATTATCCATTTATCTGTTGTTGAACAGTTATCTTATTTCTAACTCCTGGCTATCATACTCAGCATTGCAATGAATATAGGTGTGCATATCTTTTGAATTGAGTATTTTTATGATTTCAGATAAATACTAAGAAGTGAATTGCTAGGACAGACATAGACCTAGTAATTGAATAATAACTTAATAATTTTATAAGCAAGCCTTAGATAATTTGAGATGGTAAAGAAATGTTGTTTTTAACTCATATGCAGCAATGCAGTTTGTGCTGGGAAGAACATACAAAGATGGGCCAAGGCACACATGTAAATCTCAAATAACAGTAGGGAAAATAAGGCCCAGCTTTCTTCCCTGCAGCTCTGATTTTCAAATGGTGGGGAAGACAAAATCCAGTTTTCTCTCGGCCATTGTGTAGAAGTGTCCCTGGAGACATTCCTGAATTCAGCTGCTCAGGCTCCACTGAGATCAGCACCAAACCAAAAGTTAATGTCTAACTTTATTACAATTTCAACCTCTACTCAGAAATTTATTATGAATCAGTTGCACTTACCAAGAACTGATAGTTCTATAATAAATCTGCTGCCTCTCCTTAATGGGAACAACTTGTCTGGAAATATCTTAATTTCCTGTCAATAATCCCTTTGTTCTCTTTTTCCATATGACACCGGAAAGTCTTTTCTTTTGTAACACTCCTCTGAACATCCTTCCACTAACTAGATGGCTTGCAATCCAAGTCACTGAAGAAAGCCAATTAGATCTATAAATAAACTCAGTGGAATTTTTTTAACAGCATGATAGTGCTCACACGTTTCCACAAGGTAGTTCATGATCTTGAAACTGACCAAAAGAAAAAGAGATGATTCAAAATTGAAAGCAGAGAACATTTCAGGTCTGAGACTGTTGGGAATGTAAAGACTATTTCGCTTATGTTGTCCTTCCTTAAACAAGGGTAATAATATGGAAAACAATTTCAGAAATGTTTCTTGAGATTTATAAATATGTTGAAGTATCCTTCATAAGACCTTCTGACAAGGGTCTTTAAATGAGCACGATGGTCTTACAAGTTCGCAAATGCATTTTTTTCAAACTGATTCTACTGTTCATTTCCTATATAAACTCCTTCCTATGGGATATACGTGAGAAGGTACTTGAGGCCATGAGTTCACCATACTTTCACCTGCTGCCATAGGTTAATAAAGGAATTTTTCCTGCTCATCACCTTATTCATGTCAAATTGTAGTAGAATCAGACTTTTGCTTTTACAAACTCATCAATTAATAAAGTGCCAGGGGCATAGAATTTGATTCCAAGTGATGCTTTTTTCTTTTCCTATAATTGTATACTATCATTTTCAAGACAGAGTCAATATTAGCTTATGTTAAAATTGTTGAAGCTTTAGTATATATAGACTCCTTTACAAATTTTTTAATTTCCTATTTGCTTTCAATTATATTTAATATATTATAAAATAATATTTTCTTAGTGCTTAATCATCCAATAATATTCAAAACATTTGATTAATTTTCTTGCTTAAATTTTATTAAATTAAAATATTATAATTTTATATTTTATTAACCTGCATCAAGAAAGATTTCTTTTACTCTTTCAAGTAAAATTTGGCCCTGAAAAGCTATGTAAGTAGCCTTCATTTTAAAATACTTGTAATATCAGAAAGTCTTTTAATGCTTGTGAGCAAGAAATACAGGTAACAAAAAACTCCTTTAAGAAATCTTGCTCCTGGGTTCAATTCCTGACATTCTATATGGTATCCTGAGCTTTCCAGGAGTAACTTTTAAATGCAGAGCCAGGAGTAAATTTTGTGTGTGGTCAACAAACAAACAAACAAAATAAATAGATCTTGCTGAGCAGTATTGTTTATTGTATTTTGCTCTCATTTATCTAAATATAGTTAAAATTTTGATTTTTTAAAAACCAATTTTTAGGATTATATAATGGTTTCTGATATGAAGACTTAACAGTTTTATCTAATTTTAGGGGGAAAATTGAACCAAATACAAAGTGTTATTTAAGGCAGCATTAAGATGTAGTAGCAAGGAAAATAATGAGTTATCACTCAAATGAACAAAATTATTTTTCTCCGGAATTTTAAGTATGAGTAACAATTTACAATGCTTATTTGTCAGCATAACATTACGTAATATATCAAAGAATAAAGGTGTATTTGAATTGAGGGTGAAAAAAATTCTTCAATAGCAATCTTCATTTAAATGATTACAGTGCATTATTGATAAACAATTATTAGAAATTAATTTTAAGCCAGGAAGTTATATCAAATGTTTGAAATAATATTGGACAATGAAGCACTAAAATAGTATTTATAATGTGATTTTCCCAATTTTATTTTGATGTTTCATGAGCCAGATTGTAACTTTCCCAGTATTATATTGATAAATTCAGTGCTATTGATATTATTTAGTATTAACTTTTGAGAGAATCCTAAATTATATAGCTTCTATAGATCATACTCTTATAGGCATATTTACCATTTATTTCACATAACAGAGTAAAAATAAATATTTTAAACCAAAATGAAGTAATATTATTAAAAATTTAACTGTTTTCAGAATTCATCATTCATAGTTAAAAATAAATTTACTATGGAGTCTTTTTTATTACTTGTAGTTAATAATTTCTATCTATAATATATCAATTTGTAAATTACTTTAAATACAATAATACTCTTACCTTGTGTACCTATAGAAGATTTACAAGAAAAATTTCAAAAGAATATCCACACTTTGAAACATTTTATTTTTGATCTTGTAAGTTTTTGACAGAAAATAAAGCTTAATTTAATATTTGCTAAATAAAAAGGTAACTTTTAAAATATTAACTTTGGGGGTTGTAGTCAGAATACAGCTGCTATCTGTGCTCCAATCCATGATATTACATATGATCTCCAGAACCTGCACAATTCCTGAGTGCAGAGACAGGAATAAATCCTACACATTTCTGGGTGTGGTCATAAAACCAAAGAATAAATAAAAATATTGTCTTTTATGTTAAATGAAAAGTATTTACTATGGAGAAATAGTTTTTGACATATTCATAAAGGAGGTTTAATCTTGGAGGATTTTTTTCCAATTCAATATATTTTGTTCCTGTTAGTTGCTGATCTGTAATTTTCTTATGATTTAACAATGTTTCTTAAGAATTTTACTAGATTATGAAACAAGTTGAAATGTCTTTACTAGCAGTGAACATATTATATTTAAGAGAAAGAACATCTTTTAAGCAGTTTCACATTGCAGTATGTTCCTATACTAGTAGCAGTGTAGTTTCTATACTTTAAACATTAAATAACATATCTGCAGAAGGAACAGTATGTATTCATTAGCAAAAAAGTTTTTAGCAGTAACTGTATTTTAGAGTGTCTATTATTATTTAGAGATCTAACTTCTAAAACATTTCTGAGCATAAGGAGAATGTATAGACCCCTTCATAGTATTTAAACTGACTGATTAATTTGCTTTAAATGTAAATGCATATGGTATATAATAAAAATTAAAGCACTCTATAGAAAATACTTAATTTTAGAGCCTTTCAAAATTATCATTTAGCTCTATAAGAAGGACTTTCTCAAACTGCATAGATCGATTTCCAAAGGAATGATCTATTTGCAAATGAATGTACCTTAATTTTATTGATCAAAGATACAGAAAATATAAGAGTTGTCATAAGTAGTAGTATAACAATTTTTGCAAGAGGAGGCAATCATTGTTTAGATCTGAGATACAACTTTTGGATAAATATCCATTCTCATATACGAATTTTTCCTCAATATACTTGAAGCTGTGTATCAATAAATAGCTCTGACTCACAGAAATTGAAGATCTTTAAAAGGAATCCACAACATATTCACATACTTGAATTGTAGGTTTATAAATAATATAGTAATAGCATACAAAAGGTATGGTGGGAGCACAAAGCATGGACAATCACTTCTCATTGAAGCAAGCACTGAGAGAATAATGGATTTTTCTAAGGTGTAATAGATCATTGATATTAGATAAAATTGTTTGATGAGGACTTATTGAGCTAGTTCTTAAGAATGGGTAAGTGTATTTTAGGCAGTAGGAGAAAAGCATTGAAGGCCTCAGTAACAAAGTACACAAAAGCATAGAAATAAAAGAAAAGTAGCATATGAAATTGAATGTAAAAGCTTCAATAAGGAGGTAATAGAGAGATGAAAATGGACAGAGTTATGAAGACATTACTATGGATGCCACGTATGCCGTGCAAAAATGGTTACTATTAAAGCCATAATAATGAATCTATTGAAACATTCAGCTGAATATCTCCCAAATGTTAAACTACTAAGTTAGCAATACTTGTGTAGAGATTTATGAAACATTAAAAATTAAATTATATCATATTATATATTAAAATTTATATTTTAATAAATACTTGATAAATTTTAAATATATTTTAATACGTTTAAAATTGTTGTACCTTAAGTAATCCGAGTAGGACAGTGATAAGATTTATGACATTGATGCATATAATTACTGCACCTTACCACCAACAATGTGTCCTAGACTGTCCATCTCTATTCATATGTAGCTTCTAGATCACTCCTTAATTTCCCTCACTAACTTAACTGCTTGGTAATCTGTGTTGAAATCAAAGTGCAAGGGTTTGTCATAATTCAGTACTGTCTATTCCCTGGTTTTATTTCTCTAGACACTGTAGATGAGTGAGACTATACATTTATTCTTATCCCTTTGACGTATTTTATTTAACATGATGCTCTTCATTCAATACAAGTTACAGCAAACTGCAATATTTTACCCATCTGATAACTGTGTAATATTCCCTTGTGTCTATTTGCCAAAACATTTTACTCATTTATCTGTCACTCTATATTTATCTTTTTCCATATTTTTGTTTCTTTACATAGAAGTGATACAGTGATCATAGGTGTGCATATATCCATATTTTAATCTTGTTACTACTGTTCTTGGCATTGATAGAAGTGAAATAGCCGGGTCATACACATGTTCTACTCATGTGTATTTTTTTGAGAAATCTCCATCATCTTTTCCATAGAGGCTGAACTATTTGTTATTCCTACCAATAGTGAAATTAAAACACTTTTCCCCCACATTCCTGACAAAATTGGTGATTTCAAGACCTTTCAAAATGCACTATTCTCAAGGGTATTTGATGAAAAATAAATGTCAGTTGGATTTGCATTTCCATAAGAACAAGTGATGGGTGAACATTGTTTCATAAGCATACTGGTTACTTGCATGCCCTTTCAGGGAAGTGCATGTTCAACTCCTCTCCACATTTTTAATAGGCTATTAGTTTCTTGCTTTTTGCTGCTGTTGCTATTGCAAAACTTTGTGAATGCTTTATGTATTTTGCATGTTAGCCTTTTATAAGATATTATATGGTATTCTAATATTTCCTACCATACTCTTATTTTAGCCTGAATTTCTTTTGTCATATAAAATTATTTAAAATTAATGTCATACCATTCATGCTTATTATTGATTTTATTGTCTTTAGTGGAGTCATAGTCAAAACATCAAAAAAGCTGGATTTGATGGCATGTCCACCAGCGATAAATGAGAGTTCCTTTCTCCCCAGATCCACACCAGAACCGGTTCTTGTTCTTTGTGGTTTGTGCAAGTCTTTGCTGCAAATCATCTGCTTTGAGCTGATACCTCATTGTTACTTTGATTTGCATCTCCCTGATGATTAGTGATGTGGAACACTTTTTAAGTGCCTTTTGACCGTAAGCATTTCTTCGTTGAGCAAATGTCTGTTCATTTCTTCTATTCATTTTTGGATGGGGTCAAATTTTTTTCTTGTTAAGTTATGTCAGTAAGTTGTATATCTTAGATATTATATTCTTTTCAGATGGGTATTGGGTGATTAGGTTGTCCCATTCTGTGGGTAGTCTTTTATCCTAGATATTGTTTATTGATTAAAGAGACAGTGGTATATCTACACAATGGAATACTATGCAGCTATGAGGAAAATGAGTAATGAAATTTGCCTATGCATGGAATGACTTGGAGACTATTATACTTAGTAAAATGTGTCAGAGGGAGAGTGATAGACATAGAATATTTTCACTCATCTATGGGATATAAGAAAATTAAAAGACAAGTAATAATATCCAGATACAACAAAGATGAGGACTGGAAGGACCACCAGCCCATGATATGAAGCTTAGCACAAAGAGCAGTGAGTACAGTTGGAGCACTAACTGCACTGACAATTATCATGACAATGTTATTGAGATAAGTAGAATGCCTGTCCTGAAATATGCAGAGTGTGGAGCAGGAGGAAAAAGGAGAACATTGGTGGCAGGAAAGTTAAACTGGTGACGGGTGGTGTATATTTGATGAATGAAATCCCAAAATGAACATTTTTGTAACTATTGGGATTAAATTAAAAATATTAAAGGAAAAAAATACCTTAAAACATCATAGAGGCTTACATCTTGGAGAATAGTACTTTTCTCAATATTTTTTCCTCAATATTTTTTGTGTTCTGGTAATTTGGGGTATCTATGTTTTATTAATGTGTAACCATTTAGAAATTGAATACCACAATTACTGTGTCTCATAGAATTAGATATACTTTTTGTTTTCATTGTATTCCAGGTATTTTATTTTTCTTTATATTTTCATCGATACAAATGTTTACAGAGTATTTATTTACTTTTTGCATGTTGGAATTCTTTTTTATTGAAAGCATCGTGATTTACAAAGAGTTCATAGTTGAGTTTTAGACATAAAATATCTCAGTACCAATCCCATCACTGGTGTCAAATATTTTTTCCAGGGTCCATCTAATATTGTCCCCTCTCAGCCTGCCATTTTAACAGGCACCATTTTATATTTTGTTGTTAAAGTTCAGATCTCATGTTTACTCTATGGTTTAGATATTTAATTTTGTTTTTCCTTAACACCACCAATATCTCTGAATCCCCTTATACCCTGTCTCCAGTTATTTTGGAGTAATTTTCATTTATACTTTTACTTTTAATTTGTAGTTTCTTATTATGACATAGGAAGTTTCTTGACTTCATTTTCATCTTCACATCGTTTAACATTTCTTTCTATTCTAGTGTATGATATGATTTATTCTTGAGAATGTTCTGTGTGCACATGATAAGAATACATTAATGTACTTTGGGATCAAAGCTCACATATTTATGTATATGTATACTAAGTTTATTTCATCAAATACTTTATTTAATGTCATTACTTTATTGCTAATATTTTATTTGCATGATCCTTCTTTTGCTCTAAAAGTACTGTTGAGGTTCTATAAAATTACTATGCTACTGAAAATTCATCCATTGATGGATATTAATTATCATTTTGTGTATTTGACCTCTCCAAAAATGTCTTTTACATATATAATGATGGCTTTGTCTTATTTTAGTTTGGGTCATATTCAAATGTGCTTATGATTACTTCTGAATTTCTTCTCAGAGATCACTTTTGGTGGATCAGGAGACCATGTGGAGAGCTGGACATCAAGCTGTGTCTGCTGCATGAGAAGCAAGTGCCCTACACATTGTACAATCTCTTCAGTCCTATAATGATAAATTTTTATCTTCTCTATGGATTGTTCCTTTGATAATTTTATACTATCAGCTTTGTTCTGTAATTAAATTTGATTATAATTTCTCAGATATGAAAATAACATTCAGGTAGGTGAGACATCTATTTCCCTTGCATGTTGCCAGCCTGGGTTTGATTTCTGACACCATATTTGGTGCACTAATGTCTTCATGCTGTGATACATGAGCAGAGTCAGAATTTATTCCAGAGCACAGCCATAAGTGATCCAAAACTAAAAACCAAATCTAACCAAATTCAGTTCCTCCTTATACTTGAAAGGCTTGAAACCCTTTCTCTAGACTTTTACTTTGAGGATATGCTTATAGTTCTATCTTGTTTGACTCTTGTTTTGTATAATGTAGATGAATCCTGGTTTTTATATATTCATAAACTCTACTTTTAATTGCTCATTTAAAATCATTTAGTTCAATTATATGTATGGTATGCGGGCGGGCCTTATTTAATACATCTGATATTTTGTTCTTAGGAGGTTGTATATTCTGATTTCTCCCCAAGTTTCTTGTATATATATTTTTATGGGTAGATTTTCAAGCTAGTTCCGTTTAATTATTTTTGTCTTTATGTCTTTAATTTATGTATACTTTGCTCTTCCAATATACCTATGCATCCTTTTTCTTTCCTTTACATTAAGAAATAATTAGGGGGCTGGAGAGATAGCAAGGAGGTAAGGCTTTTCCCTTTCATGCAGGAGGCCATTGGTTCGAATCCCGGCATCCCACATGCTGCCCCGAGCCTGCCAGGAGTAACCCCTGAGCACTACCGGGTGTGACCCAAAACCAAAAAACAAAAATATTTTTCATTGACTTAAATCATTACTCTCTTCACTATAAACTCATGTCTGGGACTCATATGACTATGATATTTACCCTTGCAATGAAGTCTGATAACTATCTTATTTTTATTATTCTAAATCTTAGTTCTTTCTTCTCTTTCCTTTTAGACATAGCTCTCCTTTTATATTCAATTTCTAATACTATTTTATTTGTACATTGTGTCTATTTCTATGCTTTTTATGGTACACTAATTTTTATTTTATATGCTCTTAACACTTTCTGTCTCTATAATTTGTCTTTGTTTTGGGGCAACACCCAGTGACGCTCAGGGGTTGCTCCTGGCTATGCACTCAGAAATTGCTCCTGGCTTGGGGGACTACATGGGACACCAGAGGATCGAACCACGGTCCCAAACCTCCAACCCTCCTAGACTAGCGTGTGTAAGGCAGAGAATTTACTCCCTGCGTCATCACTCCAGTCCCTGTCTATAATTTTTATATCTTTATTATCTCTGGTTAAAAAAACATTTCTGGAACTCTAAATTTCGACATTAAATTGTAGAGTTGGCTGCCTATGTTAGTTTAGATTATCTAACTTCATTTATCCTTTTTGGGGGGTGAGGGGGTAAACCCATAGTTCCTCAAATGTTACTTCTGACTCATTACTTAGAGATAAGTGTCAGTGGCATTTGAGAAACAACATGGTGCTGGGGATCTTACCCAAACCTTCTCCATTAAAGCCATATACTTTTTGAGATTTCTTCTTTTGGGTCATTCATTAAATTACATTATGAAGGTGTTTTTTATTTTTTCCCTGTATGTTGGGGCTGCTTCTGGAGTTGGTAAGACTTACTCTTTTTTTGTGCCCAAAGGTGACTTGGGAGGTCTCAGGGGACTTTACATAATCCTATGCATCACACCAGGGTCAATTGTATGCAAGTAGGCACCTTACCATCTGTAGCATTTCCTTAAAGTTTTCATATTTTGGCCAATGACGTCCTCCATTGCTGTGTTTTTAGATTTTTGCCCTTTTGAGATTTTAAATTTTCTGTGGGGAATTTTATGCTATTTTTACACTGGTTGCCTGATTGTTTACAAGACTCTACTGGCTTCTTTTTCTTTTATGCAGGTGGTGTTGCTTTAGAGTTGGAATGCTAGTTCATTTTCTGTCATTAGGAAAAATAGGGAACATTTTATTCCAAAGGAGAATTCACTGATCCCTCTGAACCTTGTGGCCATTTCCAGCCCCTATTTGGGCAAATATCTGTAATAGAGTTCCTCAAAGTCTTGCAGTAGTTTTAACTAATAGAGTTTTAGACTATCTTTCTTCCACGAGATTACCTAGATTATTAGATTAGATGATTAGATTAGCCTACATCACCAAGACACAGGTTTTGATTTTATTCTATGGCATTGTTATTTATATCTGTAATGTTGTTTCACATCTGTTTGAGAGGTGAACAGTGATTTATATATAGTTTGTACTCTTTTTAATGGGTCAAGTCTAACAGCAGTAATGGCACCAGGTGTGTGTACCTTAATGTTCACTGATCTTTCGATTAATAAAAAATCCTGTACATATGATACCCTTCCACATCACAACCATGTGACTTCAGATGTAATGATGTACTTAACTCTCAGACATACCAGGTTGTACATGGTTGAGGTTTTTTTCTTAGATGTAATTGATTTTTTTCTTTCACTTTAACAGGGAATTTTGTATGTAAGTCTTACATACTTACATGTAAGTCTTACATTATTACAGGTAAATCTTATCATATAAGTTTTAAGTTCTATTTCCCTTAAAGTTTCTTCATTAGTCATGTACTGAAAATAAATCCGCAAGCTGTATTTCCAACACAGGGTGAACGGGTCTGAAGCAGGATTGCCACACAAATTAATAAACTAAGATAGTCATGAGTGAGAGAACCATGGATTCAGGTGACTTCTCACCTCGTGATCTTCATGTCCACAAAATCAACACCTTTCTTTACCAGTTCAACTGGGTTGGGGCGGTCCAGTGTGGGACAAAAGTTAATCTAGTCCAGGTGGACTTTTACGTGTCAAGGAGATGAGTGAAAAGGAAAGAAGAAGCTGGGAAACACCTTTGTTTTGGGTAAAAGCAAGGTGTGATATAATGGTGTAGTATTCTACCTAAGGGCTCTGTTTTATGTATGCAGGTACCAAGAATTTTAGTTTTTTTCCCTCTAATATTAAAACATCTTTAATCATCCTTCTTTTCATCCTTCTTTCTTTTGTTTTAGGACAGACTATCAGACTAATGGAATGTAACTCAGAGCCCCAAAATAAACCCTCATATCTATGAACAGTTGATAGATATATGGCAAAAGATTTGAGCTCAGTAATTTTATCAAGGACAGCCTCTTCAAAAAATGTGGAAAATCTGGATAGACACATGAAATAAAAAGAAGGGGGAGAAAGTGAGATTAGATCATATATAAATTAAATTCCATGAAAAATCTGAAAATAACCAACACTTCCAAGAACAGATGACTGAATAAAAAACTGATATATATATATATATATATATATATATATATATATATACACACACACACACAATGGAATGCTAAATAGCTATAAAAGACAAAACCATACAATTCTCTGCTACATTGATGGATCTATAAAGTATCATGCTAAACTGAATTAGAAGGAGAAGGACAGATCTCATGTTGTGGATTATAAAAGGAACACAATAAAATGATAGCTGTTTAGTGACAATAAAAATGGAGAATTTGTCTTCACTAAGAAGCTTGCCACAGCTTGGGGGATGCAAGTGCTAATGATTGGGGAGAGAAATGTGGATACTCTGGGACATTGAGTGGAGGTAAATAAATCTTGTAGAAGATGTGATGCTGAACCATTTTATTCATGATGTCCAACCATTAACTGCACTGTAAAACCTGTAGCTTAAAATTTTAAAATGGGAGGATAATTTTATATTAATTATATTCTTGCCTTGTAGCACCTTATCATTCACTAACTTGTTTAAAATCTCCATGCAATTTACACATTTATTCATTTTATTCCCCATTTATACATTCCTATTATCTTTGATTTACACATGGTTCTGTGCAAATTAAATGTAAACATAATTATGTACTTAATGTACAGCATTTTTGTATTGAAAGTATTCACTGAAAATTCCCGTTGTTATTGTTTGCAATTTATTTCAAGGAAAATAATTTGAAATAATAGTAAATTCTATGTTTGCATGTACTAAGCATCTTTATATGTACTCTTTTCATCACCATCACAATAATATATAACTTAGGATTACTACTACCACCATAAAGAGAGGAGCAGATAAAATGCAGAAAATAGCAGTAATTTAACCAAGGGCATACACACAGCAAGGAATATAGCTGGGATTGAAAAAGAGAAACCTCATTCACCTAGCAGTTTAAGTATATGTTACTAACTAGTGTGTCAACTGCCTTATGTTATATAATATTAATTGTGCTCTTTATTATGATATTTAATAAATATTTAATAATATTTATCTATCTTGTTATTTATATATTGTGTAGGGACTTTTTGTCTTATTTCTCATCATGATTCCAAGGCTACCTTGTGTATAATAGTAATAGTGTGTATGAGACAGTATATAGATTTGGGACTCTTTTTTTTTGTTTGTTTGTTTTTGGGCCATATTGGTCACGCTCAGAGGTTACTCCTGCTCTGGGGACCATATGGGACACCGGGGATCGAACCAAGGCCATCCTGGGTCAGCCATGTGCAAGGCAAATGCCCTACCTGCGCTATCACTCTGGTCCTGAGATTTGAGAATTGTAAAGGATATTTTAAAAGCAACTCTAGGGAAACTTCTACAGGAGGAAGTCTGCACTGAGTTGAGTGACATTTCTTCTTTGTATGATTGTATGATTATGTCTAATAAGGTTATTTTGAAATTATCCCAGGAAAAGAAAGTACTAGTTATTTATGTACCAATGGAAAAAATTTGTTTTTGTTTGACTTGCTATCACAAAGTTCCATAAGATAACCAAAAAATGTATTTTCTCACAGTTTTGGAGGCTATCGCTTTAAGATAAAAGTGCTAGTAAGGTCGTTATTTTCTTAGATCCATGTGAGAATTTTATTTCCCCCCAAATCCTTTTTCTTTACTTTTGGTATATCTCATCTCACTTTATCTTCATATGATCTTCACCCTTTACATGTATGTATCTAAATTTTGTCTCATTAGTATCTTAGTTATATTATAACATATGCTACTCTAATGACTTGATTTTAATTTTAGTACTACTTTAACACATCTCCAAATACAATCACATTACCAGTTACTTGGGGTTTGGACTTTATATATGGATTTAAGCAATGGGTAGTTCACAATCCACTCTCCTAACATGTAAGAGACATAAAAATTGGTTGTGGGGGCCAGAGCAACAGGACATGGGTCAAGGGTTTGCCTTGCAAATGGCTGGCTTGAGTTCGATCCATTTCATCCTACGTCCATGCTATCTCTCTGGTCCCATCTTATGAAATCTTATGTTGTTTCTTATACCTAGAAAGATCTTTGAATCACAGTGATTAGCATTTTCAAAGAAGAATGGGTTATAATTTTGGCCAGGCTTGCTTATTACATATAACCTAGAAGTCAGTACCTTTTTCCTTTATGAGTTATAGTTGGAATATTCTTTTTTCTTTCATCCAGGACCTCTCTAACTTAAATTCTTTACATTTTCTATGTAAATTCTATGTAACGAATTCTATGAAAATCCTGATTCCTAATTATCAGTTTTTTCCTGTCAATTACCATTACACTCTAATCAAATCTAGTTATGGTTATATTGTTTAATCACATATGTTTTACTTCATTCATTTTTCCAACAGAAGCATTTTGTGCCTCTCCTTTGTAAAGATGAAAATACATACCTTCCATCCCAAGGGACATAGAATGAAAGAAAAAGGATAAACATGTTTAATATTATAACATAATGAAATTTAATTCTATTTAAATTCTGATAAATGTAATGATTTGGTCATTCTGAATTTATTCAGACATAATCTAGAAAGAAGAATTTATGGAGAGCTGAAGATGATTTAGAAATAGTTTGAGCAAAGTAGAGTATACCCCATTCAAATGGTCAAGCTCTTATGGGCTTAGTTATAACGTGGCATTGTGGATACATTACAAATTACTTGGTTTTAAAGACAGATGCTTCCATTTTCCACAAATGGAGTCCCATGATGTTTTATGTTCTGTAAATATAATAATTGTTCATTTATTCACTGAGTCTTTTTTATTTTATTTTGTTTTCGTGACACAAAACTACTGGCTTTACTCAGGAATTATTCCTGGTGTTGATTGGGGGACCATATGTTGTGTTGGGCAAGTGCTCTATCTGCTGAATTATTGCTCTAGGCCAAAGTCTGTACTTTTTTAGTTGAAAAATATGACACACATAATACAAATACCAAGTGAAATCCTTATAAAACATTATTTTTAGGGCCCAAGTGATAATACAGCCTTACATGCTGCAGACCTGTGATGGACCCAGGATCAATCCTCAGATCCCATATGGTTCCCTGAGCTTGCTAGGAATGATTTCTGAGCAAAGAGTCAGGAAGAGGGGCCAGAGAGATAGCATGGAGGCAGAGTGTTTGCCTTTCATGCAGAAGGTCATTGGTTCAAATCCTGGTGTCCCTTATGGTCCCCCGAGCCTGCCAGGAGCAATTTCTGAGCATGGAGCCAGGAGTAACCCCTGAGCTCTGCCGGGTGTGACCCCAAAAATCAAAAACCAAAAAAAAAAAAAAGAGCCAGGAAGAATTACTGAGCATCACCAGTTGGGGTCCCAAAACAAAACAAAGCAAACATATACAAAATCATTATTTTTCAAAATAGCATGCTATGGAGGCTTTGCTACGTTCCAATAAATTCTAATATAAATACTTCATATGAATGTCTTGTTTATAACTTCTTTTGGAGATGGTTTGTTGCTTAAGCTCAATTTGCTGACACTCAATGTAACAATATTTTATTCAAAAAAGATAAGACAACACACATTTTCTACATAATATTAATTATATGGCTTGTTTACATTCACATCCAGTACATTACATTAAAATTTAAATTAATCTTAAGTAAATGGCCACTAAGCACTGTTGAGTGGTGACGCTAGTGAACTTGAGGCAGAACCAGGTTGGCCCTGGTGATCAATGCTCCACTGGACCAAACCATATCACATCAGTGAGCTAAGCATGAGGCCATCAGACTTAGAGAGCAGGATATTGTGTTTCTAGAAGTGATCAAAAGACTACTTAACTATGGATATTTCTGACTTTTACATAGAAGTAAACAGCTGGTTCAAGTAGTATAGTAGATAAATTTTCAAGGTCCTATCACCAAATGTCCCTATCCTATCAGTGAGTACAGTCCAGGTGACTCAACTCTGCTAGGTGGGATCTCTGAAAAAGAGAAAAAGGCACTTAAAGTATTCACATCTTGGAAATGCATCATTTTTACTTTCCATATTTACTTGTACACTTGGTAAATTTATGATATATAAATATGTAATTTACTTTAATATATGTTTTTGTTTTTGTTTTTTTCAGGCCACACCCATCTGATGCTCAGGTGTTACTCCTGGCTAAGTGCTCAGAAATTGCCTCTGACTTGGAGGGACCATATGGGATGCCCGGGGATCAAACCACGGTCACGATCTTTCCTTGGCTAGCGCTTGCAAGGCAGACACCTTACCTCTAGCGCCACCTCGCCGGCCCCTAATATATTTATGTTATGATGAATGTTATTAAATATCATATCACATCATTATAATTAAATGTTGTTTACAGGCATTATACTGTATCCCCATAATTTACTTAATAGTTATTTCACATTTATATACTAAATACTATTTATCCTCTGATGCAACACTCAATACCAGATAAATATTATTTTTATCTTACTTTTTTTTTATTTTGTTTTTTGTTGTTCGGGCCACACCCATTTGATGCTCAGGTCTTACTCCTGGCTAAGCGCTCAGAAATTGCCCCTGGCTTGGGGTAACCATATGGGACACCCGGGGATCGAACCGCGGTGGCGCTCTTTCCTTGGCTAGCGCTTGCAAGGCAGACACCTTACCTCTAGTTCCACCTCTCCGGCCCCAGTTTTATTGTTATTACAGTGTTGACATTTTTAGTTTCTACATATAAGAGATATCATATAGTATTTCCCATCTGATTTAATTCATTTTGATAATGTCATTATTATCTATCCCCCTTGTTGTTCCTTTGTATGTGTTTGTTTGTATATATACACACATTTATGAGCCACTTTCTTCTTGTCTATGTGTTGATACTTTTCCACATCTTCACTAATGTGAATCATTGAAGTGATAATTAAGTTTGTGATTAACATATGTGATAAGCATAGATCTTGGATCCTAGGAATAGAAATAGATATATCATTACAATGATCTTTTCATTTTTATGAACATATATACCAAGTAGAAATGAAAAATTATATTTTATAGAACTTTTTTGAGATATCTCCCATATAATGGTTTAATCAATTTATATACCCAACACAAAGTGTAAGATTGTTTCTTTCCACATTCTCCTCAGTACTGATTGTCTGTTATAGATGGTAGCCATTTGACCAAATATGATATCATTTCAATTTGGCTTAATTTACATTTTCTTAACGATTGATAATGTTGAAAAAAAATTTTCACTGTGCTTGTTGAAGTTTGATGATCTTTGGAAACAATTCTTTTTAGTAAATTCTTCTGCCTATTTTAACTTTAATTTTAAATACTTATTAAGTTGTATTGTTTATTTATGCTTTAGATATCAACCCTATAATTAACTGGTTAGTGCAAATTTCTAACATTGTTTAGATTTCCATTCTATTTTGTTAATTATTTCTTTTTCTGTGCAAAGATTATTGAGCATTTTTATTTGAGTAAAAGCCCATTTGTTTATTGTACTCTGTGGTTTGTGCTTTTAGAATTATGTCCCTAAATTTGCCAATACAAATATTGATAAATGTTTTTTCTATGTTTTCTTCTATTTTATGTTACAAGTCTTATATTTAAGTTTGATTCATTTAATTACATTTTGTGAATGGTGTAAGATAGACACTATCTGTATTCTTCATGTGTTTCTACAGATTTCTTTTCTTTTAGCAATTTATTGATTGGTTAACTGACTAATTGATTTTGGAGCCACATCTGGTGATTCTCAGGGGTTACTCCTGGCTCTGTGCTCAGAAATAGCTCCTGGCAGGCTAGGAGAACCACATGGGATGCCAGGAATTGAACCTGGGTCCATCCTGGGTTGGCTGCATGCAAGGCAAATGCCCTACTGCTGTACTATCTGTCTGGCCCCATTTTTGTAGATTTCTAAGCACCATTTGTTGAAGAGACTATTTGACGTAATTAGATATTTCTATAATTGCTGTAAAATATTAGTTGATTATATAAACTTGGATTTAGTTCCAAGATCTTTATTCTTTGTAGTGGTCTATGTGTTTGTCTATTTGGGAATCAGCTTATTTTAAAACCAAACCATATGTATACTGCATTCCATGCCACCAAGTGCTGATTATGCAACAAATACTGTTAATTTTTCCTTTGATTATCAAAGTTTGTATATTTTTAAGTATTTATTTTTAGAGAAGGAGAGAAGGGCATTCTAATACTCAATTTAGAAAATAATATATTGGAGTGGGGAAAAATAATTTGAATTAAAGGAACATTTGAGTTAAAATTAATTTTCCTAGTCAGATTTATTTCTTTTGATTTCAGAGCTTATCAATGATAGGTTTGGGATGTGAGATAACAGCAATTTACCCCAAGGATATTAAACACATTATCAAACATTTTAAATGTCCATTAATTTTATAAGTATTAAATTACTAGAAATATAAGAAATTTATAAACATTCATATAAATTTATAAACATGTATCTAGCCATTAGCACTTATTTTAGTATCTACCATATTTGGTTTTTAGAGTTTCTAATAGCTTCTAGGATGATTTAAATACTATGAGTGTTTAAATTGATTTTGCTGTTTATCAGCTCTTATTAAGCAAATGGCAAGATTTCTGACACAGCAGTGGGCCATTGATTCTTCCTCTCTCAGATTCTATCAGTTATTTAATTCAGTTCAGGTTTATTATGGGTGTTTCCAATTACTTAGTGCAACAATGTAAAATTTGTAAATTGTATTAGAGATTCACTGTTGTATGGGGACCTTTGAAGAGTATGACAATATAATAACAACAACACTTCAGTGACTTCATTTAATATTTAAAATATCTACATCTAAATTATTTATATCTAAAATATAAATATATAGGCATAGTCTAGGGCAGAGTTGAATTTAATCACTACATTTTTGTGATAGCAAAAGTTACAGGCTTCAATTCTGGTGCTTACGCACACTTGGTTATAGGGTGCTAAAGCTCACAGAAATGTGACTAGATCTTAATGGCAGAATTTAAATAAAATAATTACTTTTTCTTTAAGAAAGGTATAAGGGAGGAGCCAGAGAGATAGCACAGTGATAGGACATTTGCCTTGCGGTTTTCCAGGGAGGGATTCGGTTAAATTCCCGGCATCCAATATTGTGTTCCCCACCCCATCTACCAGGAGCTATTTCTGAGTGCAGAGCTAGGAGTAATCCCTGAGTGCCACTGGTGTGTCAAAGAAACCACTCAGTGTAACAATCAATCACTCAATCAATAAATAAATAAATAAAATTAAAAAAATAGAAGGGAAGAAATGCTTTGATAGACCTGAAACATGTTTAGAAGAAAAATAGAAGGCTAGATGAACGCAAAGAACTTTCTAGTCCCGATGAGTCAAAGTTCTTAGACCAATACTACATATTTCCTTAATATTGGAGGAATTAAAAAAGTTGGTGTGAGAAATATGAGTATACTGACCCTGACAAAGCCATGCCAGTTGCACCCACCAACCATAACTGTTGTTTTACCAATGAATCAGTTGTACTATTCAACTATAGAGTTCTGCAGAGAATTCAAACCACCAAAATTCCAGGTATAGCAGTATATATCCAGAACTTTTTGCAGTGAGAGCAGGCACCCTCCTTCTGCCTTCTCATACTTCCGGAAACTTTGGTATCCAAAACCAAACTCCACAAAAGCCTCAATATTAACCAAAGTGCTTGGATTTAGGACCATATGGCTGCACACATGGTGGTGTGATGGCTCCAAATATTTTCAATAGGAATATACCAGTTTATATGTTAGTGTGAATTTTAAGTCATCTAATGTTCAGAAACAACACAAATAACAGAAAATCAACTAGCAACAAACCTCTTAGTAAGTCTTCTGACAATGATTAATGAATTCACTGTGAGATGCATTAGTTTTCACATATTCTCTTATTGTGCTACTTTTTAAAAATAATTTTATTACCATTTAAATGTAAACAAGCAATATAAAATATACTAATATGTACATGCCAGAGGGTAGATTTGGGAATGATTGTAAATTTGGGAACAACATTGGTAGAAATTTTATACTGATAGTGGGCTTGGCTTTGGGAAAAATGTATTATGAACAACTATGTAATGGTCTTTATATAAGTAATTTATTTTAAAAGTTAGTTTCAGGGTAAAATTATAATGAAGACAAATGTGGTATGCATAATGACAACTCTTGGTTACTCTACTTCCTGGGGTCTCTAGGGTTTATGCAAAGAATAAAGACAAACTGATCAGAAACTCAAGAGTAAATAGCTTTAGAAATCTGAGACATTATAGTCTCATACACTTGGGTAGAAAATTTGTTATCTAAACCTTTAGGAAGGTTATAATTAGATTGAGGGAATATAAAAAGTACAAAATCCAACTGAAAATGATAAGTTAGTAACCATTACCAAGGTCGCTATGCTGCATTAGTTTGTAGTTTTTGCTCTACTCTACACACACACACACACACACATGCATACACACACACACAGAACTGATGAGGCCTCATCTCACCAACAGATTTATGATGATACACTGAGTATTTACATTTATCAAAATTCAATTTTGTATGAAATTCAGGATCTCTAATATATGTAGATTTTAAGCTCAATAACAATTTCAACGTCACCTGGACTGGAAGCAATGTTCTTGGAGAGTACCATATCGTTAGATCTCCATCTCCTCCCAGCCATGACCAATATTATGTGTCTCAGCCATGTTCACTGTCTTGGGCTGATACTTCTGGCAATAAGACACACTTGTAGCTACAGACAGTTCAGATGCAAAGGAAGCTTCACTGAAACGGGCTGGAAATACTAAATTTACAACTTAAGTCAGAGGATACTAAGCAAAAGGATCAAAATAGATTTTTCTGTCTTTATAAACTATGTCAGAAACAGGTTGGAAACTGGCAGTAGTAATCACAGGCAGGCAGCTATTGTCTCCATACCACAGCTGGGAGTAACCAGAGAAAACAATTAGAATAATGAAAATTAATAATAATAATAATAATAATAATAATAATAATAATAATAATAAATTCAACTGTATAAACTTGGGGACAGAAACCCAATTATCAAGTGCATCAGAACTTTTAAGGATAAATTTATAGTAACAAGCTTTTTGATGCTCACTTATTAAAGGAAATCTTTATAATAGAGATTCAATAAGGGCATATTGATAAAAATGAATAAATTATTTCAAACAGATTTGAAAAGGCTAAATAAAGCAGTATCAGGCATCAGTATATGGATTGACCTTAATGACAAGACACTCATCATAAAGTCAAAAGGTTAATAAAGATAAAAAATTTAAAAATGAGAAATAAAGAACATTTAAGATATTTGATGAAAACACAGGGCCAGAGTGGTGCTGCAAGTGGTAAGGCATCTGCCTTGCCTGTTCTAGCCTAGGATGAACTGCGGTTTGATCCCCCGGCGTTCCATATGATCCCCAAGCCAGGAGCAATTTTTGAGCCCATAGCCAGGAGTAACCCCTGAGCATCACTGGTTGTGGCCCAAAAAAACAAACCAAAAAAATAAGATATTTGAAAATGAAAACAAAAGGGATGTTTGAATCATAGAGATTCAGAAGGAGAACAGTGAAAATGAAGCAAATGATGGATGGAAGAGATAGTTTCCCAGTTTGAGAATAAGAATCTATTGCACTGATGAAGAAGACACAGATTGCCAAACAAAATTAATTCAAATACAATATTACCAAAGCAAGTAATAAAAATGGCAAGAACAAAAGTAAGACATTCATGAATACAGAAAATGAAAATTAAGCCCCAAATACACAGGAAATACCACAAATTCATATCAGATTGATTTTTCAAATGAAAAGTTTCATACAAGAAGAGAATGTAATTAAGTACTCATAATATTGAATGAAAAGAATCTCCAACCAAGAATCCACTACCTAGTAATATTGTTATTCAGATTGAAGGTACTGAGAAATATCTTGTCAGAAAAACAAAGTTTAACACATTTATAGCATCTAAATCAAGTTTTGCAAGGAATACTGAATGGCCTGCTAAAATATGAAACACTGAATAACAAAAAAGATCATTTTCCAAAAAATATGACAACAAATCCTTCATATAAATAATGTAAAAATAATTTGTAAAAAAATGCACAAAGTAACTGCAAGGGTCAGGAAATAATATCCAATTTTTAATTTTATTTTGGGAACACAACTAGTGATGCTGTGTTTACTCCGTGCTCATGAGTTACTTCTGGTGGTGCTTAAGGAACCATATGCAGTTCCAGGTTTTAACTAGGCTCTGGCATGTGAAAGGCAAACACCTTCCCTTAGTAATGTATCTCCAGCCTCAATATTCACCTTTTACTACTTAAAAGAGTTGCACTTGAACTCTCAATGTAAAAAAAAGGTCTAGTAAAGGTTTAAAAACAATACTAGCTAATAATTGATTAATATACCAGGAGTGACCATACTTGTATTAGACCAAATATCATTCAAGCTAAACAAATTAATAATAGGGTTAGAGATTACAGTGGTAACTATATTAATAAATCAAGTGGACTTTACTGTTATCAACTTATATTCAAGGAATAATAATGATAATAATAAATAATAAATAAAACAAAGTTTTAAAAATCAGCTGCTAACAGTTCTGGAGAAATGCATCAATGACAACGAGGTAGTAGTGGGGAGAATTTAATTTTCCACTTATAACATTGGATAGACCAAAACGACAGAAAATAAAAAATAAACCTAATGCTCAAAGTGAGTAATTGGCAGAGCTTCGATTAATAGGCACATCTCGTATACTTTATCCTGCAAAAGTCATACTCATACTTTCTAACAGTGAACATGGAACATTCTTCAAGATAGACCACATGCTGGGGCAAAATTCTAGTGTAAAAGTCATTTAACTAAGAGTCATACTAGATACATTTTCAAATAATAATGTTATGAAAGTAGAAATTAATCCAAAAGAGAAAGTTGCTATAAGCTGTAATATTTCGAAACTGAACAACATAAGGTGAAATCATTTTTGGTCAAAGAAGAAATAAATGAAAAGGAGAAATTTTACACCCAAAGAAGGGAGGAGTGGGTCAGTACAGTATGGAGAACAGTGAGTTTCTTTGTGAAATTGATTATCCAGGTCTTATCAAGCTGCCTTCAGTTGAACTTCTGCTGTGATAAGAGTTGCTAGTAGAATGTTTTTTATTGAAAAGGACATTGAACTCTGGTGGTCTTCTTTCAGTTTTATCAGAGCCTTTGCTTCTGCTGAATTGTCTCCTAAGTGGTCTATCTCTCAGGTTTGAGCTGGAATTGTAAGTCTGAAGCCTTGCCTCAGCAAAATAACTGCTTTTTGAGATCTTATCTTCTCTCTCCCAACATTTCTTGGTTTTACAACTTCCTGAAATTCATTGTTTATTTTCCTCCAGCTTGCATCTGACTGCCTACTTCACTGATAAGAACACATTTTCAGTACAATAGTCACATATGGAACCTAGACTGAGGCTTAGGGTAAACTCTTATGAAAAGTCCTCCAAAGCTATGAAATGTTACTGGAAATCTGGAATAGTTTTCATTTGAAAGGAAGTCACTAACTTGCTTTCTGACTTTAATTTCAAGTGCCCCTATGATTGAAGGACATAAAGTTCAAAATAAAGTCTGGGGAGATATTAGAAAAACTCTAATAGACAGAGAGTTTCCAAAAAAATTTTTATTAAAAATTAAATGTTCTATATGGGCACATAAAACTAAGGGAATGAAAATAATTACTCAGGCAGGTTTTTCTCCCAGGTTTGATATCTAGAATACTGTATGAACAAACTGTGAGTTCAGTAATTCTCAATATTTACTTTCTTTTTATTAGATAAAATGCTTAAGATAAAACTTTTAAGAAGTTTTATAGAAAAATAAAAGTTAGAAAGTAAGGGCCAAAATGTAAAGCACTTTCCCAACCAGTAATAGAGCTAAATTCCATCCCCTGGGCTCCTGGAGTCAGGAGTAACTTCTGAGAACAGCTGTGGGTGGTAAAATAAATAGCCATAAAATTACCCCCAATTAATAAAATAATGACACAAATACTGACCGACTCATCATATTTATAATGTTTAATCCTTAGTATGCTATACTAAATGGTGTCTTATCTCTAATCTTTCTCCATGTCATGTAATCATCATCTAGCTTGTTAGTTTCCTTTTGCTACTGTACCAAATTATTAAAAACTTAGTTGACTAAAATAAGAAAACTATATTCTATTTCAAATCTTGGAGACAGACGTCAAAACTGATTCTTATTATATGGCTGCATGTGGGGGTTTCCAGGCAGAGTGCTGATTGCTCTACCTGCAAAGTCTCCACCGGGCTGTGCTTCTTCTGAGGAACTGAGCACCGGAAGGGAGCCCTGTCCTACCCTTCTCTGTCTTTCCTGAACTCTGGAAACTCTCCTCAGAGCCCTGGGAAGCGAACCCCAAAGAAACTACATTTGGGAGCTACCCAGCGAGCCAGTGAGTGAGTGAGTGAGAAATGGCTGCATGTGGGGGTTTTCAGGCAGAGTGCTGATTGCTCTACCTGCAAAGTCTCCACCGGGCTGTGCTTCTTCTGAGGAACTGAGCACCGGAAGGGAGCCCTGTCCTACCCTTCTCTGTCTTTCCTGAACTCTGGAAGCTCTCCTCAGAGCCCTGGGAAGCGAACCCCAAAGAAACTACATTCGGAAGCTACCCAGCGAGCCAGTGAGTGAGTGAGAAATGGCTGCATGTGGGGGTTTCCAGGCAGAGTGCTGATTGCTCTACCTGCAAAGTCTCCACCGGGCTGTGCTTCTTCTGAGGAACTGAGCACCGGAAGGGAGCCCTGTCCTACCCTTCTCTGTCTTTCCTGAACTCTGGAAACTCTCCTCAGAGCCCTGGGAAGCGAACCCCAAAGAAACTATATTCGGAAGCTACCCAGCGAGCCAGTGAGTGAGTGAGAAATGGCTGCATGTGGGGGTTTCCAGGCAGAGTGCTGATTGCTCTACCTGCAAAGTCTCCACCGGGCTGTGCTTCTTCTGAGGAACTGAGCACCGGAAGGGAGCCCTGTCCTACCCTTCTCTGTCTTTCCTGAACTCTGGAAGCTCTCCTCAGAGCCCTGGGAAGCGAACCCCAAAGAAACTACATTTGGAAGCTACCCAGCGAACCAGAAACTGAGCACCTGAAGGGAGCCCTGTCCTACTCTTCTCTGTCTTTCCTGAACTCTGGAAGCTCTCCTCAGAGCCCTGGGAAGCGAACCCCAAAGAAACTACATTCGGGAGCTACCCAGCGAGCCAGTGAGTGAGTAAGAAATGGCTGGATGTGGGGGTTTCCAGGCAGAGTGCTGATTGCTCTACCTGCAGAGTCTCCACCCGGCTGTGCTTCTTCTGAGGAAACTGAGCACCGGAAGGGAGCCCTGTCCTACCCTTCTCTGTCTTTCCTGAACTCTGGAAGCTCTCCTCAGAGCCCTGGGAAGCGAACCCCAAAGAAACTACATTCGGAAGCTACCCAGCGAGCCAGTGACTCTCCTCAGAGTCCTGGGAAGTGAACCCCAAAAATACAGCATTCTGAAGCTGCCCAGCGAGCGAGTGAAAACTACGCCTGACCAGTGGGGCCCGACTGTGAAAAACTGTGAGTGCTGCCTGTGTGTGTCTCTCTGCTATCCTGTTGCGTGAACCTCCTGAGAGTGGGCTGAAAAGAGGCTCCAGAAGGCACTTAGCTCCACTTCGCTATGCAGCCGTGCGCTCTTTCTAAAAAAAGAACACCATCACAAGAAGAAAAAAACCACACTAAGAACTGTGCTGGATCACAGAAGCAAGAATTTCTCTCCAGACTGTCTTCTCTGCTGCGTGCTTGGGCCTAAGATTTGATCCTGTGTGAGGCTTCATCCACGGAGGACTCCCCTACCTTGGAGGCAAGTCGGCCCACCCAGAAAGAGCGGAGCCAGAAAAGTGCGTTGCCTGCATCATATAACCAATGAATACCACCACAACACGTAGAAAAACCCACAATACAAGTGTGACAATGGGGAAACAACGCAGGCCAGCATCAGACATAGAGAATGAAGATGACAATTCTGATGACCAGTTAACGACCAACCAACTAATCAATCTCTCAGATAAGGACTTTAGAGTAGCAATATGGAATATACTCAAAGAACTCAAAGAAACCATGAATAGAATAGAACAGAACACTAATAAGAATCAAGAAAATATGAAGACAGAAATCACAAAACTCCAAACTGAAATAACATGTCAAATAACAGGCCTGAAAAAATCAGTAAACGAAGTGAATGACAAAATGGATAAGCTCTGGGACAGGGTATCAGAAGCTGAGAATAGACTTGGTGCTGTGGAAGATGAGATACATAACAATTCCATACAACAGGAGAGATTGGAAAAAAAACTTAAAACAAATGAACAGTCAATGGAAAAATTAGTCAAAGAATGGGAACAGATGAAAATAGAGGTCTATGATAAGATCAACAGAAACAACTTAAGAATCATTGGAGTCCCAGAGACCCAGGAAGAAAATTTCCAGGAAGAATCAACGGTCAAGAACATCATTAATGAGAAATTCCCAGAGCTAAAGAATATATGTGATCAAATCCTGCATGCTCGAAGAGTACCAACCAAAAGAGACCCAAGAAAAACCACCCCAAGACACATCCTAGTCACAATGACAAATCCCACAGATAGAAACAGAATTCTGAAAACAGCAAGATCAAAAGGGGAAATTACAATCAAGCAAGCATCCTTGAGACTTATAGCAGACCTGTCACCAGAAACACTCAATGCCAGAAAGCAGTGGTGGGATATTGTGACAAGACTGAATGAAACGAATGCTTCACCTAGAATACTGTACCCAGCAAAACTCACTTTCCGGTTTGACGGAAGAATACATGATTTCACAGACAAAAAACAGCTCAGAAACTTTACAGACTCAAAACCAGTCTTAAGAGAAAAACTGAAAGACCTAATCTAAGACAAGACTGACCAAAAGACACACCAAATTTCGATATAAAGATGGCATTAAATCCCAGGACAATTCTTTCTCTCAACGTCAATGGACTAAATGCACCAGTTAAGAGACACAGAGTGGCTAAATGGATCAAAAACCTCAATCCAACCTTCTGCTGCCTACAAGAAACGCACCTGAATAGTCAGAACAAACATAGACTCAAAATAAAAGGCTGGAGAAAAATTATCCAAGCAAACAACACTCATAAAAAAGCTGGAGTGGCCATACTAATATCAGATAATGCAAACTTTATACTCAGGAAGGTTGTAAGGGACAAAGATGGATATTTTATATTAATCAAGGGGTATGTAGAGCAGGAAGAAATAACTCTCCTAAACATATATAACCAAATGAGGGGCCAGCAAATTATTTAAAACAACTGTTGACAAATCTGAAAAAAAATATCAATAACAACACAATACTGCTTTGTCAACACTGGATAGGTCAACCAGACTGAAACCCAACAAGAATATACTAGACCTGAGGAGAGAAATGGAAGAAAGAGGCCTAGTGGATATACATAGGACACTCCATCCCCAGAAACTTGGATACACATTCTTCTCCAATGTACATGGGACATTCTCCAGGATAGACTACATGCTGGCACATAAAACATACCTCCATAAGATCAAGAGGATAGAAATTTTGCAGACTACCTTCGCTGACCACAAGGCTCTGAAATTATTTGTAAATTCCAAAGGGATTCAG